>NC_050098.1:19377500-20002500 GCF_902167145.1 Zea mays | reverse complement strand
ACCCTACGTACTGGTGTGGATCTTTTATGTGGTGGGTTACAGGGGAGTTCTCTAGTACGAGAGATGCTAAAGAGCTGAGTAGATGGCTAATGAGTGAGATCTTTTTGAGGGGGTGCCCCTTAGGCCTTATATACTCGACCATGGGGCGTTACATGCGGATATGATAACAACGTGTGCCTAAGCAATAGTGAACCGACTGAGCCTATCTTCTGTAACACCCTGAATTTGGGGGTATAAAATTTCTTTTCGTATATTCACCAAATTCAGGTGTTACCCTCTCTTTATCATCTTCTTTTCTATTTTTTTCCATTGGTTAAAAGCAAATCAATTTTGGTTGTTAAATCCATTAGAGTAGAGAGTTTTTTTTTAAAAGAAAATAATGTTGTGAAAAAAAATTAGCCTTTGAGTAATATAAAACTTTAATCAACGGTTAATGCATTTATTTTTAGAGCATGACTTTTGTTTGTTAATTAATTTCCAAAGGTTTATTTGTATTCGATTTATTTTTGTAAAAACCTAGTTTATTTAAATAAATAGGATTTACCCTAATTATTCTTTCGAAATTGTTTTTTTATTATTTATAATTTATTACATTTTCAGAATATTCTAATATGTATATTTAGAAAAAAGGAACAAAAGAAAAGAAAGGAAACACCCGCACATTCCTTACTCTCTCCCCTCAACACACTCTCCTTCTTTCTCTGTCCCGTCTCTTCCACTGGCTCCTGCCCCAGGCGGCGCTGCAGCCCAGCGCGGCGACCAGCGCCCGCGCGAGGTGAGCCGCGGCCAAGCCCCTGGCGCCTGGCGGCCCTGTCCCCTGGCCAGCTAGGGCTGGACAAAATGCTCGCGGCTCGTCGGCTCGCTCGGTTCGTGGCCAGCTCGGCTCGGCTCGGATCGGCTCGTTTGAATTTTTTCGCGAGTTGAGCTGACATCCTAGCTCGGTTCGTTAACGAGCCAGCTCGGTTTGTTAACGAGCCAGCTCGTGAGCTAAACGAGCTATCACATTTCAGCAAAACAAAACTATATACATATCATTTACGTAACAATTGATGAATATGTTATATGTATGTGTGGTGTGTATAACCTATAAGTTAAACTAATGATTGATGAATTATGTCTATGTATGAAATTGGTCTATACGAATATAAGTGTGGGTTAAACTGCTGAATATGTGTGTGAATAGTGAATTGATGAGTGATGAGTTGTGTTAATTTGGTGTTATATTGATATGGTCTGTGAAACTATAAGTATAATTACTATTTTCTGTTTTAAATTAGTTTGAAATTAACTAGAAATTGATTATTATACACATATTATTTTTTTCTGCTCTGGCTCGCGAGCTAAACGAGCCAGCTCGAGCTCGTAAACGAGTCGAGCCGAGCTGACTCTGTGGCTCGCTACCTTAACGAGCCGAGTCGAGCCAGCTCATTAGCTTAACGAGCCAGCTCGAGCTCGAACGAGCCGAGCCGAGCTAGCTCGATATCCAGCCCTATGGCCAGCCACGGCGCGACGCCCATCCTCACCCCTGCGTGCGGCCAGCCCCGACGGCGCTGCATGGAAGCGCGGCGCGGCAGCCGGTCGGCCGGCCAGCGAGCCTGCGCGCCCCCGTCCTCGCCAGCGTCCAAGCTCGCCTCGCCGGAGTCGCCGTTCGTCACCGTGACTGCGATCCATTTTCGAGCTTCGAGGAATCGACAGTCAAGCTTCGGCGACCAAGAGATCGAACTCTTCGAGTTCTACAAGGCTGAAGACCCTGAGCATCTGATTGGTGAAGGCAAGTGTCCTCTGACCCATTATGTCTCATTTACTTTATAATACACTATCCCGCATACTATGAACAACCTAAGGATTTACTAGCTTTCTATTTATCTTGTCCTTGATTTACCTTTTGGGTTACTATGGTTAGCTACATGCTAGCGCTTTACTTTAATCAATAAACATGATGAGATACAATGATGATACTATGATTTTATTCTGGATATGATGATATACTTGTGGCATTTAAGGGGACTCGGGCTGTTTCCTGAGTACCTCTCCGTAAGGACCTGTTCGTTGAGAGACCACCTGGGATAACAGTGCAACCATGAGGGTGAAATGGGATGCCCTTAGCTAATTAATTAGAGGAACTAGAGGTGTAGTTGCTTCGTCGTCGTGCCGTCAATGGGGTCCAGGCACAGTGCTTGCTCTGTCGAGGCTGAGTGCCGAGGTTCTTTCGTTTTGCTTTTGTTAGTCACCCTCCTGCGGGGAGAGGTACTGTGTTTATCAAACTGGAGAAACCTAACGGACGTCTATGACCTCTAGGGAATCTTTGTAAAAGCTACGTAGTGATACCCTGCCGGACCACCTAGGAAGTGATCAATGGGGAGTCATGATCCCCGGGCAAAGCGGGAATCACGGCTCATGGGTAAAGTGTGCGACCTCTGCAGAGGGTAGTGAAACTGATATATCAGCCGTGCTCACGATTAAGAGCAGCCTTGGGATCCTCTTTGATTAGAGATACAGATGGTTCGATATACAATGGTTCTATTTATGGTTTTGGTTCGATGATGATAATGATGTTCCTCGATGAGGAAAGGATTCACGGGTTGGTTATATTATAAAACTTGGCTTCCACTAATAATAAATACCTGACCAACTAAAAGCAACTGCTTTGACCTTAACCCCACATAAAGCTAGTCCACTACAGCCAAACGGGACATTTGCTGAGTACGTTGATGTGTACTCACCCTTGCTTTCACAAAACACCAGGTTGCCTTTGGTGCAATCTATGCTCAGGTAAAGAAGAAGGCGTCGAGGCGGATCTCCAGGAGTTCTAGGGCTTCGACGAGTTCGAGGATTAGGCTAGCGACCTCCCCCAATCAGCTGCCTGTGGTGGGTTGTTTACGTTGGCTACGTTTCGATTCTGTGTACTTTGATTTATATTATGTAAATGACTCTAGTCTGTAATATTATTACTTACTCTTTATTGTAATTCGAAGCATTGTGCTATGATGAGTCATTTATGTAATCGCTGTGTACGTGAATTATTGATCCTGGCACGTACATGGTTCGCCTTCGGTTTACCTTCAAAACCGGGTGTGACATAAGTGGTATCAAAGCCTTGCTGACTGTAGGACCGCTATCCTAGAGTAGCATTGGCCGTTTTAAGGACTTATTGATTATTACTTCACCTCATTTTTTATTCCGCTTCAAAATATTAGTCACCTCGACTAATTCTATGTTGTGCTCTTATATGCCCCCTTGCCAAAAGTATTTTATTCTGGTGTGATCTATACTTCTCTTAATCTGTTAGATCTGATTTCAGTCTTGTGCTTGCGACATCTTTGTAGATGCCCCCTGACCATAACCTTTTTGTCTGTTGGGATTCTTCCCTCCTTCGTCATTAAATCGCTACCTTTTGACTATCTTTATTCCCTTAGTATTGACATGCTCATACCATTAGATTCTTCAATACCCTTGTTCAAATACTTACATCTGAATTTCTATTGCCTACTTAAACACTTCAGTTATATGTCCATGAAAATTTCTTGTCTCCTGAAACCCCTTCTTGTTCCATTGTTATGTCATTATTCTTTGGATTTTTCTATTCCCTTGTCTTGGTATGCCTGTCCTTGGGATATTGCATACACTCATCTTCTTATATTTGCTTATCTTTATACCCTAATGTTTGTTTACAAACATTTCAGTTTACATGCCCTTGACCACCCTTGTTTCTTAATGATGCATGAGCGCTCATTTTATTTTGCATATCTTTGGTGATCTCGTTGTTTTCTTGTAACTTCTTTGGGTAGTGAATTTTTACTTCAACCCTTCTGATGGAACCATACCTATCTTACCCTTGATTATTCTTTCCACTTCGCCACTTTGCGAGTCTTGCCTTAATTCTATCATTTGTTATGCTTTTCACTATTATCGCCTCTACCTTTGCCCCTTCTATATCTTACCTTGGTGGTTATATAATACCTGCCCTCTAAAAACCTTCTTTTTTTCTATCTCAAATTTTGAGTTGTATTTTACCTATTTTCCCTTGGTCGTATCCTCTTCCTTGTCGCTTGCGAGTTTTTAACTCCATCCTTGTTGTGCTCCGGGTGGGTATTACCTTTACCTTTCTCATCTCTCGACCTTGCTTTGGTAATTACACTATGTCCGTTCTCTAAAATCTCCAATATCCTATCCCAGTTTGAGAGAGGTGTTTTGCTTATCTCGCCCTTGGCAATGTCCTCTTCTTCACCGCGTGCAGGCCTTGACGTAACTCCATTCCTTGTGGTACTCATACCACTAGCTCTTCAGTTGCCCTCATCTTTTCTCTTATACCCTTGTCTGTCCTCGCCTATGACCCTTGCGATATTGATGTCTCCTACCTAAATGCATACTTTAAACTTACCCTTTAAAAGTCTCCCCTTTCCTTCAACCCAGTTTTAGAGTTGTGAGGTACCTATCTCTCCCTTGAATTCTTTTCATTTCCTATCGCCTTACAAGTTTTGTCTTAATACCATCCTTTGATGTGTTTTTATTTGCTATCACCCTCACCTTGTCGTCCATCGATCATGCCTTGATACTCATCTTTATTCCTACTATTTAAAAATCCCCTCTCTTCAACCTCAATTTGAGAGCAGCAATTTACCTGTCTGACCCTTGGATGTACCCTTTCCTTTTCCATTTGCAGGCCATGTATTAACTCCATCCTTTATGGTACTTATATCTTTTGTCCTATGCCTATTTACCTCCTCTCCTACATCCTTGTCCGTTATTACCTTTAAAACCCTTGTAATATCTATTCCCTTACCTTCACGCTTCCTTTGAACCTACCCTTTAAAGCCTCCTCTTTTCCATCCATGATCGCTGGTAATGCCTCACCACTTCCCCATTGATGGCTCCCCCTTCTTTGACACCTTGCAAGATTCTACCTAAAATACATCCTTTGTTGTGTGTTTGCCCGTTACCACCCTCACCCTTAGCGTCCCTTGATCCTTACCTTGATGCTTATCATGTACCCATATTTTAAAGCCGCATCTCCCATTTTATTTCAAGAGTGATGTCTTACCCATCTCGCTCTTGTTCGTTCCCTTTTCCTCTGTCGCGTTGCAGGTCTTGGCTTTTGCTCGGTATCACCCTTACCGTCCTAATATCTAGATTTTTCCATGATGCTTATCCTATGCCTACCTTTGGAGATTTCATCTTTCCCATCTCGATTTGAGAATTGTGGGTTACCTATCTTGACCTTGGTTGCATTCTCTCCCCTGTCGGTTACAATCCTTGCTTTAGCTCCATCCTTTATAGTGCTCATGTCCCTATTCTCTATGTCTTATTATTCCCCTTGCCTTTCGATGGCCTTAGAATAGTTTCCCCTTGGTAAGGAAAGACCACCATTTAATTAAAAGTTACATGTAGTAACGAGATGTTTGTTGTTGTACGCTTGTGTTGTTTGTCTTTGTGTTATGACTGATTTGCTTTTTTGAAATGAGTTTTGATGTGTCGTGGACCCTGGTCCGCAATAACGTCAGTTCACTAAGTGAGTGCTATATAGATAGGTAGCTGGGTGCTCTCCCTTTTCTCTCTTTAATCCATCTACGCTTACCTTTTCTATCTATTCTTTCCTCTTGCACCTGTCCATTTGGCAACCTCCAACTCCTCCAAATCAGTCAAGATCAGAGTCGGCAGCATCTTCATGAAGTGTGTATCAACGCTCCTGTTAAGGGGGTTAGCCGCTAACCCCAATGAAGACAATGCAATCAACATCAGCCAGCAAGATCAAAGTGGCGCATTGGAAGCGTGTGTGGGTCCTAACCCACAGGTCCAAGAGATCCTCAAGAATTGCATCGATCGGTCTCAAGCATCTGAAAGTCAAAGCAAACCAATCCCCAAGTTAAGTTTGCAGAGTCAAAGTCAACCCAAGAAAGTCGTGATCAACCAATGAACGAATCTCTTTTTCCTGCTAGCCTCTTCTTGAATCTCGAGGGCGAGATTCTGTTAAGGGGGTTAGATTTGTAACACCCTGAATTTGGGGGTATAAAATTTCTTTTCGTATATTCACCAAATTCAGGTGTTACCCTCTCTTTATCATCTTCTTTTCTATTTTTTTCCATTGGTTAAAAGCAAATCAATTTTGGTTGTTAAATCCATTAGAGTAGAGAGTTTTTTTTAAAAGAAAATAATGTTGTGAAAAAAAATTAGCCTTTGAGTAATATAAAACTTTAATCAACGGTTAATGCATTTATTTTTAGAGCATGACTTTTGTTTGTTAATTAATTTCCAAAGGTTTATTTGTATTCGATTTATTTTTGTAAAAACCCAGTTTATTTAAATAAGTAGGATTTACCCTAATTATTCTTTCGAAATTGTTTTTTTATTATTTATAATTTATTACATTTTCAGAATATTCTAATATGTATATTTAGAAAAAAGGAACAAAAGAAAAGAAAGGAACCACCCCGCACATTCCTAGGAACCACCCCGCACATTCCTTACTCTCTCCCCTCAACACACTCTCCTTCTTTCTCTGTCCCGTCTCTTCCACTGGCTCCTGCCCCAGGCGGCGCTGCAGCCCAGCGCGGCGACCAGCGCCCGCGCGAGGTGAGCCGCGGCCAAGCCCCTGGCGCCTGGCGGCCCTGTCCCCTGGCCAGCCACGGCGCGACGCCCATCCTCACCCTTGCGTGTGGCCAGCCCCGACGGCGCTGCATGGAAGCGCGGCGCGGCAGCCGGTCGGCCGGCTAGCGAGCCCGCGCGCCCCCGTCCTCGCCAGCGTCCAAGCTCGCCTCGCCGGAGTCGCCGTTCGTCACCGTGACTGCGATCCATTTCCGAGCTTCGAGGAATCGACAGTCAAGCTTCGGCGACCAAGAGATCGAACTCTTCGAGTTCTACAAGGCTGAAGACCCTGAGCATCTGATTGGTGAAGGCAAGTGTCCTCTGACCCATTATGTCCCATTTACTTTATAATACACTGTCCCGCATACTATGAACAACTTAAGGATTTACTAGCTTTCTATTTATCTTGTCCTTGATTTACCTTTTGGGTTACTATGGTTAGCTATATGCTAGCGCTTTACTTTAATCAATAAACATGATGAGATACAATGATGATACTATGATTTTATTCTGGATATGATGATATACTTGTGGCACTTAAGGGGACTCGGGCTGTTTCCCGAGTACCTCTCCGTAAGGACCTGTTCGTTGAGAGACCACCCGGGATAACAGTGCAACCATAAGGGTGAAATGGGATGCCCTTAGCTAATTAATTAGAGGAACTAGAGGTGTAGTTGCTTCGCCGTCGTGCCGTCAATGGGGTCTAGGCACAGTGCTTGCTCTGCCGAGGCTGAGTGCCGAGGTTCTTTCGTTTTGCTTTTGTTAGTCACCCTCCTGCGGGGAGAGGTACTGTGTTTATCAAACTGGAGAAACCTAACGGGCGTCTATGACCTCTAGGGAATCTTAGTAAAAGCTACGTAGTGATACTCTGTCGGACCACCTAGGAAGTGATCAATGGGGAGTCATGATCCCTGGGCAAAGCGGGAATCACGGCTCATGGGTAAAGTGTGCGACCTCTGCAGAGGGTAGTGAAACTGATATATCAGCCGTGCTCACGGTTAAGAGCAGCCTTGGGATCCTCTTTGATTAGAGATACAGATGGTTCGATATACAATGGTTCTATTTATGGTTTTGGTTCGATGATGATAATGATGTTCCTCGATGAGGAAAGGATTCACGGGTTGGTTATATTATAAAACTTGGCTTCCACTAATAATAAATACCTGACCAACTAAAAGCAACTGCTTTGACCTTAACCCCACATAAAGCTAGTCCACTACAGCCAAACGGGACATTTGCTGAGTACGTTGATGTGTACTCACCCTTGCTTTCACAAAACACCAGGTTGCCTTTGGTGCAATCTATGCTCAGGTAAAGAAGAAGGCGTCGAGGCGGATCTCTAGGAGTTCTAGGGCTTCGACGAGTTCGAGGATTAGGCTAGCGACCTCCCCCAGTCAGCTGCCTGTGGTGGGTTGTTTACGTTGGCTACGTTTCGATTCTGTGTACTTTGATTTATATTATGTAAATGACTCTAGTCTGTAATATTATTACTTACTCTTTATTGTAATTCGAAGCATTGTGCTATGATGAGTCATTTATGTAATCGCTGTGTACGTGAATTACTGATCCTGGCACGTACATGGTTCGCATTCTGTTTACCTTCAAAACCGGGTGTGACATCTTCCTATAATTCTGCCAACTTATCGCCATTCAGTTTCGACGCCTGAGGACGCAGCGCGGGAAAGTCGGGTCACTGCTGTGGATGACGCTCAAATCCATTGGGCCGTCTGGGCTCGAGTTGATCCAATCTTGCGTCGATCCATTCTGCCAGACATTCCTCCTCAGGTCCACGAAGGGATGGCCTTGCGAAACAATGGGCCCAAGGCTTTTCACGAGGTCTTCTAGCCTTCTAGTGGACCTGGGGGATATCTATCCCCCACAACCTCTTACTCGTCTCCCTCGATTGTTTTTGCCCCGCTGCTTCTAGAGACACGGGGTGGTAGATAGTCGTGGTAGTGGCTCGAGGTGCTTGTCGATCGGGAAGGTAAAGGCAATGCCGCGAGTGGGGCGTGACAGCGGCGGCTGGCGAGTCGGAGGCCAACAAGATGCCCTAGTCGATGTCCTCTATGGCAACTCGCCCCAACAGAATGTCCTCTATGGTGGTGTGGAAGAATCTGGGTGGGCGAAGATGAGAAAAGAGATGGGAAGTTGGAGTTTAATATACGACGACGACAACAAGGAGAAGGAAGTGCTCATGGTGGTTACTGAAAGTCGCCTATAGAGGGGGTGAATAGGCAAAATCTAAAATTTACAAACTTAAACACGAACTTTAACCCCGAGTTAGCATTAGAACAAGAATAATATCAATCAGAGTGCGGGAGAGGTGTTTTTCTTGCTAGAGTTGCTCAATCGATTGCGGAGTAACTTTGGGAGCCAACTCAAATTGATATAAGATCACTCACAAGCAAGAGAACAAGAGAGGATAGAGGAAGAACCAAATCGTGAAATAAAGATCAACACAATGAACACGAGCGATTTGTTTCTCAAGGTTCCGCTCTAAAGAACGTACGTTCCCATTAAGGAGTCCACCGAGGACAGAATCTCTTTCAACCCTTTCCCTCTCTCAAATGGTCACAAAGATCGATTGAGTATTCTTTCACTTCTCAGGGACACCAAGTACCACAAGGACCTTCACACAAAGAACGAAGTCTCTTGCTTCGCTTTACAACTTGTGAGAATGGGGGTGAGAGTGAGAATGAAAACCCAAATCAAAAGCACAAGAGTTTGCAACACTCGAATGAACACAAACACTAAGTCTCTTGCCACTCAAATCAATTGAATGCGCGCTTGCGAGGCTTTGAATGCGTAAGAGTAGTTGCACTTGTTGTATGGTTGATTAGTGTAGCTCTTATGTGTTCAATGTGCTAGTTTGGTGTATTTATAGCACCAACCACCCTAAATAGTCGTTGGAGAAAGTGGGCTGAAACTGCTCTTTCTGTGGGTGCGCCGGACCACCAACAATAACGGTCTGGTGCACCATCGGACCTTTTGACGACTGCAACAGCAGGTGACCATTCTGACTGTCATGGGCACCAGACTATGAATAGTGATGGTACAGTGACCTCCAAGCCCTGCCACATCATCATAACGGTTTGAAGCGAATCAATCATTGGAATTTGTCAGAGTGGTCTGGTGCGCCACCGGTGCGTCAGCCTTCGAAGTGTTGTTTTGCATCCTCGCTATGTAACCGGTTTGGATAGCCACCGGAACTGGTCAACTCTCGGTGTCCCTGCGCATATGATCTAGTGTACCACTGGATCGGTCCGATGCGCCAGACAACAGACCAAAATTTTGCTTCATTGTCCAAATCTTCTTCGAATGATTTTGACTGGTCTTGAGGATGTTTCTATGACTTAGACAAACATAGGTAGTGCCAATCCAACTAGTCTAAGTCATGGATCTTGGACATTTCACTCTCTCTAACTCATATTCTTGTTTTATCTAAAACTAGCTCCAAAAGAGTGACTTTCTAAATCTGAGCTCTCCAACCTATCAATGTATCAAATATGTTCCTAGGAGTGTTTAGAACTTATCCAAATTATAGAACTAGACATAGTTCATCTATTCCATGTTTTACCCCTTTTATGTTAGAGTTGAGCCAATTCTGACTTAGAATCTGAACTGTTGAACTTATGAACTTGAGAATCAAAGACTAGACAGACTAGTTAGTCCATAAGGTCGTCATGGTCATCAAGCACCAAAATCAATTATATAAAATGGTTTAACATCATTTCCCTTTCAATCTCTCCCTTTTTGGCGATTGATGCCAACACAAACCAAAGCAAATATGAAGTATAGAATTGTAACTGGTTGGCAATTGTATCAAGTGTTTATAAGTTGCTGAAATGAAAGCAGTTCTAAGTGAATATGAGTGTTTTTACATATTTGACTACATTTGCACCACTTCGTTGAATTGTACAAATCTTTTTTGATAAAATTTTTCAAATTAGTTTGCATTTGGCTAAAAGTATAAGAATGGGATTTTCAAAAGCATTTCTAAGTTTCTATGAATTCTCCCCCTTTTAAATGCTTTTCCTTTGGCCAAATAAAGCTCCCCTGAATAAATTCTCCCCTTTGGTATAAACAATTTTCTCCTCTTAGTTGTTAAGAGGGTTTTCACAAATGAAGAGTACCAATTTGGAAGATTAAAATGTTTTGAAAAATGGGGTGGTGGTGCGGTCCTTTTGCTTTGGCCTAGTGAATTTCTCCCCTTTGACATTGAGCGCCAAAAAAGAAGAAATCTAAAGGCCTTTGTGAAAGGGAAATGTGCCTTTGGGCCATTTCTAAGTATTTTGGTGATTGAGTGCAAACACAAGTGCTTAAATGTGAAAATATGCCCAAGGATGATCAAAGTGCAAATCACAAGTTAAGGTATGTTTCTAAGCCTTAGTACATTGGTTTTGTGTACTAATATATTTGTCTAAGTGTTAGAAACAGATAGAAGAAGAGAAGAGAAGACTTGGCTGTGTACAGCCAAGGGGCTGCTTCGGTCTGGGGCACCGGACTGTCCGGTGGTGCACCGGACAGTGTCCGGTGGTGCACCGGACAGTGTCCGGTGGTGCACCGGACAGTGTCCGGTGCGCCAGGCTGCCTCGGCCGAAGAGGCCGCTCTCGGGTTTTTCTCCGGCGACTTCGGCTAAAATTCACCGGACTGTCCGGTGTGCACCGGACTGTCCGGTGAGCCAACGGTCGGCCGGGCCAACGGTCGGCCGCGCGATCGGCGCGCGACACGTGGCCGAGCCAACGGTCGGAAGGAAGCACCGGACTGTCCGGTGTGCACCGGACTGTCCGGTGCGCCAGATCTGCAACGGTCGGCAACGGTCGGCTTCGCCATTTAAGGAAACAAATCGGGCACCGGACAGTGTCCGGTGTGCACCGGACTGTCCGGTGCGCCACGAGACAGAAGGCAAAGATGGCCTTCCAGATTTGTTCCCAACGGCTCCTAGCTGCCTTGGGGCTATAAAAGGGACCCCTAGGCGCATGGAGGAGCATACCAAGCATTCCTACAACTCTTCTAAGCACCAAGACATCAATCTCACGCATTCGTTTCATTGTGATAGCATATAGAGCTCTTGTGGAGTTGTGAACTCTTTGTGTTGCGTTGCGAGCTCTTGTTGCGACTTGTGTGCGTGTTGTTGCTCTGATTTTCGAGTCTTGTGTGCGTTGCTCATTCCCACCTTACTCCGTATTCTTTGTGAACTCAATTGTAAGGGCGAGAGACTCCAAGTTGTGGAGATTCCTCGCAAACGGGAAAAGATCAAAGGAAAGAAAAACACCGTGGTATTCAAGTTGATCATTGGATCACTTGAGAGGAGTTGAGTGCAACTCTCGTCCGTTGGGACGCCACAACGTGGAGTAGGCAAGTTTTGTACTTGGCCGAACCACGGGATAACCACCGTGTCAACTCTGTGATTGCTTTCTTGTGGTTATCGTGTTTTGAGTTCTCTCTAGCCACTTGGCCATACTTGTGCTAACCCTTAACAAGTTTTTGTGGCTTAAGTTTTGAACTTTTACAGGATCACCTATTCACCCCCCCCCCCTCTAGGTGCTCTCAATTGGTATCAGAGGCGTTCTCTTCAAGAAAGGGACTAACCGCCCGAAGAGATGGATCCTAAGGGGAAGGGAATTGTGATAAACGACAAGGAGAAGGAGTCCTTCGTCAACGAGCCAAGGGATGACAAGTCCAATGACTCGGGCTCGGGCCACAAGCGAAGAGATGGGAAGAAGAAGAAGACAAGACGCATCAAGGAGATCGTCTACTACGACAGCGATGAGTCCTCTTCTTCCCAAAAGAACGACGACCACGACAAACAAAGGAAACCGGTTAATTCGAACTTTTCATTTGATTATTCTCGTATTCCACATAGTTCGAATTCGCATTTGCTTTCCATTCCTCTTGGTAAACCTCCACATTTTGATGGGGAGGACTACGGATTTTGGAGTCACAAAATGCGTAGTCATTTATTCTCTCTCCATCCAAGCATATGGGAGATTGTAGAGAATGGAATGAAATTCGATAGCTCGGATAGCCCTATGTTTATCAATGAACAAATTCATAAAAATGCACAAGCTACTACTGTTCTCTTAGCATCTTTGTGCAGGGAAGAGTACAATAAGGTGAGCGGCTTGGACAATGCCAAGCAGATATGGGACACCCTCAAGATCTCTCACGAGGGGAACGACATCACCATGCTCACCAAGATGGAGTTGGTGGAGGGCGAGCTTGGACGATTCGCCATGATAAGGGGAGAAGAGCCAACTCAAACTTACAACCGGCTCAAGACCCTTATCAACAAGATAAGGAGCTACGGAAGCACGCGTTGGACGGATCACGACGTCGTCCGCCTAATGCTCAGGTCATTTACCGTTCTTGATCCTCATCTCGTGAACAATATTCGTGAGAACCCCAGGTACACGATGATGACGCCCGAAGAAGTACTTGGAAAATTCGTGAGCGGGCGGATGATGATCAAGGAGGCAAGGTACGTCGATGACGCGTTGAACGGTCCAATCCACGAGCCTCAACCCATTGCTCTCAAGGCATCGAGGAGCAAGGAGGCACTACCAAGCAAGGTGGCGCAAATTGAGGCGGCCGGGCTTAATGATGAAGAAATGGCTCTCATCATTAAGCGCTTCAAGACGGTGCTAAAGGGTCGCAATGGACAGCCGAGCAAGACTAAGACCAAGGGGAAGCGATCATGCTTCAAATGCGGTAAGCTTGGTCATTTTATTGCTAACTGTCCTGATAATGAAAGTGACCAGGAAAAGGGAAACAAGAGGGAAAAGAAGAAGCATTATAAGAAGGCAAAGGGTGAGGCGCATCTAGGCAAGGAGTGGGACTCGGATTGCTCCTCATCCGACTCCGACAATGAAGGACTCGCCGCCACCGCCTTCAACAAATCAACCCTCTTCCCCAACGAGCGTCACACATGCCTTATGGCAAGGGAGAAGAAGGTATGTACTCGCAACTCTACCTATGCTTCTTCAAGTGAGGACGAATCTAGTGATGAGGATGAAGTAGATTATTCATGTTTGTTCAAGGGCTTAGATAGATCTAAGATAGACAAAATTAATGAATTAATTGATGCCTTGAATGAAAAGAATATACTTTTAGAAAAGCAAGAGGATTTGTTGTATGAAGAGCATGATAAATTTGTTGAGGCACAAAAATCCTATGCTTTAGAGGTTAAAAGAAATGAAATGCTTTCTTTTGAACTATCTACTTGTCATGAAACCATTTCTACTTTGAAAGGTGTCAACAATGATTTAAATGCTAAATTAGAAGTAGCAAATAAATCCAACTCTTGTGTTGAACATGTTGAAATTTGCACTAGGTGTAAGGATGTTGATATTAATGCCTGTAGTGAACACTTAGTTTCCATTTCAAAATTGAGTGATGAAGTAGCTAGTCTTAATGCTCGACTTAAGACTAGCAAAAGTGATTTTGAAAAACTAAAATTTGCTAGGGATGCCTACACGGTTGGTAGACACCCCTCAATTAAGGATGGACTTGGCTTCAAGAGGGAAGCCAAGAACTTAACAAGTCATAAGGCTCCCATTCCCGCCAAGGAGAAAGGGAAGGCCCCTATGGCTACTAGTGCTAAAAGGAACCATGCCTTTTTGTATCATGATAAAAGACAAACTAGAAATAGAAGTTATGATGCTTTTGATTCATATGTTTATGATTCTCATGCCATGTGTGCTCCTAGTTCTTCTTATGTGTATAATAGAAATGTTACTAGGAGAAATGTTGTTTCTAAAAGAAATGTTGCAAATGTTCATAGAAAAGTAGTGAATGAACCCTCTACAATTTATTGTGCTTTGAATGCTTCATTTGCAATTTGTAGAAAGGATAGAAAAGTAATTGCTAGGAAGTTAGGGGCAAAATGCAAAGGTGATAAAACTTGCATTTGGGTCCCTAAGGAAATTGTGACTAACCTTGTAGGACCCAACAAGAGTTGGGTACCTAAGTCCCAAGCCTAAATTTGCCTTGCAGGTTTATGCATCCGGGGGTTCAAGCTGGATTATCGACAGCGGATGCACAAACCATATGACGGGGGAGAAGAAGATGTTCACCTCCTACGTCAAGAATAAAGATTCCCAAGATTCAATTGTATTCGGTGATGGGAATCAAGGCAAGGTAAAAGGTTTAGGTAAAATTGCGATTTCTAATGAGCATTCTATCTCTAATGTATTTTTAGTAGAGAGTCTTGGATACAATCTGCTATCTGTGAGTCAATTATGTCATATGGGATATAATTGTCTATTTACAAATATAGATGTGTCTGTCTTTAGAAGAAGCGATGGTTCATTAGCTTTTAAGGGTGTATTAGACGGCAAACTTTATTTAGTTGATTTTGCAAAAGAAGAGGCCGGTCTAGATGCATGCTTAATAGCTAAGACTAGCATGGGCTGGCTGTGGCATCGCCGCTTAGCACATGTGGGGATGAAGAACCTTCACAAGCTTCTAAAGGGAGAACACGTGATAGGTTTGACTAACGTGCATTTCGAAAAAGATAGACCTTGTGCAGCTTGTCAAGCAGGTAAACAAGTGGGAGGAGCACATCACAGCAAGAACGTGATGACCACTTCAAGACCCCTGGAGCTGCTGCATATGGACCTCTTCGGACCTGTCGCCTATCTGAGCATAGGAGGGAGTAAGTATGGTATAGTTATTGTTGATGACTTTTCCCGCTTCACTTGGGTGTTCTTTTTGCAGGAAAAGTCCGAAACCCAAGGGACCCTCAAACGCTTCCTCAGGAGAGCTCAAAATGAGTTTGAGCTCAAAGTGAAGAAGATAAGGAGCGACAACGGATCTGAGTTCAAGAACCTTCAAGTGGAGGAGTTCCTTGAAGAAGAAGGGATCAAGCACGAGTTCTCCGCTCCCTACACACCACAGCAAAATGGTGTGGTAGAGAGGAAGAACAGGACGCTCATCGATATGGCGAGGACGATGCTAGGAGAGTTCAAGACCCCCGAGCATTTTTGGTCGGAAGCCGTGAACACGGCTTGCCACGCCATCAACAGGGTCTACCTTCATCGCCTCCTCAAGAAGACGTCGTATGAGCTACTAACCGGTAACAAACCCAATGTATCGTACTTTCGTGTATTTGGGAGTAAATGCTACATTCTAGTGAAGAAGGGTAGAAATTCTAAGTTTGCTCCCAAAGCTGTAGAAGGGTTTTTGTTAGGTTATGACTCAAATACAAAGGCGTATAGAGTCTTCAACAAATCATCGGGTTTGGTTGAAGTCTCTAGCGACGTTGTATTTGATGAGACTAATGGCTCTCCAAGAGAGCAAGTTGTTGATTGTGATGATGTAGATGAAGAAGATGTTCCGACGGCCGCTATACGGACTATGGCGATTGGAGAAGTACGGCCACAGGAACAAGATGAACGAAATCAACCTTCTTCCTCAACTATGGTGCATCCCCCAACCGAAGATGACGAACAGGTACCTCAAGTGGAGGCGCTCGATCAAGGGGGAGCACAAGATAATCATGTGATGGAGGAAGAAGTGCAACCGGCACCTCCAACCCAAGTTCGAGCGATGATTCAAAGGGATCATCCCGTCGACCAAATCCTGGGTGACATTAGCAAGGGAGTAACTACTCGATCTCGATTAGTTAATTTTTGTGAGCATTACTCTTTTGTCTCTTCTATTGAGCCTTTCAGGGTAGAGGAGGCCTTGCTAGATCCGGACTGGGTGTTGGCCATGCAAGAGGAGCTAAACAACTTCAAGCGCAATGAAGTTTGGACACTGGTGCCTCGTCCGAAGCAAAATGTTGTGGGAACCAAGTGGGTGTTCCGCAACAAACAGGACGAGCACGGGGTGGTGACGAGGAACAAGGCTCGACTTGTGGCAAAAGGCTATGCCCAAGTCGCAGGTTGTACCAAATGGATGTGAAGAGCGCTTTCCTCAACGGGCCAATCAAGGAGGAGGTGTACGTGGAGCAACCCCCTGGCTTCGAGGATGAACGGTACCCCGACCACGTGTGTAAGCTCTCTAAGGCGCTCTATGGACTTAAGCAAGCCCCAAGAGCATGGTATGAATGCCTTAGAGACTTTTTACTTGCTAATGCTTTCAAGGTTGGGAAGGCCGATCCAACTCTTTTTACAAAGACATGTGATGGTGATTTGTTTGTGTGCCAAATTTATGTCGATGACATAATATTTGGTTCTACTAACCAAAAGTCTTGTGAAGAGTTTAGCAGGGTGATGACGCAGAAATTCGAGATGTCGATGATGGGCGAGTTGAACTACTTCCTTGGGTTCCAAGTGAAGCAACTCAAGGAAGGCACCTTCATCTCCCAAACGAAGTACACGCAAGATCTGCTAAAGCGGTTTGGGATGAAGGACGCCAAGCCCGCAAAGACGCCAATGGGGACCGACGGACACACCGACCTCAACAAAGGAGGTAAGTCCGTTGATCAAAAAGCATACCGGTCAATGATAGGTTCTTTGCTTTACTTATGTGCTAGTAGACCGGATATTATGCTTAGCGTGTGCATGTGTGCTAGATTTCAATCCGATCCTAAGGAGTGTCACTTAGTGGCGGTGAAGCGAATTCTTAGATATTTGGTTGCTACGCCTTGCTTCGGGCTCTGGTATCCAAAAGGGTCTACCTTTGACTTAGTTGGATACTCAGACTCCGACTATGCTGGATGTAAGGTCGATAGGAAGAGTACATCGGGGACGTGCCAATTCTTAGGAAGGTCCCTGGTGTCATGGAACTCTAAGAAACAAACATCCGTTGCCCTATCCACCGCTGAGGCCGAGTACGTTGCCGCAGGTCAGTGTTGCGCGCAACTACTTTGGATGAGGCAAACTCTCCGGGACTTTGGCTACAATCTGAGCAAAGTCCCACTCCTATGTGACAATGAGAGTGCTATCCGCATGGCGGAGAATCCTGTTGAGCACAGCCGCACAAAGCACATAGACATCCGGCATCACTTTTTGAGAGACCACCAGCAAAAGGGAGATATCGAAGTGTTTCATGTTAGCACCGAGAACCAGCTAGCCGATATCTTCACTAAGCCTCTAGATGAGAAGACCTTTTGCAGGTTGCGTAGTGAGCTAAATGTCTTAGATTCGCGGAACCTGGATTGAATTGTAGCATACATGTAGTTATGCTTTTGATCATGTTCCTTTTTTTTTGCATTATGTTGCTTATTATGGTGCTCAAGTTGTACAAACACTCCCTGGACCTCACAAGTCCGTTGCAAAGTGATGCACATGTTTAGGGGGAGATGTGTTACAACTTGACCCTTTGAGACTAACCTTGTGCTTGAGTTTGATAATTTAGTCTCGAAGGAGGATTGAAAGGGAAAAGGTGGACTTGGACCATGAAAGACTTCCACTGCACTCCGATGAGAGGGTAACTAATTCCAAGTTCATCTCATGAAATCTTATTGCCATTTGCTCTTAATTGAAGACTTTGGTGAGGCAATGAGGTTAAAAGGCCAAGATTGATCCCGTTTTGGTGCTTGATGCCAAAGGGGGAGAAAATAAAGGCCAAAGCGATAAATGGATCAGCTACCACTTGAGAGATTTTGAAAATAGTAGAATAGAGTTTTTGTTGTGTCAAAAGCTTTTATTGTCTCTCTTGTCAAAAGTTGGCTTCTTGTGGGGAGAAGTATTGATTATGGGAAATAGGGGGAGTTTTTGAAATCTTTGATCAATCTCTTTTGGAATGACTCTCTTTATACTTCAACATGTGTGTTTGACTTAGAGATAGAGATTTGAGTTTGATTTGCAAAAACAAACCAAGTGGTGGCAAAGGATGATCCATATATGCCAAAATTGAATAAAACCAATTTGAGTTTTTATTTAAAGTGATTTTGCACTTGTTCTAGTTGCTTTATATTGTGTTGGCATAAATCACCAAAAAGGGGGAGATTGAAAGGGAAATGTGCCTTTGGGCCATTTCTAAGTATTTTGGTGATTGAGTGCAAACACAAGTGCTTAAATGTGAAAATATGCCCAAGGATGATCAAAGTGCAAATCACAAGTTAAGGTATGTTTCTAAGCCTTAGTACATTGGTTTTGTGTACTAATATATTTGTCTAAGTGTTAGAAACAGATAGAAGAAGAGAAGAGAAGACTTGGTTGTGTACAGCCAAGGGGCTGCTTCGGTCTGGGGCACCGGACTGTCCGGTGGTGCACCGGACAGTGTCCGGTGGTGCACCGGACAGTGTCCGGTGCGCCAGGCTGCCTCGGCCGAAGAGGCCGCTCTCGGGTTTTTCTCCGGCGACTTCGGCTAAAATTCACCGGACTGTCCGGTGTGCACCGGACTGTCCGGTGAGCCAACGGTCGGCCGGGCCAACGGTCGGCCGCGCGATCGGCGCGCGACACGTGGCCGAGCCAACGGTCGGAAGGAAGCACCGGACTGTCCGGTGTGCACCGGACTGTCCGGTGCGCCAGATCTGCAACGGTCGGCAACGGTCGGCTTCGCCATTTAAGGAAACAAATCGGGCACCGGACAGTGTCCGGTGTGCACCGGACTGTCCGGTGCGCCACGAGACAGAAGGCAAAGATGGCCTTCCAGATTTGTTCCCAACGGCTCCTAGCTGCCTTGGGGCTATAAAAGGGACCCCTAGGCGCATGGAGGAGCATACCAAGCATTCCTACAACTCTTCTAAGCACCAAGACATCAATCTCACGCATTCGTTTCATTGTGATAGCATATAGAGCTCTTGTGGAGTTGTGAACTCTTTGTGTTGCGTTGCGAGCTCTTGTTGCGACTTGTGTGCGTGTTGTTGCTCTGATTTTCGAGTCTTGTGTGCGTTGCTCATTCCCACCTTACTCCGTATTCTTTGTGAACTCAATTGTAAGGGCGAGAGACTCCAAGTTGTGGAGATTCCTCGCAAACGGGAAAAGATCAAAGGAAAGAAAAACACCGTGGTATTCAAGTTGATCATTGGATCACTTGAGAGGAGTTGAGTGCAACTCTCGTCCGTTGGGACGCCACAACGTGGAGTAGGCAAGTTTTGTACTTGGCCGAACCACGGGATAACCACCGTGTCAACTCTGTGATTGCTTTCTTGTGGTTATCGTGTTTTGAGTTCTCTCTAGCCACTTGGCCATACTTGTGCTAACCCTTAACAAGTTTTTGTGGCTTAAGTTTTGAACTTTTACAGGATCACCTATTCACCCCCCCCCTCTAGGTGCTCTCACTTTGCAACAAGAATATGGAATTTAAGTACATGAGATGGCCAAAGAGTGTTTGATACTAAATGAATATGCAGTGGAAGCGTTCATTTTGCCTGCGAAGATGAGAAAAGAGATGGGAAGTTGGGGTTTAATATACGACGACGACAACAAGGAGACGGAAGTGCTCGTGGTGGTTATTGAAAGTCGCCTATAGAGGGGGTGAATAGGTAAAATCTAAAATTTACAAACTTAAACACAAACTTTAACCCCGAGTTAGCATTAGAACAAGAATAATATCAATCAGAGTGCGGGAGAGGTGTTTTTCTTGCTAGAGTTGCTCAATCGATTGCGGAGTAACTTTGAGAGCCAACTCAAATTGATATAAGATCACTCACAAGCAAGAGAGGACAGGACAGAGGAAGAACCAAATCGTGAAATAAAGATAGTGTCTTAGGGCTAAGTGCGCTAGGGCCTAGGAGTTTACGGAAGGTAGTGTGTATGGATGGACGTCGGTTGCCAAATTAAATGGGTAGTGGGTCTTACCCGCGGGCGAAAGGTTATGCCCAAACAATACCCGTGGGCAAGAACTCTTACCCGTCGGTGGGATTCTGTACCCGTATCCATGCCCATCGGGTACGAAACCCGCGGATACCCGTGTCCGCGGGCAGAATTGCCATCCCTATCTGAAATTGAGCTAATTTGGTGACCAGTGAATTGGAGGGGATCCCTGGGAGGAATCCACTCGCTAAGGACTAGTGAGCGAGAAAACTGGAAGGGATTAGAGGGGCTATATTTCCCTTCTTATTCAAAAATGAATAAGAAGGGGAATCTAGCCCCTTCAATCCCCTCCAGTTTTATGGCTTCCAAACTAGTATTAAGCGAGTGGATTCCTCCTCATAGATCCTCTCCAATTCACTGTTAACCAAACCAACCCAAGAATAGTCTAACTAATTTCTATCAAATTTAAAAAGCATGTCAAGTGTACAATTTAACTCCAAACTGATACTTTATTATGAGAGCAGGGATCCTAATCAGCTGATGCACGTGGGTCCTCGTCCACACGCCGATTTCTTGTCTATAGCAAATCCTATAGTTTCCAAGCTTATCAAGAGAGTCCATGAATTATTCATTCGTTGCAACGATATCAAACGTTCGATATAATAAATTAGCATATCTTAACGACTGCCATGCACTTATTCTTGGAAAAATAAAGTCATTCCATAAATTGTTTACAAGCTTGTAATCTTATAGAGCAGTGGAGTGGAGACTGTGGAGTCATATTCAAGGGCAAACCGTCCAAACGCATATGTATTCTTTGATCTGACCAGAAAATCGCGGCGAGGGTGGTGGTGACAAAAGCGTGACAGCCACGGGTGGGCCCGGTGTTGGGCTCCCGCTTCCTACGTCACGGGCGCATAAACTAAGCCCACGGGCCACGGCCACGGAGCGCCACCGCCCATGTCCTGCTCCACCGCCCAGATTCAGGCAGGCCGGTGCAGGTGCGGTGCAGTGCAGTGCCATGCCAGCTCTATCCACGCCGTCCACGTACCCGCCCGGCTCGACACGCGCGGGTTTTTTTTTTCCGCTCCGGCTCCAGCTCCAGCCCCAGCCTCCAGCGCAGGCGCGCCACTTTGGGAAGCCACTGGCCTTATTAATAGCAAAGATTAGCTGTGTCAGCTCGTCATTGAACTGCTCTGGGACCGCCCTGTAACATCCACCAACTCGAGGAGGAGGAGGAGGAGAAGAGATCCCCCCACCTAGCCTCGGTTTCCAAGCGCCAGCAGAAGAAGAAGAGACAGGACACATGGCGGCAGGTTTCGGCCCGAGGTTCGCCGCCGGCGATGCTCCGGCGAGACGGTGTAACCTGGAGCGGTTCCTCGAGGCCACCACGCCCGTCGTTGCGTCCTCCAGCTGCTCGTCCAAGGTAATGGGAGATGATACGGTTTTTCACTTTGCCTGGCTTTCTTGATTCAACCTGTATGTTTTCTTGAGACCGATACGCCTTGGTGTGCGAGACAGTAATAGCCTCCTTTGCTTTCTAGTTGAAAAGATCGCGGAAACTATTTTTTGCCCCCACATCGTAAAGCAAAGAAATGTAGCGATCGAATAACAAAACAGAGTATTGCTAGTCTTTTTCTGTAACTCGTAGAAACACAACAAGATTTTAGGAAATTTGGCCCATACTTTGAGTGGTTTGAAAAAACTTCTGGACGGTTCTGAACCACATCTCCTGAACAGGGAGAGAGAGAGAGAGAGAGAGAGAGAGAGAGAGAGAGAGAGGTTTCGTTTCCAGCTTCTGTTGTGAATTTCAGACTGTCCGTGCCATTCCAATTCTCTGATGCTGCGTCTGGTTTGGAACCTCGTGTGTCGTTACAGGAGACCGCGAACGGTTGGGGGCAGCGGCAGTCAGACGACGCAGACGGCTCGTCGCCGTTCTTCGCTCTGGGCGACCTCTGGGACTCGTTCAAGGAGTGCAGCGCGTACGGCACCGCTGTGCCCCTTGCTCTGAACGGCTGCAGCGACGGCGTCGTTCAGTACTACGTCCCCTACCTGTCTGCAATCCAGCTTTACGGAGCCCTCAGAAGGCACATCGGCCCTTCGAGGTAATACACTTTTTTTTATTTTTTGCTTGTTGTTAAGATTCCCCCGTGTTCCATTTCGCACGGCACGAACCTGACCTCTCGTTGCAAACATGTTCTGATGAACGGAAGGTAAGCTGCAAGTAGTTGGTAGAGCTATTCTTAGACTAAGGGGGTGTTTGGTTACCCCAAACTAAAATTTAGCCCCTGTCCCATCGAATGTTTGAACCTCCGTTCCGGGTATTAAATATAGTCGGATTATAAAACTAATTTGTCAGCCGAAGATTAAAAGACGAGACGAATCTAGTCCAGTTGGTTGCGTCTATATTTCATACTCCTATTTAAAAGTCAAACGCTTGATGTGACCCGGGCTAAACTTTAGCAGGAGTAACCAAACACCCCCTAAGTTTAGAGTCATTTTTTTTTGAAGAAGCAGTTCAGAGTCAATTCAATAGGCTGAACGTGGTGAACAGTGCGTTTAAGTCATAATCTAGATTAAAGTTACTGAAAAATCGCAACACGTACATTTGGGCTTTTGCCAGCACGCATGTTGTTCTAGTGTTCTTCCTCCCTAAAGGAAACACGTACGCCCAATAGGTGACCAATGTTTCAAGAAAAGGGAGCACAAAGACAAAGTCTTGAAGCCTGGCTAGTAAACTAGTGCGTTTCCCAACATTGACCTAGACTTTACAAACAAATCACACGCGCTAGCTAATTTCAGAAGCTTCACTGCAAGAACTACTCTGTTGTGAATTTTGTTGTGATTCGCTGGTTCCTCATTTTTAGCAGTGAAGGTCCAGCTGTCTTCTAAAACAATTTGGACCGCTCAAGCGTAGCGGTTCATTCATTCTGCTTCTTCCGAACGTGTCAACCTGTCACACAGACACGCATACTCTTCGGGACCAAAACCTACGACACCTGTAGAACTAGTCTAGATCGTGACACAGCTGTACGACGATGTGCATTTTATTTTATTTTATTTTATTTTATTTTGTGGTCACGGAACCACGGTTGCCAACTAACCCTTTGCTGCCGCCGTCCGTCGCTGAAATTAACGTCCAACGCCAACGCAGGACGGGTGCAGAGGAGAGCGACAGCGACGCGGAGCGCGAGACGAGCTCCAGCACGAACACGTTGTCGGCCCGGGAGGAGGCGAGCGAGAGCAGCACCAGCGGCAGCGAAGCCTCCGGCGACGAGGGCGAGCCGGGACCGGGGAGCTGGTGCCAGGAGCGGCTCCTCTTCGAGTTCCTCGAGTCCGAGCCTCCCTACCAGCGCGAGCCTCTGGCTGACAAGGCATGTCATGTCTTCTGACATAGACTCACACACACGCGGACACACCAGGCTCGGCCGTCCTGCTTGTCTGAATGTCTTAGTCTGATGAGTCCCCGGTGCAGATTTGTAGCCTTGCCCAGCGGTTTCCGGAGCTCAAGACTCTCAGGAGCTGCGACCTGTCTCCGGCAAGCTGGATCTCCGTGGCGTGGTACGGTGGACGAACTAGATAGATGTACATGCCATCGCCATGCTGCTCAGAACCCAGAAACCGTTTCTTTCGCTGACTGACGGCAGCCTGCTCATTTTCAGGTACCCGATCTACCGGATCCCGACGGGGCCAACGCTGCGCGACCTGGACGCCTGCTTCCTCACCTACCACTCCCTGTCCACGCAGTTCGCAGCAGGCGCCAGCAGCAACGGGCCCAGACCGGCGACGGCAGCCACCGCGACGGCGATGATGTGGCTCCCGACGTTCGCGATGGCGTCGTACAAGCTGAAGGCGGCGGCGTGGACGCCGGGCTGGCGCGACCGGCAGGTTGCCGCGTCCCTCGCGCAGGCCGCCGACGCCTGGCTCAGGCTCCTGCGCGCCGACCACCCGGACCACCGCTTCTTCGCCGCCCGGCGGCCTCCCAGGAGATGGTGATCATTTGAGTGTATAGAGTACTCTCTCTCTCTCTCTCTCTCTCTCTCTCTCTCTCTCTGGCAAGTCTGAAGGTAGTTGTCCTGAAAAAGGAAACGGCTGAGGTAGTTAGGGTTCACTAGCGGAACCGGAGTGACAAAGTATGTTCATCCTGTAGTTTCAATGTTGTTTTCCTTTTTTTTTGTATCCGCCATGTTCTCAGGAAAAAAATGTATCAGAAAACGTATAATAGGTGTAGAGCAATACTGGTGTCATTGTCCATTCGTACAGTGTTCACAATTTCACATGGAAAAAAAAAACAATGACCGATCGAGTAATGGGTTTAGGGTAGCCGCAGCGGAGCCTTCTCGCGCGTACACATGAAGCCCGTGCCCGTGCCGTGAGCGTGCGTAGCTGCTAGCTAGGTGCAGTTGCCGCTCGTATTAGTAATGGCCTAGAGTGAGCGTTGGACTTAACTGTAGCTCAAAAACATACATTTTGATCCAAAATACTAGTACTTGTACATATACGCGATTCTTTTTTATGCAAAAGTCTGGTGTTTATCAAGAATCATGGCTCCGTCACACGCACAAGGTGGCACAGAACCACAGCACTGCCGCGGCACAAGCCCACAACTGAACGGCATTCTAAATTTTCAAAAAAAAACGATGTTCTAGTGCAAGCAGCAGGAATTCAGAGTGGCCACATGCACAGCGCCTGCACATCTCAGAGAAAGTATAATAAGAGACTATAAACTGGTTAAATGCTCAGGAGGGAGAGAAGAGAAACGGAATGCTCAGTCGGTTTTGACACAAGAACCAAAAAGCTTCGTGAGAGAGATAAATAGGATTCTGCATTGATACTAAAGAGCTCACGAATAAGCTAAATACGTACTCCCTCCATTTCGTTTTAGTTGTCGCTGGATAGTGCAAAATTGAACTATCCAGCGACAACTAAAAAGAAACGGAGGGAGTAGTATATTATAAGAATCTTGCAGCCAATAGTTGGCTCTATTGTTAAATTTGCTCCTACATACGTTCGCTTCAGCGTAATTAAGGAAAGCCTTAATTATACTGAACAGCTATAGAACAACAAAGGCTTACGACGGCTCAGGGCTGCATGTGTTGACATTTACAACCAGATGTATTTATTGCATAGAATGTCTGGATAAAACAACAGAGCCAGCGGGAACAGCCTTCTGAATATCTATATCTACAGGCTGACCAAATAGTCCAGTGCTCCAGGCCTGACTGGACTTGCAACAGCCTTCTGAATGTCTATCTACAGGCTGACTAAATGGTCCTATATGGCTATATGCTTGCGATCGCTTGTGTGATTCCGGTTATGTGATGATTGTCCAGTGGAACAGTGCATTACGGAATGCACAGCAATGCTTCGATGAAGCTCACTTCTATCACTTGTATTTCATCTTCATTTCTGCCAAAAAAAAAAGAATAACATATAGGTTTATAAATCCTAGAACGTTTTATTCCAATAAGGAAGAGACCACTAGATAAAGTGAGAATGAGAAATGGCACTATTTGCAGCTGTACAATAAGAAATTGTAACTGCACGATTAATAAATATGAATCTACTGTATGCCATTGGCTACCTTTTCGGTTAAGTAAAATTAACTATGGTAATGAGGGGAGGAATACAATATTTCTACAGGAAGTCAGATGCTAACAGGGGGAATGGATTTTGACGTACCGAGGCTTCATTGTCCAAGTGAAGGAAACCGCCATGGCCACGAGCATTTGTAAACTTGTACAGAGGTCCGAAAGCTGCTGAGAGAATTGTGTAAGCCATAAGGAGATATTCTAAACAACATAAGAATAGAGCAATATTGAAGATGAAAATATCCAGGTATAAGCATTATAGCAACGAATTTTTCACAACGTCAAGTAGTATTATCATGAGAAATTGAGATAACAAAAGGTTGGGTTCAGAAAATTGAGTCAGGCCCACTTGTATTTTTCTGCTGCTTTATCCATAGTAATATATAGGCACTGTCTAAGTGTTTAGTGTATGTTCCACTAAAGAGACTCTAGCCTAGTGGTTAAGGCTTTCGAGTAGCACCTCCAAGATCTAGGTTCGATTCACCTCAGGGACGGATTTTTCGGTTTAGTTAAAAAATTCCCTCGCTGCGTCTCATCCGCTCTTGGGTTGTGATGTCTTGTACGCCACGCCGCCACCCTCCAGTTGGACCGTTACAGAGTGGACGATTGACATCGGCCCGTTAGTGTCTTCGTGATAGGAGGCCAGAGTTTGGAGATTTTCTCGGTCGGGACCAATGTTTCGATATGTTCTTAATATTATACCGGGAGCTTAATCATTCCCTCCCCGGCCAAGTTTAGTGCATGTTCCCTATACGCAAATCGCTATATAATTTGACAAGCAGTGTTTAAAGTGTTGCTGTGTCGAATCCAGATTCTGTAGGTGTCTAGTCTAGGTTTATTGTTCAACTATGTAGTCTTTAGGTTTATCCGTTCAAAAAACAAGCAAGTCAAGTCAGGGAAGAACACATCAACAATAAAACATGCAGCAAAAGCATTGCCAAACCATTTTTTGACCCGAAAGCATCATTGGATCGACAACTTATTTAAAACATTATCTTGGGGAAAAGGGAACCTATATGCTATAGCAGTAGTAGGCGATATTGTGTAAGATTACCTTCATAGCCACCATATACAGGATCTTCAGACAGTAAAAGAGGTGTGTCCAGGTCAATGAAACTGCATCCATAAGTTTAGAAAACAACTTTAGCAGCTGATTTGACAGGTATAAGACATCGAACATGGTAACATTGTACAGCTTGTGGTTTCAGCATTCTGATGACAGTATCTCTTGCTGATAAAATGATAATTTTCACAGCAAACAGACCTAAAGCAACCAAGGCCAGCAGCTAAGTGACCAGCGAAGCCCATAGCGATCCTAGTCTCAACCATGCCACCGATCATCAGAGCAATATTGGCTTTTCTTGCAGCATCAATTATTTCAAGGGCCCCAAGAACCCCCAACTTTGCCAGCTTGATATTAATAACATGGGCAAGATTTCCATCTATTATTTTTTGAGCATCAAGTAAACTTCGACAGCTTTCATCAGCAGCAACAGCGACTTTGTATTTCTCCATGGCCACAGAGGTAACATCTCGGAGACCGTCCCAATCATCTCTGTGAACTGGTTGTTCAAAGAGCACAGGGGTCACTCCCATTTCTGAAACCAATAAAAGGAAAGAAACATGTTAACTTTCAAGCATGGGAAGAAGGGCGTACAGTTCAGATGACAGGTAGCTAACATGTTCAACATATTGAAACAACTTTAAAATGAGAACTCTAGCAATTTACAGTTTGCAGGAGTACGGACCATTTAGTCTATCAAGAACTTCAATTGCTTGTTTTGCTGTGTATCCCTCATTTGCATCCAAAATAAATGAGCAATCTGGATGGACAAGTCGTATAGCTTTCAGAACTTCTATATCTGAATTCAAGTTCTTCCCAACCTTGAGCTTCAGAGTTTGAAACCCTTGTCCATGATATTTTGCAGCCAATTGAGCAGCTTCATTTGGGGTCACAATTGGAATCTGAATAAGGAATATCAGGATAAAAATGTGGTTATGGTATTTAAAAGCTTTCAGGAATCAGGAGTCAGTGCAGTGAGGTAATCGTACTGTGATGTCAGTTGTCAAACTATCTGATGCTCCTCCAAATAATCTCCATAGAGGTATGCCAATGCTATTAGCAACAGCATCAATCAGCGCCATCTCCACCCCTGCTCTGGCCTTAAATGGAAAAGGATACAGTCAAGTGCAACTATAGGACTAATCATTAATAAGTCTAAACAAAAAACAAACAATTGAGTGACCATCAAGAAAATAAAATCATATGCAAAACTATGTCAGTTCTGTTGTGTTGATCTCATCCGACTCGGTAAAGGGGCCAACTCAGATACGACACTCGCATTCTGATCAGGGACACAACAACCTACTGATTGTAGCACCCTTTTGTACCGCGTACATAAATAGATAAGGGGCTAGCACATGAACCAATGTCCGGCGTATACTCGCATGAGATCTGATCTAATCTCTACGCGGCTAGTGAAGGAAAGGTCACCGGTGTCGTCACCGACATCGAGTACCAAACTCTGGCCCTCTTATGGTGTCTTCCCAAAATTCAGAAGGTATCACTCCCTTTGTTCTACAGTTATAGTGGTTAAGGTTGCAAGCTAAGGTCATAGAGGTCTCTCAGTGGTACCGGAGCCATAGTTTTAGGATCTGAGCCTAACCTTAGATACTAGTTTCCCTTCATTTTTGGGGTGAATTCGAGTAAAATCCCTCTAGCTCGCAAGTTCTTTATGTCTGCATCTCATCAATTTCCAAGAAAAATAACTGGCCACATGGAGGATTTGCTACAAGGAAACTGTATGACTGTGTCAGCGGTTGTAGGCTTGAAAAGGCCTATTTTTTGGATAATGGAAACAAAATGTTTCAGCCTTGCAGTCTCCTACATACGGCTTTACAGATCAAAAAATAAACAAACATGCACCATAAAAAAGAAACATCCTTAGAAAGACCATATAATCAAAATCAAGCGCCCTCTAATCTAGCATATAACCAAACACACACCATGAAAATTGAAAAAGCCTATGGACTGGAAGAGTATAATAACTGGTGGTCCAGCAAATCACTTCAGTAGTTCAGCGCCCGAAAGCCATATACATTGTTCGTAGACATTAAACTGCATATCAACATCGAGCACACCACGTCACAGTCCCACAAATTCAGATTTGCAAACAACCTAGACTTCTTAACTGGAATCACGCCCCTATCTTTCCCGACGATCAATGATCAAACACTTGTCAATCCACCACGGTAACGGAGGCCAAATTTCACTAGATGAGTCGGGCGAGAAGCTGCGGATTCCTCACCGAGGCGAAGGCGTGTCCCGGAAGCACACTGGCGAGGTCCTGGAGCACCGCGCCGAGGGGCGCCGCTGGGGCGCCGACGAGCGCTGCGCACGCCCGTCCCGCGGCGTCGAGCGCTGCCGGCTGGTCCTCGGCCGTGACGGAGGGCAACACGGGCGCCTCCCCCCACCCGACAGCGCCGGTGCGGAGCTCGACGCGCACGGCGACGTTGGAGACCGCGACGAGGCGGGAGGACGCGATGGTGAAGGGCGCGGCGAGCGGGACGTCGAGCGAGCGCGCGTCGGCCGCCGCCACGTCCACGGAGAAGGTCCCCTTGAGCGCGTCGAAGCCGAACGGCTCCACGGGGGACGCCGGGGTGGGCGGGGACTGGGACGGCGAGATGGCGCGGAGGCGGGTGGTGCTGGGCGCGGCGGCGGGCTGGCGGCCGGCCGCGACGAGGGTGGGCCTCGGGCTCGCGCCCGGGCTGGTGGGGGTTCCGGGGAGCCGGAGAGGCGAGGAGGACGAGGAGATCGAGGGGTCCATTGGCACCATTGCCCACTGGACTGGAGAACCGAGCGGAGACCGTGCGGCCCGAGTTGTCACTTGACAGTGCATATAGTAGTACATAGTGGATATAGCAACGTAACGTGAGACCCGAGTTGTCAGTGGGTCGAGACTAACTGACGATGCTGCCACTGGCGCACGGGGCCCGCGTGCTACCGCAGCGTTGGCAAAGCGCCAAGTGGGCACGGAACTGTTGGCGCGCATGGCTCTCCTTTTCAATGCTGCGCGCTTTGTGCCCACCTGCTCGCTGGTACTGTAGTGTGGGCGATGCCGTCGAGGGGGACGACACCGGCGTAGCGTGGAGATCGACATGTGGGCCTGGACGTCGCCGCTGCGTGGACACCAGATTCCACGACGCTGATACGTTGGCAATTGGCACCGATTGGGTGGCACTGGCACCTAGGCTCAGTATGTTCGATTTACTTTAATCTGTACTAGATTTTATCTATATAATTTATAGTTGTAACAGTCTGGATCGAGCTGTTGTTCGCCGTAGAGGTAGAGCTAGAGCGGGAAGACACATCACCAAGTAGCAACAGTAAGCCTGGTAATGGGTCACAATCCGGCCCCAACCCCACTTCAATCCTATAAGTTTAAAAAGTGAACCCAGCCCTACTTAAATCCAAATTGATTTGATACAACTCAATTCAATCCGTTTTTTAATGCCCCGGCATCCTAATCCGCCTCGATCCTTTTAAAATCCACGGGCCAATCCAAGGGCCTTCATATACAAGCAAGCACCACCATAAGCTAATGAATTAGTATAATCTATGGGCTCACAAACAAATGATAGAAAACAACCACAAAGTGCAACCATGAAATTAGTATCCTCCATTATACTAAAATGTTTATCAACTCACAAGCAAAGACGCTCCATGCACGAAGAGAAACTGCTCGCAGGAGGACTACAATATCCATTATACTAAAATGTTTATCGACAGCCATGATCCAACTGAATTCAGATAACTGAACTTAACAATGTTGCTCGGCAAGACTCCTCAACGAGTGAAGGCAGGACTCCTCAATGTGTAGAGGCACTCGCAGGATAGCTGCTTTACAACAGAAAGAGAATCACCGGAAGCACCAAGGAACTCCTTAGCCTGGACAAATGCAGAGAATCAACAGAAAGAGAATCACCGGATAGCCATTGTAAATGGTGCTTTACAACATAAGGATATTTATATACAGGCAGTTTACCTTGCAGCAGAACCACTGAGCTTATCTGCCTCCTCCATACTGCAGATGACTTCCTTTCGCTTGTCACCGGAAGCACCAAGGAACTCCTTAGCCTGGACAAATGCAGAGTTAATTGATTCAGAGTTAGTGTTTTGCCTGAATTCACAAATGCAGTAGCATCAGTTGAGATAGCCTCGTCAATTGATGAAACCCCCTCCATGGCCTAGGCTGCAAAATTACCAATTGAAATCATTCAATTGAAATTGTATCGGTTATAATTTATACACACACAACAACATGCTTATAACAATATTTAACTCTAGAACATGTACAATTAGCTATCCATATATTTACGATCAGTTTTTAGTGATACATTTTTTTATAATATTTACGATCAATTAATTTGGCACATGATGGTATGTCCTTATACTGAGTTGATTTCAACCAAATTAGGAAAACAATATACAATAATATCTTGGGCAGGGGACAAAAACAACCTACACTGAACAGCAAAAGCCAAAACTGATCTGCAAAGGCATTATACTTTCTGCATTTGTAAGCTCTTGTGCATCATAAACTAAAAGCTTGGGACATAGTTGAAATAGAGTCTAGTTAATTATCTTACATATCGAGCAGACTGAAACAGTAATGAAAGTAGCACCAAGAGTAAGAGCTATCAACATTCAAACTAAAATTAATCTAAAATAGACTCAAACAATAATTAAAGTAGCACCGAGAGCAGGTGATGGCAGGTAGCTGCTTAAATGGAGAGATTAACCTGAAGCTTTCCTCCTAGAAAGAACCGCACCTATTGGATGACGTTACAGCAGAGATCTGAGTTGGGCTACAGCTGGGCTACGGCTGCTGGGTCGAGAGGAAGACCTCCACGATAGGGACAACGTCTCAACGAGGCCGCCTACAGGTATCGCGTTGCCTCCTTGCGAGCGTCGCGCTGCCGCCTCCCAGCGAGCGCCACCTCCCTGTAAGCAGCACGGCGGTGCGGATGCCTGAGAGATTGAGACGTAGCCCTTTCACATGATCCACGGGCTTATGCCCTTTCGTTCGATCCAGTAGCACATTTGGGCTTTGTTTGATGATGTGTCGGTCCTTTAGTGGAGTGTCTTGATCCAACTCTGCCCTAATCAGTGGAGAACCCAAAGAAGCTCAAATTTGTTAGCCCGCGAGTTTAGAGCCCCTTTCTGCCCATGAGTTTATATGGCCCATTCCCAAGCCTAAGCAACAGACATGAGACATCCCTCTACTACAATTTAGCCTCTGTCACATACAATGTTTAATGCTAGTTAGAAATATAAATATAGTTCAATTACAAACTAATCATATAGATAAGAACTAAACAGATAAGAACTAAACGATAAGATGTATCTATTAAGCTTAATTAGTTCATGAACGGCCACCGATGGGACAACAGCGTATGATTAAGATCGCAAGCCATCATGTCATCTTGAGTGCATCAACTAGAGTCTACAGTTTCTAGCTCGCACTCCTGGTTCTTTTGAGCTGAATGCACTCCTCGTCGTATGAGTCTAGGACCGGAATCGTTTTTTGTATGCTGAGCATTGGTTGATTCAAATTAATCGAACAGGCAAGCTCAAGCTACTAAGCTAGTAGTACTAATTCGAAGTGGTTAGCCCGCCGCGCGCTAGCCATCAACCATGCGATCAGCACTGGCTATCATCACCGTGCCGACCTCCATCGCATAATCGCATTGTCTGTTTCCTTGGTCTTTCTAGTCTGCAAAGCATTGTGTCCTTATCGTCAATGGTGGTCGTTTAAAGCAAACAAAAATAACACGGCGGAGGCACTAAAGTATCTAATGGCATGTTAGCCTGATCCGCAGCCTCCGACGAACTTGGCCGGCCGTCCTCGACCTCATCTCTTTCAAGGCGTGTGTGTTGACCGCGACATCGGACAATGACACAAAAAACTGCCGCGGTTGCGGACTTCGCGTGATCATTGTTAAACTCCACCGCGGACTAATTTCCTTAACCCATTTGGAATACATATAGTGATTAGAATCCCGACCAAGTCAAAAATTCATAAAAAAGCAGAAACGGTCAGGCCTCATTTGTTTCGTTGGAATTAAATTCCATTTTAATAATTAAAATTTAGACCACACTAGTTAAGTTCATATATTTGTATATTATCCTAAATCATATAAGAGATAGTTATATACTACATTTATATTATAATGAAGCAAATAGAAGAGTGTGTTATAAGTTGTACATCGGAAAAATAGCATTGAAATCTATAAAATCAATTTCTATCTCTTATCCCGTGAATTTAAGATAGGCTTATATGATAACTTTGAAAAGTGGTGGAATGTCACATTCTAAAAAAATAACCTATTATTCCATTGGTAAGATTTCAATTCCTCAAAATTAAAGAAAAACAAATGGGACCTCAAGGAATTCAAACTTCCACAGTATTTTTCTGTTGTACATGATTCGGCCTCAACTCACGAGTGCCCCTAAATAGCAAAAATAACGTGTCCTTCCGTTAGAATTTCAACCACTTCCCAAGCAGCAAAACCAATAAACACATCCAAGAAACATACATGTATCAACAACCACAAAGTAGACAATAGCTTCTACTAACACTACGACCAAATATCTGAAGCATATCTATAGATGTTTCGCTGATTATGAGAGCCATTGGGTCCCTCTACTAGCCCCAAGGTTCTTAGAGTCCCTAGCATGAGAGTCGTTGGATCTTGAACGCCCAAAGCCCCCGAGAAACACAAGAGTCTTAATGCGACTAAGTGTAATATATGTTAAGACAAAAGAACGTGTCTTAATGCGAGTTCATGGCTTTTGTTGTCCTGGCTTCCAGTGCTTTTGTGTCAGCCGGCCCCTAGCTTGTTGGTGTGGGGATTGCTTTGTGGCAGTAAGCTGTGTGGTCTGTGGTGGGAGTTGTTAGGTGCATGGTTGCAGCAGTTGTCTGTTGTTCTATCCCTTGTACTTCTAGTCTGTCAAGTGGAAGTGGTATTAACAGTTAAATGTGTTCCAACTGCACTATTTTCTCTTGGAATGTGAGGGGTTTAAATGACCCGGCCAAACGTGCCAGTGTGAAACAAATAATTCTGTCCTCAGGTGCAACCATTGTTTGTCTCCAAGAAACAAAAATCATGAACTGGACCAATGACTTACTGAAGGAAACCGTGGGATGCAAGCTGGCTAGTCAAACAGTTCACCTCCCTTCGCAGGGTGCCTCTGGTGGAATTCTTATGGCCTCTGACGCAAATTTGTTCGATATGGACCTCATTCCATGCACATCAACTTACTCGATCTCGGTTAGAATCAGCTCGAGAGTTGAGGAAGAGGTTTGGGACCTCACGGGGGTTTACGGTCCCCAGCCGGAAATTGAAAAAAAAAATGAACTTCCTGTCGGAGCTTCGTAACATCCGAAATGTAATGCGTCCGGAATGGGCGATCCTGGGAGACTTCAATATGATAAGGAGAGCAAGGGAGAAAAATAAAGGATAAATCAATAGGAGAGTTATGAGTCAGTTCAACAGTACTATTGATGTTCTGCATCTGTTAGAGCTTGATCTCAATGATAGAGCCTTTACTTGGACAAATGAACAAGTGGATCCTACAATGACTAGGATAGATAAATTCTTTGCGACGACTCAATGGCATGGTCTCTTCCCAACGGCGGATCTTCTGTCCCTTTGCACCATGACTTCAGATCACTGCCTAATTATTATGCAAGGTCGTTCCCATTTTTGTTTCTTCAAGGGCTTTAGATTTGAATCGTTCTGGATGAAGCTGGACGGTTTCAATGAGGTGGTACAACGAGCTTGGTCTACTAGAGTTAACTCTACGGATGCCATTCTAAGGCTGCACGTCAAGATGTCGCACACAACCAAAGCTCTAAGTGCGTGGAGACACAAAACAGTAGGTAGCGTCAAGGTTCGCCTAGCAATCATTCAGATTATTCTAACTCATCTGGAGAAGGGGCAAGAAAATATACAGCTCTCCAATGATGAATTGGAGTTCAGGAGAAGACTGAAAATCAAAATTCTTGGGATTGTTTCCATTCAAAAAGCAACAGCAAGACAACACTCCAGACAGATATGGATGCGTATGGGAGATGCTAACACTAAATTCTTTCACTTGGTAGCAAACAACAGGAGAAAGAAGAACTATATCAGATCTCTCCGTCGGATTGATAATTTATTGTCTAGTTAGCAAGACAAACTGCAAGAGGCTCACCAGCATTTCAAGGAGATTCTTGGAGAGACAGGAGTGAGACATAAGGTAGTACAGTGGGCCGCTCTAGATCACTCCCCTTTCCATTAGGTGAGCTCGACAACGTGATACATGATTCGGAGATCAAGAATGTGGTTATGAGTTTACATTCAGAAAAAGCACCTGGCCCGGATGGTTTCATTGGCCTAATCTATAAATGTTGTTGGGCCTTGGTTAAAGAGGACCTCACTGCTGTAATTAACGATTTGTATAATTACAGATGTAAAAACCTCCACCTAGTTAATGAAGCAAACGTTGTTCTGCTACCAAAAAAAGAGGTCTCGGATAGTATCGAAAAGTTTAGACCTATCAGTCTAATAAACAGCTTTATGAAAATTGTCACCATAATTTTGGCAAACAGACTAGCACCGTGTATGAACGAGATTGTCTCCGTTGCCCAAAATGCCTTCATCCAAAAGCGGTCAATTCATGATAACTTCCTATACGTTCAAAGGGTGATTATGAAGATGCACAAGAGGGGCCAACCTGCGCTCTTCATCAAGCTTGACATCTCTAGAGCCTTTGACTCCATAAATTGGGCATATCTCCTTGATGTGTTAAGAGCCCTGGGTTTCTCCCAAAGGTGGTGTGATTGGATCGCTTTAATTCTAGGTTCATCTTCTTCCAAAATAATAATGAACGGAGAACAAACAAACAGAATCAACCACAAGCGTGGTGTACGGCAAGGGGATCCTCTTTCTCCATTTCTATTCATTTTAGCAATGGATCCTCTCCAACGAATGATCGATAAGGCGGCTCAGGCCGGGCTACTGAGAACTGTCCTGCAGAAAGGGGCAAAGCTCCGCTGTTCCCTGTATGCAGATGATGCCGGTGTGTTTGTGAGAGCAGACAATTCGGACCTCAAAGTTATTGAAATGATTCTGGAAGTCTTTGAAGGTTGTTCAGGGCTAAAGATAAATTTTGATAAAACTAAAATCTTTCCAATACGTTATCCTGAGTCCCTTTGGCCAAATCTCGCCGAAGTGTTCCCGGGTAAATATGCTAATCTGCCCGGAAAGTATCTTGGTCTCCCTCTACACTTTAGGAAGGTTAAAAGGATCTCCTTGCAACCGCTATTGGAAAAAATTAGTAAAAGATTGGCTGGTTGGAAAGGCAGACTCCTCTCAAAGGCAGACAAAGAAACATTGGTTAAATCTGTGTTAACCGCCCAACCGATTTATCATCTTACGGGTTTTCCAGTTCAAAAATGGTTGTTCAAAAAAATTGATAAGATAAGAAGAGGTTTTCTCTGGAAAGGAAACAACCCTGAAACTTGCAGTGGAGGTCACTGTTTGATCAACTGGTCTACAACATGTCAGCCAAGGAACAAGGGGGTGTGGGCATTCTGGACCTGGAATGCTTCGCAAGGGCGTTAAGAATCAGATGGTTGTGAATGCATTGGAAGGACAGAGATAAGGCATGGATCGATTTGCAATCGCCATGCGACAAAATTGACGAAGAGCTCTTCAGTGCATCCACGGTGGTCAACGTTGGTAATGGGAGAACAACAAGTTTTTGGAAATCGAGTTGGATCCATGGTCAGGCGCCTAAGAATATTGAACCAAGTCTGTTCAAGAAAGCAAAGAAGAAAAACATTTTGTTTTTTCATGCTCTTAGAACCAATAGATGGATTCAGTTATGTCTACCATGCATACGAGAAGACGAAATAAAAGACTTTGTAACCCTTTGGCAGGCTATCAGTAACATGCACGACCTTAACAACTTGGAGGATACCATCTCTTGGAGATGGACGACTGATGGACAGTACAGTGCAAGCAGCGCATATAACATTCAGTTCTCAACAAACTTTTGCACAATGAAAATTTGTTCCATTTGGAAAGCTAAAACTGAACTAAAGTGTCGCTTCTTCGTTTGGACTCTTACATAATAGAGTGTTGACAGCAAAGAACCTCTAGAAAAGGGAATGGCCTTGCAATCCTTCTTGTTGCCTCTGTAATTCGACCTTTGAAACGATAGTTCACTTATGCAAGGACTGTCCCTTCAGCAGGGAGGTGTGGGACAGTATCTTGTCTTGGGCGAACCTTTCGTCCTTTAGGAGGATCTTTGGCACTGAGTCCTTGTATGATTGGTGGAGGAAATTAAGAAGTATGTGCAGCAAGCATTCGAGAAGATCTTTTGATGGCCTTATGTTTTACTTTTGGTGGAGCGTTTGGTTAGAAAAGAAATAATAGAATCTTCCATAGTCAACATAGATCAGCGGAGCAGGTCGCGTTAGTGGTCAAAGAGTTAGTTGGTTGTTTCAGTGCTAGTCTGGCTAGTAAGTCTGCTCAGTAGGTTTGTTCAGTAGTTTTCAGTAGTCATGTAAGTCGATTTGGTTCCCTGTAATTTCCTGTAAGTTCTTTCCTTTCTAATATATTGGAGTGACAAGTCTTTTGTCTCTCCCTTTAAAAAAAGAACGTGTCTAGACCTATCGAGGACAGTACCAACCTAAGGTCGGGGTCCCACATTCAAAGGCCTGGTGATAAGTCCATAGCGTTAGCTTATGAATAATTCTTAGGTGGAACATATTAAATGTGTGAATAGGGGTGACAATGGGCTCTCAATTTTATACTATAAAATTTAAGGATCAGATCGGATTAGGATCGGGCCCTATTTCTATTCATTTTTGAACTAAAATTTATTTAGGGTTCTACTATTTTGTGAAGAACCATTTGGATCGTGATCCATTACCACCCCTATGTGTGATATGTAACATTATTGGTCTAACAAACATGTTGCCATGACTTAGGTTGTACATGCACACACAAAGTGCATTATGAAAAAACCATCCAATATAAAAGGCTACACTGGCTAATGACTACTAACTATATAGTACTAAACGATGCGGGCCTCGACGTTCGAAGATGCGACTTACCATAACTACTCATGTGGCAGGTATAGTGATAGACTAGTGAAGGAAATATGTAGAAGTAAGTCGGTTAGGAATGGATTGAGAGGGATGAAATCCCCTCGATCTACTCCCCCTTACCTGAAAAAATACTTGATCCTATTTAACCTCCTCCAATTCTTTGCTTGGTCCTTAAAAAAAATCAAGTTGTTGACATTGTAGACAACCTCCGGATAATATATGGTTAGTTGAAAGTCCGGAAGATCTAGCTTTGATTGGTAGATCAGCTGCAAAAGTTGAACTCTGTGTCAACGGAAGGAGCTCTCCTATTACTGAACGTCTCCTTTCCTCTGCCTTCCATGCTAAGAGGCCGAGATTAAGCCCGCTAATAAATCTCAAAACGGGCCTAGATGGGGTGGGGTGGGAGGAGAGAAATGAACGCTGACGACAACAGCGACGTGTCGTGGAATGGATGCAGGCCGGTTCCCACGTAATTCCCTGATATGATACTCTCCTGTCGGAGGCAAAGAACATAGATGATGTTGGTTCATCCTGGTGCGCCACTAACAACTGACCCCAACCTCCTCCGTCTGAGTCTGACCAACCTGCCGGCCCGTTTGTTCAAAGACGGTGATCTCGCTGATCGCAGACTGCTTCTGATCGCCGTGGACTGGAGAGAGTGCGCTGGGAGGGGACAGATACAGATGGTATTGCTGGCCGACACCGACAGCAGAACACACGATCGGGGTCCACACGCTCTCGGTGGCGAACCGGGTAAAAAGCATGGCGTTCCGTGCGCGTGCGCATCAGGTAACCAGCCAGAGTCACGGCTTGTACAGTCTCATTTCTCTACCTGACCTACCTCTCTCGGTCGCTGTAAAGGCGACACGTCACCCACCGTGACATCGGCCACAGACGAGATGAAGATCGACGTACGACGACCGTCTGCTTCCTATCATTGAGGTCGCCACCACCGCTGGTAGGCACCAAGTGGGGTTGGTCGCCCAAACCGTCGCCGCATGGAACCGAAGGCCAGCAACACATGGACATGGTGGTGGGTGGGCCTGACGTGGCTCCCTCCGTGATGACTGATGCACAAACACAAGCTTGTTTTCAGTATGTATACATCATCCTCCGCCGGTCATCAGTCCGAGCGTCCATCCATAGATACATGGTGTTGTCTTAATGTCAGGAATTACAAACACAAGTTAAAAGTCTTATAATGTCAGCACGCACGTCCGGTACGGCCCCCCCGCTTTGCGGCATCACCATCACGTCGTGCGCTGAACGCTTTGGCTCGGCCCGATGGAAGCGGCAGCCGGCAGCACGTACTGCACAAAGGGGGCGTCGATTGGCTCGTTGCTGTCCTCTGCACTCTAGTAGCTACTAGTAAAGATGACGAGGTGGGAGGGGGGACAGGAGCTCGTTGCTGTCTCCTCTGCCCCCCGGCTCCGCTGCTGCTTCCCGCCCTTTTCTGCATCCAGCGGAGTTGGTGGTGCCACCATTCGGCGTCGCCTGTTTCCCCGTCTCACCATTCACTTCAGCACAACTTAACCCTCGTATCCCGAGGCAGATGCAGGGGCGGTGGCGCAGGTGAGCCGGGACAGCCCCTGAACGCAGCACAACTTAGACCTTCATGCTTACTCATGTTTATAGCTCTTTTGGGTTACAGGATATTTTTTTTTCATTCCCTGCTTTTGTTCTTCTATAAAAATTAAACTGATTCCTGTGGAATTTGCTCTAAAATTTCTACATTCCAACTAAGCTTTTAGCCTTGATCTTAGATTTGACATTTGAGTACTAAAATAAAATAAAATCGACCGGGCATGTGGCACTCGCCGTCGCAGCGGCAGCGCCACGCCCGCGCGCGCGCCAGCGAATCCCCCATCACACCTGATCAGTCAGGGCCAGCCGGCCAGGGCTGAAGAGTCAGGACCGGCCGGCCCCACGTGCGGTGCGACCTTGGACCACGGACCGCCCACGCTGCCGCTGGGTCAGCTACTCAGCTCGGCGCCTCGGCCGGCCGCCCCTCGTGCCAGCGGCGCCGATCCGCCGTGTGTGCATACTGTACCCCGAGACGAATTTATAGCTTCTCGGGTCAACGGCTACCCGACACCTGCCTGTCGACACCGAATCCAGTATCAGATCGTCTCCATTTATATAATAATATAGCCATCCATGTTTACTGTCTAGCACCCGTATCATCAAGTTCCACTGCATCACTGGTACTCCCCGTCACCGTATATACAGTAGTTGGACCAGCAGTGGCGCGCCACGCGATCACGGCACAGCTCCACCTCTCAACAAAACCCATGCCCCCATATGATGGCTCAGGTCATGTAGTAGCCGAGAAAAAGATGGAACAAGGAAAGGAAAGGAAAGTTGGGCTGCCTGATGAGTGCTCGTGAACGTGGTAGCCAGGCTCTCATGACTAGAGATGGCCAAACGGGCCGCCCGGCCCGGCCCGGCCCGGGCCCGGTGAAGCCCGGCCAAAAACCGGGCCGGGCCTGCTGTGCCATCGTGCTCAAGTTTCTGTCCAAGCCCGGCCCGCAGCGGGCCTAAACGGGCCGGGCCGGCCCGTTTAGCACGAAAAAAACGGGCCGAAAAGCGGGCTAAGCGGGCCGGTAAGCACGTTTTAGTGTAAAAAAACCGGGCTTAACGGGCTTAGAGGTAAACGGGCCGTGCCGGGCTAGCCCGCCGTGCCTAGTTTCTTGTCCAAGCCCGCCCGCTTATTCTACCGTGCCGGGTTCGGACCGGGCCCAAAAAGCGGGCTTCGTGCCGGGCTCACGGGCCTCGTGCTTTTTGGCCATCTATACTCATGACCCTTAGAAAAATCCAAAATAGTCCCAGCAGCAGTAAAGGAAAGCCGACGACCGAGGAGGGCGATCATGAGATGGATCGGCTAAGCTTGGCGTTGGCGCCATGCCAAAAGAAAGTGCCGCTTCTTCGTTGGCCGGAGCGATCGGCTAGGGGTGGTAAAATAAAGCGGCGCTGGATGTTGCTCGCCGAGGAATAAGATCCCAGGCAGTGGCAGATCACATCATTACCCACCAGTGGCCGGCCTCCCTCCCTCCCTCCCTTCTCATCCGAAATTAAATTAAATTATTTTAATGATCCACGGCCCTGTTCGGTTTTTAGGGATTGAAGCCTAGATTAATTTATAGCTGAATTATTTCTCTAATTTATATAGATTTTGATGAGCTGAAACGAATTCTGGTTTATTCCTATACGTTTTAACGGACTCTAAACAAAAGAAAGAGAACCCAAATCTACCGATGAACTTGGCTAAACAAGTCCACCGGGGAAAAGAAAGGTACAACAGAATGATTTTTTCTTTCAACATATAAGGCCCGTTTGGTTCCTTCCAATTGAACCCCGCTACAATGATCATACTTTAGGCACAAATAAACTAAGCTAATATAGTTAATGTCCAGAATTTAATTCCATTCTAATAACTATAATTTAGATATGAATTCATCAAGTTCATAGAGTTAATTACACATGGAATACATTTATATACTGTTCCCTTGGTTCTTCCAATTTATATAAGACCTCTTGTTCTTCCAAATCATAAGATGTTTTGGTACTTCTAAATATATACTGTGCCTTTTATCATGTATCTAAATATAACTAGGGCGTGAACTAAAAATGTGCTATAATTATATTTTTGAACGGAAGTACATTTTTATGAGCCAAAAAATGTGTTGTACAATACAAATTTACAAATATGGATGGTGATAATATCGAATCAATTTCCATCTCTCATCTATAAAATATTCTTACATCTAAACTTTGGAAAAATGATGGAACGCCAAATTTCAAACCAAATCGCGTAGTCTATCCTATCAATTTAATTTGAGGTAGACTTCGATTCAAACTTCAGAAAGTAGTGGAACATCAAATTTCGAACTGATTATTCTTAATCTAAATAGCCTAGTCCATTAAATAGATTCTAATCCTTCCGAAATGAAAAGACCCAAACAGCTCCTAAACGGTTTTTTTTTTTTTGCCGATTTGCTTTGCAAATCAACGCCCCCACCAAAACGGCATGGCATATGATTCGGAGAAGGGCTATGCTATGTGTGCTGCGATGAAATTTGGGAGGTAGACGGAACCAGAACGACTAAAGCAGCAAGAAAAATCGAAGTCAATGTATTCAACAAAAAGAAACATACCAACATCAATATCAAAGTACAATACGGGACCGATGTATATATATATTTAACTCGCATAAGGTTTCTACAAGCAAGCTAATAACACACTTATCTGCACCTCAACCTGAATGACATCCATGAGATCAAATATACAGAGGGCTACACAAATGATGATGATGATGATGAGTTCTTCGTTACCACCAGGTTCTTTTGGACACTATATTTTATTCAAAATAAGAAGAAAGGGAAAAAAAAAGAGACCAATTTGGAACAGGGATCCAACACTTCACTCCCCCAAACTAATCCGGCACCCTTCTGTCTCTCACCAACACAAGAACCATCCAATAAAAACCTTATGTTGAACCTATCCTTGGATGATGCATGCTTGTTTTGATCCCAATGCAAATGCACAGTTGCCTAATAGCAACATCTTCACTCTTTGACGCGGATTCATGTAACATGCGGTAGCAACAATAATGATAAGTAACAGACGGATAACAAGGCCTCTAGAATTTGAGGCATACCTGAATTCACCAATGCTCAGTCTGCTTAATGTTTTTCAGCCTGGCCAGCATCAGGAGAGACAATGGGCGGATACTGTGGCAATGTTGGAGGTGCAGCTGCCTGTGAGTAGTAGACTTGCGGGCGCGTAGGATCAGCAAACTCATACCCGTAGTTGCCAGCCATGTTTGCTACAGGCTGCGGCGCAGGGTGGTGGTGGTGGTGGGATTGGATGACATGGTGGTAGGCCATCCCAGCATATCCAGGTGCTGCATTAGGCGCTGGAGCAGGGGTAGCCGCAGCTGTTGTTCGGTAGACACCAGGTTGTTGCAATTCAGGCCTTACTGCCATCTGAGGAATTGGCACGGTTGGCTTTGGCGTTGTGTCAACAAGGGTCGGAGGTGGCAAAGTGACTTGTGCACCAGGAGGCACGCCATATGCCTGATGTGCGTTCTGCTGCATAGGAACATAATACATCCCTGTATTTGGGTCGAACGTAGGTGCCTGTTGCTGCCTTTGCATGGTCTGGGGTGCCTGCTGATGGACAGGATGGTGGTAATAGGACTGGATTGGAATAAAGGTGCCAGTGGCAGGGTTGTGGATGAAATGTTGATTCCCAGCAGCAACAATCTGCTGAGGAGCTGGCTGTTGTGGTTGCTGCTGTGGTGGAGGTTGCTGCGGTGGCGGAGGCGCATGCATCTGGGCAAGCACATATCCAGGAGGGGCCTGTGTCGCGGCGGTGGCTGCAGCTGCCGCAGCAGCGTCCGGAGCTGAAACGGGGAGGCGGTAGCTGGCAGCTTCAGTTCCCACCGGCATGTCTCGCTTCAATTCAGCCGGAGGAGATCTATCATTATAGTACACAGCTCTGAAACAATTGATCAAACGTATGGCCCGCATAAGGTTTCATCCTAACTCAAGCAGTGTCTCAGGTAGTGGATAATCGAAGTCTAACATTATGTACGTAAAAATGGTCATGTCAACATACCTATTGGTGGGATCAACAACCGGCGGAACGTCCTGCTTGGGAGGTTGTGGTTTCCGACCTCCGCCACCACCGTGATCGGACTTATCATCGTCAGAGAACATTCGGCTGGACGCCTCAGATGGCGACATGCCGGTCATAGCAGGGATCGGCACCTGCTGTTGAGCTTGTATATACATGGGCAGCTGCTGCTCGGAGATTCCCATCTGCGCGAAGTGGTCCTCGACGGCGGTAGGTTGCATGATGCGGGCGTCCGACGGGCGGTCCTCCGGCCGCACGCGTATAGGCGGAAGATTCGATAGCGACGGGGCCGAGGAGGTAGACCCGAACGAGGAGTTCTTATCCAGCATCGGCGAGTCTGGCACGGACTGGACGTCGTGCGGGTGCCTCCCGGTACCGACGGCGGCAGCGGCGGCGCCCGCCTGGAGCTTCGGCTGGCTGGCGCGCTGGTCCTCCGTGGGAGCCGAGTTGGTTACTCCGCTACGGGAGTGCACGGAGGAGTCGTCCTCGAGGCCGAGAAGGCAGTTGACGGAGGCTGAATCGGTGGAGATTCCCCTCGGGATACCGTCGAGGGAGCCGGAGATGGCGCTGTTGAGGGCGTCGACGAACCAGTTCTCGGACTTTGAAGAGTCGTCGAGCAGGGAGCCGAGCGAGGACGAGGACTCGGGCTTGGCGGGGAAGAGGAAGAGGCGGATCCGGGAGGTGCGCGAGGTTCCTCCGCCGGAGGAGGTCGCAGCGATGCGGTCGTACTCGTCGACGAGGTTGTCGAGGTCCTCGTCCGTAGAGACGGAGATGAGGGAGTCCAGGTCCTCGTTGGGTAGCTGATACTTGAGCGTGAAGGGGCGGCCGCCCAGCAGCGACCGCGAGAGGCGCGCGTGGACATCGGCGAGCGAAGCGTGCCGGTCCACGGCCACGATCCTGGTCTCCCCGCCAAGGTAGCAGAGCGACTTATCGGTCGGGCGCGGGACGATCCGTCCCCCGAAGCTGCACATCAGGCGGAGCCGGCCCCCACCGCCGGCAGCAGCGGCCGCCGCCGCCGCGGAGGACGGGAAAGGCTCGTCCCACGAATCCCCACCCCGGCTGCGTGGAGAAGACTCCGTGGACTCGGGGTACCCGGGCCCAGGCCCCCCCACGCCGGCGGCCGTCGCCGACGGCAGCGGCTCCATGAGGAAGCGAACGGGCGAGGAAGGGGGGTGGTTTGCTGCTCTGGCTACGCTTGTCTCCTCCGTGGGTTTCTGGGTGGGGATTTTATTTAGATTTTGGGGAAAGCAGAATATATGAGGGAGAAAGCAGATGGGAACCGAGGAAAAAGGAAGGACGAGGGGACGAGTCGTGGGGACCGCGCCTGGAAATGTCGATTGTTTACGGAAGGCAGTTTTGCGGCCTGTGATCTAGGCGCACTGCCCCTTCCGGCCTTCCCCCTCTCGCGGCGGCGGCGGCGCCGCTTCCTTCTCGTTTGCTTTTTTATCTCTCATGTTTGTAAGGCTTTATTAGCCGAGTGTCCGTGCATTGCAACCAAAATATATAATATATATGTTATATCGTTATAAGAAAATATTTCATAATTAATTTGTAATTTGGTCATATATAAATTTTGTTATTTAATCTATCTGTTTCACCACTATATTGCAAACATCAGTATCATGTAAACTTCGATATATGTCACGATTTGCATGGTCTCATCATTGGAGAGTACGTTCCACACATGTTGGAAGAAATTCCCTCATACATCGTTAGTCATCAGATACGTATCACCATACGCTTTTGCTTAAACAAAAAGGCAAGTGTGTGTTTGCGAAGAGAATTAAAGACAAGCCGGCACAAAAGCTACCCCAACGATGGCGAGGATGACGAACTGGTCATTATTGTCGGTCCTTCTCTGCGTCACCTCCGGCACCAAGATGACGTCACAGTCCTCGATATAGTAGTCGTCGAACGCGCACGACAACTGAGTACTAATGACTCTTGGCTGGGCTGTAAAACGAAGTGCACCTCGGGTGCGCTACTCCTCTACATACATCATGTTCGAGGACACTCACACAACGTCAACAACGGCCATCGTCCCAGCGTACAAGAATTCATGGCCGGTCAGTACTTACGTGCAGGTTGGGCTTCAGGTGGATGATGAGCTGGACGACGTGATGACGTCGTCGTCAAATGCGGTACCCAGAACAACCCGAGAGTCATCGACGTTGGCGACGACCATGAGGTCCCTTGCTTGACGATGGACAGCGCAGAGCAGCCGCTCTGCACCGCGTCCAAGCGGCGGTTGCGCCGGAGCTTGTCGTACATAGCAGCACATGCGGCCGCGTAGGACTGTTTCTAGAGGTCGAACCGACAGTCGCCAAGTTTCTTCTCGTCGTCGATGAGCGACCCCAGCGCGAGTGCCTCCTGCTAATGGTGTTTGTTCGGGATTTTCAAGTAAGAAACATGGATTCATGTTTGACGTTGGTTTATAAAAATGACTCATAAGTCAGATCCATGTAAAAAAATATTACGAAGAATAAATGTCACGCATGCAAAAAAGCAATTTAAGTTGAAAACATTATTCAAACAAAAGAAATTGCATGCAAGGCTCTTATTTAAATACTACTCTCTCCATCCAAAAATATAATTCAAGAATCTCGATGATACTTATCTACTATTACGCATTGTGCAAGGATAGCAGGTGGGCTTGGGGACAGATGTAGTAGATGTGTTTCTTGTTATAGATGTAGACATAACCACACATGTAGTGTAGCGGAAGCTACTGCTGGCATTTGCTTGAGAGGTTGTGGGTTCGTTCCCTTGGGCCATGTGTATTTTTTAATTTTAGCTAGACGTCAGTTGTACGGAGGAATGGGAATGGAAATAGGCTTTGCGGGGAGGGAGAATGAGAATGATAGATATAGAATGGTGGCAGAACATGGGATTGGACTGTGCGTGGGGAGGAGGGAATCGGAAAGGCAGAACAAGTAATGGAAATTACAGAACAGGGAATGGTGTCAGAACACAAAATGGGCAGAACAACACGGAATGACATACTACTATTGCAGCCTTAATAAGTAGTAGAGATTTAACAGTTTTAGCCACTAAAATTAGTTAAGACATCCAAATATTCTAGCTAATAGTTCAACTATTATCTATTTTATAAAATTAATTAATAGTTATGTAGTTATTTGTAGGGATGAAAACAGTTGGAAACAGTCGGTAAACACTAAAACCATTACCGTTTTCATATTTTTTATCGGAAACAAAATCGAAAACGGTAACTCTGGAAACGGAAACGATATCGGTATTTCGGAAACATCGGAAGCGAAAGTTTGGTACAGAAAATACACCGGTAACGGTCGAAATCTAAAATACGATCGGTAAACATATCAAACTTCACAATACAACAAAGTTGACAAAAGATCACAAAGACCACAAGTTCACAATTCATGATATAACAAGTTCACAATATAACAAGTTCACAAGGATCACAAATTTATAATATAAAAAGTTTACAAATATCACAAGTTCACAATATAACAAGTTCACAGTATAACAAGTTCATAAAGATCACAAGTTCACAGACCCAGTTCACAATTCACAATATCCACTCGATCTAGCTGACATGGCATGCTTACTTATGAAATATTTTTTCTCACATAAAGAGTTTTTCACAACCTCACATAAAACCCTAAAACCTAGTGTGTGGAAAAGACTAAATCGTTAATCTCAACTGCCTTTCAACACCATCTATTCCAAAAAATCTTAAGGCATCCAAAAAATACAAAAATAAGTAATCATTATCTAGAGACATACAGGCGATGCAAAAAAAATCACATGCTGGAAAATTCCGAGACACAATTCTGGAAAATTCTGAGACACAAATCCGGTAATTTCCGACAAAAACCGGTAACCGAAGGAAATGGTCGGTAAAACACCACGCCGATTCCGATAGAAAATTCCGAAAACCGATTGCGTTTTCGAAAAATACCGTTACCGGTAAATCTGATCGAAAAATTTCGAAATCGGTTTCCGGAATACCGAAAAATTCCGAAACCGTTTCCATTCCTAGTTATTTGTTAGCTAGCTAATTTTACTAATAATTTTTAGTCAGCTAACTATTCTAGTGCACTCAAACACCCATAAACAGTTTACTCCTTATTTTTCGAAAAATTTATAGAAAGGGTACCATGTTTAGTTGGAAATATAGCTTTTAATATAGCCTCTCTTACGATGTATTTCGCTCAGCTCTACACGTGAGTGTGCTGCTCCTACCCTACTTATAGTGGTACCTTATGCTTTCCGCCACTAGGCCTATACATTTGGTTCTTATGCTTTCCGCCACTAGGCCTATACATTTGGTTCTTCAGTTCGGTTCGGTTTCTAAAAACTATAACCAAAATACGTATTCAGGATAGGCGGAACCGAAAAAATTGGTTTTTGTTTCTCCAATTCGGTTCCTAACAAAATAGACCGAAGTTTAGCAAAAATAGCATCATCAACAACAACATCAACATAGCCTTTTTAGTCCCAAACAAGTTAGGGTATGCTAGAGTTGAAACCCAACAAGATGTCACACGTTACTTGTTAGTGATTCTCATGTATCGCACACATCGTTTTTCGTGTCGCACATTCTGTCGCACGTCAATAATCTATTTTATCTAGAATAGACCACGTTAATTAAGCTACATATTTTAACGATGACTATTCAAGTAGCGAACTAATCAAAACCAAGTAGTTATTTTATTTATCCATTTAATAGATATCAATTAATATAGTTATATTGGATTAAATATTATAACTCATACACGCTTAGCGTAAACGTGATAACTTCTCGACCATAGCTCCGCCTGTTGTGTTTATTTTCCTCGCGTGACCGTAGAAGCGAGCTCTATTTCATATTGTACGTTTTTATTTATAATGTTTCCTCTTCTATGGTGTAATGTTCTTATGCATATATATGTTTGTTTGCTTGTTCCTGTTCGTGTTCGTTATGTGTCGCTGAGAGTACCTAGAGGGGTGAATAGATGATCCTACAATAATCAACTATAAAAAAACTTGGTTTATAAATGTTAGTAAAATCAAAACCAAGTTACTGTGAATAGAGAGAGGAAAAGAACTCTTCACTTGATTGTTCCTTTAAGATGTGTATTAAACTTTGGAACAATAGCGCAAGTGAATATGTGAGAACTCTATGGAAGAAAGACAAACACACTAAAGAAATGCACAAATGACACAGTGATTTTATCCCGTGGTTCGGCCAATGCCTACTCCAAGTTGTGGTGACCTCCTTCGGTCAAAGGTTGCACTCAACCCCTCTCAAGTGATCCAAAGATCAAACTTGAGTACCATAGTTTTCTTCCTTTTCTCAGGTATTCCCTTTGTGAGGAATCTCCACAAGTTGGAGTCTCTCACCCTTACAAAATTGATCACAAGTAAACCACAAGAGTAAGGGAGGGAATAGAAATACACACAAGAACTAGAGTCGTAGCAATAACACGCACACAAGTCAAGAAACGAGCACACAAAGCAACGCAGCGGAGTTACAACTCAAAGAAGTGCTCAAATCTTTATCACAATGAAACGAATGCGTGCTTGCGAAGTCTAGGCATTGTAGGATGTTCAATGGAGGCTTAGTGTCCTGCTCCATGCTCATAGGGGTCCCTTTTATAGTCCCAAGGCAGCTAAAAGCCGTTGGAGTTCCGTTTGGAAGGCTCTGGTTGCCTTCTATTTGTGCGCGCACCGGATAGTCCGGTGCACCACCGGACAGTGAACAGTGCGTGATTTCCTTCCTTGTTTGGCGAAGCCGACCATTGCAGCCACCGACCTCGTGGCACACCGGACAGTCCGGTGTGACCTGATGACCATCGGCGAAGTCCATGTGTCGCCCGTGGATTACACGGCTGATCATTGGCTGGACGCTCGGCTGGCACACACCGGACAGTTCGGTGCATTTTAGCCGCGGCGTCCCTAACTTTTCCTGAGAGCAGCCAGTTCACCGGGGCGTCAGCCTGGGCACCGGACACTGTCCAGTGCACATCGAACAGCCTGGTGCACCGTAGGCTGGTGCAAGTCTGGCTTGCCTTAGCCATCCTTCTCTAATTCAATTTTCTCGCTTTGAGAAGTGTCCTAGTGAGAGCACCTAGAGGGGGGGGTGAATAGGTGATCCTGCGAAACTTAAACTTATAGCCACAAAAACTTGTTAAGTGTTAGCTCAATAATCGCCAAGTGGCTAGAGAGGAGTCTCAACAAAACACAATACCACAAGAGATCAATCACAGAGATGACACAGTGGTTTATCCCGTGGTTCGGCCAAGACCAACGCTTGCCTACTCCACGTTGTGGCGTCCCAACGGACGAGGGTTGCAATCAACCCCTCTCAAGCGGTCCAAAGACCAACTTGAATACCACGATGTTTTGCTTTGCCTTTCAATATCCCGTTTGCGAGGAATCTCCACAACTTGGAGCCTCTCGCCCTTACACTTGAGATTCACAAAGAAATACGGAGTAAGGGAGGAACTAGCAACGCACACAAGACTCAAAATCAGAGCAACAACACGCACACAAGTCGCAACAAGAGCTCGCAACACAACTCAATGAGTTCACAACTCAACAAGAGCTCTAGATGCTATCACAATGAACCAAATGCGCGGAATCGATGTCTTGGTGCTTAGGAATGTTGTAGGAATGCTTGGTGTACTCCACCATGCGCCTAGGGGTCCCTTTTATAGCCCCAAGGCAGCTAGGAGCCGTTGAGAGCAATCTGGGAAGGCAATTCTTGCCTTCTGTCGTCTGGCGCACCGGACAGTTCGGTGCACACCGGACACTGTCCGGTGCCAGATTTCTTTCCTTAAATGGCGAAGCCGACCATTGGCAGACTTGGAGCCGTTGGCGCACCAGAGCAATCTGGGAAGGCAATTCTTGCCTTCTGTCGTCTGGCGCACCGGACAGTTCGGTGCACACCAGACAGTCCGGTGCCCCCTTCTAGCCGTTGGCTCGGCCACGTGTCCCCCGCAGATCGCGCGGCCGACCGTTGGCCCGGCCGACCGCTGGCTCACCGGACAGTCCGGTGCACACCGGACAGTCCGGTGAATTATAGCCGTACGTCGCCAGTAAATTCCCGAGAGCGGCCAGTTCGCCCGAGTCAGTCTGGCGCACCGGACACTGTTTGGTGCACCACCGGACAGTCCGGTGTGCCAGACTGGGTTGAGTCTTGGCTGTACACAGCCAAGCCTTTTGCACCTCTTTTCTTTTCTTCTTCTTTCTGTTTCTAACACTTAGACAAGTATATTAGTACACAAAACCAATGTACTAGGGCTTAGAAACATACCTTTACTCTTGATTTGCACTTTGTCCATTCATGGGCATAGATTCACATTTAAGCACTTGTGTTGGCACTCAATCACCAAAATACTTAGAAATGGCCCAAGGGCACATTTCCCTTTCAATCTCCCCCTTTTTGGTGATTTATGCCAATACAACATAAAGCAACTAGAACAAGTGCAATATCACTTTAAATAAAATTCAAATTTATTTTGATTCAATTTTGGCATATATGGATCATCCTTTGCCACCACTTGGTTTGTTTTTGCAAATCAAACTCAAATCTCTGTCTCTAAGTCAAACACACATGTCGAAGCATAAAGAGAGTCATTCCAAAAGAGATTGATCAAAGCTTTCAAAAACTCCCCCTTTTTCCCATAATCGACACTTCTCCCCACAAGAGGCCAACTTTTGACAAAAGAGACAATGCAAGAGTTTTGACAAATCAAAAGCTCTATTCTACTATTTTCAAAGTTTCAAGTGGTTGCTGATCCATCTATTGCTTTGGCCTTTATTTTCTCCCCCTTTGGCATCAAGCACCAAAATGGGATCAATCTTGGCCCTTTAACCCCATTGCCTCACCAAAATCTTCAATTAAGAGCAAATAGGCAATAAGAGTTTAAAGATGAACTTGGAATAGGTTACCCTTTCATCGGAGTGCAGTGGAAGTCTTTCATGGTCCAAGTCCACCTTTCCCTTTCAAACCTCCTTTGAGACTAAAACAATCAAACTCAAGCAAACGGTTAGTCTCAAAGGGTCAAGTTGTAACACATCTCCCCCTAAATACGTGCATTACTGGCACAAGGACTTGTGAGGTCCGGGGAGTGCTTGTACAACTTGAGCACCATAATAAGCAACACAATGCAGAATGAACATGATCAAAGGCATAAACACATGTATGCTACAATTCAATCCAAGTTCCGCGAATCTAAGACATTTAGCTCACTACGCAGCCTGCAAAAGGTCTTCTCATCTAGAGGCTTGGTAAAGATATCGGCTAGCTGGTTCTCGGTGCTAACATGAAACACTTCGATATCTCCCTTTTGCTGGTGGTCTCTCAGAAAGTGATGCCGGATGTCAATGTGCTTTGTGCGGCTGTGTTCAACAGGATTTTCCGCCATGCGGATAGCACTCTCATTGTCACATAGGAGTGGGACTTTGCTCAGATTGTAGCCAAAGTCCCGGAGGGTTTGCCTCATCCAAAGTAATTGCGCGCAACACTGTCCTGCGGCAACATACTCGGCCTCAGTGGTGGATAGGGCAACAGAGGTTTCTTAGAGTTCCACGACACCAGGGACCTTCCTAAGAATTGGCACGTCCCTGATGTACTCTTCCTATCGACCTTACATCCAGCATAGTCGGAATCTGAGTATCCAACCAAGTCAAAGGTAGACCCCTTTGGATACCAGAGCCCGAAAGCAAGGCGTAGCAACCAAATATCTAAGAATTCGCTTCACCGCCACTAAGTGACACTCCTTAGGATCGGATTGAAATCTAGCACACATGCATACGCTAAGCATAATATCCGGTCTACTAGCACATAAATAAAGTAAAGACCCTATCATTGACCGATATGCTTTTTGATCAACGGACTTACCTCCTTTGTTGAGGTCGGTGTGTCCGTCGGTTCCCATTGGCGTCTTTGCGGGCTTGGCGTCCTTCATCCCAAACCACTTTAGCAAGTCTTGTGTGTACTTCGTTTGGGAGATGAAAGTGCCGTCCTTGAGTTGCTTCACTTGGAATCCAAGGAAGTAGTTCAACTCGCCCATCATCGACATCTCGAATTTCTGCGTCATTACCCTGCTAAACTCTTCACAAGACTTTTGATTAGTAGAACCAAATATTATGTCATCGACATAGATTTGGCATACAAAAAGATCACCATCGCAAGTCTTAGTAAAAAGAGTTGGATCGGCTTTCCCGACCTTGAAAGCATTAACAATTAAAAAGTCTCTAAGGCATTCATACCATGCTCTTGGGGCTTGCTTAAGTCCATAGAGCGCCTTAGAGAGCTTACACACGTGGTCGGGGTACCGTTCATCCTCGAAGCCAGGGGGTTGCTCCACGTACACCTCCTCCTTGATTGGCCCATTGAGGAAAGCGCTCTTCACATCCATTTGGTACAACCTGAAAGAATGGTGAGCGGCATATGCTAGCAAGATACGAATTGATTCTAGCCTAGCCACAGGAGCAAACGTCTCTTCAAAGTCCAAACCTGCGACTTGGGCATAACCTTTTGCCACAAGTCGAGCCTTGTTCCTCGTCACCACCCCGTGCTCGTCCTGTTTGTTGCGGAACACCCACTTGGTTCCCACAACATTTTGCTTGGGACGAGGTACCAGTGTCCAAACTTCATTGCGCTTGAAGTTGTTGAGTTCCTCCTGCATGGCCAATACCCAATCCGGATCTAGCAAGGCCTCCTCTACCCTGAAAGGCTCAATAGAAGAGACAAAGGAGTAATGCTCACAAAAATTAACTAATCGGGATCGAGTAGTTACTCCCTTGCTAATGTCACCCAAAATTTGGTCGACGGGATGATCCCTTTGAATCACCGCTCGAACTTGGGTTGAAGGTGCCGGTTGCGCTTCTTCCTCCATAACGTGATCATCTTGTGCTCCCCTTGATCACACGCCTCCTTTTGATGAACCTGTTCATCGTCTTGAGTTGGGGGATGCACCGTTGTTGAGGAAGAAGGTTGATTTCTTTCATCTTGTTCCTGTGGCCGCACTTCTCCAATCGCCATGGTTCGTATAGTGGCCGTCGGAACATCTTCTTCATCTACATCATCACAATCAACAACTTGCTCTCTTGGAGAGCCATTAGTCTCATCAAATACAACGTCGCTAGAGACTTCAACCAAACCCGATGATTTGTTGAAGACTCTATACGCCTTTGTATTTGAGTCATAACCTAACAAAAACCCTTCTACCTCTTTGGGAGCAAACTTAGAATTTCTACCCTTCTTCACTAGAATGTAGCACTTGCTCCCAAATACACGAAAGTAAGATACATTGGGTTTGTTACCGGTTAGTAGCTCATACGAAGTCTTCTTGAGGAGGCGATGAAGGTAGACCCTGTTGATGGCGTGGCAAGCCGTGTTCACGGCTTCCGACCAAAAATGCTTGGGGGTCTTGAATTCTCCAAGCATCGTCCTCGCCATATCGATTAGCGTCCTGTTCTTCCTCTCTACCACACCATTTTGCTGTGGTGTGTAGGGGGCGGAGAACTCGTGCTTGATCCCTTCCTCCTCAAGGAACTCCTCCACTTGAAGGTTCTTGAACTCGGACCCGTTGTCGCTCCTTATCTTCTTCACCTTGAGCTCAAACTCATTTTGAGCTCTCCTGAGGAAGCGCTTGAGGGTCCCTTGGGTTTCAGACTTATCCTGCAAAAAGAACACCCAAGTGAAGCGGGAAAAGTCATCAACAATAACTAAACCATACTTACTTCCTCTAATGCTTAGATAGGCGACGGGTCCGAAGAGGTCCATATGTAGCAGCTCCAGAGGTCTTGAAGTGGTCATCACATTCTTGCTGTGATGTGCTCCTCCCACTTGTTTACCTGCTTGACAAGCCGCACAAGGTCTATCTTTTTCGAATTGCACGTTAGTCAAACCTATCACGTGTTCTCCCTTTAGAAGCTTGTGAAGGTTCTTCATCCCCACATGTGCTAAGCGGTGATGCCACAGCCAGCCCATGCTAGTCTTAGCGATTAAGCATGCATCTAGACCGGCCTCCTCTTTTGCAAAATCAACTAAGTAAAGTTTGCCGTCTAATACACCCTTAAAAGCTAGTGAACCATCACTTCTCCTAAAGACAGACACATCTATGTTTGTGAATAAACAATTGTATCCCATATTGCATAATTGACTAACAGATAGTAAATTATATCCCAGAGACTCAACTAAAAACACATTGGAGATAGAGTGCTCATTAGAAATTGCAATTTTACCTAACCCTTTTACCTTGCCTTGATTCCCATCACCGAATATAATTGAATCTTGGGAATCTTTATTCTTGACGTAGGAGTTGAACATCTTCTTCTCCCCCGTCATATGGTTTGTGCATCCGCTGTCGATAATCCAGCTTGAACCCCCGGATGCATAAACCTGCAAGGCAAATTTAGGCTTGGGTCTTAGGTACCCAACTCATGTTGGGTCCTACAAGGTTAGTGCAAATATCCTTAGGGACCCAAATGCAAGTTTTGTCTCCCTTGCATTTTGCCCCTAATTTCCTAGCAACTATCTTGCTATCCTTTCTACAAATAGCAAAGGAAGCATTTAAAGCATGATATATTGTAGAGGGTTCATTAACTTTCCTAGGAACATTAACAACATTTCTCCTAGGCATATTATGAACAACATTTCTCCTACCAACATTCCTATCATGCACATAAGAAGAACTAGAAGCAAACATGTCATGAGAATCAAAAGCATCATATGCGTTACATCTCCTATAAGCATTTCTAGATTGTCTCCTATCATGGTACATAAAGGCATGGTTCTTTTGCACATTACTAGCCATAGGGGCCTTCCCTTTCTCCTTGGCGGAGATGGGAGCCTTATGGCTTGTCAAGTTCTTGGCTTCCTTCTTGTAGCCAAGTCCATCCTTAATTGAGGGGTGTCTACCAATTGTGTAGGCATCCCTTGCAAATTTTAGCTTATCAAAATTACTCTTGCTAGTCTTAAGTTGAGCATTAAGACTAGCTAATTCATCATTAAGTTTGGAAATTGAAACTAGGTGTTCACTACAAGCATCAATGTCAAAATCTTTACACCTATTGCAAGTTTCAACAATTTCTACACAAGATGTTGATTTACTAGCTATTTCTAACTTAGCATTCAAATCATCATTAACACTTTTTAATTTAGAGATGGATTCATGACAAGTAGATAATTCACTACAGAGCATTTCATTCCTTTTAATTTCTAGAGCAAGAGAATTTTGTGCACTAACAAATTTATCATGCTCCTCATATAAAAGATCCTCTTGTTTTTCTAGTAATCTATTCTTGTCATTCAAAGCATCAATCAACTCATTAATCTTATTAATTTTAGATCTATCTAATCCCTTGAATAAGCATGAGTAATCTATCTCATCATCATCACTAGACTCATCCTCACTTGAAGAAGCATAAGTACTAGTATCATGAGTGCTTACTTTCTTCTCCCTTGCCATGAGGCAAGTGTGACGCTCGTTGGGGAAGAGGGATGACTTGTTGAAGGCGGTGGCGGCGAGTCCTTCATTGTCGGAGTCGGAGGAGGAGCAATCCGAATCCCACTCCTTTCCGATATGTGCCTCGCCCTTGGCCTTCTTGTAATGCTTCTTCTTCTCCCTTTTGTTCCCCTTTTCCTGGTCACTTTCATTATCGGGACAGTTAGCAATGAAATGACCAATCTTACCACATTTGAAGCACGAGCGCTTCTCCTTTGTCTTGGTCTTGCTTGGCTGTCCCTTGCGACCTTTAAGCGCCGTCTTGAAGCGCTTAATGATGAGGGCCATCTCCTCATTATTTAGCCCGACCGCCTCAACTTGCGCCACCTTGCTCGGTAGCGCCTCCTTGCTCCTCGTTGCCTTGAGAGCAATGGGTTGAGGCTCATGAATAGGACCGTTCAACGCGTCGTCCACATATCTTGCCTCCTTGATCATCATTCGCCCGCTTACGAACTTCCCCAGAACTTCTTCGGGCGACATCTTGGTGTACCTAGGATTTTCACGAATATTGTTCACCAAATGAGGATCAAGAACGGTAAAGGACCTTAGCATTAGGCGGACGACATCGTGATCCGTCCATCGCGTGCTTCCGTAGCTCCTTATTTTGTTGATAAGGGTCTTGAGCCGGTTGTATGTTTGAGTTGGCTCCTCGCCCCTTATCATTGCGAACCGTCCAAACTCGCCCTCCACCAACTCCATCTTGGTGAGCAAGGTGACATCATTCCCCTCATGAGAGATCTTGAGGGTGTCCCAGATCTGCTTGGCATTGTCCAAGCCGCTCACCTTATGGTACTCGTCCCTGCACAAAGAGGCTAGCAACACAGTAGTAGCTTGTGCATTTTTATGAATCTGTTCATTAATAAACATGGGACTATCCGTACTATCAAAGTGCATTCCACTTTCTACAATCTCCCATATGCTAGGATGGAGAGAGAACAAGTGACTACGCATTTTGTGACTCCAAAATCCGTAGTCCTCTCCATCAAAATGAGGAGGTTTACCAAGTGGAATAGATAATAAATGAGCATTAGTACTTTGAGGAATACGAGAGTAATCAAAAGAGAAGTTCGAATTGACCGGTTTCTTTCTCTCGTATTCGTTGTGGTCGTCGTCTTTTTGGGAGGAAGTAGACTCATCGCTATCGTAGTAGACGATCTCCTTGATGCGTCTTGTCTTCTTCTTCTTCCCATCTTTGCGTCTGTGGCCCGAGCCCGAGTCGTTGGAATTGTCATTCCTTGGCTCGTTGACAAAGGACTCCTTCTCCTTGTCGTTGATCACGATTCCCTTCCCTTTAGGATCCATCTCTTCGGGCGATTAGTCCCTTTGTGAAGAGAACGGCTCTAATACCAATTGAGAGCACCTAGAGGGGGGGGGGGGTGAATAGGTGATCCTGCGAAACTTAAACTTATAGCCACAAAAACTTGTTAAGTGTTAGCTCAATAATCGCCAAGTGGCTAGAGAGGAGTCTCAACAAAACACAATACCACAAGAGATCAATCACAGAGATGACACAGTGGTTTATCCCGTGGTTCGGCCAAGACCAACGCTTGCCTACTCCACGTTGTGGCGTCCCAACGGACGAGGGTTGCAATCAACCCCTCTCAAGCGGTCCAAAGACCAACTTGAATACCACGGTGTTTTGCTTTGCCTTTCAATATCCCGTTTGCGAGGAATCTCCACAACTTGGAGCCTCTCGCCCTTACACTTGAGATTCACAAAGAAATACGGAGTAAGGGAGGAACTAGCAACGCACACAAGACTCAAAATCAGAGCAACAGCACGCACACAAGTCGCAACAAGAGCTCGCAACACAACTCAATGAGTTCACAACTCAACAAGAGCTCTAGATGCTATCACAATGAACCAAATGCGCGGAATCGATGTCTTGGTGCTTAGGAATGTTATAGGAATGCTTGGTGTACTCCACCATGCGCCTAGGGGTCCCTTTTATAGCCCCAAGGCAGCTAGGAGCCGTTGAGAGCAATCTGGGAAGGCAATTCTTGCCTTCTGTCGTCTGGCGCACCGGACAGTCCGGTGCACACCGGACACTGTCCGGTGCCAGATTTCTTTCCTTAAATGGCGAAGCCGACCGTTGGCAGACTTGGAGCCGTTGGCGCACCGGACAGTCCGGTGCCCCCTTCTAGCCGTTGGCTCGGCCACGTGTCCCCCGCAGATCGCGCGGCCGACCGTTGGCCCGGTCGACCGTTGGCTCACCGGACAGTCCGGTGCACACCGGACAGTCCGGTGAATTATAGCCGTACGTCGCCAGTAAATTCCTGAGAGCGGCCAGTTCGCCCGAGTCAGTCTGGCGCACCGGACACTATCCAGTGCACCACCGGACAGTCCGGTGTGCCAGACTGGGTTGAGTCTTGGCTGTACACAGCCAAGCCTTTTGCACCTCTTTTCTTTTCTTCTTCTTTCTGTTTCTAACACTTAGACAAGTATATTAGTACACAAAACCAATATACTAGGGCTTAGAAACATACCTTTACTCTTGATTTGCACTTTGTCCATTCATGGGCATAGATTCACATTTAAGCACTTGTGTTGGCACTCAATCACCAAAATACTTAGAAATGGCCCAAGGGCACATTTCCCTTTCACCTAGCACTTAGAGAATAGTGTTAGTACTGAAAACAATTTACTAAGGCTAGAAACTGCTTTTTCCATTTTGCTTCTCATTAACTCTTTGCTTATATTTAGACAAAACAATATGTGTTGAACATCTAATTGCCAAAACATAATAGAAATGACCCAAGGGCACATTTCCCTTTCAGTCGCGAATATATGCGATTTGTTCTCGAGCTTCGAAGAATCGACGATCAAGCTTTGGAGAACGAGGGATCAAGGTCTTTGAGTTCTACAAGGTTGAAAATCCTGAGCATCTGTTTGGTGAAGGCAAGTGTCATCTGACCTACTTATGTCCTATTCACATGATAATTCATTTCCCTACATTACATAATTAAAACATAAGGATTGACTATCTTTCTATTTACCTTGTCATTGATTACCTTTTGGATTATTATGGTTAGCTTTATGCTAGTTCTCTACTTTAATCAATGAACATGATGAGATACAATTATCATATGATGCTTTACATTTTGATTATGATTATGAGCTTGTGATAATAAAGGAGGCTCAAACTGTTTCCTGAGTACTTCTTTGTAAGGATCTGTTTGTTGGATGACCTTTCAAAAAACAATGCAACAATGAGGGTGGTATGGGACGCCCTAGTCAAGTAATTAGTGAAGTCTTATGTTGTGTGTTGTCCATTGGGGATGGAGGCATCTGCTATGACTCTTCTATTCTCGCTTAGAGATCTATGTACGGGTGTCGTTCCCACAACTTTTTTTCCCTCAAAGCAGAGGGTATAGGCTTGGGTATGTTAGATGGTCTATATGCGGTGGTCATTTCCAACATCCACATAGCGATGACCCTAGGGAAAAGCCATGTAGTGATACTGAGAGCACCTAGAGGGGGGGGGGGGGGTGAATAGGTGATCCTATAAAATCAAGCACTAAATAGACACAAACTTGATTGTTAAGGTGCTAGTGAAATCAAGTGGATATGGAACACGCTCGTGCCAACAAAACAACCACAAGAAGCAACACACGAGACACGCGTTTTTTATCCCGTGGTTCGGCTAAGTAACACTTGCCTACTTCCACGTTGTGGCGTCCCAATGGACGAGGGTTGCACTCAACCCCTTTCAAGTGATCCAATGATCAACTTGAATACCACGGTGTTTTATCTTAGAGTACTCTTCCCATTTGTGAGGAATCTCCACAGGTTGGAGCCTTTCGCCCTTACGAAGTTATGATCACAAAGAAAGCACAAGAGTAAGGATGGGAGAGCAACACACGCAAGACTCAAATCCGCAGCACAACCACGCACACAAGCCAAAACTTCAGCTCGAAACACAGCACAGGGAGTTCGCAACTCAAACGAAACTCAAATCACTAACACAGCGAATCAAATGTGTGTGAAAGTTGCCTAGAGGGGGGGTGAATAGGCGAGTTAAAACTTTTTTTTAACAAAAACTAGAAACAAACTAGGTAAAACCGTCCAGTGTCAAAACCGGTGCAACTGGTTTGAACGAGCTCAACTAAAGAATGAGATATAAAACTGAATTGATCTCGAAATTCACCCAGTTAACTTTGGAAATGAGATGTTCTAAATGATCCACAGGGTTCAAAGTAGTAGATCTAAGAAGGGCACTTCTCAAAATCCACACACCAAAAAGATATGAACAAATCTTCCACACAATGGTGAGAGAACGAAGAACACAAACAAACACAATGAGCAAGAACACAAGAGACATAAGATTTATCCCGAGGTTCGGTCACACCACCAAGGTGCCCTACTTCCTCGTTGAGGCGCCCACAAAGAGTCGGGTCTCTTTCAACCCTAATCCTCCCTTTGCCAACCACAAAGGTCAAGCCCACACAATAATCTTTGCTCAAACGAGCGGGTAATACAAACTTTCTTATGGTCTTCCACAAGATTTGGAGACTCACAAGAGACACCTAGTCGTCTAGGAGCTAGAAGCTCCAAGAGTAATGAATCCACAAAGAACTCGATGTAGTACCAAAGCTCGAATCAAGAAGAAGAGCAAGAGAGATTTAGAGATGAAGCACAAAACCGCAGCTCTCAAGCTCACTAAAAGATTTCTCTCCAAAGATTTGAAATGGGAGAGGCAAGAGATGTGTGTGAGAGAGAGGGAGGTGTTTCTTGGGTTAGAAATGGAGTTCAAATCGCGCTCACTGCTGTGGGGTGAGAGGTAGGAGTGAGTATATATAGGTGGAGCTCAAAACTAGCCGTTTGGGCAGATTTTTCTGCCTGAGACCGGTTGAACCGCCCCTGGCAGGCCTGACAGCTGAAAGGGAAATGTGCCCTTGGGCCATTTCTAAGTATTTTGGTGATTTAGTGTCCAACACAAGTGCCTAAGTGTAAAATGGTGGACAAAGTACAAATCAAGGATAAAGGTATGTTTCTCAGACTTAGTACATTGTTTTAGAAACTAATGTATTGTGTCTAAGTGCTGGAAACAGGAAAAGACCAACTGGAAATGCCTTGGCTCGAGCAGCCAAGACTTTGCTCAGTCTGGAGCACCGGACTGTCCGGTGGTGCACCGGACAGTGTCCGGTGCGCCAGGCTAGCTCTGGCGAACAGGCTGCTCTCGGGACTTCGACGGCGGTGTACGGCTATAATTCACCGGACTGTCCGGTGGTGCACCGGACTGTCCGGTGGCCGTTCACAGGCGAACTCGTCGCTCTCGGGAATTCATCGGCGACGTACGGCTATAATTCACCGGACTGTCCGGTGAGCCAACGGTCGGCAGGGCCAACGGTCGGCCGCGCGATCTGCGTGGGACACGTGGCCGAGCCAACGGCTAGTAGGAGGCACCGGACTGTCCGATATGCACCGGACATGTCCGGTGCGCCAATGGCTCTCAGGCTGCCAACGGTCGACTGCGCCATTTTTGGAAGGAAATCGGGCACCGGACAGTGTCCGGTGTGCACCGGACTGTCCGGTGCGCCAGTCGACAGAAGGCAAGATTAGCCTTCCTAGATTGCTCTCAACGGCTCCTAGCTGCCTTGGGGCTATAAAAGGGACCCCTAGGCGCATGGAGGAGAACACCAAGCATTCCTACAAGATTCCTAAGCACCAAGACATCGATTCCGCGCCTTTGATTCTTTGCGATAGCAATTAGAGCTCTAGTTGAGTGGTGAACTCATTGAGTTGTGTTGTGAGCTCTCGTTGTGACTTGTGTGCGTGGTGTTGCTGTGATTTCTTGTCTTGAGTGCGTTGCTAATCCCTCCCTTGCTCCGTGCTTCTTTGTGAACTTCAAGTGTAAGGGCGAGAGGCTCCAAGTTGTGGAGATTCCTCGCAAACGGGATTGAGAAAAACAAGCAAAACACCGTGGTATTCAAGTGGGTCTTTGGACCGCTTGAGAGGGGTTGATTGCAACCCTCGTCCGTTGGGACACCACAACGTGGAGTAGGCAAGCATTGGTCTTGGCCGAACCACGGGATAACCACCATGCCATCTCTGTGATTGATTTCTTGTGGTTATTGTGTTTTGACTCCTCTCTAGCCACTTGGCATTCACTGTGCTAACGTTTAACCAAGATTTTTGTGGCTTAAGTTTTCAAGTTTTACAGGATCACCTATTCACCCCCCCTCTAGGTGCTCTCAGCAGCCTGTCTGCCAGTCTGACTGGCAGACTGACGCGCAGACTGACCTGCAGACTGGTAAAGTTGACCAAGACCGGTTGAACCGCCCCTAAGGTCGGTTCAACCGCCTGGGGCAGGTTGACAGACAGTCTGCCAGTCAGACTGGCAGACTGCAAGTCAGACTGCAAAAACAGGTCCTGACACCGGTTGAACCGCCCCTAGGGCCGGTTCAACCGCCTGGGGGTCAGACTGGCAGTCAGTCTGCCAGTCAGGAGGTCAGACCGGTCAGGTGACCCTGACACCGGTTGAACCTCCCCTAGGACCGGTTCAACCAGTTTTGACCAGTGAGGTTCGGGGAAAATACCCCGGCTGAACTTTCCCTGGACACCGGTTGAACCTCTCTGGACCCCGGTTGAACTTGCCCTGGACCCCGGTTGAAGTTGAAGTTCAGCTGGAGTTGAGAAAGCTCAACTCAGCTGAAGTTCAGCTCAGCTGAAAAGCTTAGCTACAGCTGAAGAAGCTCAGCTCAGCTGAAGTTCAACTGCTTTTCAACATGAACACTCTAGGTTTCTCAAACCTAACCACGGTCAACCATAAAATTTTAAAGAGATTTTTGGTTTTCAAAAAATAGCTTTTGAATATAGAGGCTTGAGCTTTGGCAAACACCTACCTTCTTTTGGATCCCTCTTTATAGTACGACGATTCCTATACTCAAGTTAAATAAAATATAATTAAGTAAACTCCTTGAGTCATTGGTGTCTCATGTGTGATTTCTCCATGGCGTTGCTTCATAAGGATCACAAACATCTTTGTCTCACCTTTTGAAGCAAACATAAATCAAACTATGTGACTTGTACCATATCACCATATGTGAGTTCAAATCATGGCTTCAAGTCACTGTACTGATGCATCAACATGTTATAACTCTTCATAGCTGATTAGTTCATCGACTTAGTGCAAGTACTCCCTTCTTCACCTTAGCCATGGTACCTCGGTCCACAAGCCGTCGCTTGGCCTTCACCTTCGCTTAGTTCCTCGAAGCCCTTTCCTTGCTATCTTCACCCTATCAAGCCATTCTTGAGTCACATCATATTGAGCATCCATTGAGAGAATCATTTCTTCAATATTGTGAACCTTGCTTGAATGTCTTCTAGATATAACCGTTAAGATCAATCAAGCTCTAGTTTGATTCTCATAGAAGCATATATGGACTGATAGTAATATGGTCAAGCCAATTCACGATTTCTCATATCTTATTCACTTTGGCTTGACCTATCCTCTTAATCACTTCATCCTCTATTTTGATCATATGTATGTAGTGATTTCTTGGGTCTTGTCCATATATTCAAACCAATATAGAGATCATATAATATCCATTTGCATTGTCTCATTGGTTATTTAACCTCGTGTTGAACCTTCGTTCACTGATCATTATACACTATTCAAGTATGTTCATCATACTAAATTTCCTGTTCAACACTTAGCAAACTCGTTAGACCTTTAAATGTGTTGTAATCCAAATCACCAAAACTCACAAAAGGGATGAATGCACTTTCAATCTCCCCCTTTTTGGTGATTGATGACAACACATTTAAAGCTTACATAAGATTTGATGAATAAGATTTTGAATCCTATGATATAGTTTCCTCCCCCTAAATATGTGCATTTCAGAAAATAACACTTTTGTACTCAAATGCCAAAAGCACATATTTGGGTCAAAGTATGGAGACAACTTATATCATACTATTCATAGGGTGCAGTGTGTCATAAAATAAACGTGATGCTCATGACATGGAATGCACTTATCAACTTTCTTCATCTTATGTTTTTCTTATGACTTCCCCTTTTTAAAAGTCTTCTAACACTTAGTTACATAAGACTAAAGGTAAGCTTTAATGCACAATTTCTCCCCCTTTGTCATAAATCTCCAAAAAGGATACAAAGAATATAAAGGATAGAAATTATGATTAAGCGAGATGTGAACACACTATCATGAAAGGGATCCTTAGATGGCACAAAGGTAATGGATAAGTGTCATAAGTGATGTACCTTTGCGTTTTACCTTTTCAAGGGGTTTCCAGACTTGTGTTGGATTTAGAATTCATTTGTAAGCTCTTGTTGGCATAATTGTGACATAGGTCCAAGATATCAAATGAAGATTGTCATACTAACTGAAAGATAAATCTTGATACCTGGAGTCTAGATGTCACCTAGCATTTTCTTATCACAACAAGAGGCAACATGAAAATTGCACAAGTGTGGATTATACAACTAGTGATCATGTATGAAAAATATCAATTGAAAAACATCAATTGATACAAGTTGATAGATAAGCATATCACTAATTTCATATTACATTAAGTTCTCATCAAGTTTTATTGCACACATATATATGTATTCAATTGATACCTATTGAGAGTACTTATTTGCAATTTAAAGTACCATTGGCATAAAAAGAGTATCAATTGAATATAATTATACAACATAAGGAACATGTGCACTATTTAATCAATTAAGTTCTAGACAAGAGAATTTATAAGTTATGCTACTTTAGACATATGCAAACCAAAAGAATATGATACATGTTTACCAGTTTTAGATGATGTTGGAGTAGCATATAAAAGAGAAACTCATTCCCTTATGAAATGTATAAAAGATACATTTATTGGAACAAAGAATCTTTGATACCCATCAAAATTTGCAGTGGAAGCGATTGTCTTTGCCCGAAGATTCCTTTCTAATTCGATACTACACACATAATAGACTTGGAAATGAAGTTAGTCTCAAAGATTCAAATTATAGACTATTCTCCCCCTAAATGTGTGCATACAAGTGATGAATACTTGTTTAGCTTATGCACTTGGACTTGTGAGGCCAGGGGATTAAGTCCTACAATTTGAACCTTGGTACAAATAAAGTATGAAAATGTGAAATTGTACCAATTTAAGGAATTACTCATAATCAAAAGGTATACTAATAGACATGATATGCAATATTTTAAGTCAAGATTCTTGAGAAGTTAGCATGTTTGACTCATACCTCACTAAGATGACTTAAGACTAACTTATGATATCACCATAAGAGGTATTAATCAAATATCTAGAGATTCTTTAATCGTCACCACAAGTGCAACCTTATGATGTGACTTAAGATATTGCATATACATGCACACACTAGCATGTAAGAGCCTAGATACACAAATGTAATACAATAGTTCATGGAGTGACACACCTTTGTTCTACGCCACATGGTCTCCATTATAATCATGAATTTCCATCTTAGCTTTTGATAGGCTTGACATTTCAAAGAGAAACTCATCCTCTTCAAACGATCAAGAGAAACTCATTTTCTTGATAGGTTCAAGAGAAACTCATTTTCATTTCTATGGAACCATTCATCCTCATTTGATGTTCTCCAAGGTGTGAGACTACACAACATGAACTTGAAAGAAATCATTAGTCTCACAAGATATAGGCTAAACTCTCCCTCAATTTGTGCATGCAAGAGTACACAAAGTACACTTATGCACATTAACAATGTGAGGTTAAAGGAGATGTGTGTACTATATATTGTCTTAACATAACATGCTTTATATAGATGATGAAAATTAAACCAATTGAAAGTTTAAGAACTAAAAGTATATCAATTGAAATTCTGAAGGGTAAAGCATGCCAATATGAACCTCAAACCTCATAATGAAGGATATCATATAAATATGTCACTACATCTTCATTATTAGGTTGACAAAAAGTGTAACTCCCTTCTTGAATCACTGTGATTTCTTTTCTCTTTATGATTTCATCCAACCAGGCGATCTTGAACTTCATTGATCTTGGCTTGGTTCAATCATACTTGATATGAGACCCATTGAAACTCAATGATTGAAATAACCAAGACTCTTATATCCGTGGATTTTGAATCCATCTTGAAAGCACTTGGAAGGACCTTATTTAAACACTTAGAAAAGAGAGCATTAGAAACATAAGGGAGGGTTTCACAAATGATGATCCTTATATGTGGATGGCAAATGAATCATCATTATTGAAACCCAAAAGGATAGACTAAATTCCTTTAAATTAGTCCATACATATAGTTGATGTCAAAGTTTTATGCACCATTGAACATTTTATATTGCAAGGAATTTAACCTATACTATGGTACATCCCACTAAGGATAGAATACTAAAACAACTTAAGGAGAGGAAGTTTTCATACCTTGGCCTCTTATCAACTTCATCTTACTTTAGTTGAATAGTATCCCTTAAGCTTTTGATTTATCCAATTTAATAATAAGCACCATCTCTTAATATAGATTTTCTATGGATAAACTCAACACAAGAGATGGCATTAGTAGCACAAGCACTAGTTTCTTATTTTGCAACCCCTTTATATGTGGAAAGCAAACGAGTTGCTAAAATAGAGAAACCTCATAATATGGACTAAATTTCCCTTGAGCCCTCATGCACAATATATTTTGAATGACATGGATAATATGCATGGTTATTCAATGAAGTCTAAAAGGGCTGACTTAATCCATATTATGGTAAGTGTCTAATATAGAAGAATCAAATCCAAATTAACTAGATAGAGAATACGTCACATAATTTTGGATTGTTGTCCATATGATAATATCCATTCATCTTCCAATTGGACCTTTATTTTATAGTCAACAACTGATGTATATCCTCAAGTGCTTCTTTTCCCTTAGTGGCTACACAAGTCACAAAAGAGATAAGATTTGAAAATAATATGCACTTGAGATTCAGTTGTTACCACCCTTGCTACTATCTCCAAATATGATTTATACATTCATTATCGAGCATCCAACTTGATCCATTGAAGGAGTGATCCACCATATAGAACGTACCATTTGTTATACCAATTTGACAGATCTTACTATCTGTGGTGGTGTCACCTTAGTATTCTTCTTTTCATCATTTGTGGAGACTTCCTTCTTTGTTATCTCTTTTCCTTTTAAAACTAGTCGATAAAACACTTTGAAAAGAGGTATTAGTAGTACAAGGAAGTATTTAATGAATGATGATATCTATATATGAATGGCAAACAAATCATCATTTATGAGGCGTAAAGGCATAAATTAAATTCCTTTTAAGTTAATGCACATGGAGCAGTGAATTCACAATATGCACTAATTTACAAATTTAAGCCAAAAGGAATTTAAACTTCATATTGACATTCCTTTCCATAGAATATATTATTACCAATTGAAAGAATGCCACTTGGAAGGAACTACTATTGATCAACTACCAATTGAAGCAATTTGTTCCATACCTTTGCCTTGAGCATTCCTAATCTTTCTTTTAGGTGAAGATTAACCTTTAAAGCTTGTGATTTTACCAATTAAAAGAGCACAATCTCTACTTATGAATCTCCATGAAATATCTTAAAAGAGATTGTATTAGTAACATAAGCATTAGTTTCCTATTTAGCAACCTCTAGTATATGAATGACAAGAAGGTTACTAAAACAAGGAAACCTCATGGTATGAACTAAATTACCCTTACAAGCATCATGCATAACATCAATTGTAAAAAAGATGAAAGTAGCATGATTATTTAATTAAGTTTTACATGGCAAGTTTAATTCATAGCATGGTGAGTGATTAATGTAGAAGACTCAAAACCAATTTAAACAAGAATGAATACTTCACATAGTATTGGTTCAATCTTCTTTGAATGTTGAATGGCACACTCCATTTGGGAAACACATTCTCATGTTGTGAAACTACATAAATCACATAGATAAAAACATTAGTCTCACAACTCTAGTCATATAGAGAATTTCCCTTTTGGTAAGTGCCTTAAGAATTCAAATTTCTTACTTAGCACTCTATTCATTTAAGAACATGGGATAATCCTCTTTATGTCTAGGTCATGGCAATAATACCATAATCAATTTGAAATATGCCACAAGACACATACAACCAATTTAAAGCATGTAGATTGTCACGATATAAACATATAAACTTGCAATCTACCATATAATTGGATCTTTTCCAAGGCAAGGTAAAATCTTTTAAGTTCATTCTCAAGTGCTTCATTTTTCCTATGTGGCTACAAAAGACACAAAGGAATATACCAATTAAAAGCAATGTGCACTTAAAAATTAATTGTTACCATCCTTTGGATATCACTTGGTTATAGGCCTTTTGCTTGATTCCCACAAAGGTTAATCCTTATTCCCTACAACACAAGTTCTTGCTAGAGATGAATATGAAGTTAGTGATATAACAATTCAATTCATCTTTGGGTCAATCTTAAAGGATAGACAATGTAAGATTGATAGCTTGAGATAAGAATTGAGTTAAACCGCTCAAGCACCCCAAAGCTTCATATCATCTCTAGGTACCTGCAAAACTTATTAAGTACATTTTGGTACCCATTTTTGGATGGGTCCACCAAGGTTAGCTAATAAGTACTTAGGCACCCAAATGGCCTTTGTGCTAGTTTTAGGTGAACTAATTTCCTTTCTAGCACAAGTGTCATTTTTGGGTCTCCTAAGCGAGTATGAATGGATTGACATGGTAGGCTTAGGATACTTACTCATGGGACAATCCTTGCAAAGGTGTCCCTTTCTTCGGCAAGTGTAGCAAATATGATTTTTAATTTTGCAAGACTCCTTCTTGCCTTGATTCTTGTTTGCTACATGGTTAGTGAGCCTCTTTCTTTCCAAATTTAAGCCACTATCTTTTATGTAGGGACATGACTTAATCTCATGTCCCTTCTCATGACATTGATAACACTTTCTAGTGCATCTTCTCTTATTTGAAAGAGTGGCTTGTTTGTTACCTTGTGTGGAGCATGTGGAGGCATGGTTGAGGCACTTGTCATGAGCTTTGGCTTTCTTCTCTTGATGTTTGCTCATGCCTTTCTTAGGGAACTTAGCATTATTTTGAAGCGGGTTTGTGCATGCTACGGTTGTCCCCTTCTCAAGCTTCTTCACCATGTTATCACGGTTATCGTGAGAAGGTTGAGCATGATATTTTCCCTTCAAAAGAGTTAAGCTCCTTCTTAGCCTTCCAACTTCTTCCTTGAGCTCTTTATTTTCTTGTGTGATAGAAATATCACTAATTCCTGAAATTTCTAGCTCAATGGAAGTTTGGCTTGCTTGATAACAACAATTGTTAGCACATGGTAATATAGTTTCAATTTCAACACATGTGCACATGTGAGGTTGGTATGATTTCAAATTAGTTAACACAACCTCATGAGCCATTTCTAACATGATATGTGAATCCATAAATTTATTATGAGAGCATACAAGCATATCATGTTTTTCTTGCAAAGCTAGATTTTCAATGTTTAGCTTTTCTACCGTGTTCTTGAGCATAGCATTTTTATTTTCTAATTGAGCAATATATGATGAATGATTAATAGCTTTAATTTGCTCAATTGAAATGTCTTCATACCTTTGGACCAAATCATCATGAGAGCACTTTAGCTTCTCATGCTCTTTGGTCAACTTCTCCAAGTCTTTGATTTTTTCGATGAGGATATCTTCTTGCTTATGAAGCATTTCCTTTTGTTCTTCCGCTCTTTTCATGAGTTTGAGCAAGCTCATCCGGTTCTTCTTACTTAGTTGAGCGAAGAATTTTTGAAGATCATCCTCATCTTCACTATCACTTTCATGCTCCTCCTCATCCTCACTTTCGCTTTCACTGTCACTCTCATTAGCAACAAAGCACATATGAGAATTGGATTTGAAAGATGAACCTTGTGAAGAGGTGGATTCGTTGTTTGGTCTCCATCGATCATTTTCTTCTTCAATAATGTTCTTCGCCTCATCTTCCTTCATTTTGAGGAACATCCTTTCGGCGATTCTCATGGCAAGGTCTATTGCCCTAGGATCAACATCTGCACCAAAAGATGAAGTCGAGGCAACCTCAACTTTTTCAAGCTTAGAAGCACTTTCGTTTCTTAGTCCCCCCGACATGATCTTTCCTCACACGGTTAAGCGTTAGAACGAGGATTAGGCTCTGATACCAATTGAAAGTAGCCTAGAGGGGGTGAATAGGCAAGTTAAAACTTTTTAACAAAAACTAGAAACAAACTAGGTAAAACTGTCCAGTGTCAAAACTGGTGCAACTGGTTTGAACGAGCTCAACTAAAGAATGAGATATAAAACTGAATTGATCTCGAAATTCACCCAGTTAACTTTGGAAATGAGATGTTCTAAATGATCCACATGGTTCAAAGTAGTAGATCTAAGAAGGGCACTTCTCAAAATCCACACACCAAAAAGATATGAACAAATCTTCCACACAATGGTGAGAGAACGAAGAACACAAACAAACACAATGAGCAAGAACACAAGAGACACAAGATTTATCCCGAGGTTCGGTCACACCACCAAGGTGCCCTACTTCCTCGTTGAGGCGCCCACAAAGAGCCGGGTCTCTTTCAACCCTAATCCTCCCTTTGCCAACCACAAAGGTCAAGCCCACACAATAATCTTTGCTCAAACGAGCGGGTAATACAAACTTTCTTATGGTCTTCCACAAGATTTGGAGACTCATAAGAGACACCTAGTCGTCTAGGAGCTAGAAGCTCCAAGAGTAATGAATCCACAAAGAACTCGATGTAGTACCAAAGCTCGAATCAAGAAGAAGAGCAAGAGAGATTTAGAGATGAAGCACAAAACCGCAGCTCTCAAGCTCACTCAAAGATTTCTCTCCAAAGATTTGAAATGGGAGAGGCAAGAGATGTGTGTGAGAGAGAGGGAGGTGTTTCTTGGGTTAGAAATGGAGTTCAAATCGCGCTCACTGCTGTGGGGTGAGAGGTAGGAGTGAGTATATATAGGTGGAGCTCAAAACTAGCCGTTTGGGCAGATTTTTCTGCCTGAGACCGGTTGAACCGCCCCTGGCAGGCCTGGCAGCCTGTCTGCTAGTCTGACTGGCAGACTGACGCGCAGACTGACCTGCAGACTGGTCAAGTTGACCAAGACCGGTTAAACCGCCCCTAAGACCGGTTCAACCGCCTGGGACAGGCTGACAGACAGTCTGCCAGTCAGACTGGCAGACTGCAAGTCAGACTGCAAAAACAGGTCCTGACACCGGTTGAACCGCCCCTAGGGCCGGTTCAACCGCCTGGGGGTCAGACTAGCAGTCAGTCTGCCAGTCAGGAGGTCAGACCGGTCAGGTGACCCTGACACCGGTTGAACCTCCCCTAGGACCGGTTCAACCGGTTTTGACCAGTGAGGCTCGGGGAAAATACCCCGGCTGAACTTTCTCTGGACATCGGTTGAACCTCTCTGGACCCCGGTTGAACTTGCCCTGGACCCCGGTTGAACCTCCCTGGACCCCGGTTGAACTTGCCCTGGACCCCGGTTGAAGTTGAAGTTCAGCTGGAGTTGAGAAAGCTCAACTCAGCTGAAGTTCAGCTCAGCTGAAAAGCTCAGCTACAGCTGAAGAAGCTCAGCTCAGCTGAAGTTCAGCTGCTTTTCAACATGAACACTCTAGGTTTCTCAAACCTAACCACGGTCAACCATAGAATTTTAAAGAGATTTTTGGTTTTCAAAAAATAGCTTTTGAATATAGAGGCTTGAGCTTTGGCAAACACCTACCTTCTTTTGGATCCCTCTTTATAGTACGACGATTCCTATACTCAAGTTAAATAAAATATAATTAAGTAAACTCCTTGAGTCATTGGTGTCTCATGTGTGATTTCTCCATGGCGTTGCTTCATAAGGATCACAAACATCTTTGTCTCACCTTTTGAAGCAAACATAAATCAAACTATGTGACTTGTACCATATCACCATATGTGAGTTCAAATCATGGCTTCAAGTCACTGTACTGATGCATCAACATGTTGTAACTCTTCATAGCTGATTAGTTCATCGACTTAGTGCAAGTACTCCCTTCTTCACCTTAGCCATGGTACCTCGGTCCACAAGTCGTCGCTTGGCCTTCACCTTCGCTTAGTTCCTCGAAGCCCTTTCCTTGCTATCTTCACCCTATCAAGCCATTCTTGAGTCACATCATATTGAGCATCCATTGAGAGAATCATTTCTTCAATATTGTGAACCTTGCTTGAATGTCTTCTAGATATAACCGTTAAGATCAATCAAGCTCTAGTTTGATTCTCATAGAAGCATATATGGACTGATAGTAATATGGTCAAGCCAATTCACGATTCCTCATATCTTATTCACTTTGGCTTGACCTATCCTCTTAATCACTTCATCCTCTATTTTGATCATATGTATGTAGTGATTTCTTGGGTCTTGTCCATATATTCAAACCAATATAGAGATCATATAATATCCATTTGCATTGTCTCATTGGTTATTTAACCTCGTGTTGAACCTTCGTTCACTGATCATTATACACTATTCAAGTATGTTCATCATACTGAATTTCCTGTTCAACACTTAGCAAACTCGTTAGACCTTTAAATGTGTTGTAATCCAAATCACCAAAACTCACAAAAGGGATGAATGCACTTTCAATGTGGATGGAGTTTGGGAGTCTTAGAATGTTTCTTGAAAGCTTGGTGTTATGCTCCATGCGCCTAGGGGTCCCTTTTATAGCCCCAAGGCAGCTAGGAGCCATTGGAGATCAATTTGGAAGGCCATTCTTGCCTTCTGTCGAGTGGTGCACTGGACAGTCCGGTGCACCACCGGACAACCACTGTTCATGTCTGGTGCGCGATCTCCTTCCATATCGGGCACAGCCGACCGTTGCTCCTCGGGATCGGTTGGCTCACCGGACACTGTCTGGTGCACACCGGACAGTCCGGGGCACCCAGCCGACTGTTGGAGCGAGCCACGTGTCGCACGCTGATCATGCGGACGACCGTTGGCTGCTGGCATCGTTGGCTCACCGGACTGTCCGGTGCACCATCGGACAGTCTGGTGAATTATAGCCACGTCTCCTTTTTCTTTTCCCGAGAGCGACGAGTTCATCGCTGACGACTCACCGGACAGTCTGGTGCACCACCAGACAGTCCGGTGATTTATAGTCGCGTCACACCTAAGAGTAGCAGGTTCACCGTCGGCTCGCCTGGGGCACTAGACACTGTCCGGTGCGCCATCAGACAGTCCGGTGCACCAGGCCCGAGCTGGTGTTGGCTGTACACAGCCAACCTTTTTCCAATTCGAATCTTCTTGTCTTGACACTGTTTTTAGCACTTAGATAAATATGTTAGTACTCACAAAACAATTCACTAAGTCTAGAAACATACCTTGTCTTTGATTTGTACTTCTTGCTCGTTTAACACATAAGAGTTCAAAACATTTGTGTTGGGCATCTAATCACCAAAACAATTATAGAAATTGCCCAAGGGCACATTCCCCTTTCAATCTCCCCCTTTTTGGAGATTTATGCCAACACATCAAAAAAGCAACCAGAGGAGTGCAATATCAATTCAAATTGAAGACCAAATTCTTCTTTACTTAAGATTTGACATATTTAGATCATTCTTTGCCACCACTTGGTTTGTTTTTGCAAATCAAATTCTTTTTCCTATCTCTAAGTCAAGCACGCTTGTTTCTGCAAAAAAGAGAGATATCCCAAGAGTGAAATTGATCAAGTGCAAAAAACTCCCCCTTTTCCCATAATCAAAATTCTCCCCCACAAGAGACCAAATTTTGCAATAAGAGTATTTTGGACAAATCACAAATTCTAACTCTACTATTTTCAAAATCCACAAGTGGTTGGCTGATCCATTTGCTTCATTTGCTTTGGCCTTAATTTCTCCCACTTTGGCATTAAGCACCAAAACGGGATCATTCTTGGCCCTTTAACCCCATTGCCTCACCAAAAATGTCAATTAAGAGCAAAAAGGCACTGAGAGCATAAGTATGAACTTGGAATTAAATACACTAATACCGGAGTGCAGTGGAAGTCTTTTCGTCGTCCAAGTTCACTTTCCCTTTCAATGTACCTTTGAGACTACATCAAGTGTACTCAAACAAACAAGTTAGTCTCAAAGGGATCAAGTTGTAGCACATCTCCCCCTAAATATATGCATCATTTGCATACAGACTTGTGAGGTCCGGGGATGACTTGTACAACTTGAGCACCACAAATAAAGAATAACTGATTTACATGCACAAAGTAACATGATCAAAGGCATATAATATACATGTATGCTATAGATCAATCCAAGTTACGCGAATCTAAGACATTTAGCTCACTACACAACCTGCAAAACCTTTTCTCATCTAAAGGCTTGGTGAAGATATCGGCTAGCTGGTTCTTGGTGGTAATTTGATACACATTGATATCTCCCTTTTGCTGGTGGTCTCTCAGGAAGTGATGCCGGATGTCTATGTGCTTAGTGCGGCTGTGTTCAACAGGATTATTAGCCAAGCAGATTACACTCCCATTGTCACATAGGAGTGGGACTTTGCTCAGATTGTAGCCAAAGTCCCGGAGGGTTTGCCTCATCCAAAGTAGTTGTGCGCAACACTGTCCTGCTGCAATGTACTCGGCCTCAGCGGTGGATAGGGCAACGGATGCTTGTTTCTTGTAACTCCAGGACACCAGAGACCTTCCTAGAAATTGGCACGTCCCTGATGTACTGTTTCTATCAACATTGCACCCGACATAATCGGAGTTTGAGTATTCAATCAAGTCAAAGGTATAGCCCTTTGGATACCAGATCCCGAAACAAGGCGTAGAAACTAAATACCTAAGAATTCGCTTAACGGCCACAAGGTGACATTCCTTAGGGTCGGATTGAAATCTGGCACACATGCAAACACTAAGCATAATGTCTGGTCTACTAGCACAAAGATAAAGTAATGGACCTATCATTGACTGGTATGCCTTTTGATCAATGGACTTACCTCCTTTGTTGAGGTCAATATGCCTATCAGTTCCCATCGGTGTCTTCATGGGCTTGGCGTTCTTCATCCCAAACCTCTTGAGAAGATCCTGAGTGTACTTCGTTTGGGAGATGAAAGCACCGTCCTTGAGTTGCTTCACTTGGAATCCAAGAAAGTAGGTCAACTCGCCCATCATCGACATCTCGAACTTTTGCATCATTACCCTGCTAAACTCCTCACAAGACTTTTGGCTAATAGAACCAAATATTATGTCATCGACATAAATTTGGCACACAAAGAGATCACCATTGCATGTCTTTGTGAAAAGAGTGAGATCGGCTTTCCCAACCTTGAAAGCATTAGAAATAAGGAAATCTCTAAGACATTCATACCATGCTCTTGGGGTTTGCTTAAGTCCATAGAGCGCCTTAGAGAGCTTATACACATGGTCAGGATACCAGTCATCCTCAAAGCCAGTGGGTTGTTCCACGTATACCTCCTCCTTGATTGGCCCGTTGAGGAAAGCGCTCTTCACATCCATTTGGAATAGCTTAAAAGAATGGTGAGTAACATAGGCCAATAATATCCAATATGACTCTAGCCTAGCAACAGGAGCAAAAGTCTCCTCAAAATCCAAACCTGCGACTTGGGCATAACCTTTTGCCACAAGTCGAGCCTTGTTTCTTGTCACCACACCGTGCTCGTCTTGCTTGTTGCGGAACACCCACTTGGTTCCCACAACGTTTTGCTTTGGACGTGGCACCAGGCTCCAGACTTCATTTCTTTTGAAGTTATTGAGCTCTTCCTGCATGACCAACGCCCAGCCCAGATCCTGCAAGGCCTCTTCTACCCTGAAAGGCTCAATAGAAGAGACAAACGAGTAATGCTCATAGAAATTAGCTAATCGTGAGCGAGTAGTTACTCCCTTGCTGATGTCACTCAGAATCTGATCAACAGGGTGATGTCTTTGGATCATTGCTCAGACTTGAGTTAGAGGGACCTGTGGTGCTTCTTCCTCCATAACTTGTTCTTCTTGTGCTCCCCCTTGATCCTGCCCTTCTTCTTGAGGTACATGTTCATCGTCTTTAGTTGGGGGATGCACCATTGTTGAGGAAGATGGTTGATCTTCTTCATGTGGTTCCTATGGTCGCACATCGTCTATCGCCATCGTGCGCATTGCGGCCGTCGAAACTTCTTCTTTATCTATGTCATAAAGATCAACTTGCTCTCTTGGAGAGCCATTAGTCTCATAAAATTCAAGGTCGCTAGAGACTTCAACTAATCCCGATGATTTGTTGAAGACCCTATACTTTTTTTATTTGAATCATACCCTAGTAAAAACCCTTCTACTGCCTTGGGAGCAAATTTAGAATGTCTACCTTTCTTCACCAGAATGTAGCATTTGCTCCCAAATACACAAAAGTAAGATACATTGGGTTTGTTACCGGTAAGGAGTTCGTAGGAGGTTTTCTTGAGGAGGTGATGCAGATAGAGCCGGTTTATGGCGTGGCAGGCTGTGTTCACAGCTTCGGACCAAAATCACTCGGGCGTCTTGAACTCTCCAAGCATCATTCTCACCATGTCGATTAGCGTCCTGTTCTTCCTCTCTACCACACCATTTTGTTGTGGTGTGTAGGGAGCGGAGAACTCGTGCTTTATGCCTTCCTTCTCAAGATACTCTTCAACTTATAGATTTTTGAACTCGGACCCATTGTCGCTTCTTATTTTCTTCACTTTTAGTTCAAATTCATTTTGAGCTCTCCTCAAGAAGCGTTTTAGGGTCCCTTGGGTTTCTAACTTATCCTGCAAAAAGAATACCCAAGTGAAGCAGGAAAAATCATCAACAATTACAAGACCATACTTACTTCCCTCGATGCTGAGGTAGGCAACGGGTCCGAAGAGGTCCATATGAAGAAGCTCCAGTGGTCTTGAGGTTGTCATTACATTCTTGATGTGATGAGTGCTTCCCACCTGTTTCCCTGTTTAACATGCTGCACAAGGTCTTTCTTTCTCAAAATAGACATCGGTTAGTCCTAACACATGATCTCCCTTTAGAAGCTTATGAAGATTCTTCATCCCAACATGTGCTAGACGGTGATGCCAAAGCCAACCCATATTAGTCTTAGCCATTAAGCATGCATCTAGATCAGCATTCTCTTTTGAAAAATCAACTAAGTAGAGTTTGTCGTTGAAAGGGAAATGTGCCCTTGGGCCATTTCTAAGTATTTTGGTGATCAAGTGCCAACACAAATGGTTTAAGTGTGAAACTATGCCAAATGGTGGATGAAGTGAAAATCAACACAAAGGTATGATTCTAGACTTAGTACATTGGTTTTTGTGTACTAACATATTTGTCTAAGTGCTAGAATTAGAGAAAATACAATTGGAAAAGACTTGGCTCGAGCAGCCAAGACTCTGCTCAGTCTGGGTACACCGGACTGTCCGGTGGTGCACCGGACAGTGTCCGGTGCGCTAGGTTGGCGTCTGGTCAACTGGCTGCTCTCAGGTCTCGACGGTGGCGTACGGCTATAAATCACCGGACTGTCCGGTGGTGCACCGGACTGTCCGGTGAGTCGGCTGCGGCGAAGTCGCCGCTCTCGGGAGTCAAGTCAACAACGTACGACTATAATTCACCGGACTATACAGTGGTGCACCGGACTGTCCGGTGAGCCAACGGTCGGGCGCGCCAACAGTCGGCCGCGCAATCCGCACGTGACGCGTGGCCGAGCCAACGGTCAGATGGGGGCACCGGACTGTCCGGTGCGCCAACGGCTCCAAATCTTCAACGGTCGGCTGCGCCAAAATAGGAAAGAAATCAGCACCGGATAGTGTCCGGTGGTGCACCGGACTGTCCGGTGCACCAACCGACAGAAGGAAAGAATTGCCTTCCTGGATTGCTGTAACGCCCGGAATTTGGGGGTAGAATTTTTTCTTCTTTTCTCTCACCAAATTCGGGCGTTACTCTCTTTTCTCTTTCCCCGTTTGCTCCCTCTTCCCAATTTCAAACCAGTATAGTGACAAGTGTTCGTGTCATGTATAAACCAAAACCTAAGTGTCATGGGTGTTGCATCATGCCGAGCACATTTCTTTGTCTGATGTTGAGTGTTCGTCTCGTTCCGTTCCGGATTTCGGTTCGCGATTCAATTCCGTTTAGTGGTCGCGCACGTCGTGGGTTTTTGATCCGCGAAGTGGTTCGGCCCAGCCCAGCTTAGTCCAGCCCAGCTCAGCCGGCCTGGCCCGCCCCGGCCTGCGCGCCCCTGGCGCCCAACCCCCCCCCATGCGCCCCCATCTCTCCTCTCTCTCTCATTTGGATCTCCCGCGCAACAACTTCCCTCTCCCTCTCCCACCTCTCTCTCCCCGTGGTGCCCTAGGGTTTGGAGACGGCGATCACCGGATTTTGGACCCCGAGGTGAGCTCCCCTCCCCTTCTCTTCTCTCTCTCCCTCTCCCTCCCCCTTCTTCTCCCCACGCGCGCCCCCTTCTTCCCCTGCTTGCGCGCGCCCCATGCCCGCCCCTGCTCGCCGGCGGCGCGGCGCCCCCGCCCCTGCCCGGCCGCGGCGGCCCTCCCCGCCCCTCCCCTCGCGCGCGCGGCGGCGCCCGCTCTCCCCCGGCCCGCGGCCGGCCTCGTCCGCCCGTCCCCCGGCCGCGGCGGCCCTCCCCGCCCCTCCCCTCGCGCGCGCGGCAGCGCCCGCCCTCCCCCGGTGGCCTCGCCCGCCCCCTCCCCGGCCCGCGGCGGCGCTCGCCCGCCCCTCCCCGGCCCCCGGCGACCTCGCCCGCCCTCCCCCGGCGGCCTCGCCCGCCCCCTCCCCGGCCCCCGGCGGCCTCCCCCTCCCCTCCCCCGACCCCGGCGACCTCGCCCGCCCCCCGCCCGCCCCCCGGCCCCGCGGCGGCGATCCCGCCCGCCCCTACTCGCCGGTTCGCGTCCCCGGCGCGGCCCCGGCCGACTCGGCCGCTCCTGGCCGGCTCAACCGCCCCTGGGCCGGTTCAACCGCCCCTGGGCCGGTTCAACCGCCCTCCCCCCCGTTTGGCCGCCCGTTCCCGTCCCGGCCTCGCCCGACCGTGTCCCCGTTCGCCCGCGCTCGCGGTGATTATTCGTTAGTTAACGTGCTGCGTCGCGCGCTTCGCCGCGCGACGGTTTGTCTAATTTCAGATTCTATCTGTGTGTTGCGTCGTGCGCTTCGTCGCGCGACGATCCATTTTTGTCTCAGGTTGTTTAAGGTGTAACGCCGCGTGTGCATTCACGTGACGTTCCACTTTGGACTCAGTTTAGTCGACGTATGCCGTCGTGCGCTTCGTCGCGCGACATTTAACGTCTCCTCATAACTAAGGCGAAGTGTCGCTAGCTTTTAATTTGTTTTAGAGTGCTTTGTCGCGCGTCTCGCCGCGCGACCATTCTTTTTATTTATCTCCACCTGCTTATAATAATTAGACATGAAACATGACTTTACTTTACGCTGAACATAGTGTCTACATTAAATTTCCTTCCATTAAGCGAGTGGTTAATTTATAATCATGTAACGTGATCGTTTCTCGACTGTCTTTTCCTCTTTCTCTCTTAACCGTACTCGCGAGCCCGCGTGGAACGTCTGTTTACTTATTGCATTCTATTATATGGTGTACTGTTCTTTTGTATTAAATATGTGGATGTATGTATGTTTGCGCTCGCATAGAGAACGATCCGGTTGAAGAGCCCGAGGAACTCGCAGGAGAAGCCCCTGAGCAGCAGTCGGTTGGTGGAGGCAAGTGTCCTTTGACCTATCTCTGTCCTATTCATTACTTAATTCACCCCCGCATTACACCTTTATACCTAAGGATTGACTAGCTTTTGTTATACATGTCCTTGTTTACCTATTTGGGTTGGATTATTATTGTTTAGCTTTATGCTATTGCTCAACTCTAATCAATGAACATGATGAGATTATCTATGATACGCTGTTTTCCCTTCTCTTATTATGATGTTGTACTTGTGGCTTTAAGGGGGCTCGAGCGGTTTCTCGAGTGCCTCTCCGTAAGGACCTGTTCTATGGATGACCGCCCGGGAAAACAGTGCAACCATGAGGGTAGAATGGGGTGCCCTTAGCTGAATAATTAGAGGATCCGGGGTGTAGTTCGCTTCGCCGTCGTGCCGTCAATGGGGCTCGGTGTATGTGGCTCGCTCTGCCAAGGTTGATTCGTCCCTTGGGGAGGAGTGCGGTACATTTAGGAAACCTAACGGGCGGCTACAGCCCCGAGGAATCTTTGTAAAGGCTACGTAGTGAGACCCTGCCTGTTCACCTTGGTAGTGTTTAAGGGTTTGATCGGCCCGAGGCAAGAGGGAATCACGGCTTATGGGTAAAGTGCACAACCTCTGCAGAGTGTTATGAAACTGATATATCAGCCGTGCTCACGGTTATGAGCGGCCAAGGGAGCTCCAGTGATTAGTGGTACTTGATAAGAGACCTTTTGGTTTACAGGTGGCAATGAGATTGATGGTTTTGGTTATGACTATGGTGCTGGTAAGTGGTATTCTTTCCGTTTGGAAAGGGTACATCGGGTTAATAACTTGGGTTAATGCTAAAACTTGGCTTTCTATTAGTAAATAATAATCCGACCAACTAAAAGCAACTGCTTGACTTATCCCCACATAAAGCTAGTCCACTACAGCCAAACAGGATACTTGCTGAGTATGTTGATGTGTACTCACCCTTGCTCTACACACCAACCCCCCCCCCCCCCAGGTTGTCAGCATTGCAACCACTGCTCAGGCGAAGATGAAGCTGTGGAAGGAGACTTCCAGGAGTTCCAAGACTACGACAAGTTCTAGGAAGTGGGTTAGCGGCAACCCCCAGTCGGCTGCCTGTGAAGGCCGCGTTTATCTACGTTTCTTTTCCGCACTTTGATTTATTGTAAAGACTATATGGATGTCTCAGACGTATGATGTAATCAACTATTTTCCTTAATACTATTTTGAGCACTGTGTGATGATGTCCATGTTATGTAACTGCTGTGTACGTGAATAACTGATCCTGGCACGTACATGGTTCGCATTCGGTTTGCCTTCTAAAACCGGGTGTGACATAAGTGGTATCAGAGCCAGGCTGACTGTAGGACCGCTAACCTAGAGTAGAATGGTCGTTCTAAGGACTCTAGACCTCTGTCTCTGCCTTGACTTTGATATCCCTTCAAAAGTTGGTCATACCGACCAAACCTATGTTCTACTATATATTATACCTTGCTGAAAATCATGTTTTATTCTAATCCTTCATTTACTCATGATTCATTATTTGCTGGTCATATTGATTCTGTTCTCACCCTTTTGCTTGCGATGTCTTCTGTAGATGGCTCGACTTAGACACACTGCATGAAAGTCCGTCATCCCCTTCTTACCCTCCCGCCTTGCTGAGCGTCCGCTTCGCCGTCCCGTGGCCGGACAGTCCAGCCACTTGGAGAGACTGCACCACCGCCTGCATGAGGAGCAGGAACGTCGACGACAGGAGCAGCAGGGCTCTTCCTTCTCGCTCCACCAGGAGATAGAGTCTGTGAGGAGCTGCTCCCCTGTGCTTCCTCTGGAGGCGCCCCCTGCACCACCACTGGGCGTCCCAGCTTCTGGAGTAGCTGCTGGAGGAGACCCAGACGACGGAGGTGGCGACGACAGCTCGAGCCACGGCACCGACTTCTCTGCTAACCATGAGCTGGAAGGATGGTTCGCTCGATCCATCACTCGCGACGCTGCTCGCGGGTGTCACTTCCACGATGCGCTCGATACCCTGCTACGTCGGGCATTTGACCGGCATACTTGGTCCATCGAGTATCGCTGTGTGGTCTACCAGCATAGTCGCGGGGTCTACCCGGACCTCTGGGAGGCGACTTGCTTGGTGCGCCGTCCGGAGAACAGTCTCCAGGGTGCAGAGGCCTGCTCAGAGCACTATTCTATCTCTGAGCGGGACTCAGCTGAGGCAGCCATGCAAGATGCTGCACGGCGTGCGCTTTCGCACTACTGCTCGGTTTTCGGTGGAGTAGCTGACGATCTTGACCTGAAGTATTACCCCCGCCGTTCATCTGGCAGCACAGGAAGCGTGATTGTCTCACCTATCGGTGAGGGCAATCCTAGGTTGAGCAGCACAGTCAACCTAGCCGCCGTGCTAAACACGGAGCTAGACCATGCACTAGATGAGCTGAGTAGGGCTCGTGCTGAGATCGCCCAGCTGCGGGCTGAGCGCGCGGAACGTCGTCACCTGGAGGATGGTTCCCCCGCTCCCGTCGGGACTCAGCACCTGTACCGCTCACCTCGGCGTGGATCCCAGTCTTATGGCAATCCCGACTACAAGACCAAGATAACTCTAGAACCATAGATCGTTAGGGTTGGATCTTGTAATTAATACAAAATACATACATAGAAGCTTCAGTCTTAGCGTTAGTCTCGCTCTTAGTTAGTCTTAGTTAGACAGGGTAGTTTGCTATATCCTGTGCATCTATGTTTGTCCTGATGAACTATGTTTGGTTTGGATCTTTGTAATGACTGTCACCAGAATGTAGGTATCCCCTGCATTTTGGTTTACCTATTATGTTAATAAAGTTAGTTATATAGTTGGGAAACCTTTTATTCCACTTTCCTCTTTATCTGAGAAGCTGTGTGGTCTGTGTTGGAGATCAGTGAAGATGCTCATCTGTTCAGCGCTGTTGAAGAATTCTATCCTCTTTTCTTATGCTGCAAGATTTGCCAGATCAGTTCTGATGTGTGGTTGCATTCTGCAGATGTCAGAGAACAGGCGCAGAGGAGGAAGGCGTGCTCAGCAGGAGCGAGCCGCTCAACAGGAGGAGGTGCCCCAGCAGCAGCACCTGCCGCCCCCGCCCCCGACGTCCATCGAGCAGATGTTTCTGATGCAGACTCAGGCAGTTCAAGCCATCGGTCAGACTCTGGCCGCCATTCAGCAGCAACAGCAGCAGCAGCAGCAGGCCCCACCTCAGCCTCAGATGCCTCAGATGCCCAGAGACAAGCGTGCTGAATTCATGAGAGGTCATCCACCAACGTTTGCTCATTCTTCTGACCCCATGGATGCTGAAGATTGGCTGTGCACTGTGGAGCGGGAGTTGCATACCGCTCAGTGCGATGACAGGGAGAAAGTTCTGTATGGTCCCCGTCTGTTGAGAGGAGCAGCCCAATCATGGTGGGAGTCTTACCTCGCCACCCATGCCCATCCTGACGCCATCACCTGGGAAGAGTTCAGAGGAAGCTTTCGTCAGTACCATGTCCCTGCAGGTCTGATGACAGTGAAGAAGGAGGAGTTCCTGGCTCTCAAGCAAGGGCCATCATCTGTCAGTGAATACCGAGACAGATTTCTGCAGCTGTCTCGCTATGCTCCTGAAGATGTCAACACCGACGCCAAGCGACAGTACCGTTTCCTGAGAGGCTTGGTTGACCCTCTGCAGTACCAGCTGATGAATCACACCTTCCCGACATTCCAGCACCTGATTGACAGAGCAATCATGACAGAGAGAAAGCGTAAGGAGATGGAAGATCGTAAGCGCAAGATCAGTGGACCCCAGCCTGGAAGCAGCAATCGTCCTCGTTTCTCAGGCAATCAATCTCAGCAGTTCAGGCAGAACCAGCGTCCACCTCAGCAGCATCAGCAGTTCCAAAGGCAGTACCCTCCGCACCAGTACCAGAACCGTCAGAGCAATCAGTCAGGAGGTCAGTTTCAGAGGCAGAATCAGCAGGCACCTCGCCTTCCTGCCCCAGCAGCCCAGCAGAACAGTCAGGCAGCACCAGCTCAGGTTGGAAACAGGGCATGTTTCCACTGTGGAGAGCAAGGCCACTGGGTGATGCAATGTCCGAAGAAGGCAGCCCAGCAGCAGTCAGGCCCCAGTGCCCCAGCAAAGCAGAATGTGCCTCAGCCTGGAGCAGGCAATCGCTCTCAGCCGCGCTATAATCATGGAAGGCTGAACCACTTGGAGGCTGAAGCAGTTCAGGAGACCCCCGGCATGATAGTAGGTATGTTCCCAGTCGACTCCCATATTGCAGAAGTGTTATTTGATACTGGAGCAACACATTCTTTCATTACTGCATCATGGGTAGAAGCACATAACCTTCCAATTACTACCATGTCAACCCCCATTCAAATTGACTCAGCCGGTGGTAGAATTCGAGCCGATAGCATTTGTTTGAATATAAGTGTGGAAATAAGGGGGATAGCGTTTCCCGCCAACCTTATAGTAATGGGTACTCAGGCAGTGGCGGACGCAGGACGAAAATTCAGGGGGGGCCAAAAAGATCATATAAGAGTCATGATTTTTTAGTTCGCCAAGTCCGCCGAATGCAGAGGACAAGTCATATCGTTGCGACGAGCGAGATCTAGCTTGTCGAGCGGATAGACGTCACGATAAAAACAGGACAAAGGACGGAGGCGTCAGAAAGGGGCGAAGTCGGGTGGCGTCACATCGGGAATAGGTCGGCAGCGGAAACGAGGCAGCGAGCAGACTGGTTTAGGTGCTGTCGGGAAGATTAGAGTTAGACTGGTAGATGCAAGGACTAGATCGAGAGGATCCGGCGAGCAGGCTCATAACATGGTTGTTTTAGGCCATGTTCTAAACCTCTAGAGCTAATTGTTAACTGATTTTAGCTGGGTTGGGGCATCTAACAACTAATACTTATTTGAGGGGTATAACTAACAATTAGTTGATCCATTCTAAACCTCTTGGATAATTTTAGCAACTAGCTATTCGTTTTAAAGATTTAGAACAAGACTTTATACTATCTAAAACTTCGATTTTTTCTATATTTAATACTAAATAATCATTAGGTATAAAGGGGTGTATAAAATTGAGGGGGGGCCATGGCCCACTTTGCCCCCCCTTTGGATCCGCCACTGTACTCAGGGAATAGATGTCATCCTAGGGATGAATTGGCTAGATAAGTATCAGGCAGTTATCAGTTGTGATAAGAGGACAATCAAGTTGGTGTCTCCAGTAGGAAAGGAAGTGGTGACCGAGTTAGTCCCGCCTGAGCCAAAGAAAGGAAGTTGTTATCAGCTAGCTGTCGATAGCAGTGAAGCAGACCCAATCGAGAGTATCAAGGTTGTGTCCGAGTTCCCGGATGTGTTTCCAAAGGACTTACCGGGTATGCCACCAGAGCGGAAAGTTGAGTTTGCCATAGAGCTTCTTCCTGGAACCGCCCCTATCTTTAAGAGAGCTTACAGAATATCTGGACCAGAGTTGGTTGAGCTTAAGGAGCAGATTGATGAGCTGTCAGAGAAAGGTTACATCCGGCCAAGCACCTCGCCTTGGGCCGCCCCTGTCTTGTTTGTGGAGAAGAAAGATGGCACCAAGAGGATGTGTATCGATTACCGAGCTTTGAATGAGGTCACAATCAAGAACAAGTATCCCTTGCCCAGAATAGAAGATCTGTTCGACCAGTTGAGAGGAGCCTGTGTGTTCTCCAAGATTGATCTGAGGTCAGGTTATCATCAGCTCAAGATCCGACCTTCGGACATTCCGAAGACGACATTCATTTCCAAGTATGGTTTGTATGAGTTCACTGTGATGTCTTTTGGTTTGACCAATGCGCCAGCGTTCTTCATGAACTTGATGAACAGTGTATTCATGGATTACCTTGATAAGTTTGTGGTGGTATTCATTGATGACATTCTGGTTTATTCTCAAAGCGAAGAAGAGCACGCAGATCATTTGAAGATGGTATTGCAGAGATTGCGAGAGCACCAGTTGTATGCAAAGTTGAGCAAGTGTGAGTTCTGGATCAGTGAAGTCCTGTTCTTGGGTCACATAATCAACAAAGAAGGATTGGCTGTGGATCCGAAGAAAGTGGCAGACATTTTGAACTGGAAGGCGCCAACAGATGCTCGAGGAATCAAGAGTTTCATTGGAATGGCCGGATATTATCGGTGATTTATTGAAGGGTTTTCGAAGATCGCGAAACCAATGACAGCGTTGCTAGGCAACAAGGTTGAGTTCAAGTGGACCCAGAAATGCCAAGAGGCCTTTGAAGCGCTGAAAGAGAAGTTGACTACAGCGCATGTCCTAGTCTTGCCTGATGTGCACAAGCCCTTCTCGGTGTATTGTGATGCTTGTTACACAGGTTTGGGATGCGTGTTGATGCAAGAGGGAAGAGTTGTGGCTTACTCGTCCCGACAGTTGAAGGTTCATGAGAAGAACTACCCAATCCATGACCTAGAGTTGGCAGCAGTGGTTCATGCACTGAAGACATGGAGGCACTATCTGTATGGACAGAAATGCGATGTTTACACAGATCATAAGAGTCTGAAGTACATATTTACTCAGTCAGAGTTGAACATGAGACAACGAAGATGGTTAGAGTTGATCAAAGACTATGAGTTGGAGATTCATTACCATCCAGGCAAAGCAAACGTAGTGGCAGATGCTTTGAGCAGAAAGAGTCAAGTCAATCTGATGGTCGCTCGTCCGATGCCTTATGTGTTGGCCAAGGAGTTTGACAGGTTGAGTCTCGGATTTCTGAATAATTCGCGAGGAGTCACAGTTGAGTTGGAACCTACCTTGGAGCGCGAAATCAAAGAAGCGCAGAAGAATGATGAGAAGATCAGTGAGATCCGGTGACTGATTCTAGATGGCAGAGGCAAAGATTTTCGAGAAGATGCAGAAGGCGTGGTATGGTTCAAAGACCGCTTGTGTGTTCCCAATGTCCAGTCCATTCGGGAGTTGATTCTTAAGGAAGCTCATGAGACAGCCTATTCGATTCACCCTGGCAGTGAGAAGATGTAGCAGGATCTGAAAAAGAAATTCTGGTGGTACGGAATGAAAAGGGAAATCGCAGAGCATGTGGCTATGTGTGATAGTTGCCGAAGAATTAAGGCAGAGCACCAGAGACCTGCTGGATTGTTGCAACCGTTGCAGATCCCTCAGTGGAAATGGGATGAACTTGGTATGGATTTCATAGTCGGATTGCCTCGCACTCGAGCCGGCTACGATTCCATCTGGGTAGTAGTGGACCGCTTGACCAAGTCAGCCCACTTCATACCTGTCAAGACCAACTACAGCAGTGCAGTGTTGGCAGAACTGTATATGTCTCGGATCGTTTGTCTTCATGGTGTGCCGAAGAAGATAGTGTCAGACAGAGGAACACAGTTCACCTCTCATTTCTGGCAGCAGTTGCATGAAGCTTTGGGCACCCATCTGAATTTCAGTTCAGCTTATCACCCGCAGACAGATGGCCAGACCGAAAGGACCAATCAAATTCTTGAAGACATGTTGAGAGCCTGTGCGTTGCAAGATCAGTCCGGATGGGACAAGAGATTGCCTTATGCAGAGTTTTCCTATAACAACAGTTACCAGGCCAGTTTGAAGATGTCACCATTTCAGGCGCTCTATGGAAGGAGTTGTAGAACTCCGTTGCAATGGGATCAGCCTGGAGAGAAGCAAGTGTTTGGGCCAGACATTCTGCTTGAAGCCGAAGAGAACATCAAGATGATCCGAGAGAATCTGAAGATAGCGCAATCGAGGCAGCGAAGCTATGCAGACACAAGAAGAAGAGAGCTGAGTTTCGAAGTCGGAGACTTTGTCTATCTGAAAGTGTCACCGATCAGAGGAATCAAGAGGTTCGGAGTCAAAGGCAAGCTAGCACCCCGCTACATTGGTCCGTATCAGATTCTTGCAAGACGTGGAGAAGTGGCCTATCAGCTCAGTTTGCCAGAGAATTTGTCTGCTGTGCATGATGTCTTCCATGTGTCTCAGTTGAAGAAGTGCTTGCGTGTGCCAGAAGAGCAGTTGCCAGTGGAAGGTCTTGAAGTCCAGGAGGACTTGACCTACGTTGAGAAGCCAGTGCAGATCCTTGAGGTTGCAGACAGAGTCACCCGAAGGAAGACCATCAGAATGTGCAAAGTTAAATGGAATCATCACTCTGAAGAAGAAGCAACCTGGGAGCGTGAAGATGATCTGATGACTAAATACCCTGAGCTCTTTGCTAGCCAACCCTGAATCTCGAGGGCGAGATTCTTTTAAGGGGGATAGGTTTGTAACGCCCGGAATTTGGGGGTAGAATTTTTTCTTCTTTTCTCTCACCAAATTCGGGCGTTACTCTCTTTTCTCTTTCCCCGTTTGCTCCCTCTTCCCAATTTCAAACCAGTATAGTGACAAGTGTTCGTGTCATGTATAAACCAAAACCTAAGTGTCATGGGTGTTGCATCATGCCGAGCACATTTCTTTGTCTGATGTTGAGTGTTCGTCTCATTCTGTTCCGGATTTCGGTTCGCGATTCAATTCCGTTTAGTGGTCGCGCATGTCGTGGGTTTTTGATCCGCGAAGTGGTTTGGCCCAGCCCAGCTTAGTCCAGCCCAGCTCAGCCGGCCTGGCCCGCCCCGGCCTGCGCGCCCCTGGCGCCCAACCCCCCCCCATGCGCCCCCACCTCTCCTCTCTCTCTCATTTGGATCTCCCGCGCAACAACTTCCCTCTCCCTCTCCCACCTCTCTCTCCCCGTGGTGCCCTAGGGTTTGGAGACGGCGATCACCGGATTTTGGACCCCGAGGTGAGCTCCCCTCCCCTCCCCTTCTCTTCTCTCTCTCCCTCTCCCTCCCCCTTCTTCTCCCCACGCACGCCCCCTTCTTCCCCTGCTCGCGCGCGCCCCATGCCCGCCCCTGCTCGCTGGCGGCGCGGCGCCCCCGCCCCTGCCCGGCCGCGGCGGCCCTCCCCGCCCCTCCCCTCGCGTGCGCGGCGGCGCCCGCCCTCCCCCGGCCCGCGGCCGGCCTCCGCCCGTCCCCCGGCCGCGGCGGCCCTCCCCGCCCCTCCCCTCGCGCGCGCGGCGGCGCCCGCCCTCCCCCGGTGGCCTCGCCCGCCCCCTCCCCGGCCCGCGGCGGCGCTCGCCCGCCCCTCCCCGGCCCCCGGCGACCTCGCCCGCCCGCCCTCCCTCGGCGGCCTCGCCCGCCCCCTCCCCTCCCCCGACCCCGGCGACCTCGCCCGCCCCCGCCCGTCCCCCGGCCCCACGGCGGCGATCCCGCCCACCCCTGCTCGCCGGTTCGCGTCCCCGGCGCGGCCCCGGCCGACTCGACCGCTCCTGGCCGGCTCAACCGCCCCTGGGCCGGTTCAACCGCCCTCCCCCCCGTTCGGCCGCCCGTTCCCGTCCCGGCCTCGCCCGACCGTGTCCCCGTTCGCCCGCGCTCGTGGTGATTATTCGTTAGTTAACGTGCTGCGTCACGCGCTTCGCCGTGCGACGGTTTGTCTAATTTCAGATTCTATCTGTGTGTTGCGTCGTGCGCTTCGTCGCGCGACGATCCATTTTTGTCTCAGGTTGTTTAAGGTGTAACGCCGCGTGTGCATTCACGCGACGTTCCACTTTGGACTCAGTTTAGTCGACGTATGCCGTCGTGCGCTTCGTCGCGCGACGTTTAACGTCTCCTCATAACTAAGGCGAAGTGCCTCATTGCGTGCTCGGTCGCGCGACGAGTCGCTAGCTTTTAATTTGTTTTAGAGTGCTTTGTCGCGCGTCTCGCCGCGCGACCATTCTTTTTATTTATCTCCACCTGCTTATAATAATTAGACATGAAACATGACTTTACTTTACGCTGAATATAGTGTCTACATTAAATTTCCTTCCATTAAGCGAGTGGTTAATTTATAATCATGTAACATGATCGTTTCTCGACTGTCTTTTCCTCTTTCTCTCTTAACCGTACTCGCGAGCCCGCGTGGAACGTCTGTTTACTTATTGCATTCTATTATATGGTGTACTGTTCTTTTGTATTAAATATGTGGATGTATGTATGTTTGCGCTCGCATAGAGAACGATCTGGTTGAAGAGCCCGAGGAACTCGCAGGAGAAGCCCCTGAGCAGCAGTCGGTTGGTGGAGGCAAGTGTCCTTTGACCTATCTCTGTCCTATTCATTACTTAATTCACCCCCCGCATTACACCTTTATACCTAAGGATTGACTAGCTTTTGTTATCCATGTCCTTGTTTACCTATTTGGGTTGGATTATTATTGTTTAGCTTTATGCTATTGCTCAACTCTAATCAATGAACATGATGAGATTATCTATGATACGCTGTTTTCCCTTCTCTTATTATGATGTTGTACTTGTGGCTTTAAGGGGGCTCGAGCGGTTTCTCGAGTGCCTCTCCGTAAGGACCTGTTCTATGGATGACCGCCCGGGAAAACATTGCAACCATGAGGGTAGAATGGGGTGCCCTTAGCTGAATAATTAGAGGATCCGGGGTGTAGTTCGCTTCGCCGTCGTGCCGTCAATGGGGCTCGGTGTATGCGGCTCGCTCTGCCAAGGTTGATTCGTCCCTTGGGGAGGAGTGCGGTACATTTAGGAAACCTAACGGGCGGCTACAGCCCCGAGGAATCTTTGTAAAGGCTACATAGTGAGACCCTGCCTGTTCACCTTGGTAGTGTTTAAGGGTTTGATCGGCCCGAGGCAAGAGGGAATCACGGCTTATGGGTAAAGTGCACAACCTCTGCAGAGTGTTATGAAACTGATATATCAGCCGTGCTCACGGTTATGAGCGGCCAAGGGAGCTCCAGTGATTAGTGGTACTTGATAAGAGACCTTTTGGTTTACAGGTGGCAATGAGATTGATGGTTTTGGTTATGACTATGGTGCTGGTAAGTGGTATTCTTTCCGTTTGGAAAGGGTACATCGGGTTAATAACTTGGGTTAATGCTAAAACTTGGCTTTCTATTAGTAAATAATAATCTGACCAACTAAAAGCAACTGCTTGACTTATCCCCACATAAAGCTAGTCCACTACAGCCAAACAGGATACTTGCTGAGTATGTTGATGTGTACTCACCCTTGCTCTACACACCAAACCCCCCCCAGGTTGTCAGCATTGCAACCACTGCTCAGGCGAAGATGAAGCTGTGGAAGGAGACTTCCAGGAGTTCCAAGACTACGACGAGTTCTAGGAAGTGGGTTAGCGGCAACCCCCAGTCGGCTGCCTGTGAAGGCCGCGTTTATCTACGTTTCTTTTCCGCACTTTGATTTATTGTAAAGACTATATGGACGTCTCAGACGTATGATGTAATCAACTATTTCCCTTAATACTATTTTGAGCACTGTGTGATGATGTCCATGTTATGTAACTACTGTGTACGTGAATAACTGATCCTGGCACGTACATGGTTCGCATTCGGTTTGCCTTCTAAAACCGGGTGTGACAATTGCTCTCAACGGCTCCTAGCTGCCTGGGGGCTATAAAAGGGACCCCTAGGCGCATGGAGGAGCACACCAAGCATACTTTGAGCATTCTTGATCATTCACACTCCTTCTTTGCACACTCGTTTGACATTCTTAGTGATTTGAGCTCCATTCTAGTGAGAACCTTGTGATATTCATTTGAGCTCGAGTCTTGGCCGTGTGTGTGCGTATTGCTGTGGATTTGTGTGTGTTGCTTCCCTCCCTTACTCTAGTGCTTTCACTTTGATCCTTATTGTAAGGGCGAGAGACTCCAAGTTGTGGAGATTCCTCACAAACGGGAAATAGTAAAGAAAAGAAGAACACCGTGGTATTCAAGTTGATCATTGGATCACTTGAGAGGAGTTGAGTGCAACTCTCATCCATTGGGACGCCACAACGTGGAGTAGGCAAGTGTTGTACTTGGCCGAACCACGGGATATATCCTCGTGTCTCTTGTGCTTGTTCTCACTGTGTCTATTGTGCTTCACAAGAGCTCTCCTTAGCCACTTGACTTTATTGTGCTAACTCCTAATCAAGTTTTGTGGCTTTAAGTTTCAAGTTTTTACAGGATCACCTATTCACCCCCCCCTCTAGGTGCTCTCAATTTGTATCAGAGCCGTTCTCTTCAAGAAAGGGACTAATCACCCGAAGGGATGGATCCTAAGGGAAAGGGGATAGTGATCAACGACAAGGAGAAGGAGTCATTCGTCAATGAGCCAAAAGACGACAAGCCCACTAACTCGGGCTCAAGTCATAAGAAGAAGGACGGGAAAAAGAAGAGGCGTATCAAGAAGATCGTCTACTACGACGACAGCGACGAGTCCTCTTCTTCCCAAAAGGACGACGACGACGACAACGACTACGAGAAAAAGAAGACGGTTAACTCGAACTTTTCTTTTGATTACTCTCGTATTCTGCATAATTCAAATGCACATTTGCTTTCCATTCCTCTTGGCAAACCTCCTCACTTTGATGGAGAGGACTACGGATTTTGGAGTCACAAAATGCGTAGCCACTTGTTCTCTCTCCATCCAAGTATATGGGAGATAGTAGAAAATGGAATGCAATTTGATAGTATGGATAGTCCCATGTTCATCAATGAAAAAATTCACAAAAATGCACAAGCTACTACTGTTCTTTTAGCGTCATTGTGCAGGGATGAATACCATAAGGTGAGCGGCTTGGATAACGCCAAGCAAATTTGGGACACCCTCAAGATCTCACATGAGGGGAACGACGTCACCATGCTCACCAAGATGGAGTTAGTGGAAGGCAAACTAGGAAGGTTCGCGATGATCAGGGGGAGGAGCCAACCCAAACGTACAACAGGCTCAAGGCCCTCGTCTACAAAATAAGGAGCTATGGAAGCACGCGATGGACGGACCACGACGTCGTCCGACTTATGCTAAGGTCCTTCACCATCCTTGATCCTCATCTTGTTAACTCTATTCGTGAGAATCCTAGGTACACCAAGATGACGCCCGAAGAAATACTTGGGAAGTTTGTAAGCGGGCGAATGATGATCAAGGAGGCGAGATACGTGGATGAGGCGCTAAATGGCCCAATCCATGAGCCTCAAGCCATTGCTCTCAAGGCAACAAGTAGCATGGAGGCGCTACCTAGCAAGGTGGCGCAAATTGAGGCGGTCGGGCTAAACGAGGATGAAATGGCCCTCATCATCAAGCGCTTCAAGACGGCGCTCAAAGGTCGCAAGGAGCATCCCAACAAAAACAAGACGAAGGGAAAGCGCTCCTGCTTTAAGTGTGGTAAGGTTGGTCACTTTATTGCTAATTGTCCCGATAATAATAGTGACCAGGATCAAGAGAAGAAGAGGGAAAAGAAGAAGACTTACAAGAAAGTGAAGGGCGAGGCACACCTTGGCAAAGAATGGGACTCGGATTGCTCTTCATCCAACTCTGACGACAAAGGACTCGCCGCCACTGCCTTCAACAAATCATCCCTCTTCCCTAACGAGCATCACACCTGTCTCATGGCAAAAGAGAAGAAAGTAAGCACTCATAATACTATTACTTATGCTTCTTCAAGTGATGATGAATCTAGTGATGATGAAGTAGACTATGCTAGTTTATTCAAAGGTTTAGATAGAACTAAAATTGATAAAATCAATTAATTAATTGATGCCTTGAATGAGAAGAACAGATTGTTAGAAAAGCAAGAGGATCTTTTATATGAAGAGCATGATAAATTTGTAGATGTTCAAAAATCTCTTGCTTTAGAAGTTAAAAGAAATGAAATGCTTTCATGTGAATTATCTACGTGCCATGAATCTATTTCTAGCTTAAGAAGTATCAATGATGACTTGAAGGCTAAGTTAGAAATAGCTAATAAATCAACCTCTTGTGTAGAACATGTTGTAATTTGCAATAGGTGTAAAGATTTTAATGTTGATGCGTGTAGTGAACACCTAGTTTCCATTTCTAAATTAAATGATGAAGTGGCTAGTCTTAATGCTCAACTTAAGACTAGCAAAAATGAATTTGATAAACTAAAATTTGCAAGGGATGCCTACACTATTGGTAGACACCCCTCAATTAAGGATGGGCTTGGCTTTAAGAGAGAAGCCAAGAACTTAACAAGTCATAAGGCTCCCATCCCCGCTAAGGAGAAAGGGAAGGCTCCTATGACTAGTAGCAATCAAAAGAATCATGCCTTCATTTATAGCGATAGGAAATTCTCTAGAAATGCTTGTAGGAATTATTCTTATGATTCACATGCTATGACTGCTTCTAGTTCTTCTATGCATGGTAGAAATATGGCTATGAAATATTCTAGAAATGTTCATTATGTAGGAGTTATAATGCTTTTGACTCACATGCCATGACCACTTCAAGTTCTAATGGTAGGCCTAGGAGAAATTCTGTGTCTCATGCACCTAAGAATGTGTGTAATGGATCTACCACTGTATTTCTTGCATGCAATACTAAATTTGTTCTTTCATGCAAAAATAAAAAGGTGATTGCTAAAAAGGCGGGGGCCAAATGCAAGGGAGACAAAACTTGCATTTGGGTTCCAAAGACGATTATAACTAACCTTGTAGGACCCAACAAGAGTTGGGTACCTAAAACCCAAGCCTAATTTGCCTTGCAGGTTTATGCATCTGGGGGCTCAAGCTGGATTATCGACAGTGGATGCACAAACCACATGACGGGGGCGAAGAAGATGTTCACCTCCTACGTCAAGAACAAAGATTCCCAAGACTCAATCATTTTCGGTGACGGGAATCAAGGCAAGGTTAAAGGACTAGGAAAAATAGCTATTTCTTCTGAGCATTCCATCTCTAATGTGTTTTTAGTTGAATCGCTCGGATATAACTTGTTGTCCGTTAGTCAATTATGTAATATGGGATATAACTGCTTATTCACAAATGTAGATGTGTCTGTTTTTAGAAGGAGTGATGGTTCATTGGCTTTTAAGGGTGTACTAGACGACAAACTCTATTTAGTTGATTTTGCAAAAGAGGAGGCCGATCTAGATGCATGCTTAATTGCTAAGACTAACATGGGCTGGCTGTGGCACCGCCGTCTAGCACATGTGGGGATGAAGAACCTTCACAAACTTCTAAAGGGAGAACATGTATTAGGTCTAACAAATGTAACGTTCGAAAAAGATAGACCTTGTGCAGCTTGTCAAGCAGGAAAACAGGTGGGAGGCTCTCATCATATCAAGAATGTGATGACCACGTCAAGACCTTTGGAGTTACTTCATATGGATCTCTTCGGACCCGTCGCCTACCTAAGCATAGGAGGATGTAAGTATGGTCTTGTTATAGTTGATGACTTTTCCTGCTTCACTTGGGTATTCTTTTTGCAGGATAAATCTGAAACCCAAGAGACCCTCAAGCTCTTCCTAAGAAGATCTCAAAATGAGTTTGAGCTCAAGGTGAAGAAGATAAGGAGCGACAACGGGTCCGAATTCAAGAACCTTCAAGTGGAGGAGTACCTTGAGGAGGAAGGAATCAAGCACGAGTTCTCCGCTCCCTACACACCACAGCAAAATGGTGTGGTAGAGAGGAAGAACAGGACACTTATAGACATGGTGAGGACAATGCTTGGAGAATTCAAGACGCCCGAGCGGTTTTGGTCGGAAGCTGTGAACACGGCTTGCCACGCCATAAACCGAGTCTACCTTCATCGCCTCCTCAAGAAGACGTCATACGAGCTTCTAACCGGTAACAAACCCAATGTTTCGTATTTTCGAGTTTTTGGGAGTAAATGCTACATTTTGGTGAAGAAAGGTAGAAATTCAAAATTTGCTCCCAAAGCTGTAGAAGGGTTTTTGTTAGGTTATGACTCAAATACAAAGGCGTATAGAGTCTTCAACAAATCATCGGGTTTGGTTGAAGTCTCTAGCGACGTTGTATTTGATGAGACTAATGGCTCTCCAAGAGAGCAAGTTGATCTTGATGATGTAGATGAGGATGATGTTCCAAAGGACGCGATTCGTACCATAGCGATTGGAGACGTGCGACCACAGGAACACAAGGAGCAAGATCAACCTTCTTCCTCAACGACGGTGCACCCCCCCAACTCAAGATGATGAACAGGTACCTCAAGAGGAGGCGTGTGATCAAGGGGGAGCACAGGATGTCCAAGACGAGGAGGAAGAAGTACCACAGGCCCCTCCAACTCAAGTTCAAGCGATGATTCAAAGGAATCATCCCGTCGACCAGATTTTGGGTGACATTAGCAAGGGAGTAACCACTCGCTCTAGATGAGCAAATTTTTGTGAGCATTACTCTTTAGTCTCTTTTATTGAGCCTTTCAGGGTAGAAGAGGCCTTGCTAGATCCGGACTGGGTGTTGGCCATGCAGGAAGAGCTCAACAACTTCAAGCGAAATGAAGTTTGGACACTGGTGCCGCATCCCAAGCAAAATATTATGGGAACTAAGTGGGTGTTCCGCAACAAATAGGACGAGCACGGGGTGGTGACAAGGAACAAGGCTCGACTTCTGGCAAAAGGTTATGCCCAAGTCGCAGGTTTGGACTTTGAGGAGACTTTTGCTCCTATGGCTAGGCTAGAGTCGATTCGTATTTTGTTAGCCTATGCCGCTCACCATTCTTTCAGGTTGTTCCAAATGGACGTGAAGAGCGCTTTCCTCAACGGGCCAATCAAGGAGGAGGTGTACGTGGAGCAACCACCTGGCTTTGAGGATGAACGGTACCCCGACCACGTGTGTAAGCTCTCTAAGGCGCTCTATGGACTTAAGCAAGCCCCAAGAGCATGGTATGAATGCCTTAGCGACTTTTTAATTGCTAATGCTTTCAAGGTTGGGAAAGCCGATCCAACTCTTTTCACTAAGACTTGTGACGGTGATCTATTTGTGTGCCAAATCTATGTCGATGACATAATATTTGGTTCTACTAACCAAAAGTCTTGTGAAAGAGTTTAGCAGGGTGATGACTCAGAAATTCGAAATGTCGATGATGGGCGAGTTGAACTACTTCCTTGGATTCCAAGTGAAGCAACTCAAGGACGGCACCTTCATCTCTCAAATGAAGTATACGCAAGACTTGCTCAAGCGGTTTGGGATGAAGGACGCCAAGCCCGCAAAGACTCCAATGGGAACCGACGGACTTGTCGACCTCAACAAAGGAGGTAAGTCCGTTGATCAAAAGGCATACCTGTCTATGATAGGGTCTTTACTTTATTTATGTGCTAGTAGACCGGATATTATGCTTAGCGTATGCATGTGTGCTAGATTTCAATCTGACCCAAGGGAGTGTCACCTTGTGGCCGTTAAGCGAATTCTTAGATATTTAGTCGCTACGCCTTGCTTCGGGATCTGGTATCCAAAGGGGTCTACCTTTGACTAGATTGGATATTCAAACTCCGACTATGCTGGATGTAAGGTCGATAGGAAGAGTACATCAGGGACGTGCCAATTTCTAGGAAGGTCCCTGGTGTCATGGAGTTCTAAGAAACAAACTTCCGTTGCCCTATCCACCGCTGAGGCCGAGTACGTTGCCGCAGGACAGTGTTGCGCGCAACTACTTTGGATGAGGCAAACCCTCAGGGACTTTGGCTACAATCTGAGCAAAGTCCCACTCCTATGTGACAATGAGAGTGCTATCCGCATGGCGGACAATCCTATTGAACACAGCCGCACAAAGCACATAGATATCCGGCATCACTTTTTGAGAGACCACCAACAAAAGGGAGATATCGAAGTGTTTTATGTTAGCACCGAGAACCAGCTAGCCGATACCTTTACCAAGCCTTTAGATGAGAAGACCTTTTGCAGGCTGCGTAGTGAGCTAAATGTCTTAGATTCGTGTAACTTGGATTGATATAGAGCATACATGTGTTTTATGCCTTTGATCATGTTCCATTATGCATTTTATTGCTTATTTATGGTGCTCAAGTTGGGCAAAAGATCTCCCGGACCTCACAAGTCCATGTGTGATTGGTGCACATATTTAGAGGGAGAAATGCTACAACTTGACCCTTTGAGACTAACCGTGTGCTTGAGTTTTTCTTAATTTAGTCTCAAAGGTGGATTGAAAGGGAAAGGTGAACTTGGACCATGAAGACTTCCACTGCACTCCGATGAGAGGGTAACTTACTCCAGGTTCATCTCCGTGCTCTTATTGCTTTTTTACTCTTAATTGAAGATTTTGGTGAGGCAATGAGGTTTAAGGGCCAAGATTGATCCCGTTTTGGTGCTTGATGCCAAAGGGGGAGAAAATAAGGCCAAAGCAAGAAATGGATCAGCTACCACTTGGGAATTTTGAAAATAATAGAATTAGAGCTTTGGTTTGTCAAAATACTCTTATTGTCTCTTATTGTCAAAAGTTGGTCTCTTGTGGGGAGAATGTTTGATTATGGGAAAAAGGGGGGGTTTTGAATTCTTGATCAATTTCTCTTGGAATACCTCTCTCTATGCCTCAACAAGTGTGTTTGACTTAGAGATAGGAAATTGAGTTTGATTTGCAAAAACAAACCAAGTGGTGGCAAAGAATGATCCAAATATGCCAGATTTGAATCAAAACAAATTTGTGTTCTCATTTGCATTGATGTTGCACTTCCTTTAGTTGCTTTTTGTTGTGTTGGCATAAATCACCAAAAAGGGGGAGATTGAAAGGGAAATGTGCCCTTGGGCCATTTCTAAGTATTTTCGTGATCAAGTGCCAACACAAATGGTTTAAGTGTGAAACTATGCCAAATGGTGGATGAAGTGAAAATCAACACTAAGGTATGATTCTAGACTTAGTACATTGGTTTTTGTGTACTAACATATTTGTCTAAGTGCTAGAATCAGAGAAAATACAATTGAAAAGACTTGACTCGAGCAGCCAAGACTCTGCTCAGTCTGGGTACACCGGACTGTCCGGTGGTGCACCGGACAGTGTCTGGTGCGCCAGGATGGCGTCTGGTCAACTGGCTGCTCTCGGGTCTCGACGGTGGCGTACGACTATAAATCATCGGACTATCCGGTGGTGCACCGGACTGTCCGGTGAGTCGGCTGCGGCAAAGTCGCCGCTCTCGGGAGTCAAGTCAACAGCGTACGACTATAATTCACCGGACTGTCTGGTGAGCCAACGGTCGGGCGCGCCAACGGTCGGCCGCGCAATCCGCGCGTGACGCGTGGCCGAGCCACCAAATCTTCAACAGTCAGCTGCGCCAAAATAGGAAAGAAATCAGCACCGGACAGTGTCCGGTGGTGCACCGGACTGTCCGGTGCACCAACCGACAGAAGGAAAGAATTGCCTTCCTGGATTGCTCTCAACGGCTCCTAGCTGCCTTGGGGCTATAAAAGGGACCCCTAGGCACATGGAGGAGCACACCAAGCATACTTTGAGCATTCTTGATCATTCACACTCCGTCTTTTCGCACTCGTTTGACATTCTTAGTGATTTGAGCTCCGTTCTAGTGAGAACCTTGTGATATTCATTTGAGCTCGAGTCTTGGTCGTGTGTGTGCGTATTGCTGTGGATTTGTGTGTGTTGCTTCCCTCCCTTACTCTAGTGCTTTCACTTTGATCCTTATTGTAAGGGCGAGAGACTCCAAGTTGTGGAGATTCCTCGCAAACGGGAAAGAGTAAAGAAAAGAAGAACACCGTGGTATTCAAGTTGATCATTGGATCACTTGAGAGGAGTTGAGTGCAACTCTCGTCCATTGGGACGCCACAACGTGGAGTAGGCAAGTGTTGTACTTGGCCGAACCACGGGATATATCCTCGTGTCTCTTGTGCTTGTTCTCACTGTGTCTATTGTGCTTCACAAGAGCTCTCCTTAGCCACTTGACTTTATTGTGCTAACTCCTAATCAAGTTTTGTGGCTTTAAGTTTCAAGTTTTTACAGGATCACCTATTCACCCCCCCTCTAGGTGCTCTCAGCCGTCTAATACACCCTTAAAAGCTAATGAACCATCACTCCTTCTAAAGACAGATACATCTACATTTGTGAATAAACAATTATAACCCATGTTACATAATTGACTTATAGACAATAAGTTGTACCCGAGCGATTCAACTAAAAACACATTGGAGATAGAATGCTCGGATGTGATGGCTATTTTTCCCAATCCTTTAAAGCCTTGGTTCCCATCTCCAAAGATGATTGAATCCTGGGAGTCCTTGTTCTTGACATAGGAGGTGAACATTTTCTTCTCCCCCGTCATATGGTTCGTGCATCCGCTGTCGATAATCCAGCTTGAGCCCCCAGATGCATAAACCTGCAAGGCAATTTAAGCTTGGGTTTTAGGTACCCAACTCTTGTTGGGTCCTGCAAGGTTAGTCACAATAACTTTTGGAACCCAAATACAAGTCTTGTCTCCCTTGCATTTGGATCCCAACTTCCAAGCAACTACTTTTGCATTCTTAATTACATGAAAGTACAAAAGAAGTATTGCAAGCATGATAAATAGTAGAAGGTCCATTGCACATTCTCCTAGGCGCATGAGACACAACATGATTTCTCCTAGGCCTACTTCTACCATGAACAGAGGTGGAACTAGAGGCAATCATAGCATGTGAATCATTATAAGCAGCATGATCATAACTCCTATTTTAATGAGAACGACTAGCAATTTTCCTATCATAAATAAAGGCATGGTTCCTTTGAGGATTACTAGCCATAGGGGCCTTCCCTTTCTCCTTGTTGAGAACGGGAGTCCTTTGGCTTGTTAAGTTCTTGGTTTTCTTTCGAAAACCAAGTCCATCCTTAATTGAGGGGTGTCTACCAACAGTGTAGGCATCCCTAGCAAATTTTAATTTATCAAATTCAACTTTGCAAGTCTTAAGTTGAGCATTAAGACTTGCCACCTCATCGTTTAATTTAGCAATAGAAATAAGATGTTCATTATAGGCATTAACATCAAAGTCCTTACATCTATTGCAAATAATTACATGTTCTACACATGATCTAGTTGCATTTGCTTCCTCTAGTTTAGCATTTAATTCAACATTTAAATCTTTTATACTAGAGACAGATTCATGACAAGCACACAACTCAGAGGATAGCATTTCATTTCTTTTAATTTCTAAAGCAAGAGATTTTTGAACATTAACAAACTTGTCATGTTTCTCATACAAAATGTCCTTTTGCTTTTCTAACAATCTATCCTTTTCATTTAGAGTATCAATTAATTCATTAATTTTGTCTACCTTAGCTCTATCTAGTCCTTTAAACAAGTCAGTGTAATCTACTTCATCATCAGATGATTCCTCATCACTAGAAGAAGAGTACTTGGGGGTATCTCGAATGTGTACCTTCTTCTCCTTAGCCATAAGGCAAGTATGGCGTTCGTTGGGGAAGAGCGAAGATTTGTCGAAAGCTAAGGCAGCCAAACCTTCATCGTCAGAGTCAGATGAAGACTAGTCAGAATCCTATTCCTTTCCAAGGTGCGCCTCACCCTTCGCCTTCCTGTAGTTCTTCTTCTTTTCCCTCTTCCCGCTCTTTTCTTGTCCCTGGTCATTATCATTATCGAGGCATTGTGCTATGAAATGACCAGTCTTACTGCATTTGAAGCAGGAGCGCTTTCCCCTTGATTTATTCTTGTTGGGGTACTCTTTGCGTCTTTTGAGTGTAGTCTTGAAACGCTTGATGATAAGTGTCATTTCTTCCTCATTGAGCCCGGCAGCCTCCACTTGTGCTACCTTGCTTGGTAGCGCCTCCTTGCTGCTTGTTGTTTTGAGAGCAACGAGTTGCGGCTCGTAGGTGGACAGTGGACCATTTAGCGCATCGTCCACGTATCGCGCCTCCTTCACCATCATGCGCCCGCTCACAAATTTGCCCGTCGCGCGGGCCTCCCAAAGGGAGGCCTGCTACGCCAAAAGCGAGAAAAACTCCATCCCTTTCCTTTTGACGTCCCCATGCCGCCACACGGGATCTCCTCGGGCGTCATCTTGGTGTACCTGGGGTTTTCACGAATAAGGTTGACAAGATGGAGTCAATTACAGTAAATGACCTGAGCATGAGTCGGACGACATCATGATCCGTCCATCTTGTGCTTCCGTAGTTTCGGATCTTGTTGACCAGGGTCTTGAGCCTGTTGTAGGTCTGAGTTAGATCCTCTCCCCTGATCATCGCGAACCTCCCCAGCTCGCCCTCCACCAGTTCCATCTTGATGATCATGGTGGCATCATTTCCCTCATGTGATATCTTGAGGGTGTCCCAGATCTGTTTGGCGTTGTCCAAGCCACTCACTTTATTGTACTCATCCCTGCAAAGAGATGCTAGCAAAACAGTAGTAGCTTGGGCATTTTTATGGATTTGTTCATTTATAAAAATAGGATTATCTGTACTATCAAAATGCATCCCATTTTCCACAATTTCCCAAATGCTAGGATGAAGAGAAAATAGGTGACTACGCATTTTATGACTCCAAAATGAGTAATCCTCTCCATCGAAGTGTGGGGGTTTTCCAAGAGGAATAGAAAACAAATGGGCATTTGAATTATACAGAATACGAGAATAATCAAAAGAATAGTTTTGATTAACCGTCTTTTTATTGGACGAGGAGTCGTCGTCGTCGTCCCTTGGTGAAGAAGATGCATCGCTGTCGTAGTAGATGATCTTCTTGATGCGTCTCTTCTTCTTCCCGTCCCCCTTTTCGTGACTCGAGCCTGAGTCAGTGGGCTTGTCATCTCTTGGCTCGTTGAAGAGGGACTCCTTATCCTTGTTGTTGACCACCATCCCCTTTCCCTTAGGATACATCTCTTTGGGCGGTTAGTCCCTTAGATGAAGAGTATGGCTCTGATACCAATTGAGAGCACCTAGAGGGGGGTGAATAGGTGATCCTGTAAAATCAAGCACTAAATAGCCACAACCTTGATTGTTAAGGTGCTAGTGAAATTGAAAGTCGCCTACAGGGGGGTGAATAGGTGGAATCTGAAAATTATAAACTTAAGCACAACTACAAGCCGGGGTTAGCGTTAGAAATATAAGCGAGTCCAAAAGAGAGGGCGAAAACAAATCACAAGCAAATAAGAATGGATGACACGGTGATTTGTTTTACCGAGGTTCGGTTCTTGCAAACCTACTCCCTGTTGAGGTGGTCACAAAGACCGGGTCTCTTTCAACCCTTTCCCTCTCTCAAACGGTCACTTAGACCGAGTGAGCTTCTCTTCTCAATCAAATGGGACACTAAGTCCACTACAAGGACCACCACACAATTGGTGTCTCTTGTTTTGATTACAAGTGTTATGGGAACAAGAATGAGGAAGAAGAAAAGCAATCCAAGCGCAAGAGCCAAAAGAACACAAAAGTCTCTCTCTCTAGTCACTAATTTGTTTGGAGTGATTCTGGACTTGGGAGAGGATTTGATCTCTTTGTTTGTGTCTTGTATTGAATGCTATAGCTCTTGTATGAGGTTTGAAGGCCGAAAACTTGGATGCATTGATGTGTGGTGGTTGGGGGGTATTTATAGCCCCAACCACGAAAAGAACCGTTGGTGAGGGCTTCTGTCGTATGGCGCACCGGACACTGTCCGGTGCGCCAGCCACGTCACCAGGCCATTGGGTTCCGACCGTTGGAGCTCTAACAATTGGAGCCACCGGACAGTCCGGTGCGCCTTCTGGTGCTGCTCTGACCTCTGCGCGCGCAGGCGTGCATTTAATGCTTGTTGCAGACGACCGTTGGCGCGAAGTAGTCGTTGCTCCGCTGGCACACCGGACAGTCCGGTGCTACACCGGACAGTCCAGTGAATTATAGCGGAGCGGCTCCCAGAATTCCCGAAGGTGGCAAGTTTGGAGTGCGGTTCCCTGGTGCACCGGACACTGTCCGGTGGCACACCGGACAGTCCGGTGCGCCAGACCAGGGCTGCCTTCGGTATACTTTGCTCCTTTGTTTTGAACCCTTTCTTTTATCTTTGTATTGGTTTGTTGTGAACCTTTGGCACCTGTAGAACATATATTCTAGAGCAAACTAGTTAGTCCAATAATTTGTGTTGGGCAATTCAACCACCAAAATTCATATTGGAAAAGGTTTGACCCTATTTCCCTTTCAATCTCCCCCTTTTTGGTGATTGATGCCAACACAAACCAAAGCAAATATAAAAGTGCTGAATTGAACTAGTTTGCTTGAGGTAAGTGCAAATGTTGCTTGGAATTGAAACCAATAAACTTATTTCAATAGATGTGCATGGATGGTTTTCTTCTTATTTAAAATTTTGGACCACATTTGCACCACGGGTTTTGTTTTTGCAAATCCTTTGTAAAATTCTTTTCAAAATCACTTTGCAAATAGTCAAAGGTATATGAATAAGATTGGAAGAAGCATTTTCAAGATTTGAAATTTTCTCCCCCTGTTTCAAATGCTTTTCCTTTGACTTAAACAAAGCTCCCCCTAAATAAAATTCTCCTCTTAGTGTTCAAGAGGGTTTTGCAAGTTTTGAAGATACTACTTTCTCCCCCTTTTGAACACAATAAAGATATCAATTTGAAAAACTTCATTTTTAAATTTGGTGGTGGTGCGGTCCTTTTGCTTTGGGCTCATATTTTCTCCCCCTTTGGCATGAATCGCCAAAAACGGATACTTGTGAGTGAAATATAAGCCCTTTTACTTTTCTCCCCAATGGCAAGCAAATAGATATGAGTGAAGATTATACCAAAGTGGAGAACGATGTGGAGTACCGGCAAATATCGATGGAGTTGAGTGGAAGCGCCTTCTTTGCCGAATACTCTATTTCCCTTTCAATATCTATGACTAAGCATAATAATACACTTGAAAACACATTAGTCATAGACATAAGAGAGATATGATCAAAGGTATATAAATGAGCTATGTGTGCAAAGAATCAATCAAAGTTCCTAGAATCAAGAATATTTAACTCATTCCTAAGTTTGGTAAAGGATTGCTCATCTAAAGGCTTGGTAAAGATATCGGCTAATTGATCTTTGGTGTTTATATAGGCTATCTCGATATCCCCCTTTTGTTAGTGATCTCTCAGAAAGTGATACCGAATGGCTATGTGCTTAGTGTGGCTGTGTTCAACGGGATTATCCGCCATGCGGATTGCACTCCCATTATCACATAGGAGAGGGACTTTGCTAAACTTGTAGCCATAGTCCCTAAGGGTTTGCCTCATCCAAATTAATTGCGCGCAACAATGGCCTGCGGCAATATACTCGGCTTCAGCGGTAGAAAGAGCTACTGAGTTTTGTTTCTTTGAACCTAAGACACCAGGGATCTCCCCAAAAACTGACAAGTCCCTGATGTGCTCTTCCTATCAATCTTACACCCTGCCCAATCAGCATCAGAATATCCTAATAAACCAAACGAGGATCCCTTGGGGTACCAAAGACCAAAGTTAGGTGTATTAACTAAATATCTCATGATTCGCTTCACGGCCCTAAGGTGAACTTCCTTAGGGTCGGCTTGGAACCTTGCACATATGCATACAGAAAGCATAATGTCTGGTCGAGATGCACATAAATAGAGTAAAGATCCTATCATCGATCGGTATACCTTTTGATCTACGGATTTACCTCCTGTGTCGCGGTCGAGATGCCCATTGGTTCCAATGGGTGTCTTGATGGGCTTGGCATCCTTCATTCCAAACTTGGTGAGAATGTCTTGAATGTACTTTGTTTGGCAAATGAAGGTGCCCTCTTGGAGTTGCTTCACTTGAAATCCTAGAAAATACTTCAACTCCCCCATCATAGACATCTCGAATTTTTGAATCATGATCCTACTAAACTCTTCACATATAGATTTGTTAGTAGACCCAAATATGATATCATCAACATAAATTTGGCATACAAACAAATCATTTGCTATAGTTTTAGTGAATAAAGTAAGATCGGCCTTTCCGACTTTGAAGCCATTAGTGATAAGAAAATCTCTTAGGCATTCATACCATGCTCTTGGGGCTTGCTTGAGCCCATAAAGCGCCTTAGAGAGTTTATAGACATGGTTAGGATACTCACTATCTTCAAAGCCGGGAGGTTGCTCAACATAGACCTCTTCCTTGATTGGTCCATTGAGGAAGGCACTCTTCACGTCCATTTGATATAACTTAAAGCCATGGTAAGTAGCATAGGCAAGTAATATACGAACTGACTCAAGCCTAGCTATGGGTGCATAGGTTTCACCAAAATCCAAACCTTCGACTTGTGAATACCCCTTGGCCACAAGTCGGGCTTTGTTCCTTGTCACCACACCATGCTCATCTTGTTTGTTGTGAAAGACCCACTTGGTTCCTACAACATTTTGGTTAGGACGTTGAACCAAATGCCATACCTCATTCCTTGTGAAATTGTTGAGCTCCTCTTGCATTGCCAACACCCAATCCGAATCTTGAAGTGCTTCCTCTACCCTGTGTGGCTCAATAGAGGAGACAAACGAGTAATGTTCACAGAAGTGAGCAACACGAGATCGAGTGGTTACCCGCTTATGAATATCGCCGAGGATGGTGTTCACGGGGTGATCTCGTTGGATTGCTTGATTGACTCTTGGGTGTGGCGGCCTTGGATCTTGTTCATCCTCCTTGTCTTGATCATTTGTATCTCCCCCTTGATCATTGTCGTCCTCTTGAGGTGGCTCATCTTCTTGATCTTCTTCATTATCGTCTTGATCCTCGTCCTCATCTTGAGTTGGAGGGGATGATTGCATAGAGGAAGATGGTTGATCTTGTGCTTGTGGAGGCTCTTCAGATTCCTTAGGGCACACATCCCCAATGGACATGTTCCTTAGCGCGATGCACAGAGCCTCTTCATCATCTAATTCATCAAGATCAACTTGCTCTACTTGAGAGCCGTTAGTCTCATCAAACACAATGTCACAAGAAACTTCAACTAGTTCAGTGGACTTATTAAAGACTCTATATGCCCTTGTGTTTGAATCATATCCTAGTAAAAAGCCTTCTACAGCCTTAGAAGCAAATTTAGATTTTCTACCTCTTTTAACAAGAATAAAGCATTTGCTACCAAAGACTCTAAAATATGAAACATTGGGCTTTTTACCGGTGAGGAGTTCATAAGATGTCTTCTTGAGGATTCGGTGTAGATATAACCGGTTGATGGCGTAGCAAGCGGTGTTGACCGCCTCGGCCCAAAACTAATCTGAAGTCTTGTACTACACCATTTTGTTGTGGCGTGTAGGGAGAAGAGAACTCATGCTTGATGCCCTCCTCCTCAAGAAAGCCTTCTATTTGTGAGTTCTTGAACTCAGTTCCGTTGTTGCTTCTTATTTTCTTGATCCTTAAGCCGAACTCATTTTGAGCCCGTCTCAAGAATCCTTTCAAAATCTCTTGGGTTTGAGATTTATCCTGCAAAAAGAATACCCAAGTGAAGCGAGAATAATCATCCACAATAACAAGACAATACTTACTCCCGCCGATGCTTATGTAAGCTATCGGGCCGAATAGGTCCATGTGGAGGAGCTCAAGTGGCCTGTCAGTCGTCATGATGTTCTTATGTGGATGATGAACACCAACTTGCTTCCCTGCTTGGCATACGCTACAAATCCTGTCTTTCTCAAAATGAACAATTGTTAGTCCCAAAATGTGCTCTCCCTTTAGAAGCTTGTGAAGATTCTTCATTCCAATGTGGGCTAGTCGGCGATGCCAGAGCCAACCCATGTTAGTCTTAGTGATTAAGCAAGTATCAAGTTCAGCTCTATTAAAATTAACTAAGTATAGCTGACCCTCTAATACTCCCTTAAAAGCTACTGAATCATCACTTCTTCTAAAGACAGTGACACCTGTATCCGTAAAAAGACAGTTGTAACCCATTTTGCACAATTGAGAAACAGAAAGCAAGTTGTAATCTAAAGAATCTACAAGAAAAACATTGGAAATAGAGTGGTCAGGTGATATAGCAATTTTACCCAATCCTTTGACCAACCCTTGATTTTCATCCCCGAATGTGATCGCTCTTTGGGGATCTTGGTTTTTCTTGTAGGAGGAGAACATTCTTTTCTCCCCAGTCATATGGTTTGTGCTCCCGCTGTCGATGATCCAACTTGAGCCCCCGGATGCATAAACCTATAAAAAAAGTTTAGTTCTTGATTTTAGGTACCCAAACAGTTTTGGGTCCTTTGACATTAGATACAAGAACTTTGGGTACCCAAACACAAGTCTTTGACCCCTTGTGTTTGCCCCCAACATATTTGGCAACTACCTTGCCAGATTTGTTAGTAAGCACATAAGAAGCATCAAAAGTTTTGAATGGAACATTATGATTATTTGATGCTTTAGGAGTTTTCTTCTTAGGCAATTTAGCATGGGTTGATTGCCTAGAACTAGAAGCCTCACTCTTATACATAAAAGCATGATTAGGGCCAGAGTGAGACTTCCTAGAGTGAATTCTCCTAATTTTGTGTTCGGGATAACCGGCAGGGTATAAAATGTAACCCTCGTTATCCTGAGCCATGGGATCCTTTCCCTTAACAAAATTAGACAATCTTTTAGGTGGGGCATTAAGCTTGACATTGTCTCCCTGTTGGAAGCCAATGCCATCCTTAATGCTAGGGCGTCTCCCACTATAGAGCATACTTCTAGCAAATTTAAATTTCTCATTCTCCAAGTCATGCTCATTGATTTTAGCAGTAAATGTAGCTATGTGATCATTTTGTTGTTTAATTAAAGCAAGGTGATCATGAATAGCATCTACATTAACATCTCTACATCTAGTGCAAATAGAAGCATGCTTAACGGTAGATGTAGAAGGTTTGCAAGTATTTAACTCAACAATCTTAGCATGCAAAATATCATTCTCATCTCTAAGATTGGAAATAAAAGCATTGCAAACATCTAAATCCTTAGCCTTAGCAATCAATTTTTCATTCTCATTTCTAAGGCTAGAAAGAGAAGCATTCAATTTGTCAATCTTAGCGATTAAATTGGCATTATCATTTCTAAGACTAACAATTGAATCATCACAAAAATCAAACTTTTCAACCTTAGCAATTAATTTTGCATTTTCATTTCTAAGGTTGGAAACAATGTTATGGCAAGTGCTTAGCTCACTAGTTAATTTTTCATTTTTCTCTACCTCCTGAGCATAAGCATTTTTAACTTTAACATGCTTTTTGTTTTCTTTAATTAGGAAATTCTCTTGGCTATCCAAGAGTTCATCCTTCTCATGAATAGCGCTAATCAATTCATTTAATTTTTCCTTTTGTTGCATGTTTAAGTTGGCAAAGAGAGTAAACAAATCATCCTCATCATCACTAGAATTAGCTTCATCACTAGATGTTGCATACTTAGTGGAGGATTTGGATTTTACCTTCTTCTTCTTGTCGTCCTTTGCCATGAGGCATTTGTGGCCGACGTTGGGGAAGAGGAGCCCTTTGTTGACGGCGATGTTGGCGGCGTCCTCGTCGGAGGAGTCGGTGGAGCTCTCGTCGGAGTCCCACTCCCGGCAAACATGGGCATCGTCGCCCTTCTTCTTGTAGTACCTCTTCTTTTCTCTCCTCTTTCCCTTCTTGTCATCGCCCCTGTCACTATCACTAGATAATGGACATTTTGCAATAAAATGACCGGGCTTACCACACTTGTAGCACACTTTCTTGGAGCGGGGCTTGTAATCTTTCCCCCTCCTTTGCTTGAGGATTTGGCGGAAGCTCTTGATGATGAGCGTCATTTCCTCATTGTCGAGCTTGGAGGCGTCGATGGGAATTCTACTTGGAGTAGAATCTTCTTTCTTCTCCTCCGTTGCTTTGAATGCAACGGGTTGTGCTTCGGGTACGGAGGAGGAGGCGTCTTGCTCGATGATCTTCTTGGAGTCTTTGATCATCAATTCAAAGCTCACAAATTTGTCTATCACTTCCTCGGGAGACATTAGTTTATATCTTAGATCACCATGAATCAATTGAACTTGAGTAGGGTTAAGAAATACGAGTGATCTAAGAATAACCTTGACCATCTCATGGTCATCCCATTTGGTGCTCCCGAGGTTGCGCACTTGGTTCACCAAAGTCTTTAGCCGGTTGTACATGGCTTGTGGGTCTTCACCTTGGTTGAGCATAAAGCGACCGAGCTCCCCCTCGATCGTTTCCCTCTTGGTGATCTTCGTCACCTCATCTCCTTCGTGCGCCGTTTTGAGCACGTCCCAAATTTCCTTGGCACTCTTCAACCCTTGCACCTTGTTATGCTCCTCTCGACTTAGAGAGGCGAGGAGTATAGTGGTGGCTTGTGAGTTGAAGTGCCGGATTTGGGCAACTTCGTCCGAATCATAGTCTTCATCCCCTACGGATGGTACCTGTACACCAAACTCAACAATGTTCCAAATGCTAGTGTGGAGTGAGGTTAGGTGATGCCTCATTTTATCACTCCACATGTTATAATCTTCACCGTCAAAAACCGGTGGTTTGCCTAATGGAACAGAAAGTAATGGAGTATGTTTAGAAATGCGAGGGTAGTGTAAGGGAATCTTACTAAACTTCTTGCGCTCATGGTGCTTAGAAGTTACGGACGGCGCGTCGGAGCCGGAGGTGGATGGCGATGAAGAGTTGGTCTCGTAGTAGACCACCTTCCTCATTTTCTTTTTCTTTTTGCCACTCCGATGCGACTTCTGTGAAGGGGATTCCTTCTCCTTCCCCTTGTTGCAGGACTCTCCCGATGGAGCCTTCCCGTGGCTTGTAACGGGCTTCTCGCCGGTCACTATCTCCTTCTTGGCGTGATCCCCCGACATCACTTCGAGCGGTTAGGCTCTAATGAAGCACCGGGCTCCGATACCAATTGAAATTCGCCTAGAGGGGGTGAATAGGCGGAATCTGAAAATTATAAACTTAAGCACAACTACAAGCCGGGGTTAGCGTTAGAAATATAAGCGAGTCCAAAAGAGAGGGTGAAAACAAATCACAAGCAAATAAGAATGGATGACACGGTGATTTGTTTTACTGAGGTTCGGTTCTTGCAAACCTACTCCCTGTTGAGGTGGTCACAAAGACTGGGTCTGTTTCAACCCATTCCCTCTCTCAAACGGTCACTTAGACCGAGTGAGCTTCTCTTCTCAATCAAATGGGACACTAAGTCCACTACAAGGACCACCACACAATTGGTGTCTCTTGTTTTGATTACAAGTGTTATGGGAACAAGAATGAGGAAGAAGAAAAGCAATCCAAGCGCAAGAGCTCAAAAGAACACAAAAGTCTCTCTCTCTAGTCACTAATTTGTTTGGAGTGATTCCGGACTTGGGAGAGGATTTGATCTCTTTGTTTGTGTCTTGTATTGAATGCTATAGCTCTTGTATGAGGTTTGAAGGCTGAAAACTTGGATGCATTGAAGTGTGGTGGTTGGGGGGTATTTATAGCCCCAACCACCAAAAGAACCGTTGGTGAGGGCTTCTGTCGTATGGCGCACCGGACAGTCCGGTGCGCCACCGGACACTGTCCGGTGCGCCAACCACGTCACAGGCCGTTGGGTTCCGACCGTTGGAGCTCTGACAATTGGGGCCACTGGATAGTCCGGTGGTGCACCAGACAGATCCTGTAGACTGTCCGGTGCGCCTTCTGGTGCTGCTCTGACCTGTGCGCGCAGGTGCGCATTTAATGCTTGTTGCAGACGACCGTTGGTGCGAAGTAGCCGTTGCTCCGTTGGCACACCGGACAGTCCAGTGCTACATTGGACAGTCTGGTGAATTATAGCGGAGCGGCTCCCAGAATTCCTGAAGGTGGCAAGTTTGGAGTTCGGTTCCCTGGTGCACCGGACAGTCCTGTTTGCCAAACCAGGGCTGCCTTCGGTATACTTTGCTCCTTTGTTTTGAACCCTTTCTTTTATCTTTGTATTGGTTTGTTGTGAACCTTTGGCACCTGTAGAACATATATTCTAGAGCAAACTAGTTAGTCCAATAATTTGTGTTGGGCAATTCAACCACCAAAATTCATATTGGAAAAGGTTTGACCATATTTCCATTTCAGAAATCAAGTGGATATGGAACACGCTCGTGCCAACAAAACAACCACAAGAAGCAACACACGAGACACACGATTTTTATCTCGTGGTTCGGCCAAGTAACACTTGCCTACTTCCATGTTGTGGCGTCCCAATGGACGAGGATTACACTCAACCCCTTTCAAGTGATCCAATGATCAACTTGAATACCACGATGTTTTATCCTAGAGTACTCTTCCCATTTGCAAGGAATCTCCATAGGTTGGAGCCTCTCGCCCTTACAAAGTTATGATCACAAAGAAAGCACAAGAGTAAGGATGGGAGAGCAACACACGCAAGACTCAAATCCGCAGCACAACCACGCACACAAGCCAAGACTTGAGCTCGAAACACAGCACAGGGAGTCCGCAACTCAAACAGAGCTCAAATCACTAACACAGCGAATCAAATGTGTGGAGATGGAGTCTAGGAGTCTTAGAATGTTTCTTTAAAGCTTGGTGTTATGCTCCATGCGCCTAGGGGGTCCCTTTTATAGCCCCAAGGTAGCTAGGATCCATTGGAGATCAATTTGAAAGGTCATTCTTGCCTTCTGTCGAGTGGTGCACCGGACAGTCCGGTGCACCACCAGACAGCCACTGTTCATGTCCGGTGTGCGATCTCCTTTCATATCGGAAGCAGCCGACCGTTGCTCCTAGGGATTGGTTGGCTCACCGGACACTGTCCAGTGCACACCAGACAGTCCGGTGCACCCAGCCGACCATTGAAGCGAGCCACATGTCGCGTGTTGATCGCGCGGGCGACCATTGGCTGCTGGCATCGTTGGCTCACCGGACAGTCCGTTGCACCACCGGACAGTCCGGTGAATTATAGCCACGTCTCCTTTTTCTTTTCCCGAGAGCGACGAGTTCATCGCCGACGACTCACCGGACAGTCCGGTGCACCACTGGACGATCCGGTGATTTATAGCCGCGTCACACCCGAGAGTAGCAGGTTCACCGTCGGCTCGCCTGGGGCACAGGACACTGTCCGGTGCGCTAGGCCCGAGTTGGTGTTGGCTATTGTCGGCGTTTCGACCCCGGGGGGTCCCTGGACCGACGAGTAAATTGTCGCTGCGTGTCCCAGCCCAGATGGGTCGGCGCGAGACGGAGACACAAAGGGGGTGGAACAGAAAGGGGAAACCCGCGGCCTCGTGTTGTCCTGCGCCTAGGGCGGATGCACTTGCAGTAGGGGGTTACAAGCGTTCGCGAGGGAGAGAGAGAGACAGGGGGCGTGAGGCTGCCCGTTCTCCCGCGCGGCCACCTTTCTCGTATGAGAGCCCTGGACCTTCCTTTTATAGACGTAAGGAGAGGGCCCAGGTGTACAACGAGGGGTGTAGCAGTGTGCTAACGTGTCTAGCAGAGAGGAGCTAGAGCCCTATGTACGTGCCGACGTGGCTGTCGGAGAGGTGTTGGAGCCCTGTTCATGTAGCGTCGTGGTCGTCGGAGGAGTGCTTGAGCCCTGTAGAAGCACAGCTGTCGGAGCTGTCGGATCCTTGCTGACGTATCCTTGCTTCCGTAGGGGGCTGAGAACCACCATTGTCATGGAGCACGCGGGGTGCCATCATTACTTGTTTTACCGCGGCGAGCCAGATGGGACGCCGGTCTTGTTCCCCTAGCCTGGGCTAGCTAGGGGTAGGGTAATGATGGCCTCCCCTTGTGGCGTGGTCGGCCCGAGCGAGGTGGCGACTCCTCCGAGGTCGAGGTCAAGTCCGAGCCCTGGGGTCGGGCGAGGCGGAGACCTTCTTCCGGAGTCGAGGTCGAGTCCGAGCCCTGGGGTCGGGCGAGGCGGAGATCGTCGTCCGAGTCAAGGTTGAGTCCGAGCCCTGGGGTCGGGCGAGGCAGAGATCGTCGTCCGAGTTGAGGTCAAGTCCGAGCCCGAGGGTCGGGCGAGGCGGAGATCGTCGTCCGAGTTGAGGTCGAGTCCGAGCCCTGGGGTCGGGCGAGGCAGAGATCGTCGTCCGAGTTGAGGTCGAGTCTGAGCCCTGGGGTCGGGCGAGGCGGAGATTCCTATGGCGCCCGAGGCTGGACTTGGTTGCTATTAGCTTCACCCTGGCGGGTGGCACAGCAGTCGGAGCAGCGCAGGTGGCGCTGTTTTCCTGTCACGTCAGTCAGTGGAGGGGCAAAGTGACTGCGGTCACTTCGGCCTTATCAACTGGAAAGCGCGCGTCAGGATCAGGTGTCAGGCGATCCTTGCATTGAATGCTCCTGTGATCCGGTCGGCGGGCGAGGCGATCTGGCCAAGGTTGCTTCTCCGTGAAGCCTGCCCGAGCCGGGCCTTGGGCGAGTCGAAGGTGCGCTCGTTGCTTGAGGAGACCCTTGGGCGAGGCGTGAATCCGCCTTGGTCTTCCGTTCCTACCTGAGGCGGGGCTCGGGCGAGGCGAGATCGAGTCCCTTGAGTGGGCGGAGCCTTAACCAGAATTGCGCCCATCAGGCCTTTGCAGCTTTGTGCTGATGGGGGTTACCAGCTGAGATTAGGAGCCTTGGGGGTACCCCTAATTACGGTCCTCGACAGTAGCCCCCGAGCCTCAAAGGGAGTGTGGGTACTCGCTTGGAGGCTTTGTCGCACTTTTTTGCAAGGGGATCGGCCTTTCTTGTTGCATTTTGTTCCAGTGGGTGCGCGCGAGCGCACCCGCCGGGTGTAGCCCCCGAGGCCTCGGAGGAGTGGTTTGACTCCTTCGAGGTCTTAATGCCTTTCATGATGGCTCAGCCGGTTTGGTTGTTCCCTCATGCGAACTGGTCGTTGCCCGGGTGCATAGTCACGTTCTGAGTTCTCGGGCTGGTATGTTGACGCTGTCAACGGTTTGGCCGGGGCCGGGTTTGCGAGAGCAGCCCCCAAGCCTCTGCACAGGGCGAGAGGACGGTCAAGGGCAGACTCGACTTTTTTCATACGCCCCTGCGTCGCCTTTCCACAAGGAGGAGGGGGAAAGCGCCATGTTGCCCTCGGTGGGCGCCGAACATGGTGTCTCCAGTGAGTTGCTAACGGGTGATCCGAGTGGACGCCCGTGCCCCGTTCGATAAGGGTCGGCTAGTGGCCTGGAGGCGCGCTCCAAAAGTACCTGCAGGTGATTTGCCAGACCCGGTCCCGTTCGATAGGGTTCGAGGGCTCGAGGCCTCCCTCTGATGGGATTCCGTTACAGAATCGTTCCTGCTGGTCTCGGAAATGTCCTAGGGTACCTCGGGAGCGTAGCCCGAGCCTTGGTTATGTATCGAACGTACCCAGAGTCATCCTACGTGCTCTGGGGCGACTGTCGAACCCGTCGGGGGGCCAGCCTACGAACCCCTGATCAGTAGTGGGCACGGAGCCCGAGTGGCCTGAGGCGGCTGTCGAACCCTTTCGAGGGGCTAGCCTTCGAACCTCAGACCAGTAGTGGGCGTAGAGCCCGAGTGCTCTGAGGCGGCTATCGAACCCTTCCGAAGGGCCAGCCTTCGAACCTCTGATCAGTAGGGGGGCTCGGGGCCCGCTTCCTTCGCGGAGAAGGATCCCTTCCGGAGTATCCCCTTTCCCGGTCCCTGTAGCAAGAGAGAGAAAGGGGAAGAGGAAAAGAATACGAAATTGAACGACGTGGCGCACCTTTTTTGACGCGGTCATTATGGCAGAGGTGAAGCGTCGCCCGCTTCGCCTGCCAAAGGTGTCGCCTGTCCTGCCGCAGAGTTAATGCGATGGGACGAGTGATTCACGGGGCAGCCGTTGTGCATGCGCGAGCCGTTTGAGGAACGGGACATGGGCGCGTCATCTTCACGCCGTGGGAGAGAGCTCTCTCGCTGTTCCAGGAGGGGACGTGAGCCTGTAGACGATTTGACTGCTGCTTCCGCCCGTCTGCCACCGCCATTACTACCGGTCCACTTTTGGCCATGTTGACCGTCGCGCCTTCTCCCGCGGCTGACTGACCCGTGACCGGTGTGCCTGGTTGGCACTGCTGGGCCGTGTGCAGGGTTGCCTCGAGTCGCGGCACCGGTTCCGTAGTCGAGAAGGCGCAGCGCTGGCGCAAGTGGCGCTGCAGTTTTTTGCACGTAGTAACCGGTGCGCCGGTTCCATGACGTGTGGGCCTGGGCCTCCATGCTGGATGCGTCGAAGTCGAAAGGGTGCACCCCCTTGGTGCAGTTGCATGCCGCCTGCATGGCGGTCCGCCCTTTCACCCGCTGGTTTGGGCGGAGACGGAGGAATGCTTGTAACCGCTGGGCAGTTACACGCTCCGCGCACGGCGGTTTGGCTTCTTCTGTCCTGGGGCAGCTTGCATGACGCGTGGGACCCACCCCCCGTGTCGTAGGGGGAAGACCTTGGAGCGTGTTGGTGAAGACTCCGTCCGCGACGGCTGAAGACGCAAGTGGGGAGAGTCGCCTTTAAAAGGAGGGTGACCCCCATGGATGGCAACCATGTCTTCGCACTCCCTTCATGCATCGCGTCCTTCCACCTTCCGAGCCCCCTAGATGGGGAGCGCTTGCGTCGCTTTTGTCTTGTTGTGGAAGGAGCGCAACCTTGTGGAGGTTGGTACCTTTCGGCCACGCTCGGCTTCAAGGATTTTCGTCAGACAGCCCGGCTGCATCCCCTTGCCGGTGGTCACCCAAGATGGTGACTACCAGTTCGATGGTGGGGAGAAGCAAGTCGTGCTGTGGCCTCCACCCCGCCCTCAGCTTCAAGATTTTCGTGATCCGAGCTGGGGCGGAGGGCGAGCTGAGCCGGAGCTCTACCTCGGCGTGGGCTGGCGTCCCACACGGGTTCGTGGGTCACCTTCTCCCTCCAGCTTTTGGGGGTGGAAACCATCCTCCAGCTCTGCGGAGGAGGCGCCCTCCAGCCAAGCCGGGGAAGGCGAACTGTTGCTGCCTAGCCAGGGTGCAACATTCCGTCCTCTGTCCTCGCTTTCGTGGTGAGGACGGGAGTGAGGACCTGCCGGTGCGCTTTGGGGCGGCCAGCGCTCGCTGGTGCGGTGTTGACATCTTCCTTCGAGGTGGAGATCCTCTGACCATGTTGCTTGTTCGAGGCTGGGTCGGATTCCGCCGAGGGTGGAGTCGATGCCGAGGGTGTTGCTGCTCCCCCTGCTGACGTCTGAACCTGCAGGAACAGTTTGTCTGTAGCGTGCGTATGTTTCTTGCGGCCGCCGAGGCCAAAACATACCGTCGTCGTGTTGTAAAGCTGCGTTTCTTTTCCCCTTGTTTCGAGTATCAGGACTTGTTCGTCGGTAACAGAATCGTTTATCCGAGCATGAGTTACTTATCGTAGAAGGTGATGAGTGAGGTATCCGTATCCCGGAGGCGTAGGAGTCCCTCGGCTCGGTCGGCCTTGCCTGCTTACGTGTACTCTTACTCGTCCGTAGGATTCTGTTATCGATATAGTCGAGACAGCATGAAAAATCGTTTCAGCAGAAGTTTTCGAGCGTTAAGACTTGCTCGGATAGCGGAATCCCTTATCCGAGCGTGAGTTACTTATCGCAGAAGGTGATGAGTGAGGTATCCGTATCCCGGAGGCATAGGAGTCCCTCGGCTCGGTCGGCCTTGCCTGCTTACGTGTACTCCGTCGTTTTCAGGACTCCACTATCGAAGTAGTCGAAAAGCACGAAAGATGTTCTAGCAGAAAGATTTTTTCCGAGGAAAATTTTGACACAGAGGGGGTTCCCCCCTTCTAGCCCCCGAGGGAGGGTCGGGCTTTGCCGAGGCAAGGCTGACCCTTCCTTGAACGTTAGACTTTGCTTGTGTATGTAAACAAGGTACATGGACGACTTGAAAACATCTTAAGGGTAGAAGCAACGTAGCTGTCGGATGTTCCAAGCGTTGTTGTAGACCTCGCCTTGACTGTTGGCCAGCTTGTATGTTCCAGGCTTTAGAATCTTGGCGATGATGAACGGCCCTTCCTAGGGAGGCGTGAGCTTGTGGCGCCCTCGGGCGTCTTGTCGTAGCCGAAGCACCAAGTCGCCCACCTGGAGGTCTCGAGACCGAACCCCTCGGGCGTGGTAGCGTCGCAGGGACTGCTGATACCGCTCAGAGTGTAGTAAGGCCATGTCCCGAGCCTCTTCCAGCTGGTCAAGTGAGTCTTCTCAGTTTGTCTGGTTGCTTCGGGCGTCGTATGCCCTTGTCCTCGGGGAGCCGTGTTCTAAGTCTGTGGGCAAGATAGCCTCGGCCCCATAGACTAGAAAAAAACGGCGTGAAGCCCATGGCTCGGCGTGGCGTCGTCCTCAGACTCCAGACCACCGAGGGGAGTTCCTTCACCCACCGCCAGCCGAACTTGTTGAGGTCGTTGTAGATCCTCGGCTTGAGCCCCTGTAGAATCATGTCGTTGGCACGCTCTACCTGCCCAGTCCACCCAGATGTGGTGGTCCTCACAGAAGTCCAGGAACTTTCTTCCGGTGAACTGGGTGCCGTTGTCGGTGATGATGGAGTTTGGGACCCCGAAGCGATGGATGATGTTGGTGAAGAACGCCACCGCCTGTTCGGATCTGATGCTGTTTAGGGGTCGGACCTCAATCCACTTGGAGAATTTGTCGATGGCGACCAGCAGGTGCATGAAGCCCCCGGGCGCCTTCTGCAAGGGATCGACGAGGTCCAGACCCCATACAGCAAACGGCCAGGTGATGGGTATTGTTTGCAGAGCCTGAGCGGGCAGGTGGGTCTGTTTTGCGTAGAATTGACACCCTTGGCAGGTGCGTACAATACTAGTGGCGTCGGCCACCGCGGTCGGCCAGTAGAAACCCTATCAGAAGGTGTTTCCCATGAGGGCCCGAGGTGCTGCGTGGTGACCGTAAGCCCCCGAGTGTATTTCTTGCAATAACTCCTGACCTTCGGCGATGGATATGCATCGTTGGAGGATGCCTGAGGGGCTGCGGTGGTAGAGCTCCTTTTCGTCACCCAGCAAGACGAACGACTTGGCGCGCCGCGCTAGTCGCCGAGCTTCGGCTCTGTCGAGGGGTAGCTCTCCTCGATGGAGATATTGCAGGTATGGGGTCTGCCAGTCTCGATTAGGCGTGACCCCATTCCGCTCTTCCTCGACGCGCAGTGCCTCACCCTCGGGGGCCGAGGGTGCCTCGGGCGGGGCCGAGGCTACCTCTGGCTGAGCCGAGGGCACCTCGGGCTAGGCCGAGGGCGCCTCGGGCAGAGCTGAGGCCTTCTCGGGCTCAGGCGTGTCGTTGGTCTTGACGGAGGGTTGATGTAGGTATCGGGAGAAGACGTCCGGAGGAACCATTGTCCGCCCCGAGGCTATCTTAGCCAGCTCGTCCGCAGTCTCGTTGTATCGTCGAGCGACGTGGTTAAGCTCGAGCCCGTAGAACTTGTCCTCCAGGCGCCGAACCTCGTCGTAGTAGGCTTCCATCTTCGGGTCGCGACAGTGGGAGTTCTTCATGACTTGGTCGATGACAAGCTGCGAGTCGCCACGAGCGTCAAGGCGTCGGACCCCTAGCTCGATGGCGATGCGCAACCTGTTAACCAGAGCCTCATACTCGGCCACGTTGCTGGACGCCGGGAAATGGAGGCACAGCACGTAGCGGAGGTGCTTCCCGAGGGGTGAGATGAAGAACAGGCCCACGCCCGCTCCTGTTTTCATCAGCGACCCGTCGAAAACATGGTCCAGTTCGGTTGGATCGGAGCTGTGGGAAGCTGGGTGTCGACCCATTCAGCCACAAAGTCCGCCAAGACTTGGGACTTGATGGCCTTCCGAGGGGCGAACGAGATTGTCTCGCCCATGATTTCCACCGCCCACTTTGCAACCCTACCCGAGGCCTCTCGGCACTGGATGATCTCCCCTAGGGGGAAGGATGACACCACAGTCACCGGATGGGACTCGAAGTAGTGTCGCAACTTTCGCCGTGTCAGAATCACCGCGTACAACAGCTTCTGAATTTGTGGGTAGCGGATCTTGGTCTCGGACAGTACCTCACTGATGAAGTAAACCGGCCTCTGGATGGGCAGTGTGTGCCCTTCTTCTCGTCTCTCGACCACGATCGCGACGCTGACCACCTGAGTGGTGGCGGTGACGTAGATCAAGAGGGCTTCTCCGGCAGCGGGGGGCACCAGGATAGGCGCGATTGTAAGGAGCGCCTTCAAGTTTCCGAGGGCTTCCTCGGCCTCGGGGGTCCAAGTAAAGCGCTCGCTCTTCCTTAAGAGGCGATACAGGGGTAGGCCTCTTTCGCCGAGGCGTGAGATGAAGCGGCTCAGAGCCGCAAGGCATCCCATGACCCTTTGTACTCCTTTCAAGTCCTTGATAGGCCCCATGTTGGCGATGGCCGCGATTTTCTTCGGGTTGGCCTCGATGCCCCGCTTGGAGACGATGAAACCCAGGAGCATGCCTCGGGGGACTCCGAAGACACACTTCTCGGGATTGAGTTTTACGCCTTTCGCTTTGAGACACTTGAATGTCGTTTCAAGGTCAGAGAGGAGGTCGGAGGCTTTCCTCGTCTTGACTACGATGTCATCGACGTAGGCCTCGACCGTTCGACCAATGTGTTCTCCGAACACGTGGTTCATGCACCTTTGGTATGTCGCACCCGCATTCCTCAAACTGAATGGCATGGTAACGTAGCAGTACATGCCAAAGGGTGTGATGAAAGAAGTCACGAGCTGGTCGGACTCTTTCATCCTGATTTGGTGATACCCAGAGTAGGCATCGAGGAAAGACAGGGTTTCGCACCCAGCAGTGGAATCCACGATTTGATCGATGCGAGGCAGAGGGTAGGGAACTTTTGGACATGCTTTGTTTAGACCGGTGTAGTCTACACACATCCGCCATTTCCCACCTTTCTTTTTCACAAGCACAGGGTTGACTAGCCATTCGGGGTGGAATACCTCTTTGATGAACCCTGCAGCCATCAGCTTGTGGATCTCCTCGCCTATGGCTCTGCGCTTTTCTTCGTCGAATCGGCGCAGAGGCTGCTTCACGGGTCGGGCTCTAGCTCGGATATCCAGTGAGTGCTCGGCGACTTCCCTCGGTATGCCAGGCATGTCTGAGGGACTCCACACAAAAACCTCGGCGTTCGCGCGGAGAAAGTTGACGAGCACTGCTTCCTATTTGGGGTCGAGCTCGGAGCCGATCCAGATCTGCTTGGAGGCGTCGTTGCTGGGGTCGAGAGGGACGGACTTAACCGCCTCTGCTGGTTCGAAGTTGTCGGCGTGGCGCTTCGCATCTGGCACCTCCTTGGAGAGGTTTTCCATGTCGGCGATGAGGGCCTCGGATTCGGCGAGGGCCTCGGTGTACTCCACGCACTCCACGTCGCATTCGTACGCGTGTCGGTACGTGGGGCCGACGGTGATGACCCCGTTGGGGCCCAGCATCTTGAGCTTGAGGTAGGTGTAGTTGGGGACGGCCATGAACTTGGCGTAACATGGTCTCCCCAGCACTGCGTGGTAGGTTCCTCGGAACCCGACCACCTCGAACGTGAGGGTTTCCTTTCGTAAGTTGGAGGGAGTCCCAAAACAGACGGGTAGATCGAGTTGTCTAAGGGGCTGGACGTGCTTCCCGGGAATGATCCCATGAAAGGGCGCCACGCCGGCCCGGATCGAGCACAGATCGATCTGCAAGAGCCCGAGGGTGTCGACGTAGATGACGTTGAGGCTGCTGCCTCCGTCCATGAGGACCTTGGTAAGCCTGACGTTGCCGATGACGGGATCCACAACGAGCGGGTACTTCCCCAGGCTCGGCACGCGGTCGAGGTGGTCGTCTCGGTCGAAGGTGATGGGCTTGTCGGACCAGTCTAGATAGACTGGCGCCGCCACCTTTACCGAGCAGACCTCCCGGCGCTCTTGCTTGCGGTGCCGAGCCGAGGCGTTCACCACCCGCCCACCGTAGATCATGAAGCAGTCATGGACCTCGGGAAACTCCTCTGCCTTGTAAGCTTTCCTCTTGTCGTTGTCGGGGGCCCTACCACCTTCCGCCGGTGGCCCGGCCTTGTGGAAGTAGCGCCGAAGCATGACGCACTCCTCAAGGGTGTGCTTGACGGGACCCTGATGATAGGGGCACGACTCCTTGAGCATCTTGTCGAACAAGTTGGCGCCTCCGGGAGGTTTTCGAGGGTTCTTGTGCTCGGCGGCGGCGACAAGGTCTGCGTCGGTGGCATCGCGTTTCGCTTGCGACTTCTTCTTGCCCTTCTTCCTCGCGCCGCGCTGAGCAGACGCCTCGGGGACGTCGTCCGGCTGGCGCCCTTGAGGCTGCTTGTCCTTTCGGAAGATGGCCTCGACTGCCTCCTGGCCGGAGGCGAACTTGGTGGCAATGTCCATCAGCTCGCTCGCCCTGGTGGGAGTCTTGCGGCCCAGCTTGCCCACTAGGTCACGGCAAGTGGTGCCGGCGAGGAACGCGCCGATGACATCTGAGTCGGTGATGTTGGGCAGCTCGGTGCGCTGCTTCGAGAATCGCCGGATGTAGTCCCGCAGGGATTCTCCCGGCTGCTGGCGGCAGCTTCGGAGATCCCAGGAGTTCCCAGGGCACACGTATGTGCCCTGGAAGTTGCCGGCGAAGGCTTTGACCAGGTCGTCCCAGTTGGAGATCTGCGCAGGAGGCAGATGCTCCAGCCAGGCTCGGGCGACGTCGGAGAGGAACAGGGGGAGGTTGCGGATGATGAGGTTGTCATCGTCCGTTCCACCCAGCTGGCAGGCCAGTCAGTAGTCCGCGAGCCACAGTTCAAGCCTCGTGTCCCCCGAGTACTTGGTGATGGTAGTCGGGGCCCGGAACCGGGTCGGGAACGGCGCCCGTCGTATGGCCCGGCTGAAAGCTTGCGGACCGAGTGGTTCGGGCGAAGGGCTCCGATCCTCCCCGCTGTCGTAGCGTCCCCCACGCCTGGGGTGGTAGTCTCTGTGCACCCTCTCGTCGAGGTGGGCTCGACGGTCGCGGTGATGGTGCTCGTTGCCGAGGCGGCCCGGGGCCGCAGGCACTGTGTCCCGCGTGCGCCTGGTGTGGGCCGAGGCCTCCCGCATGAATCGGGAAGTCGTGGCACGATGCTCCGGGGGGTATCCCTGCCTTCGGGAGGCAGAGCTTTCGGCCTATCGGACCGCGGCATCCTCCAGGAGATTCCTGAGTTCTCCCTGGATACACCGCCCCTCGGTGGTGGATGGTTCTGGCATCGCTCGGAGCAGTATTGCTGCTGCAGCCAGGTTCTGGCCGACCCCACTGGAAGCCGGGGGCAGCCTTGCCCTGGCATCGTCAGCGATGCGGCGCTGGACATCTTAGGCCAGATGACACACTTCTCCGGCTGGTGCTCGGCCTGCCCGCTCCTGCCCGATGTTCTGCCGGAGCTGCACAAGTTGTCTTGTTTCCTCGTCGAGCCTAGCCTGCATCTCGCGGATTTGCTTGAACTGTGTGTCCTGACCCCCCGCAGGGACTAGGACCACAGCTAGCTCCCGAAGGATGTCAACGCGAGGCGTAGGCCTAGAGGGATCGCCGTCCTCTGGCATACCAAGGTGGTTGCCTTCGCCGAGACCCTCTAGATCGACGTGGAAACATTCGTGACTTGGGCCACAGTCCTCGTCGCCGAGGCTGTGGCTATCATCGGAGCAATCGGAGAGGCAGTAGTCACATGCGGTCATGAAGTCCCGCATGGCACTAGAGTTACCGAGCCCAGAGAAATCCCAACCAGAGTCGGGCTCGTCGTCTTCCTCGGAACCCGAGGGCCCGTAGGTCGAGACGGCCGTCAATCTGTCCCAGGTTGACCACATGTGGTACCCCGGGAGGTTTGGATATGCCCTTATGAAAGCGTCCACCGAAGCGGGGTCGCTTGGTGGGTCGAAGCTGAATCTAAAAGGCACTGGACGGGAAATGGACGGTACCTCTTGATCGATGGACGGTGACGGAGTCGCGTCGGGGACGGACTGCACCGTTATCTTAGGTACAAGGCTGATGCCCAGCAAGTCCTTCACGAGCGTGCTGGCGTCGCCTGTCGTATGCTTGGGGTTGGCGCGTTGCGGGGAAACGACGCTCGTCTTCATCTCAGGCTCGAGGTCAACGCCCGACGTATCCCCCGTTGGGGCGCTGGCGCCGTTGACTCGCTCGATAGCCGACGAGGTGCCGCCTCCTGCTTGGCCATGCCTGCCCCGTCTCCTCCTCTGTCGGCGGGGAAGGTGACGGGACAGACCCGAATGTCGCTCTTCCACCACGTGGGGAAGACGTCGTCGATTCCGCCACCGGTGGGCGGGCTGACGGCCGCCATTGTCGTTGTCACGCGGCGGAGGAAGGAATATCATGTCGTAGCTGCCGTCGAGGGACATGAACTCGAGACTCCCGAAACGGAGCTTCGTCCCAGGTTGAAGAGGTTGCTGGAGACTCCCCATCTGGAGCTTGACGGGAAGCTGTTTGTCAACACGCAGCAGGCCCCTACCTGGCGCGCCAACTGTCGGCGTTTCGACCCCGGGGGGGTCCCTGGACCGACAAGTAAATTGTCGTTGCGTGTACCAGCCCAGATGGGTCGGCGCGAGACGGAGACACAAAGGGGGGAAACAGTAAGGGGAAACCCGTGGCCTCGTGTTGTCCTGCGCCCAGGGCGGATGCGCTTGCAGTAGGGGGTTACAAGCGTTCGCGAGGGAGAGAGAGAGACAGGGGGCGTGAGGCTGCCCGTTCTCCCGCGCTGCCACCTTTCTCGTATGAGAGTCCTAGACCTTCCTTTTATAGACGTAAGGAGAGGGCCCAGGTGTACAACGGGGGGTGTAGCAGTGTGCTAACGTGTCTAGCAGAGAGGAGCTAGAGCCCTATGTACGTGCCGACGTGGTTGTCGGAGAGGTGTTGGAGCCCTGTTCATGTAGCGTCGTGGCCGTCGGAGGAGTGCTTGAGCCCTGTAGAAGCACAGTTGTCAGGGCTGTCGGATCCTTGCTGATGTATCCTTGCTTCCGTAGGGGGCTGAGAACCACCATTGTCATGGAGCACGCGGGGTGCCATCATTACTTGTTTTACCGGGGCGAGCCAGATGGGACGCCGATCTTGTTCCCCGTAGCCTGGGCTAGCTAGGGGTAGGGTAATGATGGCCTCCCCTTGTGGCGTGGTCAGCCCGAGCGAGGTGGCGACTCCTCCGAGGTCGAGGTCGAGTCCGAGCCCTGGGGTCGGGCGAGGCGGAGACCTTCTTCCGGAGTCGAGGACGAGTCCAAGCCCTGGGGTCGGGCGAGGCGGAGATCGTCGTCCGAGTCGAGGTCGAGTCCGAGCCCTAGGGTCGGGCGAGGCGGAGATCGTCGTCCGAGTTGAGGTCGAGTCCGAGCCCGAGGGTCGGGCGAGGCGGAGATCGTCGTCCGAGTTGAGGTCGAGTCCGAGCCCTAGGGTCGGGCGAGGTGGAGATCGTCGTCCGAGTTGAGGTCGAGTCCGAGCGCTGGGGTCGGGTGAGGCGGAGATTCCTATGGCTCCCGAGGCTGGACTTGGTTGCTGTCAGCCTCACCCTGGCGGGTGGCACAGCAGTCGGAGCAGCGCAGGCGGCGCTGTTTTCCTGTCAGGTCAGTCAGTGGAGGGGCGAAGTGACTGCGGTCACTTCGGCCTTGTCGACTGGAAAGCGCGCGTCAGGATCAGGTGTCAGGCGATCCTTGCATTGAATGCTCCTGCGATCCGGTCGGCGGGCGAGGCGATCTGGCCAAGGTTGCTTCTCCGTGAAGCCTGCCCGAGCCAGGCCTTGGGCGAGTCGAAGGTGTGCCCATTGCTTGAGGATACCCTCGGGCGAGGCGTGAATCCGCCTTGGTCTTCCGTTCCTGCTCGAGGCGGGGCTCGGGCGAGGCGAGATCGAGTCCCTCGAGTGGGCGGAGCCTTAACCGGAATTGCGTCCATCAGGCCTTTGCAGCTTTGTGCTGATGGGGGTTACCAGCTGAGATTAGGAGCCTTGGGGGTACCCCTAATTACGGTCCCCGACAGCTATACACAACCAACCTTTTTCCAATTCGAATCTTCTTGTCTTGGCACTGTTTCTAGCACTTTGATAAATATGTTAGTACTCACAAAACAATTTACTAAGTCTAGAAACATATCTTGTCTTTGATTTGTACTTCTTGCTCGTTTAGCACATAAGAGTTCAAAGCATTTGTGTTGGGCATCTAATCACCAAAACAATTATAGAAATGGCCCTAGGGCACATTTCCCTTTCAGATACCCTCCTAGACCTTGTAGGAATTATCAATGGGGAGTAGCGCTCCTCGGGCAGAAAGGGAATCACGACTCATGGGTAAAGTGTGCAACCTCCGCAGAGTGTTATAAAAATGATATATTAGTCGTGCTCACGGTTAAGAGCGGCCTTCGGATCACCTTTTATTAGAGTTACAGATGGTTCGAGATATTATGGTTCTATCTATTGAATTGATTACAGATGATGATGATGGTTCTATTAATGATGCTTCTAACTATGGATTTTGGTATTTCCTCTATGAGGAGGTACTCTTTGGGATAATAACTTGGGATTGATGATAAAACTTGGCTAATATAAATGAATAAAATTTGATAAAGTAAAAGCAATATGCTTTGAGTCTAACTCCACATAAAGCTAGTCCACCTCAGTCAAACGGGACATTTGCTGAGTACGTTGATGTGTACTCACCCTTTTCTTTCATAAAACACCAGTTTGCCTTTGGTGCAACCTATGCTCAGGTAAAGAAGAAGGCGTCGAGGCGGATCTCTAGAAGTTCTAGGACTTCAACGAGTTCGAGTATTAGGCTAGTGGCCTCCACCAGTCAGCTATTTGTGGTGGGTTTATTTACGTTGGCTACGTTTCTATTATGTGCACTTTGATCTATGTTATGTAAATGACTCTAGTCTGTAATATTATTACTTATTCTTTATTATTATTCGAAGCATTGCGCTATGATGAGTCATTTATGTAATCGTTGTGTACGTGAGTTCTGATCCTAGCACGTACATGGTTCGCATTCGGTTTGCCTTCCAAAACCAGGTGTGATATCTGCCTCTCTTCACATTATTGTCCCGTCTTGTGATGCCTCTGTGCACCGATGCCTCTTGGGGTCTTCAGTGGACATGCCCAAACCATCTCAACCGGTGTTGAATAAGCTTTTCTTCAATTAGCCCTATTCCTAACCGATTGCGTATGTAATCATTCTCGGTCCAATCTTGTGTGCCCACATATCCAACGCAACATATGCATCTCAGCGACACTCGGTCCTCTACACATCTCAGCGGTCACGTATGTCATCGTTTGTCAATCTGTCCAATCTTGTGTGCCAACATATCCCATGCAACATATGCATCTCAGCGACACATAGTTGTTGGATATTTTAGCTATTTTGGTTTTCTGAAACATGGAATCAAATTTTATAAGTGTTAATTCAATTTTGGTTTTGGTTAATTCCGTTTCGGTTTATTTTGCCGAGTCCTATCCGCCACTGCTGTAGCACGTAGAGGATAGATTGGCATGTACCCTTACAGCAAAAAAATCCCCCTCCCAAACAACTACAAGGAAAGGGGAGGGAGAGGTCGGTAGGAGCTGTTGAAGGAAGTCTAAGTGAAGTACACCATATGTCCCTAAATTTCTTGTCTAGGGATATGTGGTGTACTTCACTCCATTTATTTTCCTTGTTATGCCTTGTCTATTGTTTGATTGATTGTTGTTGTTGTTCTAGCTGAGAACTGCTTGCTAGCTTTGGACTGAGCCACCACAAAATGACCCTCGATTACTAAAGCTTTTATACGGTAAGTCCTAGAGTAGTCCAAATGCAACAATGTTATGTAGTTCTTCTATCTATAAGTTACAAAAGTTGTACACACCAAACTAGGTTAATTCTTAATAGATTTAAAATGAAATTGGATTTGTCAACGCTTGGGAAATCTATATCTCCGGTAGCCGTTAAGATGCATTCAAAATTCCAGTACAGGAAGTTATTGTGGGGCTCGCTTGCTGGGACCACCGCTGTCAGGGTCTAAGGCTTACTCCAACATCCCTCCTTAAAGGAGCCTCAACCAGCATAGGAGAGGCTTTAAGGACATTTGGTCTATAATGACTCTCGCTATATATAGGAAGACACAAGAATATTCCTGTATAAATAGAGGAGCACTATACTTCCCCTATACGTTAATTAATATGTTTTTAATTCTAATTAAGCCATGTAACATGATAAGAATATGTACTATGGTACCACAAACATTGTATGATTTTTAAATAAAAATAAAAATGATAAATATGTGTTGCTTAACTGAGTTATATAGCGTATAGGGATTTATTGGAGACAAACTATATGTAGGGGAGAATCTGTTAGGGGAGGTAGTAATATATATTAGAAAGTACAAATAATATGATATGTATAGGGGGAATTGTTGGAGAGAGTCTAATGTCCCGAGACCACCTCGGGCACCGAGTAACTTGATGTCGGAGCACCCTGAAGAAGTAATTACACAAATTCTCACAAGGAACCGCTAAGGCCTCCAAGGCCTCTAGTTCTCGCGAAATGTCATTGGTTGGAATAATCTATGTTCTTGGGCCCCTCGTGCCCTAAAGAGCTTGTGATCTAACTCTAGGCCTCTAGTGCCCTAGGACACTATGAAGCATATAGGTGCTCGGGGCTCTCTAGTAGTCCTCGAGGGCCTAGGTCACTAAGGCCTCTGACCTATCATCACGAGAAATGCCAGTCCCTAAGTCCTTTGATACCCGAAGCCTCACGTGAAAAACAAGGGACTTCATACAACAGTGTAATCCTAACACAAGATAGAAGGATATGCTTGAGCCCACCATGGGTAGTTTTCCCTAGAGGTTGGACCCTACATTAAAGGCCTACAGACAAGTCCATAGCGTTGGCTTATCAGATAAGTTAGGTATGCCACATAAAATGAGTGATGTGCAACTTTTTAGGCTTGACTAGTGTTTCTTCGTAACATATGAACAATGGATATAGTTTTATGAGAGTTTCTCAATATCAGTTATGCTTTTTCGGTCTGACATCTAGCCTACTAATGATTTAGGGTTTGATGAAATACAAGTGAAGTCATATCCTTGAAGTAAAACATGGGAAGGCCTCTATGGCTCGATGCATTCCTTTTCTTTCAAGCGCACTAGATTGGCATCGCTTGCGGTTGGTACGTCCACGCTAGCTCAAATTTGTGACATGATCCGCTGCATTTGACACCGAGAACGACCACAAACGGTTCTGTCATGCTTGCTCATATGCTCTCTTCTTCAAATCAGGTTGTCTCCAATGAGGCACCATAAAGGGTCATATATCCTATATTTACAGAAGATTTTGTCATCTATACACTCCAATAGTGTCATCTGAAGCGTCATCTAAATATAGATGACACATCTCCATCCTCTCTCTATAGGGACTCTCTCTCCTATTTTCTATCCATTTTTACACTTTATACAATGGGTTAAGCAAAACTATATGTATAAAAAAATGGCAATATGATAAATATTTACATATAGAAATCTAGAGCAAAATATATTCCTAATATGGGTATTTAACGTATAGAAGATGGATATTATGGGATGTCGTTGCAAACAAATGTGACATAGACGAGAGAAACTTTGAGACAAGTCTGTAAATGAGGGATATAGAGGATATTATTGGAGATGATTCCAACAACAACAACTGTTATACATGTAATCTTTATATCAAGCGTGCAACCGTATTTACATATTTAGCACTTAAACCTCTCAACAACTTATGTAACATGAGGGTCACTAAATATGCAACATGAGGCTGTGCGAGATGGTGGGATGATTTTAAGTGCTAAATATAGCACTACAGTTAGATTAATTATGATCTAGAAGAGACCTTAAGACTCGCGTGCACAACGGTTGCCTATAGTCTCAGCGGAGAGCGGACCAACGGAAACCCGCCCAGGGAATGCTGGAAAATACAGATGCACGAGCCAAGGCCTGCTATTGGACGGCTTTCACCTCTTTGAGAATTTGAAACCGTTGGATTTGCGGGGGCAATCAAAATCAGATCGATCGGTCGGTGAGACAAAGTCGCTCTTTGTTTCATTCAAACTTTTTTTGCTTCTGGTCACTAGAAGTTGTTGGAGATTGCTAGAAACTTAGCTTTTCAGTCCGTTTCTACGATAATTACTTTATATAAACCGTCTAAAATCAACGTGAACACAAAATCGATCGAGTCATGGCGATTTACTCGTTCCTATACTTGTTGGGGTCTCCTTTCCCTGAAAGTCCTCAAAACAAACTAACTATTCTGTTTAATTTAACAAGCGTACTGCATGACTAAATGCCAAAGGTAAATGTTGAAGCGAAGGACATGAGAGATGCGCTAAGGCTTTGGCAATCATTATGACCATAACTTCGGTGTAAGCTAATTCCGAAGGTCTCTCACAACGAATCAATTCAAGAGGAGTAGAAGGACACCTTTACCCCCCCCCCCGGTATTTACATTAGAATGAATGAATAGAGGTCAAGGATACAATTGTAATTTCACCTGAGCTGTGTCCTAGGACTATAAATAGATGAATAGTGCACCTTATTGTTCACCTTTTGAGCGGGGGTCATTAGAGAAAGCATAATAGTGCCATCTCAATTACTCACTTTCCGAAGTTATCTTCGTGTCCTCCTTTGTGCGGAACCGAAGGTATTAATGTAACTATTTGTTGTATTGTTGAAAGTGTAATCTTATAGATATAAAAATATACAATAGAGGGCTTATCCTTTACCACTTGCTCTTAATTTACTAAACATAAATACTTTCATTCTATAAATACTTTCATTCTGCTATGGATTATCACCGGCACATAAACTTTGAAGAAATGAAGAAAGGTTATTTGAGGGTGAAAACATACACTCACTATTACCTTCGTCCAAAGATCATTATATATGTATGGGTGAACAATTGTGTTCCTTTGTTTTTATTTTTATATAACAATTGAAAACAAGTGGCCAACAATACTGATATTCAAAGTTTAATCTGTGAATATTACAATCTACAATGTAAAATAGTGTAAAACTGTATTTTGGACGACCATATAAGTGAACTGCTGAACAAGGTATAATGGAAACTGAGTTTTTCCAGCCGCCGTGTAGTGGAGAGGTCAGAGCGGACTATTTATTTCAATATCTATATTTAAACCTTGTTTAATCGCTTAAACAATACTCCATTATGTATGTCTATATTCATGGGTTTTTTTTTGCCGAAGATATAGTCCAATTGAGCTAGCTATGCGACGGTACGATATGGTATAATATGATAATAACGTGACATAAGTTAGGTACCGCGTATACAGAATAATGTAGTACATACTAGCGGCCAGCTGGGGAAACCAAAAAGAAAAAACGAGTCATCCTTGCGTGGCAAAAGCGTACGATAATCGCTAAGCTAGCTGAACTGAACTAGTCTTGGGCCTTCAGGCGAGGTACGCTTTGTTTAGTTTAAGGCCATGGATCGGAAGAGGAGGGTAGAGAGACCACAGTAGTCGTCCTACATTAATGTTATGAACCCATCATGATGGATGGATGGATGGGTCGCCGCCGTATATATAAAATAAACATCCGTTTGCTAAACCCGAAGAAACGTCGCGAACTGCCTGGCGCTAGTTGATTGGTCAGCTCGTGTGACGCAGCAGAAGCATCCCCCCCCCCCCCCCAAAAAAAGAACGATATCACTTGCTGACGTGTCCCGATAGGATACAGCGGCATGACAGGGGCCTGGCGCTGGGGGAAGAAACAATTTTTTTTGGGGGGGGGGGGGGGGGCTAAGACTGTCCGCACCGGCGGACTCGAAAGGGGTGCGCTACGAACATAGAGCTGCATATGCAGTAAAAGAAATGCTGCAACGATAAACTGCTTCTACTACTGTATGTTTAGGGAGGGAACGAAGAACTCCATTTCCAGCGTCCATGCAACTGCTACTCGATAATCTCTCTCCGTCCTTTCCGTGTGGGATCAGCAGAAGGTTGGTGGACGTGGATAAAATAGTATTAAAAGAAATGATATAATATATGGTAGTAGGTATAGAGTTAAGATATAGAGTAAATATGACTGCGGAAGATTGTAGTATAGAGTAGAGAATCTCGCTGACCAAGATAGAATATTCTTTTTAGGGTAAAAATTTAGGGCTGAATGAGTGTAGACAGCCTAACGATGGAGCAGGAAAGACCAAAGGGATGCAGCGGACCGGGCAGACAAGTTCTTATTTATTCCCATTTTTTTCTTTTGGTCGTGGATTTGTCGTCTCTTGGCCTCACGCCTGATGCCCGATGTACCGAACGAATGCTTGCACGCATGCACTAACCAAAAGCTGTGTATTTGTCACGAGCGCAACGAAACGAATCAGAACCGTCGCGGATCGCCCTGGGTCAAAGCCAAGCACTACGGGAAAAGCGACGCGGCTGGACGCCGGAAGGAGAAGAAGAGGAACATCTATGGGCGTGTTTGATTCGGCTTTTTTCTGGCCAGCTTATCTGAAAAGCTGGCTGTGGGGAAAAGCTGGCTGTTGGGAAAAGCTGGTGGTTAGAATTTAGTTGTTTGGTTCGCCAGCTGTGCAGAAAAGCTGTTCGTCAGAATTTACGTGTTTGGATACAGATTCTCATGTTGCAGATTCTGTTCAAACAAACGATACAATGAAACCCATAACACAGATAAAGTTCATTACAAACTAATTAGTGGAGTTCATTGCATCATAAGTACCGTTACAATTGCACTAAGGTAACTACGACACTAATGCATTTGCAATTGCATCTTGAAAAGCACTCATGTCTAACTCATCAGATGTGCTAGTACTACTCTCACCTGAAGGTACATCATGACTTAGGCTATTAGGTCCTACTTCATCAAAATCTCTATCGTGTAGAGCACTATCTCTAATGAAGTTATGCAGTGTCATACATGCAATAATTATCTTCGATTGTTTCTCAAGCGAAAATGAAGGGAGACTTAATAGAATTCTCCACTTCATTTTGAGCACCCCAAATGATCGCTCAATAACATTTCGTAGGGATGAGTGCGCATAGTTGAAAACTTCTTTACTCCCAATAGGTTGCCTCGCATTTTGCCATTCCGTAATGTGGTACTTCTGACCCTTATAAGGTGCAAGGTACCCCTTTCTATTTGGATAACCCGAATCGACAAGATAGTATTTACCTGCACAAACTCAAAATACAAATGTTACGTACATATGACATTAAATAGTATTGTATCATACTAATGAACAAAATATTTATATACCTTCCGGTGGATGGGGGAACCTGTCCGCATAAGTTATTAAAGTATCCTGTAGTACTCTTGTGTCATGTACGGAACCTGGCCATCCTGTCACCACAAATGTGAACCTCATATCGAAGTCACATACGGCCATTACATTCTGCGACGTGTAACCGTGTCGGCCAATATATTTCGCTTGTTCTGAAGCCGGGACTGCCGCTGGGAAGTGACTACCATCTATTGCGCCTATGCAATCCTTGAAGTGTGGCCAAAACCTAGCCTCTCGCAAACGATGATGAATCTCGACAAACTGTGCGTCTTTTGGCTTGATTGTGTCAGATGACATCTTATAAAGTGCATTAAGGACATCAGTATACTTGCGGCTAATTGTTTCCAATGAGTGACCAAATTTATTTCTGATCTGCCTAAACGATTGTGGTCCCCCGCATGCCCACAAGAATATGCCAAGAGCTTCCATAGTACTCACACCCCTGCTTGGAAGCAGCCCATAATTTTGTACCAACGTGTCATGCAATCGACGAAAAACAGTTCTTCGCATCCGAAACATGTCAAAACAGTCGTTACTAATCTCCAACGTTCTTTGAACCCATTGAATACCAGATTCGACCAATGTTCTTCTAGGAGCCCGACTAAAATGCCTGCCCCAAATGTCAACAGCATAAAGAGCAACAAACATTTCTGCATCTGTTTCGTCATTAGATGTGTGTGCATCCATTTGATCATCAGATGTGTGTGCATCCATTTCATCATCAGATGTGTGTTCATAAGGGTCACACATCTGCATGCAGACAAGCAAGAGCCACAATTTCATATGCAACCACAGTTTAAAAAACACATATTAAAGAAGACGAACAGTTTACAGGCATATTAAAAGTTCACAGATTGACATAGGGCACAAGCGATTACAACTCTGATTATTCTCATACATGTTCAACTCGATTTTGTGGAAAATTGTTTTCAAGCGAAAATGATAGTAACGAAAACTGAGACAGCATGACTCATTAAGCAGACACAACTAACATACTGAACATATAAGCCTGAGTTGTCGGACCAGCAACATGTAGGTGGACTCATTAAGCAGACACAACTAGCAGCAAACATGTACGACTCTGTTGTCGGACGTCCACCAGCTAAGAGCTCTTTTTAGTTTCTAACTCGTAAGCATTGCGAAGCCAAGCGATTCTTCCTTCTTTTGTCTCCAAGTTTGCAAAAACATCTCTATACTTCTTATGAATCAGAAGATGCGTCGCAAACAAATGTAGTTCGCTCCCTTCAGGTGATCCATCTTCCTTGACTTGTAGCAACTGGTTTTTAATTTCTAATCGAACCGGGTCATTGTCAGAAGAAGTAATGGACTTGTTTGTGGTCAATGAGCGGGACTCAAAAGCCTCGACAAGTCTTTTCATGTACTCTTCCCTCGAATCTTTTTTCTTCTTTGGTTTTGGGGAATCATGGCGCATCTTACGCTTCCCAGTAGCATTTGTGCAGGGGTCAGGTGTGCTGTTTTCACCCCCACCTAAAGTGTATTCCAAATGATCATCAGAAGATGAATTAGCATCCTCCACGCCAGGAACCAGGGTTCTTTCATTTGTGCAGACAATGGGTCCAAACATAACCTTTAGCTCGTCCTCATTCTCTAGGGGGGCTGTTTTGAACATAATACAACCTGGCATTGCCTGCACCAATTCGTAGTTCCTACTTTTAGATGGCCAATACTAAAGTTAGTCTACGAAACAAAATAGGAACTTACTTCATTTTGCTTGGCCCACCACTCATCTGGCGCACTGATAGAACCAGTATGAGGGTCTCGACCAAGACCTGTAGCCCTCTCATTAAGAGTTTTCCACTGGGTGAACATTTTCTTCAACGAATCCCACCTATTCTTCATTTGCTCCCTGGTGTAAGTGCGACCAGTGCGTTCCTTAAACTTCCTTATGAGGTTAGCATACCCTTCTGCATTTAGAAATTGTTGTGGCCTGTTCCGAGCATTGACCTCTTCTACACAAATTTCTGTGTAAATTTTTGTTGCTCTAGTATCCCACTTTGCAATCACTTTGCCGGACTTCTCCATCTAGTGCATAACAAGTATATAGTTTTGAACATACGTAGTAGTGCTATCGGGTTAAAAACAACAAATAAGATGAACAAAATACTGGCCATATATACTAATGTTATGTTAAGATAATACCATAAGTACTAAGATTGCAATTTGCTTAATTACACAACGACAACCTAAATAAACTGGTACTGGAAACAAAATGACAGGGAACACATTTACAGCTTCCCTGTTTCCCTACGCCCGTAGTACACAAAAGCACAGGGACTTCATCCCTGTTATTGAAACACCTAACTCCAAGGTTCAGTCCCTTCTACCTTAAACAAGGTAGAAGGTTCGTAGCTGCTGTCAACCGGGATGTTTACGTTGTTCACGATATCCAATTGCTCTTGCAACACCAGAGAGTCTTGCTCCAGCATGCAAGCTATCTCCTCCAAAGCTACACGAAGTTTGGTAGCATCAAATGAGGTCAACCCGCGTCCAGGACGGATTGTTTCCCTCGCTACGGAAAATATCTTGTCCGAAATCTCTTGCATCCTTCCAATTGCCTTGTCGGCTATGGAGTCTGCTGAATCCATCTGATGTGGATTTATTAGGTCGTTAGTATACCAGACATGGGGAGTATGTACAAAAATTTGGCGTGGACACATGTCTTCTGCCTTGGCTGCTAACAAAGGAGGGGACAAGTACCACAATTTAATAGGCACATGTGTAGTAATAAGAGTACTAACACACTGCACGGATGACCCAATAACGTGAACGTAATCCTTAATCAGTACATGGACAAGCGTTCAAATAAAGCATGACCAAATACACTGCTGCTATAACACATATATGCCCTTGGACCCAGAACAAGAATTGTGAGATTCACATTATTACCTTGCCGGAAGTTGATTTTCGATCCTCAGACGAATAACCCGAGTTGATGCAGAAATCTGAAGAACAAATACGTTACTACGTCAATGGTAATCCGTTATGATGTACCAACAAAAACTTGACATGGTCTGAATGAACTACACTGCTCTTATTGAAATGTATATTGGGTCGGCTGCTAAGAAACAAAATTATAAGTGAACGTAGAGTTCAATCCCTAAACCGTAACCAACATTCGTTGAACACCATGTGTTCATCACGTTGCTACGAGTCAATACAGGGGCCGTAATCAGGACATACGAGAGATATACAAACGAGGAGAGGGCCGGGTTGGAGGAGACGAACATACCTGCGAAGACGAAAGATGAGATGGCGGGACGAGTCGCGACTTCAAGATGCCTGTGGGATTTCTCCAAGAGGTTGCGGAGCCGCGGTCACCCCCCTAGAGAACGGAAGGGTCACGAATGCATCGAATCACCGACACGGCGGAGGAGCTACAAGTCAAGTTCGCCATGGATGAGAGGAACAAAGCTTACCTCTGCGAAGACGACGAGCGCGGCGGCGGGAGATGCGATGGGGGACACGAACTCTGCCGCGGGCGTCGCGAATGATGGCGGTTGCGGGAGATGCGAAGGGGAGGAGACCTGCGGCGGCGAGTTGGGACGGGGACGCGTCACGGGCGCGATTGCGAAACCCTAGCGAAATGAGGTTTGGCTTTCCGCGGAAGCGATCTGAGCCCCGCTTCTGGCGTCGCGTGGGCGGGCGACTTCTCATCCAAGCGCGGCGCGGAGAAGCGGCAGGAGAAGCTGGGCGTTTGGTAGCCGCTTCAGCTTCTGGCGGCCAGAATCCCCCCAAAAGCTCAACCAAACGGGCACTATGTATCTATCGATCCATCACCACCGGTCCACTCCACTCCCTCGCACGTTAGACCGACGTAGGTACGTGCCGACCCGTCCCGTTCCCGTTCCCGTGACAGGCGCACACGACGGACGGACGAGGACTTACCGTCCACCACCGATCGTCGCCAGTCGCTTGAAGCGAACGCCCTCGATCGGTGGTCGGCGGCCGGCCATCGGCGTCGCGATCCCGACCCGTCGTAGCTAGCTGCGCGCGCGCCAGATATACATGTTGGCCATGGCGGGCTCTAGATGCGCGATCGTGTAATAACAGGTGGCCGGCCGGTGGGTTACGGATGAAGCAGCCCGCCCCGGGCAGGCACAGTGACCGCCCGCCGTCCGGGTGGAACCGCCAGCAACCGGCCAACTGGATGTCCCGTCCGCGTCCAGCGCAACGGAAAAAAAAACGTCGCGCTCAGCCGCCCGACCCGCGCGCGCTGGCGCTGGCGAACCGACGAACGCGCCCGACGCCAGCCGCCCGCTTTCTCATCCGCCGCGGCTATGATTGTGGTGGTGGTGGGGCGGTCACGGGCGCGGCCCGACGGTTCCTGCTGCTGCGCCGCGCGCGACGCGAGGTGTGTGTGTCCCCTCCCCGCGAATGGGGCTGGCTTTTGGGTTGGGTGGCTGTGGTTCCCGCCGCCCGGTCCCGGCCCGGCCCGTCCCGGACCCTGACTGCGCGCCTGGCCGTTGGTGGCTCGCTGCCCAGATCGCTTCGCCGGAACAGCCCGCGGCAGCCGGCAGGCACGTGACGCGAGCGTGATTCCAGCTCAGGGCTTGTTCGGTTAGCTCTCAATCCATGTGGATTGAGTGGGATTGAATGGGTTTGATTCCCAAACAAGTCAAACTTCTTCTCAATTTTTTCCAATCTCATTCAATCCATGTGTATTGGAAATAACCGAACAAGCCCTCAATGTGACACAGATCGCTTGCAGTTGCAGTTGCAATTGCAAGGGAGGGATCCAGATGCATAGAGATCATCACTGTCTTATTTTTTTTTATTTACGACGAATACCTTCTCCTAGGCTAGGCCTGCGCGTGTTGTCTTTGCTGTTCATGCATAGAGTTCATCAGCCGTCTATTCAGCTAGAGTGCGAGGCGACTGTTTGGGGGCGGGGAGGACGGGAGGGTGTCCTCCTGCCACGCGCGTCCGGTCGATAATGGTGTCCAATTCGTCCCATCATCGTGATGGCTCCTTTCAGTTTCGATGCACAGTGTTATAGAAAGAGAAATCACGAGAGTGGTTGATACGGTGGTTAAACGGGAAGGGACGGGACGAAACTAGGCACTAGGTTGAGATACCGCCCACAATCTTTTTGTCTGTCTGTCCTCACCTTTTGTTTCGAGAGCAACTGTGCAAGTGCGTGTGCCGTCGGCCGTCCCAAGAACAACCGTCTTGTGTTTGTAGGAAAGGATATATATAATACAAGCAAACAAGAGGAGAAAAAAGAGGGGAGATAAGAATCGGCATGAGCACAAATCTACTGCTCCCTCCGTTCTCTTTTATAAATCATATTTTAGTTTAAAAATAAACTAGCGGATGACAAATATTTAATAACGGGTGGTAGTAGTTGCTAAGGATATCCTCGGTATGGAGTTTTGTTTTCGAAAGAGATCGATGCAGGAGCCTAATCACTCAAAGAATCTTGTCTAGGATAGATCCTAGATAAAGTCTGGTGACAAAAAAAAACCCGATTTCCTCCTGCCGTGGTTCACATTGTAACGTGAAATCACATCAGTGTTTGGTTCGCTTAAATGTAACGCAATCTGTTTACATGGAGTAATGGATATGAATGCTTTTTAATTTGGTTGAGTTGTTTTCAGTAGTAATATGTACGACTGTCCAACCCAATTATAACTAGTAACCATTACCGCAAAAGTGTGTTTTCAGATAGGATGGATGAAGGTGGCATTCGGCCGGAGCAGCGCGTAAAGGAGCTGGCTTCGGTTATACGCGCTTGCAACGAGGGTACGAGCCGAGGTCGCCAGCCTCGGCACGGAGAGGGCTTCGAGCGCGCGCCAAGCGACGAAGGAGAAGAAGTTGAAAACTTGTGCAACAAGAACGAAAGAGAGAATACAATGATGCCCATGTATTATTTGTAAACCATGTTTGTAAACTTTGTGGGCTTTTTGTAATTTCATACGAAGCTGTACAACTTCCCTATAAATATATGGTGCATAGATTCACCTTTTGAAGACCCTAAGCTTCGTTTTCCTTAGCCTTCGAAGTACCTTCGAGCTTGTTCTTATGTAAAGCCGAATGTATGATTGTATATTTGTCTCATAAGTACAAGACTAGAATGAAAAATGCTAAGTCATATGAGAAGAGTAACACACTTCGTCTTTCTTTCGTTGCATTCTTATATCTTTTACCTTATGTACACCCTTTGTTTGTATCTTCTCCCTAAATTTATCTCTTCGAATGAGAGATAAAAGAAGGGAGAAGGTTTCTATCTTCTAACTTGTGCTGCCTTATTTTTTATACCTTTTAGTAATCAAAAGCAAGTGACCAACAACAACAAAGCGATCCCATTTTTATTTCCTTAACATCTCAACCAAACAACATCTAAGGTACCGTTTGCTTCACATATTTGTAATCTAACGTTAATCATGTTTATTTAATTCTATTCGTAATCAGATATTACACTAAAAATTGATATTGGTCTATTCAAACTTATTATCGTAGTATACTCGAGTATAAATCATTACCGCTATATTTTATATTATATTTCGTGAATCAAACGAAACTTTAACTTCTTTTGCTCCCTCCGGCACGACCTCTTTCTCCACCAGCTAGCCCGCCTCATATGCTCCTCTCGAGAGGATCCGTTCTCACCAAGCTCCGCTATCCTCGTTGTGTCCGAGATGTGACGAAGGTGCACCTATAGCTGCCGTGCCGCTAGGTTCTCTATGTGCTCCTCCCCTAGAACCAACGGTGCCTTTCTCACGTGTTCCTCAAGCTCGACGATCGAGCTCCTCCCCTTGTGCAGACTTCTCGAGCTCTGGTGGGCCGTCCCCTCCAACGCTTCCGTGAGGTCAGACGGCCCAAGAGAATATCTCCGGACTCCGGGCATTACTAGTGCCATCTTGTTTTCTGTGCTTTATGGTTTATGCTTTCTAAGCTTAGGGCATGTAAAGTGGAGAGACACCAAAACGGTTCTCCAAGCACAAGAGACAACTAAGAGACTATATTATACAATGGAGTGTCTATAAATGTAGTCTATTAATAAATATAGAATTAAATGCATTTGTACAACAGCAGATCGATAGAACAGACGACAAATTCGTACAGTAGGAAGTGAGGCGTCTGTTACTACTTGGTTTACGAGCCAGAGACGTCTCTTCACGGAGAGACGGCTCTAAGATTTTTTTACAAATACACCCCTTAAACGCCTTAAGAGCCTCCACATTAAACACCACTATACATGCCCTTACTCCGGCCAGCGGCCAAACACGTACACTTTTGATCGAGTTTTATCATAGTTTCATTATCATTAAATAAGATGACATATTACCATATTTAATGACATGTCACAATATTTATAATGAAAAAGATGAAGAGGAGAGAGAGTTTCATCCAGATGAAACTCAAGATACACGGTTTTATAGACAAAAGCCGATGTGTCACTTTTGAAAACCGTGCAATAAAACTTCTATTGAAAATGGCCTTAGGCCTTAGGGCATGTATAATAGAGAGACACCAAAACGGTTTTCCAAGCATAAGAGACAACTAAGAGACTCTATTATATAATAGAGGGTCTATAAATGTAGCCTATTACTAAATACAGAAGTAAATGCGTTTGTACAACATCGATAGAACAGGCATCGAATTCTTAAAGTGGAAATGAGGCATCCGTTACTACTTGGGTTACAAACCAGAGACGTCTCTTCACGGAGAGACGACTCTACCATTTTTTGCAAATGCTCTCTTTATACAACTCAAAAGACTCTACATTAAACACCACTATACATGCCCTTAGAGAGCTCATAAGCTTCCCAACAAATCCATCTTTGAATTGAAGCATGGTCTCTTAAGCTGTGCTAAATAGGAACGAAATACAAAATCATTTTTTGACAAGAGAACTAAGCGCCATAAATTCTTAACTAGTAAGAGTCCATACAAGGCACATTCACACATGTAAGCAAAACAATAATGGTGTGTTTGGTTTGTGGACTCATCTTATGCTTTATGAGGTGATACAACATGAGTTAATCTCATAAATCTTGGTGGAGTCAACTCATTCCTCATGTGTATAGTAATTATTAGCTTATGATGAGTGGAGTGGTGATAGCTCAACTCATTTTATTCCACAAATTAAATAAAAAAAGTAAAGTGAGAAAAAGATGGACCACTTCAGTCCATAAACCAAACACACCCTAAATTGATAGCATCATAACTCGCACAAACACAGAGCCCTAACCCAGCATGAAGTTCCTTTCGCAGCATTTGATTACGTTGTGTAACTATCTGTTATATTTATGTAATAGTGTGAAAAGTACCTCTCATGTTCATTGAGAGGACATATAAATCATGAAATCAGTCAAGAAAAGAAAAGATTATCAATTGTTAGATTTTATGAAGCTATAATAATTTAAATCTAACCGAAGAGTCTACACCAATTATGAATAATAATAATAATACATAGCCAAGTTCGAGGGATGATATTCCTTGAAGTATTTTCTGAGTACCTAAAATCATAACTTAGCAAACTAGTCATCTTAATTGGTTGTGATGGTCGTCAATTACCAAAACACTATGAACATGTATACCTATAGATGGACAGGTGGGCAGTGCTAAATGGGTCGGCACTAAGCACGGTATGGCTCGTAGTGCTTCGGCACGACACGAGCATGGTTTATATAGTGTCAGTGTCGGCACGACACTGGTCTAGTGCCGTGTTTGAGCCGCCACCTCGGCATGATGGGCTGGTACGGTACGAATACGGCACGATTGTGAATTATAATTCGTTATGGTTTTAAACATACTAAACTTATATAAATGTTCGAGTTTTAAAATTATATTTTAAACTCTTAAAGTTAACTAGTACGATATGACATGATTACTAATAGTGTAACAGTGTTAGTGCGAGTGGCGTGGGCGATAAGCCGTTTGGCAATCTATAGTATACCCGGCATGGCGGCATGCAAACGCAAGCGGTAGAGGGTAGACGCCACCGCACCGAAATTCCGGATCACACGGGCAGGCGCCAGCGCAGTCCACCGCATAGCAATTAGCAATAGGATAGGGTAGGTGCAATCTCTCAGTCTCAGAGCCGCACTTGTCCCCGCGTGTCACGGCAGATGGACGGCTACGGGCAGAGCCGTGCAGTCGTCTGCGACGCGACCGTACCGCACGGCGAGTCACAGGCCGAGGCGGCCCCACGTCACGAGGGCACCCGCGGCGCGTGGACGGCCCAGGACCCCAGGTGGCCCGCGCCTGCATGTCCGCTATAAATGGAGGCGGAGGCCTCCACCGACGGAGCAGGGCAGGACAGGTTGCATTTGCATCTGAGTTCCTGATTGTTGTATCCCAGTTTCTTCTGTGAGTGGAATCGCGAGGAAGAAGGATGTCGTGCTGCGGAGGCAACTGCGGGTGCGGCGCCGGCTGCAAGTGCGGCAGCGGCTGCGGAGGGTAAGCCTGCACCGCACTGCACTGCCGTTCCGTTCCGTTGCGTTCCTCCCTCGCAGTCGGATCTGCTGTTCCATGGCTCCGTTTCCGTCTAGTAGCGCCTTCAATATTCACACGGTCGGACCTGTGCTGCCGGCAGGCTGTTCCTCGTTCTTGCGTAGAAATGTTGTGTTGTTATCTTTTAGATATTGTTTTTTTTTAAAAAAATACTGCGGGGATAGATAGATAGATAAGATAAGAGTATGTCATGATTTTATCAACCTGCTGTGTGGTAGGATCTTTGATTTTGGAGGGAGTATGCATGCAATGCAATTGCATGCACATAGGTGGGTATGGTATGTATGGTTTTTTCCCCCGTCGTGCTCATCGATCTGTCTCTCTGTATGCAGGTGCAAGATGTACCCGGACATGGCAGAGCAGGTGACCACCACCCAGACTGTCATCATGGGTGTTGCACCATCCAAGGGCGGGTTCGAGGCGGCCGCCGGAGCTGAGAATGGCGGGTGCAAGTGCGGCGCCAACTGCACCTGCGACCCCTGCACCTGCAAGTGAGACGACGGCGGCGGCGATGACGCTGCAGGGTCTGCAGGCCCTGATGGGGTCGGAAGGACTCTTTATCTCTCTAGCTAATTAATAAGCTCTAGCTAGTATATAATATTCTAGCAGTGTCGTTTGCTGTGTTTTGTTCGAGTCAGTTAGACAGTCAGCCGCGTGCCATGGGCCATGCCCATGGCATAGCATGCCTTGCTCTATCTGCTCCATCGCCTTGTTCTAGTGGTGGTACTGATGGGGGAACGAATAATTGTACCGAGATGTTGGCGCCGTGTCGTGTCGTGCCCTGTCCTGTCCTGTCCTGTCCTTCCTGGGGCTCATCTAGCAGTCAGACTGTGTTGTGTTGTGTTGTGCTGTGTGGGCCGAGTGTGCACTACAGCATCGGGCCATGCCCCTGTTCGATCTGTCTGCGACTTTAATTTGTTTGTGCTGTGTCATCTATCTATCTAATCCATCTATGCTATCCTCTATAGTCTATACATAGCGTGTCTAAACCGTACACGTATGCGGTGTGGATAGACCTCGCACATACCACACTGTGCACAGATGACAGTTTGCAGAAGTTGCAAACGCACGTACGCGTTGGTAAAGTTGCAATACCTACACGTCAGTAGAGCTTGAAAAAACAGTGAAAATGGCGAATGATTAATGAGAGAGCAAAGATTCGAGTACATATAAACAACAAGGATGTTCACATCCTGGACAATGGGAAACTATCCTATACAATAGGAAACAATCCTAGATAATCCAATCATAGAAATCCTTAGCTATTACAACCAAATAATTAAACCAGGAGAGCGCACAAGGCAACATGTTTGTGCAGTCGCACTACCTAAAACTTAAGGCTCATGTCTACTATAGCCCATGCTAACACCTCTCAATGAATACTAATGAAGAGAGACCCTTGGTGAAAATGTCCGTATATTGTGATAATGAATACTAATGAAGAGAGACCCTTGGTGAAAATGGACCCTTGGTGAAAATGTCCGTATATTGTGATGTCGTTGTTTGGCACATACATGGCACGTAGATCACTGACAGCAACCCCTTCTCGGACGAAGGGGCGAATGAATACTAATGAAGAGAGACCATCGCTTCAGGGCTGAACATGTGTACCAAGAAAGTGATGTATCACACCAAGATCCTTAATTGAGAACTCCTGTTGCAGGGCTGAGATGATCCGACACAGGAGGGCAGTCGAGTAAGCAGGGACGACAGTGTCGTCGACATAGAGCAACAAATAAGTAGTGTCGGATCCACGATAAAATACGAAGAGTGACATGTTAGACTGGTCCTCAACAAAACCGAGGGAGAGCAAATATATAGCAAATTGGCTAAACCATGCACGACGAGCCTGCTTCAACCCATAGAGGGACTTGTTCAATCGACAAACAAGATCGGTATGTGCGGGATGGTTGAATGCAGTACACGGTCTCAGACATAGTGCCATGCAGAAAAGCATTCTTCATATCAAGCTGGTGCATGGGCCACCTCTAGGGTAGAGCCACAGAGAGGACTGTGCGAACCGTAGCTGACTTCACCACATGACCGAATGTCTTAAAGAAATCCACACTAGGACGCTAGGTTAAACCTCAAAGAACCCAACATGCCTTGTACTGCTCTAGTGTCACATTGGCATTGAACTTATGCTTGAAGACCCATCTGTCTATCACCACGTTGGCTTGAGGTGACAGAGGCGCGAGATCCCAGGCGTGGTTCTGTAGAAGGCCGGCATGCCCTTTCTCCATGGCGGCGCGCTAGCTCAGATCAATGAGACCACCACGATAGGTATTGAGCACCTGGGAGAGTTGCGCAACATGGAATAGCGCCAGAATGTGAAAGCCATGCTTAGCGCACGTCGCCATTTACTACTGGTTGGTCACTAGATGAACAACACCCTTGGGAAGCAGCATATGAGACTATGCGGGTGGTGCCGGAATGGGATTCGTGCGGTCCCGGTGCATGTAGAGGTTGGTGATGACGCGCGCTGGAGCCTGGAGATGTGGAAAGCCCGACGGGGGGCAGACCGCCTGCAGGGCACAATAAGATAAGCCGTGTCGAGGCCCAGGCTACGAAGGGTAGGGGTCGACGAATGATGGTGCTCGAGCCCTATGATGTCTGTGTCGTCCGCTATAAAGAATATGAGACAGTAAGGCGACCCTGAGGCTCACAAGCGCACGTGGCTTCATGAGGATAGAACACTCGGTTTTACCATCGCCCGATGACTCCTTAAGGAAGCAACCGCTGGTCGCCCCCCTCCTTAGCCTATAAAAGGAGGAGGTCGTCCCCAGACGAAGAGAGGGACGAACAGAGATGCACGGACGGACACCCAGACACAGAGACGATTGACCGACCGGAGGAAGGAGGGCGCACCGATGAGAACACAGAGGCGAGAGCCCCACCGCTAAGGCAAGACTTAGTTAGGACTCCACCGTGTAGCCCTTACCTCCACCTCCTCCGCAATAAGAGACTTGGGAGCCTTTCCTTCTGAAAGTCGCCTAGAGGGGGGGTGAATAGGGCGAAACTGAAATTTACAAAGTTAATCACAACTACAAGCCGGGTTAGCATTAGAAATATAAGCGAGTCCGAGAGAGAGGGTGAAAAACAAATCGCAAGCAAATAAAGAGTGAGACACAAGGATTTGTTTTACCGAGGTTTGGTTCTTGCAAACCTACTCCCCGTTGAGGTGGTCACAAAGACCGGGTCTCTTTCAACCCTTTCCCTCTCTCAAACGGTCACTTAGACCGAGTGAGCTTCTCTTCTCAATCACACGGGACACTAAGTCCCCGCAAGGACCACCACACAATTGGTGTCTCTTGCCTTGGTTACAATTGAGTTTGTCACAAGAAAGAATGAGAAAGAAAAGAAGCAATCCAAGCGCAAGAGCCCAAAAGAACACAAATGTCGCTCTCTCTAGTCACTATTTGATTTGGAGTGATTCCGGACTTGGGAGAGGATTTGATCTCTTTGGTTGTGTCTGAATTGAATGCTATATCTCTTGTAATGTGTTGGAAGGTGGAAAACTTGGATGCAATGAATGGTGGGGTGGTTGGGGTATTTATAGCCCCAACCACCAAACTAGCCGTTTGGTGGAGGCTGCTGACGCATGGCGCACCAGACAGTCCGGTGCGCCACCGACACTGTCCGGTGCGCCAGCCACGTCACCCGGCCGTTAGGGTTCGACCGTTGGAGCTCTGACTGGTAGGGCCTCTAGGCTGTCCGGTGGTGCACCGGACAGGTCTTGTAGACTGTCCGGTGCGCCAACTGCGCGTGCTCTGACCTCTGCGCGTGCAGGCACGCATTAAATGCGTTGCAGTCGACCGTTGGCGCTTGAATTAGCCGTTGCTCCGCTGGCACACTGGACAGTCCGGTGTGTCATCGGACACAGTCCGGTGCCTCACCGGACAGTCCGGTGAATTATAGCGGAGTGGCCTCTGATTTTTCCGAAGGTGATGAGTTTGGAGCTGAGTTCCCTGGTGCACCGGACACTGTCCGGTGGTGCACCGGACAGTCCGATGCACCAGACCAGGGCACACTTCGGTTGTCTTTGGCTCTCTTTGTTTGAACCCTTTCTTGGTCATTTTATTGGTCTATTGTGAACCTTTGGCACCTGTAAAACTTATAATCTAGAGCAAACTAGTTAGTCCAAATATTTGTGTTGGGCAATTTAACCACCAAAATCTATTAGGAAAAGGTGTAAGCCTATTTTCCTTTCAATCTCCCCCTTTTTGGTGATTGATGCCAACACAAACCAAAGCATAATATAGAAGTGCAGAATTGAACTAGTTTGCATAATGCAAGTGCAAAGGTTGCTTGGAATGAAACCAATAAATATTACTTACTAGATGCGCATGGATGGCTTTTCTTCTTATTAACATTTTGGACCACGCTTGCACCACATGTTTTGTTTTGCAAAATGTTTTGTAAATTCTTTTCAAAGTCTTTTTGCAAATAGTCAAAGGTAAATGAATAAGATTGAAGAAAGCATTTTCAAGATTTAAAATTTTCTCCCCCTGTCTCAAATGCTTTTCCTTTGACTAGACAAAACTCCCCTTTTAGATATTAATTTTGAAGAGGGTATACCAATTTGAAATTATATCAAAATAAGATACCAATTGAAAAACTTCTTTTAATACCAAATAAAAGACTACATTTTTGAAATTGGTGGTGGTGCGGTCCTTTTGCTTTGGGCTAATACTCTCTCGCCCTTTGGCATGAACCGCCAAAAATGGATATTTGAGTGAAATATAAGCCCTTTTAAACTACTCTCTCCCCCTTTGGACGGAAGTAAAGGAGTGAAGATTATACCAAGGTTGGAGAGCTAGTGCGGAGCGACGGCGAAGGATGAATGATTCGATGGAGCGGAGTGGAAGCCTTGTCTGCGCTGAAGACTCCTTTTCCCTTTCAATCTATGACTTAGCATGAAATGGACTTGAGAGAACACATTAGTCATAGCATATGAAAGAGATGATCAAAGGTATATATATGAGCTATGTGTGCAAAACATCAATAAAAATTCCTAGAATCAAGAATATTTAGCTCATGCCTAAGTTTGGTAAAGGTTTGTTCATCCAATGGCTTGGTAAAGATATCGGCTAATTGTTCTTTGGTGCTAACATATGCAATCTCGATATCTCCCTTTTGTTGGTGATCCCTTAGAAAATGATACCGAATGGCTATGTGTTTAGTGCGGCTATGCTCAACGGGATTATCCGCCATGGGATTGCACTCTCATTATCACATATAAGAGGAACTTTGGTTAATTTGTAACCGTAGTCCCTAAGGGTTTGCCTCATCCAAAGAAATTGCGCGCAACAATGGCCTGCGACAATATACTCGGCTTCGGCGGTTGAAAGAGCCACAGAATTTTGCTTCTTTGAAGCCCAAGACACAAGAGATCTTCCCAAGAACTGGCATGTCCCCGATGTGCTCTTTCTATTGATTTTGCACCCTGCCCAATCGACATCGGAATAACCAATTAAATCAAATGTGGATCCCCTAGGGTACCAAAGGCCAAACTTACGAGTATAAACTAAATATCTCAAGATTCATTTTACGGCCCTAAGGTGAGCTTCCTTAGGATCGGCTTGGAATCTTGCACACATGCATACGGAAAGCATAATATCCGGTCGTGAAGCACATAAATAGAGTAAGGAACCTATCATCGACCGGTATACCTTTTGATCTACGGATTTACCTCCCGTGTCGAGGTCGAGATGCCCATTTGTTCCCATGGGTGTCTTGATGGGCTTGGCATCCTTCATCCCAAACTTGGTTAGAATGTCTTGAATGTACTTCGTTTGGCTAATGAAGGTGCCTTCTTGGAGTTGCTTGACTTGGAATCCTAGAAAATACTTCAACCCCCCCATCATCGATATCTCGAATTTTTGTGTCATGATCCTACTAAATTCCTCACATGTAGATTCGTTAGTAGACCCAAATATAATATCATCAACATAAATTTGGCATACAAACAAATCATTTGCAAGAGTTTTAGTAAATAAAGTAGGATCGGCTTTTCCGACTTTGAATCCATTAGCAATAAGAAAATCTCTTAGGCATTCATACCATGCTCTTGGGGCTTGCTTGAGCCCATAAAGCGCCTTAGAGAGTCTACAAACATGGTTAGGGTACTCACTGTCTTCAAAGCCGGGAGGTTGCTCAACATAAACCTCTTCCTTGATTGGTCCATTGAGGAAGGCACTTTTCACGTCCATTTGTTAAAGCTTGAAGCCATGGTAAGTAGTGTCAGGTACCATAATAAGGGGTACCCCCAACGCTCCTAATCACGGCTGGTTAACACCCTCAGACCAACTGACGGGTGCGGTTCAAGCCAAGACTTCGTCTACCCGAAGGACGTGATCTCACCCGAACCCAGCCTCGGGTTAGAATAGTGGTCCCAGACGAATTCAAGCCTCACCCGAGGGCCTCCTCAGACGGCAGGCGTCCCCTCGGCTCTCCCGAGGCCCGGTTCGGGCAGGCTTCATTGTGAAGCAACCTTGGCCATACCGCCTCACCAACCGACCGCTTCGCAGGCGCATTAAATGCGGGGGATGCCTGACGCCGTATCCTGACACACGTGCCTCAGTCGGCCAGGCCGAAGTGACCGCAGTCACTTCGCCCCTCCTCTTTACTGTCCGATATGACAGGAAAATAGCGTCGCTCGCTCCGCTCCGACTGCCGTGTCAGCCACCCCGGCAACGACTAACAACAAGTCACGATCAACCACCGAGCTCAAGCCTCGGGCGTAACAGGAAGCTCCGCCTCGGCCGACCTCATGCTCCGGCCTCAGGAGGAGGTCTCCGCCTCGTCCGACCTCAGGCTCCAGCCTCGGGAGGAGGTCTCCGCCTCGCCCGACCCCCGGACTCGGCCTCGACCCCGGTCTTGGGGGGAATCACGTCCTCGCCCAACCTCGACCTCGGCCTCAAGAGAAGTCTACGCCTCGACCGACCCTGGGCTCGAACTGACCGTGCTAATAGGGGATGCATCATTCCCCTATTCCTAGCCTGCTCAGGCTACAAGGAACAAGACCGACGTCCCATCTGGCTTACCCCGGCGACGGGTAATGATGGTGCCCCGCGTGCGCCATGACGTCGGTGGCTCTCAGCCCCTTACGACAGCAAGGAGGCGTCAGCAGGGTCCTCGCTGCGCTGCCAGCTGCGCTCCTACAGGACTCAGGCGCTTCTCCGGCGGCCATGCCATCACATGTACAATGCCCAAGATCTCCCCCAACGACCACGTTGGTATGTACACAGGGCTTAGGCACTCCACTGCCGGACACGTTAGCTCATAGCTACGCCCCCCCGTTGTACACCTGGACTCTCTCCTTGCCTCTATAAAAGGGAAGTCCAGGGCCACCCTGAGGGAGGTTCGCGCGAGGGAAGCGGCGGACGAGCTCTATGCCCCCCCCTCTCTCTCTCCCTCACGTGACGCGCTTGTAACCCCTACTTCGAGCGGCACCCCTGGTGCAGGATAATACAAGGCTTGTCCCTCATCTTGTGTTCCATCCCGCGCCAACCCATCTGGGCAGGGACACGCAGCGACAATTTACTCGTCGGTCCAGGGACCCCCTGGGGTCGAAACACTGACAGTTGGCGCGCCAGGTAGGGGCCTGCTGTGTGTTAACGAACACCTTCCCATTGAGATCCAGATGGGGAGTCTTTAGCAACCTCTCCAGCCCGGGATGGTGCTCCGCTTCGGGAGTCTTGAGTTCATGTCCCTCGACGGCAGCTACGACATGGTACTCCTCCCCTCGCGACGTGACGACAACGACGGTCTTCGACTCGCCCGGCGGCGGCGAGCTCTACGACAGCATCTCCCCACGGCAGAAGAGGAGCACTCCGGTCGTCCCCGCCACCCTCCTCGTCGGAGGAGGCGGAGACGGGGCAACCATGGCCACGCAGGAGGCGGCACCTTGTCGGCTGTCACACCAGAGCAAGTCGACAACGCCGGCACTCCCCCGCGGGACATGTCGGACATTGCCCTCGCACCTGAGGCGACGGCGGGTGTCACTTCTTCGCGACGTGTCAGCCCCAAGTGGACTGATGATGCCAGCACCATCGCGAAGGGCCTGTTGGGCGTTACCCTCGTACCTAAGATAACGGTGTCCACCGCCCCCGACACGACTTCACCACCGTCCAACGACCAAGAGGTACCGTCTGTTTTCCATCCCATACCTTTTCGGTTCAGCTTCGATCCACCTAGTGACCCCGCTATGGTGAGCGCCTTCGTAAAGGCGTATCCAAACCTTCCGGGGTACCACATGTGGTCAACCTGGGACCGACTGACAGACGTCTCGACCTTTGGACCGGCGTGTTCTGAGGAAGAGGATGACCCCGACTCAGGTTGGGATTTCTCTGCCCTCGATGACCCCGGTGCCATGCGGGGCTTCATGTCCGCATGTGACCACTGCCTCTCCGGTTGTTCTAACGATGGCCATGACCTTGATGACGAGGGTTACGGCCCAAGTCGCGAATGTTTCCACGTCGATCTGGGAGATCACAACGAAGGCAACCACCTCGGTATGCCAGAGGTTGACGATCCCCCTGGACCCTCATCTCGCATTGACATCCCACGGGAGCTAGCTGTTGTCCCAGTCCCTGCGGGGGGTCAGGACATACAGCTCGAGCAAATCCGTGAGGTGCAGGCCCGGGTCGACGGGGAAGCAGGCCGGCTTGTACAGCTCCGACAGAACATCGAACAGGAGTGGGCAGGCCAATCACTCGCCAGAGAAGCCTATCATCGGGCCCAAGACATCCGGCACCGCATCGTCGACAATGCCAGGGCAGCGCCGCCTTCGGCCGTCAGCGGGTCCGGCCAAGACCTCATTGCAGTGGTGATGCTACTTCGGGCCATGCCGGAGCCATCCACCATCAAGGGACGACGCATCCAGAGCGAACTCAAGAATCTTCTAGAAGGCGCAGCGGTTTGATGAGCCGAGAGCTCCGCCTCCTGCAGGCGAGCTAACCCCTCGGAGCATCACGCGGTGTCCTCCCGGCGCATTCAGGAAGCCTCGGTCCATCTCGAGCGTACACAGGACGAGGCGCCCACCGCCCAGGAACGCCTTGGCAACGAGCACCACCATCTCGACCATCGAGCCCGCTTCGACGAGAAGGTGCGTCGAGGCTACCATCCTAGGCACGGGGGACGCTGCAACAACGAGGAGGACCGCAGTCCTTCGCCCGAACCACCCGGCCCGCGAGTCTTCAGTCGGGCCATACGACGAGCACCGTTCCCTGCCCGTTTTTGAGCCCTGACTACTATCACCAAGTACTCGGGGGAGACGAGCCCGGAGCTGTGGCTCGCGGACTACCGACTGGCCTGCCAGTTGGGAGGGGTGGATGATGACAACCTCATCATCCGTAATCTACCCCTTTTCCTCTCCGACGCCGCCCGAGCCTGGCTGGAGCATCTGCCTCCTGCGCAGATCTTCGACTGGGACAATCTGGTCAAAGCTTTCGCGGGGAACTTCCAAGGCACGTACGTGCGCCCTGGGAACTCGTGGGACCTCCGAAGCTGCCGCCAGCAGCCAGGGGAGTCCCTCCGAGAGTACATCCGGTGGTTTTTGAAGCAGCGCACCGAGCTGCCCAACGTTACCGACTCGGATGTCATCGGGGCTTTCCTTGCCGGCACCACTTGCCGGGACCTGGTGAGCAAACTGGGGCGCAAGACTCCCACCCGCTCAAGCGAACTGATGGACGTCGCCACCAAGTTCGCCTCGGGTCCAGAGGCGGTCGAAGCCATCTTTCGAAAGGACAAGCAGCCTCAAGAGGAGCCGAAGACAGACACCCCTGAGGCGTCCGCCCAGCAGGGAACGAAGAAGAAGGCCAAAAACAAGTCGCGAACAAAGCGTGACGCCGCAGACGTGAATCTCGTCGCTGCGGCTGAGCACAGGAACCCTCGGAAACCACCTGGAGGGGCCGGAGCGTTCGAAAAGATGCTCAAAGAGCCATGCCCCTATCACCAGGGGCCCGTCAAGCACACCCTCAAAGAATGTGTCATGCTCCGACGCCACTTCCATAAGATCGGGCCCCCGGCGGAGGATGGCAAGGGCCATGACAACGACAAGAAGGAGGGCGGCAAGGAAGAGGGATTCCTGGAAGTCCACAACTACTTCATGATCTACGGCGGGCAGGCAGAGAACGCCTCGGCTTGGCACCGCAAGCAGGAGCGCCGGGAAGTCTGCTCGGTGAAGGTGGCGGCGCCAGTCTACCTAGACTGGTCCGACAAGCCTATCACCTTCGACCAAGGCGACCACCCTGACTTTGTGCCGAGCCCGGGAAGGTACCCGCTCGTCGTCGATCCGATCATCGGCAACGTTAGGCTCTCCAAGGTCCTCACGGATGAAGGCAGCAGCCTTAACATCATCTACGCCGAGACCCTAGAACTCTTAGGGGTTGATTGGTCCGAAGTCCAGGCCGGTGCGGCACCCTTCCACGGGATCGCGCCCGAGAAGCGAATCCAACCCCTCGGACGGATCGACTTACCCGTCTGCTTCAGAACCCCCTCAAACTTTCGAAAGGAAGCTCTCACCTTTGAGGTCGTCGGGTTCCGAGGAACCTACCATGCGGTGTTGGGAAGACCATGCTACGCCAAGTTCATGGCCGTCCCCAACTACACCTACCTCAAGCTCAAGATGCCGGGCCTGAATGGGATCATCACTGTCGGATCCACGTACCGCCACGCGTACGAATGCGACGTGGAGTGCGTGGAGTACGCCGAGGCTCTCGCCGAGTCCGAGGCCCTCATCGCCGACCTTGAATGCCTCTCCAAGGAGGCGCCCGACAAGAAGCGGCACGCCGGCAACTTCGAACCAGTTGAGGCGGTCAAGTCCGTCTCTCTCGACCGCAGCAACGACGCCAGCAAGCAAGTTCGGATCGGCTCCGAGCTCGACCCCAAATAGGAAGCAGTGCTCGTCGACTTTCTCCGCGCAAACGCCAAAGTCTTTGCGTGGAGTCCCTCGGACATGTCCGGCATACCGAGGGATGTCGCCGAGCACTCACTTGACATCAGAGCTGGAGCTCGACCCGTGAAGCAAACCCTGCGTCGTTTCGACGAGGAAAAGCGCAGGGCCATAGGCGAGGAGATCCACAAGCTACTCGCGGCAGGGTTCATCAAAGAGGTATTCCATCCCGAATGGTTAGCTAACCCTGTTCTTGTAAGGAAGAAGGATGGGAAATGGAGGATGTGTGTAGACTACACTGGTCTAAACAAAGCATATCCAAAAGTTCCCTACCCTCTACCTCACATCGATCAAATCGTGGACTCCACAGCTGGGTGCGAAACCCTGTCATTCCTCGATGCCTACTCAGGCTATCACCAAATCAATATGAAGGAGTCCGACCGGCTCGCGACTTCTTTCATCACACCTTTTGGCATGTACTGTTACACCACAATGCCATTCGGGTTGAGGAATGCAGGCGCCACTTACCAGAGGTGCATGAAACACGTGTTCGGAGAACACATCAGCAGAACGGTCGAGGCTTACATCGACGACATCGTTATCAAGACGAAGAGAGCCTCCGACCTCCTCTCTGACCTTGAAACGACATTCAAGTGTTTGAGAGCGAAAGGCGTGAAACTCAATCCCAAGAAGTGTGTCTTTGGAGTCCCCCGAGGCATGCTCCTTGGGTTCATCGTCTCCGAGCAGGGCATCTAGGCCAACCCGGAGAAAATCGCGGCCATCACCAGCATGGGACCGATCAAAGATTTGAAAGGAGTACAGAGGGTCATGGGATGCCTTGTGGCTCTAAGCCGCTTCATCTCACGCCTTGGCGAGAAAGGCTTGCCTCTGTACCGCCTCTTAAGGAAGGCCGAGTGCTTCACTTGGACCCCCGAGGCCGAGGAAGCCCTCGAAAACCTTAAGGCGCTCCTTACGAAAACACCCATCCTGGTGCCTCCCGCCGCAGGAGAAGCCCTCTTGATCTACGTAGCCGTGACAACTCAGGTGGTCAGCGCTGCGATCGTAGTCGAGAGACAAGAAGAAGGGCATGCACTGCCCATCCAGAGGCTAGTCTACTTCATCAGTGAAGTACTTTCCGAGACAAAAGCTCGCTACCCATAGATCCAGAAGCTGCTCTACGCAGTGATCCTGACACGGCGAAAGTTGCGACACTACTTCGAGTCTCATCCGGTAACTGTGGTGTCATCCTTCCCCCTGGGGGAGATCATCCAGTTCCACGAGGCCTCGGGTAGGATAGCAAAGTGGGGCGGTGGAGCTTATGGGCGAAACGCTATCATTCGCTCCTCGGAAGGCCATAAAATCCCAGGTTTTGGCAGACTTCCTGGCTGAGTGGACTGACACCCAGTTACCGACAAGTCCAATCTAGCCCGAGCTCTGGACCATGTACTTCGATGGGTCACTCATGAAAACAGGAGCGGGTGCTGGCCTGCTCTTCGTTTCACCCCTCAGAAAGCATCTTCGCTACGTCATTCGCCTCCATTTTCCGGCGTCAAACAACGTGGCCGAGTACGAAGCACTGGTTAACGGGCTACGCATCGCCGTCGAGCTAGGGGTCCGACGCCTCGACGCTCGAGGCGACTCGCAGCTTATCATTAACCAAGTTATGAAGAACTCCCACTGCCGTGACCGGAGGATGGAAGCCTACTGCGACGAAGTCTGGCGCCTGGAGAACAAGTTCTACGGGCTGGAGCTCAACCACATCGCCCGACGGTACAACGAGACTACGGACGAGCTGGCGAAAATAGCCTCGGGGCGAATGACAGTTCCCCCCGATGTCTTCTCTAGAGGCCTACTTCAACCATCTGTCAAGATCGACGACGCGCCCGAGCCTGAGGAAGCCTCGGCCCAGCCCGAGGCACCCTCGGCCATCGAGGAAGAGGCCTTGCCCATCGAAGAGGAACAGAATGAGGTCACGTCAGATCCGAACTGGTAGACCCTGTACCTGGAATATCTCCTCCGAGGAGAGCTTCCCATCGACAAGACCAAAGCTCGGTGGTTGGCTCGGCGTGGCAAGTCATTTGTCCTGCTGGGTGATGAAAAAGAGTTCTACCACCGCAGCCCCTCGGGCATCCTTCAACGATGCATATCTATCGCCCAAGGACAAGAGCTATTGCGAGAAATACACTCCGGGGCTTGCAGCCACCATGCAGCGCCTCGAGCCCTCGTGGGGAATGCCTTCCGACAAGGTTTCTACTGGCCAACCGCGGTGGCTGACGCCACTAGGATTGTGCGCTCCTGCCGGGGGTGTCAATTCTACGCAAAGCAGATGCATCTGCCCGCTCAGGCCTTGCAGACGATACCCATCACTTGGCCATTTGCTGTGTGGGGTATGGACCTCGTTGGTCCCTTGCAGAAGGCACCCGGGGGCTTCACGCACCTGCTGGTCGCTATCGACAAATTCTCCAAGTGGATCGAGGTCCGACCCCTAAACAGCATCAGGTCCGAGCAGGCGGTGGCATTCTTCACCAACATTATTCATCGGTTCGGGGTCCCAAACTCAATCATCACCGACAATGGCACGCAGTTCACCAGAAAAAAGTTCCTGGACTTCTGCGACGACCACCACATCCGTGTGGACTGGGCCGCCGTAGCTCATCCCATGACGAATGGGCAGGTGGAGCGTGCCAACGGTATGATTCTACAGGGGCTCAAACCAAGGATCTACAACGACCTCAACAAGTTCGGCAAGCGGTGGATGAAAGAGCTACCCTCGGTAGTATGGAGTCTGAGGACGACGCCGAGCTGCGCCACGGGTTTTACGTCGTTCTTTCGAATCTATGGGGCCGAGGCCGTCCTCCCCATGGATTTAGAATATGGCTCCCCGAGGACCAAGGCGTACGACGACCGAAGCAACCAGACCAGCCGAGAAGACGTGCTGGACCAACTCGAGGAGGCTCGAGTCGTCGCCTTACTACATTCGACACGGTACCAGCAGTCGCTGCGGCGCTACCACGCCCGAAGCGTTCGGGCCCGAGGCTTCCAAGTGGGAGACTTGGTGCTTCGCCTGCGATAGGACGCCCGAGGGCGCCACAAGCTCACTCCTCCCTGGGAAGGGCCCTTCATCATTGCCAAGATCTTGAAGCCCGGAACATACAAGCTGGCCAACGACCAAGGCGAAGTCTACAACAACGCTTGGAACATCCAACAGCTACGTCGCTTCTACCCTTAAGATGTTTTAAGTCGTTCATGTACCTTGTTTATGTACGCCAAGTCTAACCATCAAGGAAGGGTCGGCCTTGCCTCAGCAAAGCCCGACCCTCCCTCGGGGGCTAGAAGGGGGGAACCCCCTCCGCGTCAAAATTTTCCTCGGAAAAGTGTTCCACCAAAACGACTTTCGTGTTTCCTGACTATATCGGTAACAGAACCCCGCAAAACGAATAAGAGTGCATGTAAGAGGCAAGGCCGACCGAGCCGAGGGACTCCTACGCCTCCGGGATACGGATACCTCACTCGTCACCTTCCGCGAAAAATAACTCTTACTCGGATAAGCAATTCTGCTACTGACGAACGAGTCCGGATACTCGAAACAAGGGGAAAAGAAATGCAGCTTTATAACACGACGACAAAGTGTCTAGGCCTCGGCGGCCGCGAAAGACACATGCATGTTCCAAACAAACTGCTCCGGCAGAATCAGGCATCGCCCGGGGGAGGAGCGGCACCCTCGGCTTCGTCTCCACCCTCGGTGCCGTCTCCGCCCTCGGCGAGATCCGCCTTGGCCTTGGACGACGACGCAAGCGGAAGGATCTCCACCTCGAAGGAGGACGCCAGCACTGCGCTTGGGCCCGCGACAGCCGCGTCAAGCCTCTGAACTTTGGCCAGGGCAGCTTCATCTTCGTCGGGTAGACAGTACCCCTCGCTGACCCGCTCCAGATCCACATCGTAGTGGGAAGCGAGCACGGTGATGGCCTGCCTAACGCCGTGATGCAGCGCCTCGCGGAGTCTGCTGCGCACATGGCCGCCCAAGGCCTACAGGCGACTCTGGGGGGAGCTTCCTGAGGGGACGTCGTCAAGACCAAAGACCTGGCAGAAGGCCAAGATAGCTTCAGACATGGCCACGTGGTCGGCTTCCTCTCGCTCAGTCGCCCGGGCAAGTGCCTTGGCGGACTCGTTGAGGGCTGACTCAAACTCTACAAACAGCCAAACAGAATTCTTCAGACACGAGTTGGAGAATGAAGATCGAAGTCACAAAGCGGCCAAAACATACCTTCAGCCCGAGCACGCTGCTCCGAGGCTGCGGCTTGGGCGGACTGGGCAGACCCGATGGCCGCGGCCAGGTCCTCCGCCAGGGCTCCGGCCCGAGCGGACACCTCGGCTAGCGGCCCCCAAGGGCCTCAGCCCGGTTTTCGGCCTCGGCGGCCTGGTTTCGAGATTGGTCCCGCTCGCCGATGACCTGGTCAAGCTCCAGCTGCCGCTGTTGCGCCTCTGCGCGTGCCGCCGCTGCCTCCACCCCCAGCTCGTAATAGAGCAACCGAAGGTCCGCTGCCTCGGCGCTCCGTTGGGCGAGGCGTTCGGTAGCCTCGGTAAGCGCGACCCTCAAGAACCGCAGCGAACCCCAGACGTCGGCCTCTCGGCGGATGAACGACGACTTGGCGGTGCTCAGATTCGTCAGATCCTGAGAAAAGGAAGCAGGGCATCACAAAGAATGCCCTGGCCATGCGAAAGGTATGCCTGAAATCCTTACCTGGAGGATCCTAGGAACGTCCCTGGAAAAGATCTCCATGGTCGACCGAAGCGACCCCATCACCGCCTCGGCATACTCACGGAGCTCATCCCAAGACTGCCCCTCCCGCTCATCGTCAAGGACGAAGAGGGGTTTCGGGGCGCCGCGGGTCCAGAACCGGAGCGCCTGCGCGCGCCGCTCATTGGGATCGCGCCGCGCGGGGATGAGGTTGCCGCTCCCCAAGACGGGTCATGGCTCTGCACCCCCTCCTCCAAGGCGTCGGGACCCCCGGCAGTCGATGCATTGGGTACCCCCTCGGCTAAGGAGGCGGGCTCCCGATCAGCGACCTCGGGCAGCGGCACCTCAACCATCTTAGCATCAGCGACGACGGGTGGCTCCACGGGTAGAACGGCAACAGCCTCGGCAGAAGCTGGTGCCGGCGCCGACAACACGTCAGGTGGGCTCAAGGCCGCAGCCGCGTCAGCAGTCTCCCCGGCACGACGGCCGCCTCGACGGAGGGGTCAGCCTGGGGAGCTCGCCCCATGGCAACTCGCGCCGCCTGGGCCCCCCGCTTGGGGACATCTGGTGCGGAGGTCGGCCGACCAGCGTGGCGCGGTGCGGCACTGGCTGCAGAAGCCGGCGCCATCTTAAGGGCCTTCCTGGGAGCCAGATCGGCCGAACCGTGCCTCCGTTTACTGGGAGGAAAAGGTAAAGCAGGATCAGGACACACGAAGAAGGAGCCAAGACATAGGTATCCTCGGATACTTACCCGCTCTGGACCAAGGCCAATCGTGCCTGCGGGGAGGCCCCTCGGGCCTCGGTCCCTGCAGGCGCCGCCAAGGTTCGCCCCGCTGCCGGCTTCGGCGCCGCTCCCATTTCGAGCGCCCGGGGCGCCGAAGGGGCGGCCTACCCGCGTGACATCACAATGGCCCGAAGATCAACCTCCTGTACGGCCGGCATGGGCGACTGCTCGTGGGGGACAGGCGGGACGGCCTGACTCCCCGGGGTCACCTCAACAACCTCGGCCAAGGGGTCAAGTACCCCCTCAGCTTGCCCCTGCTCTTCGGACCGGGACCCTGATGTCCCGGCCCCAGACACCGACGGCGCCAGCCCACTCGGGGGCTAGCTCGGCGACCCCTGGCCCAGCCTCAGATCCGGGCTGAGGCCAAGGCGGGCCGCCATGTCGTCGTCTTCGCCATCATCGTCGTCGTCAGGCGTTTCCGGCGACGGCTCCCTCGGGAGCGCGTCCCTCTCCTGCCTCCGACGGCGCCTCTCCAAGGCGTCCCGAGCCCGCATCCGCTCGCGGGCCCAAGCCTTTTTCGCGTCCTTCTTCTCCTTCTTCTTCTCTGCAGCGACCCTCCGCGCGGCTCGGTCCACCGCGTCCTCCGGGACCGGTGGCAGGGAAGGCTTGTAACACCTCAGCTCCTGGAGACGAGCGGAAATCCCAACTGAGAGAATCAAAGGAAACCTGACACAAAATAGTAGAAGGAGCGGACACTCACCAAGGACACGCACCCACGCTCGGGATGCATCAAGGGCTGGGTAAGGGCGCCGGCGTCTAGCCTCCCCACTATGCCCGCTACCCGCCTGCGAAGGTCGTCAGCAGAGAGGGGGACCGAGGACATCTGCAAACCCTCCAAGTCGACTCCCGGCATCATCTCCGAAAGCGGCAACCACCGCTCTGCCAAGGGGAGCACCCTCCGGCGATGAATGGCGGCAACCACCCCCGCGGCGGTGAGCCCCCCATCTCGTAACTCCTGCAAGGCCTCTAGAAGGGGCTGGAGTTTCTCCTGTCTCTCGCACGCGGCCCCATAGCGCCAATTGCTGCCGAGAGCAGTCACCACTCGTTGAGAAAACGACGGAAGCCTTCCATCGTCATTCCGGAGGTAAAACCACCGGCACTACCACCCCTTGTTCGAAGACACAAGGATGGCGGGGATGTACTGCTGCGCGCGCTTGCCTCAACTGGAGGGTGCAGCCGCCGGCTCGCACCGCCATACGAACCTTCTTCTCCCCCGTCGTCAAGGCAAAAAGCTTCGCGGAGAAGAGATGGGTCCACAGATCCTAGTGGGGGTCAATCCCCAAAAAGCCTTCGCAAACCGCCGCGAAGATGGCCGCTTGCGCGATGGAGTTGGGGTTGAGGTTGTGTAGCTCCACCCCGTAGTAATGCAGGAGCGCCCGCATGAAACGGCTTGCTGGCACTCCGAACCCCCGCTCATGGAAGGAGACGAAGCTCAGCACATACCCCGGTGGCAGGGTCGGGTCAGCCCCGCTCGGAGAGACCATCCACTCCGGCTGCGGGTCATCGGAGAGGGGACGGAGCAAACCGTCGGCGACAAGGGCCTCCAGATCGTCCACCGTGACGATGGAAAAAGGCCACGGGTCGTCCGGCGGAACGACGGTCACCTAGTCGGCCATCGCCAAACGAAGGGGGTGGCGGCGGAGCAGACAAAGTACGCGATTTTCTTTCTCTGGCTATTCCCTTAGGTTGCGAAAACCAAAGCAGGAGGCGAGCAGCAGAGTAAAGAGCCGCAACTGGTCTCTCTTTGGGGTATATAAAGGCCCGGGCAAGACCCGTTCAACACTTCGCCCGAACCAGCCGCGAAGTCCAAACCCAGAGACGAAGCGCCCGTTCCTCGAACGGCTCGCACGCGCAACAGGCGCCACGCGAATCGCCCGTCCCGTCACATTAACTCCCCGACGGAGCAGGCAACACCTTTGGCAGGCGAGGCGGGCGTCGCTTCGCCTTCGCCATAATGACCGCGTCAAAAAAGGTGTGCCACTTTATTTAAAATTCATATCCTTCCCCTCCTCTCTCTCTCTTGCCACAGGGACCGGGAAAGGGGACGTTGTGGAAAGGATCCTTCCCAGCGAAGGAAGCGGGCCCCAAGCCCTCCTACTGATCAGGGGTTCGAAGGCTGGCCCCTCAGAAGGGTTTCGATAGCCGCCCCAGAGCACTCGGACTTTAAGCCCATTACTGATCAGGGGTTCGAAGGCTGGCCCCTCGGAAGGGTTCGATAGCCGCCCCAGAGCGCCCGAGCTCCGTGCCCACTACTGATCAGGGGTTCGTAGGCTGGCCCCTCGGAAGGGTTCGACAGTCGCCCTAGAGCATGCAGAGTGAGGGATGACTCTGGGTACGTTCGATACATAACCAAGGCTCGGGCTACGCTCCCGGGGTACCCTAGGACATTTTCGAGACTGGTGGGAACAATTTGTAACGGAATCCCACCGGAGGGAGGCATCGAGCCCTCGGACCCTGTCGAAGGGGTCTGGGTCCGGCGAATCACCCGCATGTACTTTTGGAGCGCGCCTCCGGGCCACAGCCGACCCCTAACGAACGGGGCACGGGCGTCCACTCGGATCACCCATTAGCAGTTCACTGGAAACACCATGTTCGGCACCCTCCGAGGGCAACATGGCGCTTTCCCCCCTCCTCCTTGCGGAAAGGCGACGCAGGGGCGTATAATAAAAGTCGGGAAAGTCCTTGATCGTCCTCTCGCTCCGTGCAGAGGCTCGGGGGCTGCTCTCGCACCCGGCTACGGCCAAAACTGTTGAGAGCGTCAACAAACCAGCCTGATAACTTGGAACCCGACCACACACCCGGGCTACTGCCGGGCCGCATGAGGGAACGATCAGACCGGCTGAAGCACCACGAAAAGCATTCAGACCTCAGAGGAGTCAAACCACTCCTCTGAGGCCTCCAGGGCTACACCCGGCGGGTGCGCTCGCGCGCACCCACCAGAACAAGGCAAAAACCGAGAAAGGTTGGTCCCCTCACCAAAAATGCGACAAAAGCCTCCAAGCGAGTACCATCACTCCCTTTGAGGCTCGGGGGCTACTGTCGAGTACCATAATTAGGGGTACCCCCAACGCTCCTAATCACGGCTGGTTAACACCCTCAGACCAACTGACGGGTGCGGTTCAAGCCAAGACTTCGTCTACCCGAAGGACGTGATCTCACCCGAACCCAGCCTCGGGTTAGAACAGTAGTCCCAGACGAATTCACGCCTCGCCCGAGGGCCTCCTCAGACGGCAGGTGTCCCCTCGGCTCTCCCGAGGCCCGGCTCAGGCAGGCTTCATTGTGAAGCAACCTTGTCCATACCGCCTCACCAACTGACCGCTTCGCAGGCGCATTAAATGCGGGGGATGCCTGACGCCGTATCCTGACACATGTGCCTCAGTCGGCAAGGCCGAAATGACCGCAGTCACTTCGCCCCTCCTCTTTACTGTCCGATATGACAGGAAAACAGCGTCGCTCGCTCCGCTTCGACTGCTGTGTCAGCCACCCCGGCAACGACTGACAACAAGTCACGATCAACCACCGAGCTCAAGCCTCGGGCGCAACAGGAAGCTCCGCCTCGCCCGACCTCACGCTCCAGCCTCAGGAGGAGGTCTCCGCCTCGCCCGACCTCAGGCTCCAGCCTCGGGAGGAGGTCTCCGCCTCGCCCGACCCCCGGACTCGGCCTCGACCCTAGTCTCGGGGGGAATCGCGTCCTCGCCCGACCCCGGCCTCGACCTCAAGAGAAGTCTCCGCCTCGACCGACCCTGGGCTCAGACTGACCGTGCTGATAGGGGATGCATCATTCCCCTATTCCTAGCCTGCTCAGGCTACAAGGAACAAGACCGACGTCCCATCTGGCTTACCCCGGCAACGGGTAATTATGGTGCCCCGCGTGCGCCATGACGCTGGTGGCTCTCAGCCCCTTACGACAGCAAGGAGATGTCAGCAGGGTCCTCGCCGCGCTGCCAGCTGCGCTCCTACAGGACTCAGGCGCTCCTCCGGCGACCACGCCATCACATGTACAACGCCTAAGCTCTCCCCCAACGGCCACATTGGCATGTACACAGGGCTTAGGCACTCCACTGCCGGACACGTTAGCGCATAGCTACGCCCCCCGTTGTACACCTAGACTCTCTCCTTGCCTCTATAAAAGGGAAGTCCAGGGCCACCCTGAGGGAGGTTCGCGCGAGGGAAGCGGCGGACGAACTCTATGTCCCCCTCTCTATCTCCCTCACGCGACGCGCTTGTAACCCCTACTGCGAGCGGCACCCCTGGTGCAGGATAATACAAGGCTTGTCCCTCATCTTATGTTCCATCCCGCGCCAACCCATCTGGGCAGGGACACGCAGCGACAATTTACTCATCGGTCCAGGGACCCCCAGGGTCGAAACGCCGACAAGTAGCATAGGCAAGTAAAATGCGAATTGACTCAAGCCTAGCTACGGGTGCATAGGTTTCACCGAAATCCAAACCTTCGACTTATGAATATCCCTTGGCCACAAGTCGGGCTTTGTTCCTTGTCACCATACCATGCTCGTCTTGCTTGTTGCGGAAGACCCACTTGGTTCCTACAACATTTTGGTTAGGACGTGGAACTAAATGCCAAACCTCATTCCTCGTGAAGTTGTTGAGCTCCTCTTGGATCGCCATCACCCAATCCGAATCTTGGAGTGCTTCCTCTACCCGGTGTGGCTCAATAGAGGAAACAAAAGAGTAATGCTCACAAAAATGTGCAACACGAGATCTAGTGGTTACCCCCTTATGAATGTCGCCGAGGATGGTGTTCACGGGGTGATCTCGTTGGATTGCTTGGTGGACTCTTGGGTGTGGCGGCCTTGGAACTTGCTCATCCTCCTTTGATCAATTGCATCTCCCCCTTGATCATTGCCATCTTCTTGAGGTGACTCATCTTCTTGATCTTCTTCTTCATCATCTTGAGCCTCATCCTCATCTTGAGTTGGTGGATATGCTTGCATGGAGGAGGATGGTTGATCTTGTGCTTGAATGGGCTCTTCGATTTCCTTAGGACACACATCCCTAATGGACATGTTCCTTAGCGCGACGCATGGAGCCTCTTCATCATCTAATTCATCAAGATCAACTTGCTCTACTTGAGAGCCGTTAGTCTCATCAAACACAATGTCACAAGAAACTTCAACAAGTCCAGTGGACTTGTTAAAGACTATATATGCCCTTGTGTTTGAATCATATCCTAGTAAAAAGCCTTCTACAGCCTTACGAGCAAATTTGGATTTTCTACCTCTTTTAACAAGAATAAAACATTTGCTACCAAAGACTCTAAAATATGAAACATTGGGCTTTTTACCGGTGAGGAGTTCGTATGATGTCTTCTTGAGGATTCGGTGTAGATACAACCGGTTGATGGCATAGCAAGCGGTGTTGACCGCCTCGGCACAAAACTGATCCAAAGTCTTGTACTCATCAAGCATGGTTCTTGCCATGTCCAGTAGAGTTCTATTCTTCCTCTCCACTACACCATTTTGTTGTGGTGTGTAGGGAGAAGAGAACTCATGCTTGATGCGCTCCTCCTCAAGGAAGCCTTCAATTTGTGAATTCTTGAACTCCGTCCCATTATCGCTTCTAATTTTCTTGATCCTCAAGCCGAACTCATTTTGAGCCCGTCTCAAGAATCCCTTTAAGGTCTCTTGGGTTTGAGATTTTTCCTGTAAAAAGAATACCCAAGTGAAGCAAGAATAGTCATCCACAATAACAAGACAGTACTTACTCCCGCCGATGCTTATGTAAGCGATCAGGCCGAATAGGTCCATGTGGAGGAGCTCGAGTGGCCTGTCAGTCGTCAAGATGTTCTTATGTGGATGATGAACACCAACTTACTTCCCAGCTTGGCATGCGCTACATATCCTATCTTTCTCAAAATGCACATTTGTTAGTCCCAATATGTGCTCTCCCTTTAGAAGCTTGTGAAGATTCTTCATCCCAACATGGGCTAGTCGGCGATGCTAGAGCCAACCCATGTTAGTCTTAGCGATTAAGCAAGTATCGAGTTCAGCTCTATTGAAATCAACTAGGTATAGCTGACCCTCTAATACTCCCTTAAAAGCTACTGAATCATCACTTTTTCTAAAGACAGTAACACCTGTATCCGTAAAAAGACAGTTGTAGCCCATTTTACATAATTGAGATACGGAAAGCAAATTGTAATCTAAAGAATCTACAATAAAAACATTGGAAATAGAATGGTTAGGTGATATAGCAATTTTACCCAATCCTTTGACCAAACCTTGGTTTCCATCCCCGAATGTGATAGCTCGTTGGGGATCTTGGTTTTTCTCGTAGGAGGAGAACATTCTTTTCTCCCTAGTCATGTGGTTTGTGCACCCGCTATCGATGATCCAACTTGAGCCCCCAGATGCATAAACCTACAAAACAAATTTAGTTCTTGATTTTAGGTACCCAAATAGTTTTGGGTCCTTTGACATTAGATACAAGAACTTTGGGTACCCAAACATAAGTCTTGGAACTCTTGTGTTTGCCCCTAACATATTTGGCAACTACTTTACCGGATTTATTAGTCAAAACATATGATGCATCAAAAGTTTTAAATAAAATGCTAGTTTCATTTGATGCACTAGGAGTTTTCTTCTTAGGCAATTTAGCATGGGTTGATTGCCTAGAACTATATGTCTCACTCTTATACATAAAAGCATGATTAGGACCAGAGTGAGACTTCCTAGAATGAATTCTCCTAATCTTATGCTCGGGATAACCGGCAGGGTACAAAATGTAGCCCTTGTTATCCTGAGGCATGGGAGCCTTGCCCTTAACAAAGTTAGATAATCTTTTAGGAGGGGCATTAAGTTTGACATTGTCCCCCTTTTGGAAGCCAATACCATCCTTGATGCCAGGGCGTCTCCCACTATAAAGCATACTACGAGCAAATTTAAATTTTTCATTATCTAGCTCATGCTCGGCAATTTTAGCATCTAATTTTGCTATATGATCATTTTGTTGTTTAATTAAAGCCATATGATCATGAATAGCATCAATGTCAACATCTCTACATCTAGTACAAATAGAAACATGCTCAACGGTAGATGTAGAGGGTTTGCAAGTTTTTAGTTCAACAATCTTAGCATGTAAAATGTCATTTTCACTTCTAAGATCGGAAATGGTAGCATTGCAAACATCTAAGCCTTTAGCCTTAGCAATCAATTCCTCATTTTAATCCTAAGGCTAGCAAGAGAAGCATTCAATTTTTCAATCTTAGCAATAGAAATAGCATGATCATTTCTAAGATTGGCATAAGAATCATCACAAACATTTGAATCAACCTTAGTAATTAATCTAGCATTTTCATTTCTAAGGTTGGCAATCAAATCATGGCAAGTGCTTAGCTCATTAGTTAATTTTTCACATTTTTCCATCTCTAGAGCATAAGCATTCTTAACCTTAACATGCTTTTTGTTCTCCTTAATTAGGAAGTCCTCTTGGCTATCCAAGAGTTCATCCTTATCATGAATGATGCTAATTAATTCATTTAACTTCTCCTTTTGTTGCATGTTAAGATTTGCAAAAAGAGTAAATAAATCATCCTCATCATCACTAGAATTAGCCTCATCACTAGAAGTGACATATTTGGTGGAGGATTTAGATTTAACCTTCTTCTTTTTGCCGTCCTTTGCCATGAGGCACTTGTGGCCGACGTTGGGGAAGAGAAGTCCCTTGTTGACGGCGATGTTGGCGGCGTTCTCGTCGAAGGAAGAGTCGGTGGAGCTCTCGTTGGAGTCCCACTCCCGGCAAACATGGGCATCGCCGCCCTTCTTCTTGTGGTACCTCTTCTTTTCCTTTCTTCTCCCTTTCTTGTCGTCGCCCCTGTCACTGTCACTAGAAATAGGACATTTTGCTCTAAAGTGACCGGGCTTACCACACTTGTAGCAAACCTTCTTGGAGCGGGGCTTGTAATCCTTCCCCCTCCTTTGTTTGAGGATTTGTCGAAAGCTTTTGATGATTAAAGCCATCTCCTCATTGTCGAGCTTTGAGGCGTCGATGGGGAGCCTACTTGATGTAGACTCTTCCTTCTTCTCCTCCGTTGCCTTGAATGCGACGGGTTGTGTCTCGGGCATGGAGGATGTGCCTTGCTCGATGATTTTCTTTGAGCCTTTAATCATTAGCTCAAAGCTCACAAATTTTCCTATAACCTCCTTGGAGACATTAGCTTGTATCTAGGATCACCTCGAATTAATTGAACTTGCGTAGGGTTAAGAAAAACGAGGGATCTTAGAATAACCTTGACCATCTCATGGTCATCCCATTTGGTGCTCCCGAGGTTGCGCACTTGGTTCACCAAGGTCTTCAAGCGGTTGTACATGGCTTGCGGATCCTCTCCTTGGTGAAGCATGAAGCGGCCGAGCTCCCCCTCGATCGTCTTCCGCTTGGTGATCTTGGTCACCTCGTCTCCTTCGTGCGCGGTCTTGAGCACGTCCCAAATTTCCTTTGCGCTCTTCAACCCTTGCACCTTATTATACTCCTCTCGACTTAGAGAGGCGAGGAGTATAGTAGTGGCTTGGGAGTTGAAGTGATGAATTTGGGCCACTTCATCTGAATCATAGTCTTCATCCCCTATGGATGGTACCTATACACCAAACTCAACAACGTTCCAAATGCTCGTGTGGAGTTAGGTTAGATCATCATTTTGTCACTCCATATATTATAATATTCACCGTCAAAACCGGTGGTTTGCCTAGTGGAACGAAAAGTAAAGGAGTACGCTTTGAAATACGAGGGTAGCGTAGGGGAATCTTACTATACTTCTTGCGCTCATGGCGCTTAGAAGTTATGGATGGCGCGTCGGAGCCGGAGGTGGATGGCGATGAAGAATCGATCTCATAGTAGACCACTTTCCTCATCTTTTTTTCTTGTCGCCACTCCGATGCGACTTGAGGGAAGAGAATTCCTTCCCCTTCCCTTTGTTGCGGGACTCTCCCGATGGAGCCTTCCTGTGGCTTGTAGCGGGCTTGTCACCGGTCACCATCTCCTTCTTGGCGTGATCTCCCGACATCACTTCGAGCGGTTAGGCTCTAATGAAGCACCGGCCTCTGATACCAATTGAAAGTCGCCTAGAGGGGGGTGATTAGGGCGAAACTGAAATTTACAAAGTTAATCACAACTATAAGCCGGGTTAGCGTTAGAAATATAAGCGAGTCCGAGAGAGAGGGTGAAAAACAAATCGCAAGCAAATAAAGAGTGAGACACAAGGATTTGTTTTACCAAGGTTCGGTTCTTGCAAACCTACTCCTCGTTGAGGTGGTCACAAAGACCGGGTCTCTTTCAACCCTTTCCCTCTCTCAAACGGTCACTTAGACCGAGTGAGCTTCTCTTCTCAATCACACGGGACACTAAGTCCCCGCAAGGACCACCACACAATTGGTGTCTCTTGTCTTGGTTACAATTGAGTTTGTCACAAGAAATAATGAGAAAGAAAAGAAGCAATCCAAGCGCAAGAGCCCAAAAGAACACAAATGTCGCTCTCTCTAGTCACTATTTGATTTGGAGTGATTCCGGACTTGGGAGAGGATTTGATCTCTTTGGTTGTGTCTAGAATTGAATGCTATAGCTCTTGTAATGTGTTGGAAGGTGGAAAACTTGGATGCAATGAATGGTGGGTGGTTGGGGTATTTATAGCCCCAACCACCAAACTAGCCGTTTGGTGGAGGCTGCTGCCGCATGGCGCACCGGACAGTCCGGTGCGCTAGCCACATCACCCGACCGTTAGGGTTCGACCGTTGGAGCTTTGACTGGTGGGGCCTCTGGGCTGTCCGGTGGTGCACCAGACAGGTCCTGTAGACTGTCCGGTGCGCCAACTGCGCGCGCTCTGACCTCTGCGCGCGCAGACGCGCATTAAATGCGTTGCAGTCGACCGTTGGCGCTTGAATTAGCCGTTGCTCCGCTGGCACATCGGACAGTCAGGTGTGTCACCGGACACTGTCCGGTGCCTTACCGGACAGTCTGGTGAATTATAGCGGAGCGGCCTCTGATTTTCCCGAAGGTGACGAGTTTGGAGCTGAGTTCCTTGGCACACCGGACAGTCCGGTGGCACACCGGACAGTCCGGTGTGCCAGACCAGGGCACACTTCGGTTGTCTTTGGCTCTCTTTGTTTGAACCTTTTCTTGATCATTTTATTGGTCTATTGTGAACCTTTGGCACCTGTAAAACTTATAATCTAGAGCAAACTAGTTAGTCCAAATATTTGTGTTGGATAATTTAACCACCAAAATCTATTAGGAAAAGGTGTAAGCCTATTTCCCTTTCACCTTCCTCTTTCGCCCGCTTGTAACCCTACTATGAGCATTGATCACTAAACGCGCCGTACTGCAAGCTGCCGAAGATAGGATATATGAATGTTATTTCCAAACCAGTATAAATATTGTGTCTACCGTGTATACAACTTATTGTTGCAACAGACTCCATCATATTAATTGGGCAAACATTTTTTTCAATATATCATATGAATTAGTTTAATCAAATAATTAATTATACAGATAATTTAAAGACATTATATTAATTGGTCTAATAAAAAAATAATTAGCTATCTAATTGTAAACTATCGAAACAATGTTTTATAAACCGTGGTATTCTTGGAGCCGGATAAAATTATGGCTTTGTCACGGATAAGACCGTAATTGTGTGCGATCGTGCATGTCATGTGCTGCTGCACATCGATCGAACCCCTCTACGAAAGAAAGAACCCGAGGCGGCCAGCAGGCCCAGCACCGCTCGCTCGCCGCATGAGTAGAAGGACGTGTCCCTTCGTGGGGTGCGCCCGCCACCTGCCGATGCGACGTGAGAGGAGCCAAGCGCGCAGTGGGCCCTGGACACGAGAGCGGTGCGGTGTCGTGCTGGCGGCGGCGGCGGCGGCGGCGAAGGATAAATAGGGCCGTAGGGCCATCGTTTTGCATTGCCGTCGCGTGGCCGTGGGTTTTCATCGACGAACGACGACGACTCTGCCGCGCGCGTTTAGGCGCGTCGCCGCCGGCCACCCGGCCGGCCACTTCGACGCGGCTGTGGTGGTTTAAAATTCTCCGGCTCGCCGCCCACGGCCTCGCTGCACGTAGTTGCAGGTGAGTGAGGTTCTTCGATTCCCCCCAAACCCGGCCCATCTCCGACGATCCATTATTTGTTCGTCCATATGAAAATGCATCTCTTTTTGTACCCAGTTGTTACCTACATGCAGCTTTTACTGCTTCATTCAGTTATGGTCGTGTACATCTTCAGAAAACCAGACATGTTCAGGCAAGACCAGTGGGTATGCAAAAACAACAGCAAAGTGGCTCGGCATGTCGACAGCCAGCTGCTACTTCTACTTCTACATATAAACCACGCGCTGGCATGAACTCCACTCCAGCATGGATAGACGACATCATCGCACAAATCACATACCAGGTCAAGGCACCACGTTTCACAAACCTAGTGAACACCCAAGAACTATTATGCAATACCATCATTTTGCTCGATAGATTTTCCTAGCCCAGTTGTTTCATCTGAGCAAGTGTCTGTAGGAACTAAAACACAGTAGTATGCTGTATATACTGTCAAGCATGAAACGCAACCAGATCAGCTGCAGGATTTGCAGCACCAAGCTCTGGCCATTAGGTAGGCTGCATATCACAACACACAAAGGGAACATCAAACTACATACACTAGCTCCGTCCCCTCCAGGGACACTGCAGGTTGGCAGGCCCAAAGCTAGCACAGGGTCTCGCAACCCACAAGGTCATAATCAGTACAAGCATCCATCGGCAAGGGGAAGCAAGAGCAATCCCAGGTAGGTGGACGCTGGACAGATCCGTGCTCACGCCGTTCCTTGCTCCGGACTTTTCTGGCCGCTTGTACTAGCTCCGCTGTTTTGTTTCGCCAACATCTGAATCTGATCGCCATACCATAGTAGGAATTAGCATAGCACTCAACTGCATTTGGCGCCCCGTTTCAATCTCACGGGATAAACTTTAGCTTCCTGCTAAACTTTAACTATATGAATTAAAGTGCTAAAGTTTAGTTTCAATTACCACCATTAGCTCTCCTGTTTAGATTACAAATGGCTAAAAGTAGCTAAAAAAAGCTGCTAAAGTTTATCTCGCGAGATTGAAACAGGGCCTAAATAGCAATCTAGCCGACTGGTCAGTGATCACTGAAAGCTTATTCAGAAAATAAACAGGTAAGATATATATGGCATCCTGCTATGGTTCCTAACTTTTTACACCACTTGTGCCTAACAGATCAAGCTCTCTCACGAGGGTTTAATTTTCATGCAAGGCCTGACATTTCTGCGCTGAGGTTACATTGCTCACAGTTGTTCAGTAGCAGCTTGTCCAACAGTACTTGCCCGTTCCAGCAGTACTTCCAGGCAAAGTAGCAAATTTACGCAGAGCGCAAAGGTAGAAGCTAGCAACATCCAAAGGAAATAACAAAACACTAGCAGCATCCAAAGAAATTTGGTATTCTGCACTCCCTATTGTATTTGGTTGTCATTAACCAAACAACACAGTTTGGAGTTTGGACTGAACTGAACTTGAATAAGGCGCAACCAATCAAGGTCCTGCTTGTGGGCTTTACCGTTCAGATTTCAAGAAAAAAAAATATACCGTACCTTCCTGGATCTCGTATCCTTCAAAGCATTTCTCAGAAGATTTTCCAGCTTCTCCAGCTCATCTACATCTGATTCGTCAGCATTGCTCTGGGGAGACCTGCCGGTTTGAAGAAATTGTGATTATTTATCAAAAATGGGAAACCAGAGTGGGTGGAAATCCTGAGTTCTGGGTGTGTACCAGGTCGCAATCTTGCTCAGCATCAACTGCAAATCTGAAGAAGCTTCATCCTTGTTCTGTACCAAAAACACCCTAGTAAGCTATATTTATCGTAAATTTCAATATTATATATTTGCTCTGGTATTCTACATACTGTACAAACAGGACATTCTGTTCTGCATAGTGTGAAAAACATAGCATTTTGGTTGGTGCCGGCAACTGGCACAGTATGTAAAAACATTCTTTCTAAAACTATGATAAAAAAAGCAGCGAAGCTGTAGGCTGCATCATATGCGTTGTAAAAGCTACATCAAGATCTTTACATCGTTTCTATTTCGATCGTCATTTATATTCCTTCCTTCTCCAGAAAATTGCTGATAGCGGTTATATGTATCCTCTATGCTGAAAAAGGAGAAAAAAAATGAATATGATATTAGCTCCTTGCATAATGTACTCTTGGACAATCAACATCTATATATTCACCTCACGTGGAACAAAAATGCAGGCAGTTTTATTGGAGGTGAGTATATTATTATGAATTACATCCTGAATCTTACAGTCAAATACAGTTTATTAGTATGATGTCCTTTTTCCTCATGATATTGAGTTCATGCCCTGGTCCATCACATTCCATACTACTATTCTACTCTACTTAGTTCTCATAAAGGTTTCGGACCACTGTTTCTCTAGATGTTTTAAGAGTTTTCGTTGCTATATTCTTGATCATATAAAAACATCAGAACTGAGCCATGATACAACCTATCTGTCACATCTAACTTTACATGGTCTTTGATGCATATCTTGGACCACCAATATCATCTAGAATATATTTTCAAGATTTTATAACTATTTTATTATACAAATATGCAAATATATCATGTATCCAAACCTAAAGATTTAAAAGTTATTGATCTTCGTAGTTTTCAAGGTTTGACCAAATTTTGTCCTAAAATGACATGTTGTATCAAAGAGGAGCTACTAGTCATATACGCAAGTGGATAACCAATGAAATGCTTGTATCAAGCAATTACACAAGTAAATGTAAATACCTAGGACATTTTTTGTTTACGAACTCCTTATTTATATTCTTTTACCTTTTCTTCCCTTGAATCATAATGCGGATAAATCTGGTATGTGGGTTTGTTATCATAATTTCAAAAATAAAGGGTGTGTATTTAGAAGTAGATCACTGGGAAAAAAGGTTCGGATATTTATATGAAGGTCTAGGATCAAACCAAAAAGGCAATAAAAATAGACTTTCTATGGACAAGGATTTTAAAGGAAAAACATGGACTTCCGATGGGTGATACAGATTAGAAAAAATATGCATTCATGGGCTTCAAATCTATTCAGTTGAAGAATGAATGAAAGATAATGTATACCTTTGAGAGTTCTCGATATGATGTCATCTAGATTCCAGATGTCCAAGTTAACTGTTTGAATAATAGACTTTTCTCTACCATATATGCCCTATCATATTTATTAATGTAATGTGATGTTCCTTGTATCTGACTGTAGAGTTTGGACCACTACATACCGAGACAACCATCTAGGCTGTCTAGGTTCTGAAGTTATGATTAGGTACTAGAGAAGTCAAAGTGACTAGCTCTATATGCTCCATGTGGAAAAGCCAAGAAGTTTCAGGGCGTGTAGGGTGGGTTCTAAGAAGGCGCAGTCGTTAGCTAAATGTTTGGTTGGGCTTTTTGCACTCTTTCTAAATATTTGTAATTAATTTCCCCATGTTTCCCGAGTTGGATTTAGCTTTCTAAGTTTTCTTCCACACACTCCCAACAAGAAGTTTCCATCTTCAAATGTTCTGAATCTACTAGACACAGTATGGGCACGCCTTTTTTTCATGACAGGTTTTGTGTTGGGGGTGCTAGAGTCTAGTTGATGCACATGGCCCTGCCCAATAGAAGTTGGTTTTCTTCCATTGATATATAAGTGAAGTTGATAGCCAAGTTTTTCTTGTCTCCTCTTTTTCTTTCCCTTCCTTGAAGGCTAAATATGCTCAGTTGAGAATGAAAGCTGAGAGGACATCGAACAAATGAAATAAGTGGAGTATACATTCAAAACTTGAGAGCGACCCCCAAGTGATAGGTTTTTACCTTTTAGGGCAACAAAAGATATGCTCTAGGAAAAAATGATAAGAGAAGAGAGTCTAGTAAGCTTTTAGGCATCATGCCCATGCACTATAGAAATTGAATTGTTTAAACCATAATATTTTGGACAATAGAAACTTGTAATAAATTGTGACAAAGAATGTGAATTTATGATTTATCTCCAACCAAGTTATGAGCACGGTTGATCAACTAACATAATATTATCGAAAGCACTTTCGATATTATATATATCATTGTATAAATACTCAACTACATGTCAATTTCATAATTAGTTGTTATTTTTGTTTGTGACTTATTAGCGTGTCATAATTTTCCCATTGTTATATGTTTATGTTATTTTTCTTATATTAGTTGCACAGTTATAGGTTCTCTCTCATATGTTAACTTCTCAACAAATATTTTAGATATTTTATATTTAGTTGTTAGAAGTTGTTAAAAGTATATTTGGTAGTCTAGATATTGTGTCTCGTCTACTGTCATATATATCCATGATTTGCCTTGTCTCTTACTCATGTGCTCTATATAAACTGCCTAAGGGCTTAATGCAATACATCAATCCTTGATGGCAAACCCCCCTAACATGGTATAACGAGTTTAGGCTATGACTTAGGCTTCCCCTTCTGCTGTCGTCGTCGCGCTGCCTCGAGGAAATTGATCTCCATCAAGAGTTGCGCTCTCGTAGTTAGGATGCATGACTAATCCTTCTGATTTGTCGCGTTCATCGTCGTTATTGTATTGTCAAGCTTCAACAAATCAGAGGCTCGCTGGTTTCTCTACATGTCATGGTGGTTGTTGGGCTCTCCTACCGGTTGGATCATGCCTTTGTCCTTTGTGCATGCAATCATGGTGATGGTTGTGGGGCAGACGACATCCACGTGTTGTCGTGGTGACGATTCTGGAGAGGCCGTGTGAGCCCATGGGCTTTGTCACCCTTGACCCCTAGGGTGCTAAGAGACGAATTCAAGAGCATATTGCCTACCATGTATTTCCTATGAAAGTTGGCTAGGAGATACCTAAGCCAAAAGATGAGGACAACACGAAGGAGATTGAAGCTCGAGAGATGATTCAGTTACCTTATAAATTCAATCCCTTCAGCATCTTCATAAAGCCGAGCAATGAGTGGCTCATTATGGTGGAGACAGTTGCTAACAAAGTTTTATGCAACTATATTGTGAAAGAGATCATCTACTTAGTGCGATAGTGAGTGGCAATAAAGAGAATACATAATCGTGTGATCAAAGCATATGACTTAGAATATCTAGACTACCCCAACCTCATTGTCGATCATGATGCTAGATTGCAGAGGAAATGCAAAGTAAGAATTATAGATAGGGGTTGAGTGATTAGTGAAAAGGAGGCTAGAGGGGGCCCTCCGACAAAGTCCTTGAAGCCAAAGGCAAAATACAAGGGTAGTGAGATTGTGGCAAAGGAAAAGTTGCTAGCACCCAAGCGCTTTGAAAGGAAACACCATGAAGGTGAGAAGTAGAAGGTCTAGGTCGAGGCCTCTAAGGTTGCCTCAGAGAAGCCTGCTGGCATTGCAAAGACCCCTACCACTGAAGAACATGTACGAGCTGTTGTTGAAGAGTCTTGTTCTGAACGCTCAGAAAATTGAGGTAATGACAAAACAAACATCATGGTATTTTTAAGTCCTTTCGGGGTCGACCTTGTTAACTTTGATTCTATGTCGAAGTAGGTCGAGAAAAAGCCCGCCTAGGAGGATACATCAGGCGACAAGCTCAAAGAGGCATTGCCTAGCCTCCCCTGCATAGTGAATCCAATGGATGCGATCTTTGGAGATTTATTTGAGGAGAAAAGCAACAAAGCCATTAAGACCCCTGCCAAAGAAAAAGAGGATGTTGGTTGTGCTAGGCTATGTGCCTCTCCCTGTTAGCCAAGTCGAGCCTTTGTGATCGTGGTTTATCTCTTTCTCCCTCTTTCAGTCTTCTGATCGAGGATAAGGAGGGTGAGTTGAGTTAGGAGAATGGACTATTTGTGGGTACTTGGTGATGTAACAAAATTTGTTGTTGTTGTGGGTCCCTTTTTCTTCCTAATTGGTCGGGTTTTGCGCCATCGTCGCCTATTTTCATCCTTGTATTGCCCCTACATCACCGTCGACTACGTCGTTGTGCGCCTCTCTCACATGGTATACCTGGACCGTTCATGCTCTTCGTCATCTTCTTTAAGCACCACTGTTGCAACACTCTAGCACCACCATGACTCCTTGCGCAATGCAGATCTCACCACTGCCACTCTGGGTCCCTAGATGTGTCAACCATCTACTTCTTTGACTTCGTCCATCACAATCTCGTTGCCAGTGTCGTCCTCTGTCCTCGTCTACTTCATCCACACCGACAACCATTGGTGCATTGACACATGCTTCCTCGTTGTTCTTCTACACATTGCAACTATCGCGGAGGCCTTCTCTGCTAGTCACTTTAGACACTGACGTATGGTTGGGGTCCTCTACCTAGTATGTCTTTTGCTAGCAACACTGGTGCGTACCTTCATCCCCGGTGTGTTTTTGGGCTTAGCTAGTAAACCTCACACATGCCTCAGCCACGTTGATTCGACAATGTCGACTTCGCCATCGACCTTCTCCATTGACTGCCTTGACTGCATCACCATCTTTGTCTATGGTGCTTCCTTCTATTCGCCACCATCACCACAACACATCAAGCACACGACTTGTGTGGCTCCTACTTCTTAGTGACCTCGATAGCTTTCATCGACCACAACTATCCTTTGCAAGATTATCGACCACAACTGTTCATCCTTGTACTAGGCTACCTCAACATCGACACAGAGAACTATCGTCTACATCAGCTTCTCGTCGGTTTCTTCTCCAAGTCGTTGCATCTGCACTCCGACAACGTCACGACTATGGGGGATTTTAGTCCATATAGACTTCTATAGTCTAAACGTCTACCATGCTCCCTCTATGATTGTGGAGTGTTAGAGTATATTTGATAGTCTAGATATTGTGTCTCGAATTGCCACATGTATCTATGGGTTGCCTTGTCTCTTATGTCATGTACTCTATATAAATCGTATAAGGGCTCAATGTAATACATAAATCTTTAATAGCAATCTCCCTTCTTCATAAGCATCTTTAGTCACCAAAAAGGTCGTTACTCTTTTAATGAGAGTGTGCAGTGACTAAATATAATAATAAAATCTCAAATATAAACTACAAGATAAAGAAATTAAAAAATAATATATTTGAGATACAATACTTCAATAAACGAGACATTTTAGCATGACTTATGTAGCATCAGCATCATCACATCTTGTAGTTTTCTTCTACAATCCCGTGATTGCAACAAATTCCTGTGTTTGAATGGATAAGTGACGCACCACGCCTTTTGCCTAGTTTCATGTAGGTCATAGAATGTGGAGGTTATAGAGGATGGCGGGGCGCCATGCAAATAGAATGTCTATGACTGTTTTCAAACCAATATATCAGACAAAAAGTACATATCAATCACAATTAAATTAGACATATAATCACATATATATTAAATTCATATAATTATGAATCACAAATACATAACAATTAACAATTGTTGGTTAGTAGCAAAAAATATAGCAGGCGTTAACTTTAGTTATATTAAAAAAAGATTAAATTACAGAAAATATACGTATCTTCAACCATAACAAATGGCCTAGCCAAACTAAAATATAAACTTTTAAACTATTAATTTCAAATTAAAATAAGAGTTAGATAAAAATGGTTTAAAAATATGTCACTCTAAGGACTTGTCAAGTTATAATTTTCGAATGCTACCTTATAGTTATGGAATTTAGACCCACTACTACTATTGCGGCGGCACGAGTGAAGGGGAGGGGTGACGAGAATGTGAGGGGAGAGGCTGGGGGCGGCAGGGTCGCAGGGTATGATGGATGATTCAAATAATATTGTCCATTGGATTTGGGTAAAAAAGACGGGTTTATATAGTGATCTAAACCATGATATGTTAAGTCTAGGTGCAACTGTTTGGTGGATTTAGCGAAACTTACGGGTGTGGGGGTGATTTGGTTGGATTGGTTTTGCAAAGTTTAAACTAGTCAATTATATAGTGGTATAGACATAGATACCAAACATGAGAGATAAGAATAATATTTAAAGGCTCTTGCTAACTTTGTGGCGGTGGTCCCCTCCTCTGGTGACAAATTTGGAGGGTATGTGGCAAGGTTTTATGACATGGTGGCCGGACCGAGTGTCCCTATGGTTGGATCTTGAGTAAAATGTATCAGCGATTTTCAAATTTGACACAATGTGTCACTTGGGTATCAGAACCTAGAAAACTAGAAAAATAGGTCGAAAAGTTGGTCGACTCATGCAAATTTATCTAAAATCGATTTTGCTCAAACTAGATGCCAACGTGGCATGCTACTTTAGAGCTCACTAATGAAAGTTTGGGGACACAAGTTCAGAGACTTAAGTGACATAACATGCCAAATTTGGGGACTTGTGTATCAGCAGGCACATGATGCGTGTGGGAAGGATTTGATGTAGCACGTCACATCGCCATATGGTTTGAGCAAATCCAGATCTGAATGATTTTGCACTAGGGTCTATTTTTCTAGTTTCCTGAGTTCAGGGACCTAAATAACACATCGTATCAAGTTCGAGAACCGATGATACACTTTGCTTCTGGATCTTTGCAAGCTTGGTGTTGATGCATCCCTTCCCAATGGACAACAATGGTTAGTCATTGTTGTACGAGGTGACGGGGAGGGCCATCAACCCCACTTCACTCTAGGTCGCGGAAAGGCTATTTGACAACAAAATCTAGCATCTCTTCTGGGATACATCGACACCATGTTGCAGGGCGGCACCATCACCTCACTACTTAGCACCTATAGGCTTAGGGTGTATTTGTTTTCGCAGCTCACATATGCGTGATTGACATGAGCAGCGATCGAGAAAATCATGATTTTACTTGTGATACGGGATTTTCTGTTCTCAGTACAAATCCCGTGGTTGAGTCGAAGCCGCGGCGACGAGAATCATCTGCGCTGCAGGCTGTTTAGCGAGATTTTTCTGGTTTCTCGCGTCACTCCATCAAAACACGGCTTTTAACCGAAACCACCTAGTCTACTTAGCAATATCTTTCCACTAATGGTGGCAATTTTGTGAAGTGTGAACATAATTCGATGGGTCCGGCAAATTTAGTTTTATAAAAAATAGCTTAGAAGAACATCTTTCCAAGCTCTAAACAATAATCTCCTCAACTTTGAATGTTTCTTCTAAAAATTCCACATGCCACGCATTTTACTTGTTTAAACTTAAATTTTCTATGGTTACTTGTTTTGTGCTTCTAAGGCAAGAAAAACATAAAGAAATGGAAGTCAAAATTCCTATAAACAACAATATCCTAAAAATAGAGAAAGACAAAGTAGAGAAGAGGAACAATATCTAGAAGAATATATATAGAAGGTCAAAGTGAGCTATGTTAGCGTGTTGTCTTATGCCTTAATTATGTTGCTCTTGCTATTCATCAATTTTACTTCTCCAAAGAAGTTGTAGAGATTCATGATGTGTGCTATGCGCTGATATACAAAGATGTGCTATTTTTCACTTATGATATAGGTAGCACTTAACCACCTTCTATCATTAACCTTTTGTAGAAATAAATGTTCTTCACTTAGATAACTCTAGGACTTCCACTCATTCAAGGGACTAAGCACCAAATTAACTTCTCGAGCGAGCTTGATTTGCCAATCCTGATGAGACTAAAGAGATTCAACACCAAGTCCAAGATATTTTAGACCACAAATATGTATATAACAGTCTTAGTTCTTGTGTTGTTTTAGTTACTTAGGTTCAAAAATAGGGTGTTTTAGTTATTTTGGTCCAAAAAATATGGCATAACTAATGGGGTGTTTGGTTTGAGGAATGAGCTAGTCCATCATCTTCTCACTCCTCACTATTTTTGTTTGGTTTGTGGAATAGAATGAGTTAATCCATCACCATCTCTTTTCTCATAGTTACATAGTTAGTTAGTACTAATATGAGGAATGAAGTCATCCCACCAAATCTGAGGAATGAACCCATGATGGACCACCTTAATTTAGATGGTTTGATTCCTCAAACCAAACACTCTATAAGTGCTTCCATATGAGTGATTAGTAATATCTTTTGGGTTAACTAGTGCACAAATCACTTCTATGAGATTAATGGATGAGGTTTTATGTTTTTTATTTGTAAATTTGTGGTAGTCTATTTTGTGATATATTGATATACACTAAATCTTTAACAAAACATTTTACTCATCTATGTTTTTAATGTTTTATATGCTACACATCTATTTGGTAACCTTGTGAAGTACATTTTTATATCGAATAAGTATCTTTTTTTGGCTATGTTGTGACCTCACACGGAAGTAAAGTAGATGAAGATAACATGTGTGCTATAAAGAGTCGGTCAACGCCCACAACCGTGATAAAAGTGTGAAGCTTCTATGGACTTATATGATTTTATTATTACTTTGTGAAGGATTAAAGCACTATTATAGCCTTGCTAAATGAATTGACAAAAAGGACATCATGTTTCACTGAGCAAAAGAACAAGAAGTGTCCTTTGCTCTTTGAAAGAACATGCTTACCAACACATTATTACAACAACTTCCTAATTTTGTAGGACTTTTGAGCATCAATGTGATGCTAATGGAGTTTGCATTAGTGGTGTATTGATGCAAGGTAAGCTCGTTGCTTACTTTAGTGAGAAATTAAATAGACATTCTTAATTATTCTATGTATGGCGAAGAACTGTATGCAGAATTTCCTAATTACTCTAATAACTAAGTCAAAATAAACTGAAACGTACACATGCCTATGTGGGTTGAATTTATTGAATCATTTTCTTATGTGATCAAACATAAGAAAGAAAAAGATAATATTATTGTTGATGCTTTGTCCAGATAATATACTATGTTGTTCCAATTTGATTGTTCTATAATTAGGCTTAAAATATTAAAGTACAATATGTTAATAATAATGAACTTAAGGATGTGACAAAAAATATATATAAAGAGATGTATATAGAACAAATTTGTGATGCATGGTGAGTTTTTGTTTAGAGCTAACCGATAATGCATTCTACTTGTTTATGTTCGTCTTTTGTTGTTGCAAGAGGCACATGGAGGTGGATTGATGGAACATTTTAATGTCAAGAAGATAAAGTGTTGGTCACATACTTCTTCTATCCAAGGATGAGGCAAGATGTAGAGAGGTTCGTAGCTTGATACACGACATGTCAAATAGCTAAATCGCGGTTGAACCCATATGGTTTGTATATGTTGGTTCATTTCTTCTATTTCTTGGGTGGATATATATATATGAACTTTGTTTTGGAATTGCAAAGAACTAATAGGGGGGATAGTATTTTTGTGGTGGTTGATCATTTATCTGAAGTGATAACTTTTATTCCCTATCATAAAAGCGACGATGACATTCACATTGCTAACAAAGTCTTTCAAGAAATCATTCACTTGTAGAGGTAGGGACTTTTAAATATATGCTCCTAGCTTAGCGTCATAGATCAGTTTTGCACCTCTCTAGTATTAAAAACGCCTCATCCATTACTACTAGAGGGGTAGAACTGAGCAGTGGTGCTAAAGTAGGGGAATAGGATTAAAAGTACCTCTAAAGAAGAATCTATGTCTAGGGTTAGTCCATCTTTAACGTTGCAGATTTAAAGCCATATTTAGATGAAGAATTGAGTCAAGAATGACTCCATTTCAATTGAGGAAGGATGATAAGGACATCACACCTTCAGATGCGCCTACTAATCATCCGATCGTTATATAAGGTCCAATGACTTGAGCACAAATGTGATGATTAAATTTTCAAAGGTAAGTGATCCTTTCGATAATTTTGGGAATAGATTATCTAATTATGTTATCGTGCTTGATAACATTAGAGAGGGTCATGAAGTAATTGAAGGTGTGGAGGTGAAGATCAAAAAGAACGCCCAAGACCAATTAAAGGCATTAGTCCAACTCGAGTTTGAGTCTGAGTGGACCTTTAGGACCATCCTGTAGTAAAACAGATGTGCGAGACATACACGACATACATAATCCATTTTTTATGATCAATATATGAATAGAAATATATTTTCATAAGCTAACTAATAATTTTGATCTAAGGTCTAATTTCCACCGGAATTAATGAAATTATCGAAATAAGTCAGCATTCAAAATATGTTAGTGTTGTGTCACAATTTTTTGGTTGGCTAGGCATGTGTTGTCTTAGAGCCCATTAGGGGACACGTTCAAGGGGTGTGATAGCCTTAGGATATATAATTAGTAGCCACTACTCATGTTAGGACTCAAGTTTTGCTTTTAAAAATTATCTTTGAATAATTGTCATTATAGGGTTATAAAACCCCACTTTTGTGATCTTAGTCATACATATATTGTTAGCATTTTTGTTGAGCTGTGTACTTTCAAGTTCTTTCTTGTGTTTTCGATTCACTGACATGGATTAGCCTTCTTAACGAGATCAACCGGATTAGTGACACGGTTGATCACCATAAGAGTCGTAGTACCACGTTCCACCAAAACAGAAGTTATCATGAACCCGATGGAACATTAAGGACTCCATTATCATAACAAATAGCGTATTAGGTAACCTTGTGAATAATTCTGATTCCTTGTTTGGGGACTAGGTAGAAAATTAGTAAAAACATGATGATTTGGTGATGTTTGGATGTGGGGTTGTACTGGTTGTACTTTGGGCCACTTGGAAAACTAGGAATGATATGTGCTTTAGTAGTAAAATGATTATCGATCCTTCTAATGTGATATTTTTGTGCTATTTCTAGATGGATTCAAGTTTATTGTGTGCTAAAATACCCGCTGTTGGGGGTCTTCTTCTCTGCCGAACATTTTTTATTACTTCTTTTGGATGCTGAACAATATAGAATTATGTTTTGAGTTGAATAAATTAGAATTTTGATCTAAAATTTTGTGATAATTGGTCTAATTTTCTTAGTTGAAAGATGAAGCCGAATATTTATTCCTTTATCTAAAAAATCTAATAATAACTTAAAATGTTTAATAATAGGTAGACATGGATATCGGAATTCTAATAACTCTCGTCGTCCAAGTATATGAGATGCAACCACTTTTTTATTCTAGTCTCATAATATAAGGTGTTGCCTTGGAGCCTGAAAGCATCTAGGCCCCTGGTTGGTTTTAGTGATTAATGACAACGTAATATTATATGTGACTAGCGTGTGTTTTGCAGAGCAAATGGTAAGTTAGGTCGCATTACAGAAAGTTGTACTACAATGGTGAAAACAATCCCTGAGATGAGAACTTGAAGCGACAACTGAAACGACGAATCAAAAGATGAAAGTCTTCATATTCCGAGTGTTGAAGGAGTTGTAGACACTCGGTATAGAATTAGGTCTTCTATTTTGTTTTAGCCGTACTATAAAGAGAGGTTGTGGATGAGTAGTTTGACCAAGAGAATTCTAGTGTAGTGTTGGTGCATATTCACACTTACATCTAGTGTTAGGTGTCACTCTATAACACACTCACGAGTTAGAACAAAAACGGTTTTGAAAAACAAAAGGAAAAACGAAGTTAGGGTTTCTGTCTTAGGGGCACCAGACTGTCCGATGTGCACCAGACTGTCCGGTGCACCCCCTGACAGTGGTGCCAGTCAGCCCCGGGGGCAGTGATTCTGTCCCCGAGAAAATCCGAGAGCAACGAGTGGAGAAAAAGAATTTTAGCCGCCACACCGGACTGTCCGGTGTGCACCGGACAGGTACTGTTCACTGTCCGTTGTGCCATCAGCCCAACTGCTAGCTGTCAGAACTAGCCGTTGGAGACGACCGTTGGCGCACCGGTGGCACACGGACTGTCCGGTGCGCCCATACGCAGAACAGCCAGGTAACGACTAGTTTGGTGAGTGGGGCTATTTATACCCCGTCCACCTACCTTATTGAGTGTCTTGCTGCCCACATTGATGACCACATATTGCTACAACATTGCAAGCACAACAAAGACTAGTGAGGTGACTAGAAAATCTTAATTCCACGTCAGGACCTCATTAGTGCAAGTGAGAGCCACCTAGAGCACACACCACATGCATTAAGCTTCTCTTGGTAAAGTGAAAGTCTATTGCTTGTTACTCTTGGTGATCGGTATCACCTAGATGGCTTGGTAGCGTTTGGAGCACGGTGATCACCTCGGATGATTTGTTGGTGACCCGACTCAAAGATTGTAAGCGGTCGTGAGGGATCCACCGCGCCGGAGTGGCAAAGGATCACCTCATAGTGAGTACTTAGTTCTTGACCAAGGGGGAGCGATACCCTTGCGCGGGTGCTCCAACGATGACTAGGAAAGAGTGCCGACTCTTCGATACCTCGACAAAATATTGGAGGAGTCTTCTCAACCTTGTTTTACTTTCCGCATTTAATTCAAGCATTTTACTTTATTCAATTGTTTAGCAAGTAGTTGAAGTGATGTCTTAGGATTGTTATCTTTCTAGTAGTATTCTCTTATTGCTAGTAGTTAGGTGAAGTTGGGCTCTAGCTTAGGGTTTAAATATTTGCTCAGGGTTTAATTGTTGTTGAATTTTTAGAAAAAAGCCCAATTCACCCCCTCTTGGGCATCATGATTCTTTCAGAGCCATACTAAGAGCATCTCTAACCGCTCTCCAACAAATAACTATTAAAAACAGATTTTAAGGGCCATACTAAGAGCATCTCTAACCGCTCTCCAACAAATAACTATTAAAAACTAGTTTTTAGGAGTATCTCAAAAATTATTAGGGTAGATTTTAACCATTTCTCCAACCATTCTCATAACTAGGCCAAGCCACTCTTGGACCCACATTGATATGTTTCACTTGTGTATTTTCTTCTTCCACGACTTTGACATCTGTCCAACGACCAAACATATACCACCATCAAAGGTTGTTGGTTGTACGTGGGCGGACGTGGCCGGTGAGAGACTACCAACGGCGAGACCGAGCGATAGCAGAGATCTGATCGACAACGGAGGTTCAATAGCGGGTTGTGAGATGGTAGAAGCAGGATAGTGTGGGCGCGTTGCCAGCAACGGACGACGAGGTTGCGCAGATGGGGAGGATGCGCTCACGGAGGTAGACGACGAGGTTGCGTGGGTGGTAGCGGATTGTGAGGTTGTGTGGGCGTGGCACGTTTGTGTTTTCTAGGAAGCCCAAAAAGCCCCCGTTTGTAGCTACAAATGAGAGTTTTAATGACTATAAAGAAGTTGGAGCACTTTAGAGAAACCGTCGAAGACAAGTTTTTTGTGTTTTTCATGAAGAACTTAATTTATAGACTTTTGAGGAGCTTTTATAGATGCTCTAAGACAAACTTTACTCTGCAAACGACCAAACGTTGTAATCTACCATGCAAATCGCCAATCTTAGGAGATATGTTGCGGACAGCCTAAACACCCCTTATTAAGACACTCCCTTAATAAGGTGTCAAGGGATCCTTTCATTTTGAGAAATATGTATAGACCTTCCGTTTAAGGAAATATGTATGGATTGCAAGATTGGATTAGCATCGGCATCGAGGAGCAGCACTGCAGCAGTTGTGCAGTGCCAGGCACTGAGGGAAAAGGTAGTCAAGGGCGGTCTTGTCGTGATGACTAATAATCGTCCAAACCAACCAACTCTCCGTACGTGACGGCAGCGGCGAGAAATCCCTCTCTCCCAACCCAACATCAGCCAGAGCAATCAGTAATAAATAAACAAAACAAAACAAAAAATAGTCGCAGCACTAGAAGAAGTAGCAAGCCAAACGAGCCCACTTCCACCCGCACGCAAAGCACGTGCGCATGGCGAGAAGCGACAGGGCTGGCGAGGCCACTATCTATTCTGAAGCGGCGAGAAGGCAGAGCACAGCACACCCGTGCGGCCGGCCGGAGCCCGGAGCTGTAGCAGGCATACGGATACGGCTAGGGCAAGATCCGGAACAGGTGGACGCACAGGGACAGGCAGGGGTCAGGTCATGCTCCCAGTCTCTCTCATGCAAGGTGTGGCGCAACGCGCAAGTGCAACTCGGCGGGAGACAGTCTGGAAGCTAGCGCATGGCGAGGCGGCGGGACAGGACAAGGGGGGATCGAGGGAGGCCGACGAACTGCTCTTGCTAATAGTCAGTCAGGATGGTATGAGCACACAACAAGCAACAACAAATCGGATGGAACAGGAAGGGGAGCGATCGAGGCCGGGGCGGGAGGGAGAATTGGAATTATTATTACCTGGTGGAGGCGTACTCGTAGAGCTTGCCGGCGGGGGAGAAGACGATGAGGGCGACCTCGGCGTCGCAGAGCAGGGAGAGCTCGAAGGCCTTCTTGAAGAGCCCCGAGCGGCGCTTGGAGAAGCGCACCTGCCGGCTCACCCGGTCCTCGATCCGCCGCAGCTCCACGCGGCCGCGGCGTGCCATCGCCTTCCCGTCCGCTCCAATCCGAGCCGCCATAGGCTGATAATAGGCTAGCTGGCCTCACTTCACGCTGCTGGGCCTGGCCGCCTGGGAAGGAAAGGAACAGGGAGCGCGGTTGCTGGAGGCTGGAGCGAGCGCGAGGGGTTGGGGACGGGGAGTGGTGGGACCCGGCGCTCGGTCGGTGACGGCGGACGGCCGCACGGGGGTCAGGTCACTCTCGTTCATTCACCAGTGCCCAGTGCTCGTATGTTTGTGGCAGTCACGACGCTCTCGTGGTAAATTTCCAGATCGGGAAAACGCGGCGTGGAGGCGGTTTGGCTGGCTCCTGGCTGGCTGGCTCGTCATGAGCGTGAGCCGTGAGGGCAGGTGTGCGACATGCCCCACGCCCGCGCGTGAGCGCGGCTGTCCACACGGCACTCGCGCCCCGAGCCACTCGCTCTTCACGCGCGCCCACGCCGCAAATATCTCGCCGTCCTATGGCGGTTCGAAGCTGCGCGGATAAGGACGCTCTCGACCATTTTTCTTCTGGTGAAAAAACGAGAGAGGACACACTCGACTCTCCAGATCCTTCCTCATGTCGGTAAGTTGCGGGGAGGTGTTTGGCCTATCGAATGTCGGTATTAATATTAAATCTATTTAAAGATATAATATCAATATTATCCTCTTCATCTAAAATAATAATCATGTTAGACCAAATAAAACGTAAAATCTTATAAATTTTATGTTATGAAGTGTTTGGTTGAAGAGCCAAGTAGAATGGAATCGTTCTGTTCTAGTTTTTTTGCTATTTGGTTACAAAGTAACTAGAACGGAATGACTCCAATTAGGGAATATTCTCCTCAGATCCAGAATCATTCCGCTCCAAAAAATCAACCGGACGGAGCCGCTCCGTTCCCATCCCGCTCTCACAGTCATGCTCCGTTTTGTTCACTCTGCAACCAAACAAAAAACAGAGCCGCTCCGTTCCAAATTACCAAACATAGAACAGAGCGGCTTCGTTCCTATAAATAGGAATAGAACGGTTCCGTTCTACTTGGCTCTTCAACCAAACACTGCCTAAAAGGACTCAAGAAATTGGTGAGAGATACACTTATGTATATAGTATTACATTTAAACTTGTCACCATATTTGTCTCAAAAAATTTAGTTCCTTCACGCGGCTTGTTTCGGAGCAAAGAGATTGAGGGGGTTAAAATATTTTATTAATTAATATAATATAAGTTTAATATGATAACACATATTTACTAATTGATCTAAGTATAATTTTAATAATAACTAGTCGGTTACCCGTTTGTTGCGACTTGCGACGGCTCACAACAATACACACGTAAATTATCCATAAAAAAGATCTCAAGATTTTTTATTGGTTGTCTCCGCTCTTTGCATAATATTTTTTTATGAACGCACGGGTATCATAGGCAGCAAATCCGAGACACTCATCCCTTGCCTCCCCCACTTCCAAGGTTTCGTAGAGCAGGAGGGGAAGGGAAGAGGTGGGCATACCTGTTCGTTGCCGGAGAAGGACACGACGAAGACCTGGGCATCTGGAGCCGACATAGGTAGTATACCGCTAGATATATAGGGAGAGAGCACGCAAGCGGAAAAAGAAGCTCAGCCAGAGCAGCTCCAAACCAAGAGGCACCCGCACCAGGCGACAGTCCGAGAAGGGCGAGAGAATGTGAGTGTCTTCCCAGCCCTGGACCCGCCGAAACGACACAACACCACCACCAACTCCGTAGCATATGCCGACTGCTGCCACGCTACGGGTCATAGTTGTCCAATATCTCAGACCTAGACTCCTTATCGCTAAGATAACCTAAGCGTGGCAGGCGCCACCATGTCCTCCTCAACGACACACATAGAGAAAGGCCAGAAGCATGACCGACTCGCCCCGTACACGCGTCGACGAGCGTCGGTCGGCTCGCGGCTGCGATCGTGGGTGGGGCAGCAGGTTGGGGAGGAAGAATAGGGTGAAGGATGGGAAGACCAACAGGACGTCCAACGACGGTGAAAACGATGGTGCGCGCATGATGTGAAACGTCCTCGTTGACGTGCAATAGCCACTACGCGAGTCGGTGTCAGGGCTTCCTCCTACGCCTCTACCGAGAATGGGATGGCGCGGAGGTGGAGGCATGAGGGGAGAGAGAAAAGAAGTAGAACGGCGAACGAGGTGATGGCAACTGAGGCGAGGACCATAATTATCATAATTATTGTGCAGAGGTATAGATGGCCAAATGGGCCGTGTCTAGCGAGCCTGCCCGAGGCACGACCCATGTAATAGTGCCTGGGCCAACCCTGCACGAGCGTCATGCGGTGTTTGGGTTGTAGCCTCAGTCCGTAGCGCTGGTCCGACCCGACACGATTATTTTTTTATTTTACAAAAAATCATATATACATATGTACAATTTATATTCAATATTATAAACACCTAAGCATGCTGTTCTTCTGATTAGACAGTTTCGCTCAGTGTCTTCCACCCTTCTTCCATCAAGGTGTGGGTTCAAACCCCATCTCATGCATCGCTTTTTAACATACCCTATCTCCTGCACTGCTTTTTAATATTTTATGTTGAGTTGATTTGGAAGAAATGTAGGGTCTTTTTTAAAAAAGATGACGCATGACGACCGTTGAAACTGGTGCTTTAAGTATAGTAGTGGCGTCCGGCCCGAGGCACGACCCATTTAATAGTGCCTGTCTCGAGCACGCGCCTGCGTCCATCTCTCGAGCACGCGCCTGCGTCCATCTCGCGTACGACGGCGCGTCTCTTTTTCCCAGCGCCGCGAGGCGAGTGGTACCTTCACTGATGCAGCGACGCGGCTCTGCTACTCAGCGTTGCAAGGCGATAGTTCGCTCCCATTGGCCATGTCTCCCATACGCACTACGCGTCCCGAGATGAAGGGATGCTTCAACAGCCGGGTGCTGGCGTGCAAGCAAGGCAACGGCATCTCCGATGCCCGCGCACATGGAAGGCAACGACGACTGTAGAGGCCCGCGTGCGAGCGAGGCTCCGACTGCCCGATGCGTGGGAGACAAGGTCGCGACTGTTTTTCCGACTGCTCGCACGCGTGGGAGAACACTGCGATGGAGGCCCATGGCAGCACTGGAGAGAGGCGAGGGTGGCTACTGGCTATCGTGCGGAGCAGGTAAACCCAACAGTGGTGTAAAGTATTGAGCATAAAATTAATAACCTTAAACTGAAGCTATATGTATATACGTAGATAAAATCAGTACAATTTGTATCTACGGGGAAGAGTAGAATAATGTACATCGCTAGCTGCCACCGCCATGGAGGTTCATGTGGAGGAAGACGTTGCGCGGAGGGACGCTGCCCTCGTCATGCGGACTACACCCAAGATGGACGAGTCTCGCACCGAGGGAGATCCGGACCCAACTGGAAGTGGAAGCGGCATCTTGGGGCCAAGCGTCGCCGAAAGATAGCTACGGAGAAGAAGGGGATCGCGGCAGCAACGAGTCAGCAGGCACCCATGCTTATCCTTCCTTTGTGTTTCTATTTGATCTGTTTTTTTTTCTGCCCACGCCATATCATCGGTTTGCGGCCCCGGGGCTACCCGCCATCGAAAGGCAGCGGCGGAGAAGAATGTGGTCGTGGCTGTAATGGGTCAGCAGATACATCATCCACACTTATCATTTCGTTTGTGTTTTTGTTTGATCAATTTTTAAAATTTCTTTATCAGTTTGATTGGTATCCACTTGCATCCTCTCACAGTTTGATTCGTGTTCGTTGGATGGGTCTCAAAGTTACCTGTTGCTTCGACTACACTCTCTGAATTTCGCAAACGACATCTTGGGGCCAAGCGCCGCCGAAAGATAGCTACGGAGAAGAAAGGGATCGCGGATCGTGGCGGCAATGAGTCAGCAGGTCCAGCACCCATGCTTATCCTTTTCCTTTGTGTTTCTGTTTGATCTGTTTTTTTTTTCTGCCCGCGCCATATCGCCGGTTTGCGGCCCTGGGGCTACCCACCGTCGAAAGGCAACGGCGGAGAAGAATGTGGTCGTGGCTATAATGGGTCAGCAGGTACATCATCCACACTTATCATTTCCTTAGTTTTTTGTTTGATCAGTTTTTAAAATTTCTTTACCAGTTTGATTGGTATCCACTTGCATCCGCTCATAGTTTGATTCGTGTTCGTTGGATGGCGACGTCTCAGGTTTCGTACAGTTCACTAAATTTATTTTGCTCAATTGTAAGGGAATTGTGTCCTATATAAGCTCGCGCTCGTGCCGCACCCGGAGCACCCCTTCTTCCTGCAAGTCTGGTTCAATTAAATTTTTTTGTTCTGTCATGTTGCAAAGTACTTGGCGAGCTATGATATGTCATTACCTTAGTGAAAAAATTGTTTCTAATATATCAGTATTTTTAGCTGTGCAGATCATGTCATCATATAGATGTTGCAAACATTATAAAATAGAGGATCCATTTGAACTCTTGAGATTGTGGAGTGCATGCCTAGCCTAAATATGAAACTTAGCGTTGGCATTAGTAATTTCAAGTGTTATCTGAATAAATTGTTTCATACTTGAATTGTTTTCCCTGTGTTATTTCAAAAATGAAGTAATCGGTTTATATTTCTGGTTTTGTTACTGAAAGTGGCGTGCCATGATTCTTGCCAAGAGAACAATAGTGTCCTTGGCTGTTGTGTGAGTTTTCAGAAAGTTCAGATTTTTTGCATGCATAACCTAAATGTGAGACTTAGCATTGTCATTAGTAATTTGAAGCGTTATCTGAAGGAATTGCTTCATACTTGAATAGCTTTCCTTATGTTATTCCAAAAAAAATGAAAGTAATCAATTTCTAGCTATGGTTTTGCTACTGAGAGTGACGTCATGAAGAGTGTTCAAAGATTTATTTTTTTTGACGTTCCAAAGCATGGTAACCACCAAGGATTCATCCTTTACAAAGATTCTTCATCGCAGGATTTCAATGCATTACTATTTTTCTGTCATTCAGTGCTATTGGCTCTCTCTACTAACAATGCTTCCTTATATTCGCAGTGTTGTTCAGTGTTCTTCATTACCTACAAAAATGTGAAAACCTCCAATAATCCAATCACATATATTAAATGAAATATGCTACATATATTATCTATAATATTTATTGCCAAAATCATAATTCTAAATATACTTCAGAAACATTAGGCTTGCGCGTGGGGCGCGCTTCAGACACTAGTTTTTTTATTAAAAAAGGATGGTTAGTTTTTTCTTCTTCCGTGCTCATGCAGCTACTACAAGTGCGTTGGGAAATTGGGAGCCATCTTGGGTTCAAAAAGACCATATTCTACGTTTGTTGCACCTCCTGCGCAGTCAAATCTCCTAACTTACCGTTTTGATTCACTTTTTTTCTTGAGACAAATGCATATGTTATAGTAAATATAATCAAAGATGCTGCATGTCCTCCAAATCAAATAAACCGAGCTTGCCGATACAATTTCCTGACAGGCGGTAGGCCGAGGGGTACACGGACAAGTTGATGGGTCAAAGCCTGTAGAGATTCACTAACTTGAAATGCTGATTTTGTCGAGAGAGAGAGAGAAGAGAATACAAGTGGCCCATCAAATGTTCTTTTCTGTTATCTATTAGCATATAGCTCAACATGGTCCATAGAGCAGAGAGGTTGACAGGGACGACAGCACGAGTAAATTGACAGGGACGGCAGCACGAGTAGGACTTGTTCGTTTTCCTCTCAATCTATGTGGATTGGGTAGGATTGGATGGATTTAAATCCCGAATAAATCAAAATCTTTCATATATTTTTTTCAATCCAATCCAATCCACATGAGGACAAGAATAACCGAACAAGCCCGTAAAGAGGAGGCAGCGGTGACATTGGGGAGGGGAGAGGGGGAGGCTAGGGGTGGCAAGATCGCAGGGAGGAGGGATGAACTACTACGACCTACCCTTATACTTCAGTTTCTAAGAATGTCTGTAGCGGTTCCTCCTAAATTTCTTTCCTTATATCACTTTTTGTGCCATATCATCAATATTTTATCCCCTATTTTTTATCTCCCGCAGCGGTTTCTCCTATATTCTTCCCTTATACCTCACTACAACTATAAAATATCATTATCTAACCCTATTTATCATCTATTAACATTTTTTCTTCACCTATTAAAAAAGCACCGTACAAATGAGTAGTGAATAGAGGGACGACGACCTCACGCTGGCCTTGCAGCCGTGGGGGGCTCCTGTAGCCATCAGATCAAGGGGAGGGGGCAACCTAGCGAACGCGGCTACGGACAGCCTAACAACATGGAGCAATTAGTTTTTTTTAGGTAAGTTACTGTAGGAGATACCTACAGTATTTTTATTATTTCTTGACAAAGTATGAACAATTTACAAGGTGAGTACTAAACCACTACGGTATAGAGTGTTGAATCTAACTTCTAATTCTATCACCTATCTCCGACTTAACTCGGTGACAAACAAGACGCATTTGTCTTTTAAACATCTCCCGGCACGCTTCCATCCACAGTGGGCGGGATCTCGTGAGCAATTAGTTTGTTGGTATGCAGACAGAACAACATATTATTGGCTGGATATATTTGACTAGTGAGATTAATGTAATTTGCCTGTTAGTTGCTACAAAGACCAGAAGTGTTTTTTTGATAAAAGAAGGAATGTTCATGGCTAATATTACGAAATGATATAAAATGCAACGTCGATGGAAGTCAGGCATCAGTTCGGTCTGAAACCAATTATTGGCAACCCACACGGCCACACCTGCACTCAAGAGATGAAACAAATCCTCTGCGGCAGCCGGCCCTGCAGAGAAGACTCAGCCCACTCAAGAACCATTCACAGGCAAACGGGCCAAGTAAGATATGCAACCTAATGAACCTCTCACTGCCCAAAGTCGGTTAGTAACACCATGTCAGGTTCTATACAAAAAAAAAATCAATAGAAAGCCTTGACATGATTCATTGAGCACAAGCGTAAGCTAAACTATCTGGAGACCCCTCGGTCAAAAGTAAAAAAGAATCGGTGCGCTACACGAACTACTAAATGACTGCCTCATATGCCCCCATATTACAGGATACAAGCACATATGCGCTACACGAACTACATTTCGAATATCTCAAACTGTGAGTGTAACTGCCATGGTATGGTATGGAACCTGAGTGAAAATGCAAGGCCGCCATGCTGGTGACACGTGCAAAATTGATTCAAAACATATATACCTGCGGACCTGCCATGGCATGGAACCTGAGTGAAGATGCAAGACCACGGTGAGTGCTTCCTCAAAGAATATGGCCATCAGGGCGACCAACTTCTGAGCATGCCATTTAGTGAGGGCTCCCGTTTGTGTAGAAACCATCCGGGTTATGTGCCTCCATCTCAGCAAGCATCACGGATTTTGCCCTCTGGTACCTATTCCTTTTCGCTGATATTGCTGATATGGCTGTAGCCAGAATTTAGCAAGTCTCAGACAGTGCCATCAAGTCACGATTTAGTGAAGATACATAAAAATATATATGAGCCAAGCTAGAACTGAATGGTTTTCTTTCTTACAGCAAGAAGTTCCTATAAACTAAATAGCAACCAAGATAATGGTTAACAAGAGAAATGAACTGCCTTTGCTGCAATGTAAATAATACTACCTCCATTTTTTTATTTGACGCTGGTTAGTTCAATTTTGTACTAAGAAACGTCAAATATAAAAAATCGGAGGGGCTACTTACAGATAACTTGGCAAGTTCAGTCACATATGAAGTTTTAGAGCAAATATTAAAAGGAGGGAAGTTAGTTAAATCATACTTACAGGTCAAATCTTGAGGGAAGTCAAAATCATAGTCATATGGCCCCCTTCTGATGCACAGTATGTAGACCACTATAAGTATGACGAGCAGAACAAACCCAAACGATGCTCCAAGTGCAATTTTGCCAGTTTTGTTCAACCCTCCTTTCTCCCAGAATAATGCACAAGCAGGTAAGGTAGGCACGCCACACAAACCTTTATTACCTGAGAGGCTGCCAAAAGAATACATGTTAGTAAAAGACGGAAAACAAATACCACAAGTATATGTCAATCATGTACTAACTAGCACAGTACATTATCTATCTGCTAACTCTCTGCACTCCTAAACTCCCTATTTGGAGAAAAGTGCCAAGAATAGTAAATATATTGAAAATAAAGCTGCACAGTTTAGTTAATCACTCATCCTCAGATAAAGTAAACAAAGCCTTGTCCATCTGTTCCTATGAAATAAATTCTTTTATCACACATCAGTTCCTTTTTTTCAGGACTAGAATATCACAGTCAGACCTATTTTGCTAAGCACATGATTTTGAAGATTTGGTCTACTCTACTCTGATAATACCATAATAATTACATTACTCAACATGATAGAACCTAAACCCTTCATTCTTCGACCTGTTCAGGAGCTAGCATAAAATAGGCTAATAAATAATGACGATTATCATCTGAGCATAGTAAATCTTTCTAACCATATCTGACATCACAAGTAAGAAGTTGAAGTTTCGTTTACAAGACTAAGTAAGGATATATTACTCTATCACGCCACCATGCACGCCAATTGAGTAAAGTCTTTCTGGAACTTGCCCATCGAGTTGATTGTTGTTTAGTAATCTGCACGAGAAATATTAGCTAGTAAGTCTATACTGGTACATGCATACTCATATATTACTAAAGAACTGCTGAAAGAGGTTATAAACAAATTCAAACAGTAGCTTGAAAATGCACTTACGCAGTCTGTAACTTGGATGAACCTATGGTTCCAGGAATGCTTCCAGTAAACTCATTTGATGAAATATCCCTAAGAACCCAATGAAACAATCATATCAAACAAGCTTATGATGTATAAGAGCACTAGGTTTTGTATAAGCACAAGGTTTGCAAGATCATAGATAAATATGAATTAGTGAATTTAAAATTTTAAACATAAGCTGAAATAGTAAATACAAGAGAATAATCACAGGAAAACATGCACAGCTATTAATCACATTTACTAATTTAATATTCTATTTACTTTTATAAAGTTGGTTAAGTGTAACAAATCATGATCTTAAAATGTCTTATGTTGAGCAGCCATTGTCCAGTTGTTTCAGCAACATGGATCTTAAACATGTTGCAGAAGAATGTTAACTGAAGCGAAAGCACACCTTCATCTTATAAAGTGGTATAATTCGTGTACTTACAGTGACACAAGTGAAGGTTGACCTAAACCAGGTGGTAAGCTTCCAGTCAGTGAATTATAGCTCAAATTCCTGTCCAAAAAGAAGATAACCACATTAACAGGCATGGCTGGATGCCTGGAAACTGTTAAATACAGAAATAAGCCAAAAGGGCATTTCCATAGACATGAAAGAATTCATGGAAAATGTATGAGTATGTATGAAAAGTTGAAAACATGGAATTGTTAAAAACGTAATAGTTTATTGTTTATATAATAATAAATATTGAATGTAACCTACTGCGAAGCAGATCCATCAAAAACAAGAAGGCAGCATGACAGATTCACAAAATAACTTACATTTCAACATATCCTTTAGCATTTGTACTTGCCGTTTGTAAAAATGAATATATATAAATAGACCATTCAAAGCAAAGTGGACAAAAAGAATGAATACAGTGTACATATGAACTAGAATCTGTTGGCAGGACTATAAAGTATTAATGGATTTTTTTTACTGTTCATAGAGGAAGACTTTATAAATATAGTTTATCCTAACAGAAAAAATAAGACAATCAACGAGCTTAATCAGCTGAGATATGATTAATCAATTGTGAGGGCCAGGGAGCTGAGTCCAGTGAAAACTTTATGAGATGGAGAGATACTATGAATCTATTCCCATAGGTAGATATAGTAATCAGACCCCAATGGAAGCTTCATAGGCATTCAATTTTGTGCACAAGCCCTACTGCCTAACATTCTTGATCCACATGAAATGGTACATTACTTTTGCTGAGAAACATCTTTCCATTTTAAGAGTCGTAGCAACCTAGCACACATGAACGGTATCATAGCCATTTAGGTCATTCCAGTCATGTTATTGTTGGGTCTATGCTTCGTCGCCGAAGGTCTTATAGAAAGAAGTGATCCTCGGATGAAGCTGTTCGCACAAGATAGCCGAAGGTGCCTTTTCGCAGAGCTTCGGCATTACAAACCGACTTAAAGATAGAATGACCTTTTAGTCCATAAAGGTCTGAGTCAACGTTGTAAGTTCTTATAAGGGGCATACTTGTAATTCCTCACAGGCTGCGTCCTGTGCCTATAAATAGTGAACAGTATTCCGTTACTGTTCACGCATTTTTCTGACATTTGCAATCGCATTTCTCGGAATACAACCTTTGTCAAGGCATAGGTATCATTGTATTTTATGATTCAATATATTAAGTGAATATTATATAATGCATCTGTGAATCATTTATTCATTCTTACCTTTTATTTTACATTATTCTACAACGTTTATTGAAAGTTTATTACGAAGGTTCAACTTCGTAATAAGACGCTTATCAACCTTCGTCTAAGATCCATTATCCTCAAAGGAATAATGCTTCGCGGACGAAGGACAGTATCATTTAACATTCTATGTTGCCTTGTTCTTAATTCATAGCATTTGAGAACAAGTCCCCAACATTGGCGCCCACCTCCGGTGAACTCACTTCCACTTTTTGAGCTGATGGCTTCGTTCAACAACCAAGCTGGAGTTGCTTCGGACCCGAAGCTGGTGCTTCCGATCACAGGTGGCTCGTCCTCAGAGCCAGCTAACAAGAAGCAGAAGAAGGAGGCACAGAGAAGAGTACAACATGTTGGGGTGCAAGGACCCTTCATCAAATCAAGATGGTCTCACATTCCTATTACCTTCTCTCAAGAGGACCTTCAGCTCAAAGATTACCCACACAACGATGCCATGGTTATCTCTTGTGTTATCAAAGGATTTCTGGTTCACAATGTCTTGGTTGATACAGGCAGTGCAGCTGACATCATATTTGCTAAAGCCTTCAGACAAATGCAAGAGCCAGAAGATAAGATTCATGATGCTACACATCCTCTTTGTGGCTTCGGAGGAAGACAGATTGTAGCACTGGGCAAGATCACCATGTCAGTAACCTTCGGATTCGTCAACAACACCAGAACCGAACAGGTTGTGTTCGATATTGTTGACATGGAATACCCCTATAATGCAATTATTGGTCGTGGTACCCTCAATGCCTTCGAAGCAATTCTTCATCCTGCTTATCTTTGCATGAAGATACCTTCGGATCAGGGATCCATCGCTGTTCATGGAAGTCAGGAAGCTGCCAGAAGGGCCGAAGGAAACTGGACTGACTCAAAAGCAATTCATAACATAGATGAAGCTGAGGCTTGTGAGCAGTACAAGTTTAGAAGGGAGAAAGCAGCTTCAGCAGATCAGCCGAAGCCCATGCTCTTATGTGAAGATATAGCAGAGCAGAAGGTGTTGTTGGGTTCTCAGTTATCTGAAGAGCAGGAGAAAACCTTAATAAGGTTTTTGTTCAACAACAAAGATGTTTTTGCATGGTCAGCCAATGATCTCTGCGGAGTTAATAGGGATGTTATTGAACATTCGCTCAATGTTGACCCATCTTTCAGACCCAGGAAGCAGAGGCTTCGGAAGATGTCGGATGATAAGGCCGAAGGGGCTCGCAATGAAGTAAAAAGACTCCTCGGTGCGGGAGTTATCAGAGAAGTAAAGTATCCAGAGTGGCTAGCTAACACTGTTATGGTGAAGAAGGCCAATGGCAAGTGGAGAATGTGTATCGATTTCACAGATCTCAACAAGGCTTGTCCGAAGGATGAATTCCCGCTGCCAAGAATAGACTCTTTAGTCGATGCAGCAGCTTCTTCAGAGCTTATGAGTCTCCTGGACTGTTACTCAGGCTATCATCAAATTTGGATGAAGAAGGAAGATGAGCCGAAGACTAGCTTCATAACCCCAAGTGGCACGTATTGCTATCTTCGAATGCCTGAGGGGCTCAAAAATGCTGGGGGAAGTTTTAGCAGAATGACTGCGAAGGTCCTCCAGTCTCAGATTGGCAGAAATGTGTTGACTTATGTAGATGACATTATTGTAAAAAGCACGAAGCAGGAAAATCATATTGTTGATTTGCAGGAGACCTTTGCCAGTTTCAGGCAAGCCGGCTTAAAGTTAAATCCAGAAAAATGTGTCTTCGGAGTGAAGAAGGGGAAATTTCTTGGATGCTTGGTTTCAACAAAGGGAATTGAAGCCAATCCAAGTAAAATTGAAGCTATACTTCGGATGGAGCCACCAACTACAAAGAAGGGGGCTCAAAGATTGACAGGAAGATTGGCATCTCTCAATAGATTCATATCCAGATCAGCAGAGAGAAATTTACCATTCTTCGAAGTGCTGAAGTCGGCCGAAGTCTTTCAATGGGGACCAATCCAGCAGAAGGCTTTCGAAGAACTGAAACAGTATTTGATAGATCTAACAACACTGACTCCACCAATGCCAGGGGCTCCTTTATTATTATATGTGGCAGCTTCGCACTCAGCGGTAAGTGCAGCGCTTGTCCAAGAGAAGCTTGATGGTCAAGTCAGAAGGCAGGCCCCAATATATTTTGTTTCCGAAGTCCTTAGTTTATCAAAGAAAAATTATACAGAGTTGGAAAAGATACTGTATGCTGTCTTGATGGCCTCCAGGAAGCTTCGGCACTATTTCCAAGCTTACAACATAATTGTTCCTTCTTCGCAACCTCTGAAGGATATTATGAGGAACCGAGAAGCTACTGGAAGGATTGGAAAATGGGCTGCAGAGCTCAATGAATTTTGTATTGAATATGTTCATAGATCTTCGATTCAGTCACAGGCACTGGCAGACTTTATTGCCGATTGGACGCCAGGGGCTCAGGAGGAGGAAACAAATAAAGACAACGAAGCCTGGACAGTGTTTTGTGATGGATCTTGGGGAACCTTCGGAGCAGGAGCGGCTGCTGTGTTGGTTTCACCTTCCAAAGTCAAAACTTGTTATGCAGCAAAGCTTGATTTTAATTGCACAAACAACATTGCTGAGTACAAAGCATTGATTCTAGGTCTTCGAAAGTTAAAAGCAATGGGAATCAGAAGAGCCATACTTAAAACTGATTCCCAGGTGGTTTCGGGTCATGTTGACAAAAGTTGCAAGGCTAAAGATCCGAAGCTTGAAAAATATCTAGACATGGTCCGAAGGATCGAAGCCTCCTTCGAAGGATTCTCTGTCAAGAATATCCCTCGAGGACAAAATGAGCATGCTGATTTGCTAGCCAAGTCTGCAGCACAGGGGCTGCCGTTACCTTCGGATGTATTCTTCGAAACAATAAAGGCACCTTCAGTGGAGCTCCTCGAAAGAGCGGTCCTCAACATATCTCCTGTCTACAGCGAAGATTGGAGAACTGACATCATCTCTTACCTTCAGGGTAACCTCTTATCAGATGACGAAGCTTATAATAAAAGGATAGAGGCAAGAGCTCGTCCGTATATCATGATAGAAGGGGAGTTATACAAGCATGGAGTTTGCGCTCCGCTTCTCAAGTGTCTATCTAGAGCCGAAGGTATAGAGTTGATGAAAGAAATACATGCAGGCCTGTGTGGATCCCACATTGGATCTAGGTCGTTACTTGGGAAAGTCTTCCGCCAAGGGTTTTATTGGCCGAAGGCAGCTTCGGATGCGGCGGAGTTAGTGCAAAAGTGCGAAGGTTGTCAGAAATGTGCAAGAGATCAAAAACAACCTTCGTCTTTGACACAGCTGATACAACCCATCTGGCCATTGCAAAGGTGGGGCCTTGACTTGTTGGGTCCATTACCACCGGCTCAAGGGAATCTAAAATATGTTATAGTGGCTGTGGAGTATTTTTCCAAGTGGATTGAGGCGAAGCCATTGGCCACAATAACTTCGGCCACTGTCCAAAAGTTTTTCTGGCAGAATATTGTCTGTCGCTTCGGGGTACCGAAGGCAATCACTGTAGATAATGGAACGCAGTTTGACTCCGAAGCTTTCAGAAATTTCTGTGATCAAATTGGAACGAAGATCCATTTTGCATCAGTCAGGCATCCGGAGTCAAATGGGCTCGTTGAAAGGGCCAACGGCATTATAATGACAGGAATAATGAAGTTAATCTTCAATCAACCCAGGGGAAAGTGGCCAGATCAGTTAATCAAAGTGGTGTGGAGCCACAATACAACAACATCAAGGTCTACAGGCTTTACCCCATTCAAATTATTATTCGGTGACGAAGCAATAACTCCGGAGGAAGCCAAAGCTGGATCAATAAGAGTAGTAGCTTCGGCAGAATCAGGTCCCGAAGATGCTTGCCTTGTGGAAAAGGATGCTTTAGAAGGGATCAGGCTTCAGGCCGTGGAGAATATCAATAAATATCAGGCTGAAACAGTTAAATGGCGAGATAGAAAAGTCTGGCTAAAAAATATTGAGCCGGGACACTTGGTGCTTCGGAGAGTGGCTAACCCAGATACAGTGGGTAAGCTACAGTTGAAATGGGAAGGACCATTCTTAGTAGTATCTTCGTCAAGGCCTGGATCGTACAGATTGAAGGACATGGATGGCAACGAAATTCCAAGGTCTTGGAATGCGGATGAGCTTCGGCGATACTATGTATAACATGATGTAATTTTTTATGTTTTTTCTTTTCTTTTTCATGGCACCCTTTTCCTTTCCGAAGGGGGAGAAAGGTTTTTAATGGGGCCATCATGTGTAATTTCCTTTTTTAGTCTTATAAGAGCAAAATCCCCCAAAAAATGTAAATGTAACAGCTGAGAACGCACCATCGAGTGCAGAAACTGAAAAAGAAAAAAGAGAAGAAGCTCCAAAGACGTCCCTAAGGGGATGCAGAGCTCTCAGCGAAAAGTCAACGCTGGTACCGTCTAAGTAAAAGACGAAGAAGCTCCAAAGACGTTCCTAAGGGAATGCAGAGCTTATACCGCCTAAGTAAAAGGCGAAGAAACTCCAAAGACGTTCCTAAGGGAATGCAGAGTTTATACCGTCTAAGTAAAAGACGAGGAAGCTCCAAAGTCGTTCCTAAGGGAATGCAGAGCTGATGTGTGGTTGATTCCAAGGAAATAATGGTTGAGTGTGGCTTCGGTTATATGCTTTGGACATTCATTCGCACATTACATCATAGCATTTGCATTCATAAGCATTCATTCATAGCATTTGTGTTCCTAAGTGGTTGCTTCGGCAAAAGGAAGAAGTGGTCTTTTATGTTCCGTTATGTACAAAAAAGAAAAAGCTTCGGCAAGAGGAAGAAGCGGTCTTTTATGTTTCGTCATGTACAAAAAAGAAAAGCTTTGGCAAAAAGAAGAAATGGTCTTTTATGCTTCGTTGTGTACGAAAAGAAGGGAAGGTGTTTTTTCGCCTTCGGCTCAAAATACTGATTTCGTCCACATCAAAGCGTCTCAATAAAAGGGTAAGAATATATTACAAGGTATGAACAAAGTTCCTTGAGAATAGATTAATTGTATTTACGAAAAGTTGTTACAAATTCTCCTGAGTTTTTTCTAGTCTACTCCTATTAATCTTCGTCAGGTTTCTGCTTCGGCGGCATATCCTTTAAGTATCACCTTCAGCTTCGTCATCCTACATGAATCAAGGTATCCCGAGTAAAAATCAAGTGTGAAGGAGAAGGTAAGTACAAAGTATGATTTCTTACTGGTTCAAGATGACTTCGAGCTTCGTCCCCAGCCTTCTCTCGCCCGCCTTTTGTCCATATCATTTTTATGAATCTATTTGAGATGCTCCGGGCGAGGTCAGGAATGTCGTCGAGAATTGATGGAGACAGGGCGAAGTTGGGCCTGTTGACAATCTTTCCATGCTCGCAGCCAGCCTTCAGGAATGCTGCAGCAGTACCCCGAGAAGCTACCCAGGCACAGAAGTCACCGTGCCCAGCTATAACTTCGTCAAGTTCTTCAATTTCAGCTTCGATATGATCGAAGGCTTTTGGTAAATCTTCATCCGAAGGGGTAAATTTCCCGCTGCTGGCTCCAACTGAGTAAAAGATCTTCTTTAGTTGTTGGATACAATTGTTGCTAAAATTCAAACATTTATCCTGAAGGCTTGTTAATGATTTCTTCAAATTTGAGTTGGCTTGGACTTCGGCTTCAAGTTTAGAATTAAGCTCTAGCTTTTCTTGTTCAAACTGTTTTGATTGACCGATAAGCTTCGAATTCAATTCTGATATTTTAGCTTCGGTCTCTGCCAGCAAGCCTTCGGTTGATTGAAGTTCGAAGTCTTTCTTTTCGATGATGGCTGATTGTTCTTTTATTTTGCTCTCTAAATTTCCAATTATAGCTTCGTGTTTTTTGTCCTCCAAATCCTGCTGCATCTTCAGAGCTTTGCTCAGTAGCATGCTCTGCACAAAAACAGTTTTCGTTAGTAACATTTTCATTATCCAAAGCAATAAGGAACAGAGAAAAGATTGTTTACCTTGAAATTGGAATAAAATAAGCTGCCGACGATATGCTGTCGTCGGTAGCGGCTGATGTCTGTCTCTAGTTTCGGAAAACCGATACTCTTTGATAGAGTACCGATGACCTTAGCCCCAGCTGAGTCCCGGATGCAGCCCAGTTTTTCATCATCAATGCCTCCAAATAGAAGAGCTCCTGGCTTGTATCCGCAAGATTTGGCGTATTCCTTAAGCTCTTCTTTTTCGGCCTTCGACAGTTTTTGCCCGACTAAATTTTGAAATGAGTAGGCTTCGTCGTCCGAAGTGTCTTCGGCTATTTCTTTCCCTTTCCCAGGCACTGTGGCCATGGTTTCTTCAGCAGTGGTGGCAGCTTCTTCTGCAGCCATGTCTGTTAAAATTTTGTTGATGTCTTCAATAGTAGATTCTAAGTTTACATCTTCGGCTGTAGCGGCTTCGGTAGCCGCGATCTCCGAAGGTGCGACTTCGACATTTTCTGTGCCCTCAACAGCTGGTGTTTTCTGAATTGACGCCCTCGGTGGCGTCTTGTCAATAACTTCTGTTACGGCAATAATTCTTTGCCTTTTCGCTTTGGCTATCTTCGTTTTTTCCGGCTCCGCCACCTTTTGAAAAAGCTTCGTCAGTCGAGGCCCTAATGGACTTAGCTTCGTGGGCATGGGTTCAGTCATTACCTTTAGAATTTCCTCCACGTCGCTAGTAGAAGGTGGTGTGGGGGTCCCCTCTTCTTCGGATAGTTTTCGCTTTGGAGTTGATATTTTTCTCTTGACAATTTTCTTCTTTTTTGGTGGTTGTTCTTCATCCTTGTTTAAAGCTTCGGCCGCTCTTTTTCTTCTCTGGCCCTCAGCACCCTTGTTCAGCTGCGCATAGTCAGGATATTCGAAACCCAGTGCATCAAGCACTCGGTTCAGCCTTCGCTTCGGACGGGTGCCGAAGGCTGCTGTCATCAGTTGATCTTCTTTTTTCGAATAATTTCCAAGAATTTCATTACACATCACCTCAACTGTATCCAGCCACTCTTGGCAGGGCTTCTTAAAATATTTCTTGAATTTGAAGTGGTAAGGAAGCCGGACAAGATCCCCTTCCTTCTTCTCCCCCTTTAACTTTGGCATTTCCCATTTTTTCAGAGTAGGGAAGACTTTGAATGCTAAGAATTCTTGAACCAGATCCCTGGTACCAATATGCTCTGCAATGATTCTGAATTCATCCATTGCCCGTTGAGTTTGACCCTCTGGTGTCATGTTGCAGTGGGGTCGGGTTTCTCCGAAAGTTAGCTCGAGTGGACTTTGCACAAGCTTCTCCTTGTCCTCATCAACCTTGACATAGAACCATTCTGATTTCCAGCCTGCCGGCCATTTGCTTCGGTAGCTGATTACAGGAAACTTTGCGGTTTTCCGGTAGGCAAAATTGTAGCAACCGAAGTTTTCATGAAGCCCATCTTTTCTGGCCTTTGTTTGATAATGCAATTCATGAACTCGACAGAAACTGTCAGCAAAAGGCTCCACTGCTTGGCTTCGGAGGGCCCAAATATAAACGCTAAGCCTAACGATAGCGTTAGGAGTTAACTGGTGAAGGTAGATGCCAAACCTCTTCAATATCTCCGCAACAATCTCGTGAACAGGGAATCTTAGCCCAGCCTTTAAAAAGCTTTTGAAGATGACAACCTCGTCCTTCTCTGGCTTCGGGGTGGTCTCTTCTCCCCCGAAGCGAAGTAGCTTCTTCTGATCTTCACTGAAAAAACCTGCTTTCACCATCTTGGCGAGATCAACCTTTGAAACAGTCGATTTTCCGAAGTCTAGGTGGCTGGGTTTGCTGGGCATGGCAATACGGTAGTCATCTTCGGAGTCGGTTTCTGCAATGTTCCCTTCTCCTTCGGCAGCTGTCGGGTTTGCTTCGGCAGCAGGCATTTCTTCCGCAGTCACCAGTCCGGAGCGCTGCATCGCTTCGGAGATGGGCACAGTCTCCGAAGCTTCAGTTTCGTCCCCCTCACGCTCAACCCTAGCTGTAGAGCGAACTCTGGCCATTTAATTATGAACTTGTGAAACTTTGATACTTTTTTCTCCGAAGCAGGCTTCAAGATGGAGCTTCGTTCAAATCTGACAAACAAGCTTCGGCGATGGTTAAAAATTTTGGCAGCAAAACAGTGCAAATAGCAGTAAATGTTGTGGTAACTTCACACCTACTCGTCTGTTTATATAGTGCCGCAGGTAAGAAGGTGAAGTGCCAGGAGTTTTGCACCAGGCGGACACCCGCTCGCACTCGCTGTACGGTGGACCGCAGTGACCGAACAGTAACTCTGCAAGGTGGGGCCGCTGCGCGCAGGGAAATCCAATCGTTTCTCGACAACGAGCTCAGGGAAGGTGTTTTTTGAGACCTTCGGCGCTCTGAAGCTTAAGAAACTTTTTTCACGGATCAAGCTCGTTACGAAAAACGATCTAGCACCGCGAAAGGGGCTACTGTTGGGTCTATGCTTCGTCGCCGAAGGTCTTATAGAAAGAAGTGATCCTCGGATGAAGCTGTTCGCACAAGATAGCCGAAGGTGCCTTTTCGCAGAGCTTCGGCATTACAAACCGACTTAAAGATAGAATGACCTTTTAGTCCATAAAGGTCTGAGTCAACGTTGTAAGTTCTTATAAGGGGCATACTTGTAATTCCTCACAGGCTGCGTCCTGTGCCTATAAATAGTGAACAGTATTCCGTTACTGTTCACGCATTTTTCTGACATTTGCAATCGCATTTCTCGGAATACAACCTTTGTCAAGGCATAGGTATCATTGTATTTTATGATTCAATATATTAAGTGAATATTATATAATGCATCTGTGAATCATTTATTCATTCTTACCTTTTATTTTACATTATTCTACAACGTTTATTGAAAGTTTATTACGAAGGTTCAACTTCGTAATAAGACGCTTATCAACCTTCGTCTAAGATCCATTATCCTCAAAGGAATAATGCTTCGCGGACGAAGGACAGTATCATTTAACATTCTATGTTGCCTTGTTCTTAATTCATAGCATTTGAGAACAAGTCCCCAACAGTTATCATGCATGTCCATGTCAATGATTGCTATTTTTAGTGGTCTACAGACTACAACTGCTTGATAAACTTTCATGTTGTAGCTAGGTGCACTTGATTTTATCTAACTTACATTTTCAATTTTTATTCACTTCCACGGGTGATGTTCTGCACTACTATTCTTTGTCAGATTTTTCATAACAATGCTAAACTAAGATGACACAAACTGCTATACAAAGATGACAATTTATTTATTTAATTTTCTCTTATATAGAAAGACTCCTAACAGAGCTAAGCTAAGATGCACGTAATCGAAAACCGCATGTAAGCTATGTTATCAACAGAAAGCCAAGATTATACATAGGCACAAAAAACTAAAAATCAAGGATGACATGGGTCAAAATTGTTTTCAACTGGTGTGTGGAATGATACTTACAAGCTTACCAAGTCTTTAAGATGACTTATTTCATCGGTGATGTAACCTTTTAGTCCTTGACTCGCCAGATCCCTATAGAGGGCAACAGCAACATCATACAAGTTATAACCGCAAGCATTTGAACCTTTCAACCCAGAATACTGTATCAAGTAAAATAGTCCACAGGCCCTTCCATTCAACCTCACATACTGATACCAATAATCCGATGTACATAATTTATTATATTATAGACAAGACACTGGCAGCTACAAGCACTCAAATTAAATAACCGAAAGACCTGTAACTCAAGCAACCAAATTAACAATTATGCAGTTAGACATTTCAGTGCAACGTGCAACTAACAAATACTAAAGTTCAAGTAGATAGAGTATTAGAGTTTTTTTTTCTATATGTGCTTGTCTGTTAAACATCTCCTTTCCAGTCAATCCAATGTATTCTATGAAAAATGCTCACTGTCACGTTAGTGCAGTTTTGTGACCAGAATGGAAACCCAATAACCCCTAGATGACAAGCAGAAATGCTCATAATAAAGCACATTGCAAATAAAAACAGCATCCGGAGAAGAATGGTACTTACAGTTGTGTTATCACAAGCCCTTTGTCACCGCGATGGCAAGTAACTCCCTCCCATGCATCCCATGCCCTCGGTGCACAAGGGTCACCATTCCAACCCATCCTGGCAGGAATTTTCAGCGACTCCTTCAACGCCTTCATTGCAGCCACTGCAAAAACCAATGCAAGAAGCTGAGAGGGGCAGAGGTAGTAGGGGGCAATTTTGTAGGCTCCTAATATATTGAGCAGTCCAGCCAAAAATCTTCAGAATTGATCACCTTGGCTCGGCACTGTCCTCATCTCAAGTGGCACCATCGCATAATTCTCAAGGCCGCACAGAATCGGCCGTCCCACCACTGGCACAAGCCTGACGCTCAACGTCGAGCTTGTCAGATTCTTGACAATGTAGGTCCACTTGAACGCCGTGAAGCCTCCGACCTGCTTGAAGATGTCGATCCTCGTGACGTTCTCCCCAGCCAGCACTACGTCGAACACCCTCTGGCCAGGTGAGCCGATCCCAGCATCGATCTCGGCGAAATGGAGCCAGACCATGTAGGACAGCCTCGTGTCGACCGGCATGAGGTACTCGATCTCATTGGCGGCGTCACCGCCCGTGGTGACCGCCGACTCGTACAGCTTGGTGGGGAAGTAGTTGGGCGGCTGGTTGCTGCCAAAGACCTTCCTCCCGCCCGCAGTGATGGCGTCGTAGCTGAGGTCGTTGTTCCGGAAATCGACGTCCGCCTGCCACACCCGCGAGAAGGCGTCGGCGTCCCTGGTGAATCCGGGGCCGAAGAGGCTGTTCCCGCAGGTGACGCGGCCGTAGTTGACGAGGACGAGGTCGGCGCCGGTGGTGGCGCCGTCGTAGGCGAGCGGGTGGACGGGGGAGACCTCGATGGAGGCGACGGCGGGCGCGTCGGTGGAGAGCGAGTAGAAGCAGAGGTCGGAGGCGGGCTCGGTGGCGGAGGGGAAGATGAGGTCGGAGTAGGCCCCGTAGCGCGCGGCGGGCTCGGGCCAGGGCGAGCGGAAGGAGAGCACGAGCGTGGCGGCGGCGGAGACGTCGAAGGAGGGCGTGCGCAGCTTGGAGTCGTAGTTGTCGTAGACGGAGAAGAGGCGGAGGTAGTAGCGGCCGGGGGGAAGCGGGAGCGAGTAGCAGGAGGACTTGCCGGCCGAGGAGGGCGGGAAGAAGCGGAGCGTGCGCTCCTGCGGCTGCGGGAAGCGGTGCGGCTCCGCCACCATGCCGGCGGCCCCGCCCGCGGAGAAGAACCGGTCGGCGAGCCACCGGCGCCCCAAGGCCGAGGTGAAGTCCGCCGCGCCGCCGCAGTCGATGTTGTAGCTGTGGTTCGCCGCTGCGCCCGGCCCGGGGAGAGACGGAGGAGACCACACGGCGTTAGCACTCGCTCGCGCCGTCTGCATTGCAGCCGCGAATCGAACGAAAAAACTTGTATTATGTAAGGGGGAGGAGGGGCCGAGCTAGGGAGCGCCTACCGCCGGAGAGGAAGGGGTCGTCGGAGGCGCGGGCGCCGGCGCCGGCGAGGAGGAGCAGGAGGAGCGGGAGCAGCCGCATTGGGGGAGGGATCCCCTGTCGTAGCGACGAGGATTTTAGGGGGGTTGCGGGGGTAGAGAAATTTCTTCGCTGCGGTGGAGTGGGGAAGCTTGGAGACTTTAGAGTGGCGGATGGAGGTGGTGGAGGAATAGTGGTGGGGAAGGGAAGGGGACAAGGTGAAGCGGGGGGAAGAACGCTGGAACCTGATGGCGTACGCCGTACCCGTACGATGATCCGTGATCGGACGGCCGTGCGGGATCGGGGAAGGAATCGGGCGCGGCGGAAGCGGACAGACAGGGAGGCGATGCGGTGACATTGAAGAACCATGGGTGTCGCGAATCTGAGCCAGCTTTTTTTGATGCGCTAATCAGCCCGCTCGCTCTCCCTTGTCGATCCTCTCCTCCCGTCCCCGGTCTCAGCTCTCTGGCTGGATCAGGATCAAGTGTAATCAGCCAGCTTTTTGCATTGCTTTGCATGCATGGAGAGCTCACGTGAGCTGGTGAGCAGAGTGCTGTAAAAATAAAAAAATAAAAACAAGAAAATACCAAGCGGAAGCGGAGGTGGTGAAGAATCACTGCCATCAGCATCTTTCACCGTATAATAACAGCTGGGCTTGCGGTTGCGGTGGATGTGGGTGGGGGACAGAGCGATTAGCCGAAATAATTGGAGCGGCGACGGACACACGAGGGATTTGGCCCACGCAACGCAACGCAACGCAAGTAGATCTCGACGTCGGCCGTGTCACGAGAACCACAAACCACCGGTCCACAACCGTGACGCCCGCACCCAAACAGTCAAAAAACACAGTAGTGTCCGTGGTTGGCACTTGGCAGTCATAGTCATAGACTCATAGTAATAACCCAGCAGCCGAAGCAGAGCAGCGGCTGGCGCGTTACTACTGCTTTCTTTTGCCCTCTCGGACCGTTCGCCTTCGCCGCGTCCGAGAATTAGCCGCGACGTGCGCAGTGATGCGGGGGAGATGTTCTTGTTCGTGCCGCGCGTCAAGCGTCAACCAAACCAACCCCACCGGCCACCAGTCTCATTTAGTCTCTAAGGATTAAAGTAGGAAGTAAATTGTTTTAGTCTCTAGTCCTTGAGAAGTGACTAAAAGAAACTAGATCATATAAATTCTACTTTTACCCCTATATTATTTCAGTTGCACTAACTGTGGAAGAATGTTTAAGAATATTTTAATCATCTTATGGTTCATTTAATATGTTTTGAGTACTTTTAGTCCCTATAACTACAAAATATAGAGACTAAATTTTAATCTCTTAACTAAACTTTAGCCTCAAACTAAACGAATCAAACGGGGCTTACTAGCTTAAGCCTTCACTCAAGTGTGCCCACTTCTTTCTCCCAAGTCTGACTTCAGGGCGTCACACCGAGCAAATTGTGTCCTAGAGGACTTCGCCGACCCGTGACGTGCATTCATGCCAACGTCGTCTATATCAATCCTCTATATTCGTCTTTTACAGTCTCCTCTAAAATATTTCATCCTCTATATCCCCTTTCTCTCTAACAACGTCCTCTATACGCAAATAACTATATTAGAGACAATTTTTTATTTTTTACTTTTTGTACATACGTATTTGTCATACTTTTAAATGTATTTCTTAAATGTATTGTACATATTTTAGTTTTGCTAAATCGGTTATTTAAAGTATTCAAATGTATAGAGAACTGTTTAGAGAAAATCTATATATAGATAATCCAGTATTGTCCTCTAAATTTAGAGAACCGTTTAGAGGACGCTGTTGGAGAGCGTAGAGAACCGTTTAATCCTCTATATTTAGAGTACAGGAGGCTTTAGGAGCTCTCGCTGGAGCGGGCCTCAGGTTCTGCGCGACCGCAAGCAAGGCCTACCTTGTACCAGACGTTTGAAGGCCGCGCCAAAGGTATAGTATACTGATGGTTTATGTGCAGGTTGATCATCAGGCAGCCAAGAACTCCGTCCCAGCTGAGACCTGAGAGTACAATACTCAGCCCAAAAAAACGTGGATTGGACGAGAGCAAGAGAGATGGCAATGAGACCCGATCACCGATTCCCTACCGGGAATTCCTCTATTAGAGGATGGGGACGGGGAAGTTTCTCCCCCACGGAGATATAAACGGGGAAAATTCTCCTCCGACGGGTAAATGGGGACGGGGATGAAGAAACATTCTCTATCCCCGTTCCCCGTGGGGACCCGTTAAACTTACATGTGACAATATTTTTATGTAATAGTTAATGATAAAAATAAAGAATTAACTTGCCAAGAGATCACCCGTTGTATAAATACATTGATTTTAATGCGCACATAATGATTTTTACATCTAACGGTGTGTATAAGTGACAATGTTTTACATTAATAACAAATGAAGTACGATTTAATTATAATTAAAGCGTGGATGGGGATCTCCGACGGGGATTTATCCCCACGGGGAACGAGGATGTGGAACAAATGTCCCCCGCAAGCGTTCGTGGGGATCCCCACGGGGGAATTTTTTCGTCACTGGGACAGGTTTGAGGAGCTAAAACCCGACGGGAAATTATGTGTTGCCATCCCTAGGAGCAACCCGTGGTTTAGAGATGACAGTGTAGCTACGCGGACATGGACATGGATTTTGCAACCACGTCATATATTACCATTAATCACGTGATGGACCATGTTCGATTGAAATGTTGGGAAAAAAAAAGGGAAAGAGCTTCTCCTACGTGCGTGCCATCGAGTGAGGACCAAAATAAATAAACTTAGATTAGTAGCAGACAACGAGACAGGTTTGAGAAATGAGCAGCAAATAAAAAATAGCGAAGGATCTAACACTAACAGCAATCCTTGGCGCGCCGTACAGTCACGGGCGGCGAAGACGCGGAAAGTGTCTGCCATGACCTGCCGGGTATGCACTCGTGTGTACAGTACTACCAAGTACAGTACAGTAGTAACTCCTCCGTTTCGCACTTGTTCCAGGCTGGCTGCCTTCCACAACAGGACTGGCCGCATTGCCATGTCGATCCAAGGACTCATCAGAGCAGACGGGCCTTATGATTTATGAATACCACATCAACTTCCCGTATGAGATGAAGCCCGGGACTCGCAGGCAGGGAGAGAAAAACGACTCACAGCCATCCATATTATCCAGAACACAATTTCGGTTCCCACTCTCTTTCGCTTACCAAAAAGATCGTCTAATAATTCCTGCACACGTTGTCTCGTTTTTTTTTTGAGGGAAAAAACTGGCCCTTCAAATAGACTGCCGTTGCCGAACGAAATTCTGCTCGGTTTATCGAGCACGGGAGTTATTACTAGCCTGGGCCACAAAGCATGATATAGTCATCATGTCTCTAGTTGCTACCATACCACTCAGCAAATCAGGCCAGTCGGCCCGTGAAGAAACATCCGCCTGGGCCTGTTCCCTGTTGGGCTGGGCGGGGGAGTCCGGCCCCGGCCCCTCTATGGCGAAATGGTGCCTGCACAACCAGCAGTAGCAGTGAAGCATCGAGACTCGAGAAGCGTCCAGCCACCACACCAGCGCGATGCAACGCAGACGCAGCTGTGCGAGCGAGGAACACCAAGCTGGGGGCGTGCGCGACCCCTTCCTCCTTTTCCTCCACCCCGCCGGCGCCCGCGTCTTCGGCCGCCGGACTTGGGGCCTCGGAGCTCGTGCTCAGCCCTGGACACGAGAGTCGAAAGGTTTCTCTTTTTTTTTTCCCCACCCGAAAGCAACGGGCGGAGGGGAGGGGAAGAAAATCAGAAAAGGCAGGAGCGAGCAACTGAGCAAGCAAAGCTGGCCTGCCCCTCGACGGACCGGACGGGGTGGGGACCGGACATGCTGTTTGGTGGTGTGTGTCGGTGGACTGTCGACGGACCTTCCAGAGAGCCGTTCCGACTTCCGACCCCCGGCGTGTGGTGGACTCGAGAACAAGGACATCGAGCACGATGGGGACCTGGCCAGGCCAGCTGGGTGCGTGCATGCAGTGTGGCCAGTGGCGGGGGGGGGAGTGCCGGCGTGCCGCCGCTGTGCTTCTCGCTTTCTCCTGCTCCATCGTCCTTCGCTAGATACACGGCGTGCTGCAAACGTAACCAAGCGGCGGCCATATATGGCCGTGGCGGCCGCGTCATGATGCAGCACCACCCTTCTGTAATTGCATCGTCGGTCCCACAACGGAGCGTCGTTTTTCGGTTACATATTTAACATCCGTTTGTGAGGATTATATTTGTTATTTTTTTGCCCTGAAGCCGGTTTATTTATCTCGCCGTCAGAGAGTAACTGCGCGCGTGTTCCACCTAGCGACGCCGACCTACCCTCTCTCTCTCCGTCTCCGTCCAAACAAAAGTCACCGTTTTCTTGGAACTGGAACGAAAATTAATGGGTCCCAGTCACTGGGACGCAGCAGCAGCGTCACGGGACTGCAGGAGCGTCACAACAAGAGGGATGGGGGGCACTAACGGAAACTGTTGCCACAATTTGCCTACCACCAGAATCGACCCGTGGATCAGTTTGGGCACTGCTTCTTGATAACACCGCACGGCACGTCGTCGGTCGGCACACGGGCACAGTCCACAACTCCACATGCATGCATGGGCGTTTCTTTAAAAGATTTGTTTGTTTCGAAATTCTCGCGCGCTGTCATTTTCTTTGCATGCGTACAGTACGTACGTACGTACGTACGTACTAGTAGGCGGTTGGGCCGGGAATACGGGATGCGCGACATCATCGACCGCAAGAGCGAGCGCGTGACCACTAATTATTTGCGCTCAACAAGATTGTTGCTAGCGACGTGCCACCTACCCTCCTTGGCGGTTGGCGCTGCAGTTTTTTCTCCTCACCAGAACGTGCTGCTGCTCGGCAGTAATCCTATATTTGCGTGCGATTGCGATTGCGACTGCGACTGCGCCTTGTGTGAGCGGCGCGGGATTAGTCTGCTCGTAACAAAGTGGTGGCTGACGAATACTATTATTACTTTACTCTCAAACGATTAGTACATGCAAGGTTTAACGTTGTTACAATAACTTATATAACTACAGGAGTCCGTTTGGAACGCACGAATTTTGCAGGCAGTTTAATTTGGCATAAAAAAAAGGATCCAGTACTAGCAGAAAACCAACGGTATCGGATCGTTAGAATGACACGTGGCGGCTAGCCAGCCACGGCACCCGTGAGTTCTCGACGAGACGACGTGTCTCTTTGATCCTTTGGGGAGTGGAAAGCCCAGCTCCCCCCCAGCCCCACGGCATCTGGGACGCTGAGGGCTCGGCTCACATGCAGCAGGTGCATTCAAGACTGCTGGTCTGCTGCCCCAACAGTAACGGCTACCAACCACCATTAAATGAAAGGAAACCGAGAGGGCCCCCCCTGCTCAGGGCGGGACACTGACCGGACGCAGCAGCCAGCAGCGGCAGCGCAGGGCCTCCTTCGATCTCATCCACTTCCTCCCTGCTAGTTCGGGCGGTAACTTCTGATTTTATATAAAAAGAATTCTGTGCGAAGTTCGCACTTGGCAGCGAATACTCTCTATCAGTTCCGGCGATGTTTGTGGAGGAAAGCACGAGTGAAGTTGCGTGGCGTAAAGCCGTGCTAGTAGGAAGGAGGTTAAAAGCAACAGCCAGCCTGACGCAATCCCGGCCGGTGCCTAGCAAAGTTTACCAGGGTCCCATGAGAAGAGGCGCCGCCGACGACACCGCTTCGCTCTACCAATTGCTGTCCTGTGCCAACCCAGTGGTGTACATGCACGGCCCAGAGGGAGGGAAAAGCATGCATGTGTGATCTTTTCCGCTGGATGGAAACTTCCATTTTCTTGACATAGCAAATAAAATAAAAATAAATACTCTTAACTTGGGAGCCCCCACGATCTAATTCGTCATGACAAGGCTCCACGCACGCATACTCGAGAGAAAGAGAGAAACACTGCTGGAGCTGGACCCATCGCGCCGGACACAGGCTGGCATGGCAATGGCATCATCTGTCCTCGCCTTTGCCTTTCGCTCCTCCCCAGACCCGGCAGGGCCCACCGCTTAATTACCCCATCTAATCATTCTCCCGCTAATTAAACACCGGCTTGTCATTACTACTGACAACCGTGGCTAACAGGGCACGGTTAGCCAGAAGGCAGGCTTAGGCTAGGCTAGGCTAGCACTTGTTGGGGGTGAAGCCGACGGCGCCCCTGGCGGTGTCGAAGCTGACGCGGGTGCCCTGCTGCTGCACGTTCCCGATGATGGACACGGCCGCGTTCGTCGGCGCGAACGCCAGGCAGTAGGTGCCGGCTCCGTCCACGGGGATCAGGTAGTTCTTCGCCGGCAGCCGCAGCGCGCCGCCGCCCTCGAACCGCAGCGACACCGCGGGCACCTCCACGCTCGTCCGGTCCGACAGGTCGTAGCACGTGTCGAACAGCGACACCCCGGAGGTCCGGGGCAGCGACGGCGCGCCCTGGACGAAGGCGTCGCGGAGCGCCGCGTAGGCGGCGGACTGGAGCCGCGTCACGGCGGTGCCGGAGTCCACGATGACGCCGCCCGAGCCCGACGTGGCGTCCATGGCGAAGGCGGAGGCCGGGATGGACAGCGGCTGCCCGCCCACCGAGATGCCCGACAGCGCCACGTAGTAGAAGGTGCTCGTGCGCGGGCTGCGCACGAGAGGCGCCGTCACGGTGCCCGCCTCGGCGGCGCCGTCGCCGAACTGGAGCGTGGACGCGGCCGGGGAGTCGCGGTCCACGAGGCAGTAGGAGAAGGTGGACGCGGAGATCTGGGACGGGAAGGAGAGCGGCCCGCCGCCCAGCGCCAGCAGCCCCGCGGCGCCGACGAAGAGGCCCTCGTTGTCGTGGCCGCACCCGATGGCGACGTTGCCGACCGGGGTGGAGTCCCCCAGCGTGAGCGTCTCGGTGGCGAAGTCGCCCACGGTGTAGGAGCCGTCGCCGTAGGCCACCTCGTAGAGGCAGGCGCCCGTGGCGTTGCGGCACGCCGCGGTGTCCAGGTCCCGGCAGCGCTGGGAGTCGCAGGAGACGGCGGCGTAGGAGGCGGAGAGCGACGGGTCGAACACCGGGTCGGACTGCTGGTAGCAGTCGGCGCAGGGCTGGCACTGCACCCAGGTGACGTCGCTGCCGGTGTCCAGCACCATGTACAGCTGCCGCGCGGGGCTGCCGATGCCCACGCGGGAGAAGTACTCGCCGCTGCCCTGCCCGACGCCGGACACCACGGGGCCCTGGATCGCCGCGGACGCCGCGAACACCGCCGACCCGTTCGCGGGGCGCAGGTCCAGCCGGGTCACGCCGTCCGCCGCCAGCGTCGCGCGGGCCGACACCGCCGCGGCGCGCGCCGAGTCGCGGCGGAGGCGGGAGAGCACGAGCGAGCGGTACGTCTCGTGCCGCCCCTGCTCCTCGGGCAGGAAGTCCCGGGAGTGGAGCCGCAGCGTGAGGCCGCCCTCCCGCGCTCGCGGGGAGCGCTTCGCCCCGGCGGCGGCGGCCGCGGACTGGTGCAGCGAGACGGCGTCGGTGGAGAGCGCGGCGCGGGCGCGGGAGAGCGAGGCGGCTACATCGAGCGTCTCCGTGTCCGCGGCGGACGAGTGGCGGTGGCGGGAGACGGCGGGGCTCGGGGCGGTGGCGAGCAGGAGGATGGCGACCACGACGGCGCCTAGCGGGAGAAGGGTAGGCGGCTGCATTGTGCCGCGCCTGGCGGTGAGAGGACTGGTGGCAGTGGGAGTGTCGGGGGCAGGAATGAGTGGAGGCCTGGAGGGCGAGGAAGGTGGTGGGATTTTTCAAGGGCGGCACAGCCGGCAGGTGCAGTGACGAACGACGAGGGTGAATGGAATGGGGATCACGTCATTTCGGTGCTGGATTAATCCGCTTCGCCCCGCGGCGGCGAGCGGGGCGGGGGAGCTTTTATGGTGTGTAACTGCAGGAAGGGGGATGGTTTGGTGACGGTGGCGCCGGTGGGGTGGGGGACAGACAGAGCAGCAGGGACGGGGGCACATCGGCAGAGGAGCAGGAGGGCACGGCACGCTCTTGGCCGGGACCGGGAGAGGCGGAGGGTGTGAGTAATCATTTCGGTCGTAGGGGGTTTAGGACGCTACAGAATCATCATCATTTTAGTAGTACAAATCTTTGTACAGGATTACTGTCGCGTGGTGCGGCCATGGTCGTAAATTACCCACACACACACCGTACTCTGCAGTCTGCACTGCACCACGCGTTAAGTGTAAACATGTGATGTGTCCTGCGATCCTGTTGTTGCATGCATGTTTTATGTTACTAGCAGTGCTCAAACCGTAACGAGGTTGCTCGCTCCTCAGGCAGCGGAAACAACCCGCAGCGGTTGCTGATTGGTTCGCGGTTTTCTGAGGGCTAAAAATCACACTGCCACTGTCCAATATCTCCACCCCACAGGAATCCTTCACAAAAGTTTCGTAACGAACCAGTTTAACTTTATTCACTGAAAGAAGAAAAAAATTACATCCCACGCTTCAAATGCGGGCCACAGAGATTCTGCACTTGAAAAATGCGTTGGCGCCATGTGTGCTCCCAAGCTAACGAACGCGATCGAAGTGCCTTCAGTTACGAGAAACAAATGCCTTGCCTACCTACATTTGTAGTAGTAGTAGTATTGATTTCGAGCATTGCCTGCCACACTGCCTACAAAAATCCAAGGATCGCGCGGTGTCGTGATGCGCTGCGCCCCGCCGTTTACCTACCTGTCTTGCATCATCCCGCAGAAATTGCAGGATCAGGCCAACCACACCATGCTCCCGCGAAATGCATGCGTAGGGGTAGCCCACGCCATGATTTCCAGTAGCCCGGTAAAGTAAAGCTCCTCGACTTGTTTGCGTGCCAACAAGAACACATGGTCGCGCGCTCAGTCGGTCAGACCAATTCACTAGTCGAAGAGGAAAAGCCAACAGCAAAAGAAGAGAGAGAGAGAGAGAGATGATATATGAGTATAAAGAAAAAGGGACGCGACCACCGGTGCATTCGCATGTGTATATTTCAATAGGAAAAGAACATAGTGAGTCTTCGGTCAGACGACTAGATTTAGATTTGTTATTATAGTAATTGATTGATGCAGACACCAGACAGCCAGGTAGTGCTTCGATCAAGCTTTAGCTCCCCATAGCGGTGGCTGGCTGACTCACCTGGTCTGTTGTATTGTACATGGATCCTGCAGTTTTCTATGTGCACATTCCTAGATATTGTCATGTTCTCCCTCGTCATACCACGAGACTTCAAGTTTTGCGCACCCGACGCATGTTGACGCAGTAGGGCAAGCTGACGTACGGTGAACGTAAAATTTATATTGATTTATGTAAAATGTCTCTATATTCGGTTATCGACGACTTACGCTAAATCTCAAAGTAGTGTTTACAAGCGAGCGAGAGAGTCGTGGTGGAGGTGGAGCTAAAGGTTACAGAGTGGAGTCCTAACTAAGTCTTGGTTGGGCGACAGGGCTCCGGCCTCTGGGTCATCGGTGTGTTCTCCTCCTATTCGTCGGTCCTTCGTCTTCGCGTCTCGGTCCGTCTGTTGCTCGTACGCGCGTCCGTTCGTCTAGGGCAAACCTCTTCATTTTATAGGCCAAAGAGGGGGTCGATCAGTGATGGCTTCCTCAGAAATGAGCCACCGGGCGATGGTAAAACCAAACGTTTTACCCAGGTAAAGTTATCTGCGGTCGTGGGGCCCAGGATCGCCTGGTTGCGTGTATTCTTTCTTTATGGCGGACGACGTGGGCAGCGTGGGTCCCGAGCATCATCATCCGGGCTATGCCGATCAATTATTATCCAAATATGTGAAAACGAAGGTCGGCCCGAGTGACCGGCCAGCAAAGCAACCTCGCTCGCCCATTCATGAGAGGTAAGACCGATTGGACCACCCCACCAATCCGAAGAAATGGAAGGTTATACTGTCCAATTGAGACCTAACATATCTACATGGACACCTCCACCCCCTTATCCACCTATGCCATATCCATACACATATTTACCTCCACCATATGTCCTAAATCAAATGTGGGGCATGCCACCATATCCATTTGGGATGCCACAGTACCCCGCTTGGGGGCACCCCAAACATCTGTATTCAACAGGTTGACACCTCCAATATAAGACCGATTGAGCGTCGCTCAATCTGGTCACCAGACACAGACCCAACAAGATTGCCGGAGTGCTCGGCCTCAAAGGCCGACCAATCCAGCAGGGGGGCATATACCTGCAGCGACCGAAAGAACAACAAAAAAGGATATCATCAAAATAGGTGCTGCAGATGTCATCATACAGGAAGATAATGAAGGGCCGATGATCTTTGGTGAATCGGCCAACACAACCAAAAAAGAAGATACAGCTACCATCAAAACAGTCGATCCAAAATACTCCATGCCTCGATGGTGCTCAGCGGGATTGACACGGTCCCAAAAGCGAAAATTATAATGCCTAAGAGCAAAAGAGAACCAGAAAAAGGAGGCGAAAAAGATATTCAATGACACACATCCACAGTACCCGCCACCGCAAAAAGAAATGGAGACCAAAGGTCGTTGAGGAAAAGCAAACAGCCACAAAAATAGAAAATAAAACAGCACTTGTGCAACACCCTACAGGTATGGCAGACAACCCAGCTAAAAAGGCTGGACCATCTGCACCAGGCGCGGACCGTCCGATTCCTGAGTCTGGACCGTCCGCACCACACCAGGACGCCTCCGACGATGTGCCAACACCAATGGAGGAGGACGACCTACTGGGAGAAGACATGGTCGACTACGAAGCTTCTCCAGAGCGCCCAGGTATGGATGTAAATGTTATTACATTTTCCGCCGATTGTACTATTGTCGGCGACGATGAACCTATTGTTGTCCAGTTTGATTTTGGTCCTAAAGAAGCCGCCTTTACTAAACCAAAGGAATCAGTAAATTATTTAAAACCGCTCTTCGTGTGCGGTCACATTGATGGAATACTGATTGCTAAAATGTTGGTAGATGGAGGGGCGGCTGTAAATCTAATGCCTTATTCATTGTACAGAAAATTAGGTAAACAAGATGACGAACTTGTCAAGACCAACATGACCCTCAGCGGTGTTGGAACTAATAGTTCGATCAAAGCCAGGGGAGTCACGTTCGTTGAATTAACCATGGGAACTAAGACCCTTGCTGCTGCATTCTTCGTCGCTGATGTAGAAGAAAATTATAGTCTAATCCTAGGCGGATATTGGATTCATGCCAACCAATGTATACCTTCTACATTACATCAAATGTTAATACAATGGGTAGGCGATGATATAGAACAAGTACATGCTGATGTATCGGCCTATATCGCTGTGGCCGATGCCCCTGTACTCTGGGCTTATGAGATTGCTACATGTCTCACAGGAGTATATTTTTCTGATTATCAATTCATAAGTATAGATAAGAAGGTTTTCATTATTGTAATGCTAGAGCCGATGGAGAATCAGCTACATCCTAAATAAAGTTTAAATGATGAGTACACACAAAATTCATGAGTATTTGGTCACAGACAGTTTGGCTTCTAAGGCTGGATGGTCTGGTCTTTCAGAAAACAGTTCGAACTTTAAGACCGAACATCTACCACAGCGTAAAGACAGTGTTACGGATAATCCGGCCCCCGAGACCGGAGAGTCCGCCATCACACAAATATCATCTGATTCCTCTGTGGGAGACATGATAGAGGAATTCAGATATATTGATAAACTAGGACAGGGGTTTACATCGGCCGATCCTTTGGAGGAGATTGACATAGGAGATGGTAAAACTCCAAGGCCGACTTTTGTAAACAAGACCCTGGAGACCAATCCTAGAAATGAAATGATCGCTCTATTGAAAGAATATTCGGATTGCTTTGCTTGGAATTACACTGAGATGTCAGGATTAAGCCGAGAGATTGTAGAGCATCGACTGCCCATTAAGTCCGGTTTCAGACCTTTCAAGCAGAAAGCTAGAACATTTTGTCCAGACCTTCTCCCACGAATCAAGGATGAAATCCACCGGCTGCTAGAAGCTGATTTTATTAGACCTTGCAGATATGCAGAGTGGGTCTCCAATATTGTGCCGGTGGAGAAGAAGGAGTCAGGTAAGCTTAGGGTATGCATTGATTTTCACAATTTAAAGATGAGTATCCCATGCCCATAGCCGACACGTTAATCAATAATGCATCAGAGAATAGAATTATTAGTTTTCTTGATGGTAATGCCGGATATAATCAGATTTTCATGTCCGAAGAAGATGCGTCTAAAACAGCCTTTATTGTCCAGGCTTCATTGGTTTATTTGAATGGGTTGTCATGACATTTGGCCTGATAAATGTTGGTGCTACTTATCAAAGGGCTATGAATTTGATCTTCCATGAGCTGTAGGGAAACACTGTGGAAGTCTACATTGATGATATTGTAGTCAAATCGGCTGAGTTTAGTTCTCATGTAGCTGATTTGCGCAAAGCCTTTGATAAAATACATTGATATGGTTTGAAAATGAACCCACGTAAATATGCTTTTGGAGTGTCGGCTGGTAAGTTTTTAGGATTTATCATCTATGAACATGGTATAGAGATAGACCCTGACCGAATCAAGTCTATTCGGATTGTGGGACCTTCGTGTTCGTCCCGCGCCCAGGTCGGGTGCGCTTGCAGTAGGGGATTACAAGCGTCCACACGGGAGAGGGAGCGTGCGGCCTCACGCGAGCACCGGTCCCGTCCTCGTCCCCGCGCGGCTAACCCTCTGTAAGAGGGCCCTGGTCCTTCCTTTTATAGGCGTAAGGAGAGGATCCAGGTGTACAATGGGGGGTGTAGCAGAGTGCTACGTGTCTAGCGGAGGAGAGCTAGCGCCCTAAGTACATGCCGTCGTGGCAGCCGGAGAGGTTTTGGCACCCGGTTCGTGTGGTGTCGTGGCCGTCGGAGGAGCGCTGGAGCCTGGCGGAAGGACAGCTGTCGGGGCTGTCGAGTCCTTGCTGACGTCCTCTTGCTTTCGTAAGGGGGCGGAGAGCCGCCGTCGTCACGGAGCGTGCGGGGCGCCATCATTGCCTATCTGGCGGAGCGAGCCAGATGGGACGCCGGTCTTGTTCCCCGTAGCCTGAGTCAGCTTGGGGTAGGGTAATGATGGCGCTTCCTGTCGACGTGGTCGGTCCGCGCCCTAGGTTAGGCGATGTGGAGGCTCCTCCGAGGTCGAGGTCGAGTCTGTCTTCCGTGGCCGTGGTCGAGTCCGAGCCCCTGGGTCAGGCGAGGCGGAGACCGTCGGCTGAGGCCAGGGCTGAGTCCGAGCCCTCGGGTCGGGCGAAGCGGAGTTCGTCGTCTTCTAGGGCTGAGCCCAAGTCCGAGCCCTGGGTCGGGCGGAGCGGAGTTCGCCGTCTTCCGGGGCTTAGCCCGAGTCCGAGCCCTGGGTCGGACGGAGCGGAGTTCGCCGTCTTCCGGGGCTTAGCCCGAGTCTGAGCCCTGGGTCGGGCGGAGCGGAGTTCGCCGTCTTCCGGGGCTTAGCCCGAGTCCGAGCCCTGGGTCGGGCAGAGCGGAGTTCGCCGTCTTCCGGGGTTTAGCCCGAGTCCGAGCCCTGGGTCGGGCGGAGCGGAGTTTCCAATGGGGCCTGAGGCCGGGCCTGACTGCCTGTCAGCCTCACTCTGTCAAGTGGCACCGCAGTCGGTGCGACGCAGGCGACGCTGTCCTTCTGTCAGGTCGGTCAGTGGAGCGGCGAAGTGATTGCGGTCACTTCGGCTCTGTCGACTGAAGGGCGCGCGTCAGGATATAGGTGTCAGGCCACCTTTGCATTAAATGCTCCTGCGATTTGGTCGGTCGGCACGACGATTCGGTCAGGGTTGCTTCTTGGCGAAGACAGGGCCTCGGGCGAGCCGGAAATGTATTCGTTGCTGGAGGGGGGCCTCGGGCGAGACGGAGATCCTCCGGGGTCGGCTGCCCTTGCCCGAGGCTAGGCTCGGGCGAGGCGTGATCGAGTCCCTCGAATGGACCGATCCCTGACTTAATCGCACCCATCAGGCCTTTGCAGCTTTGTGCTGATGGGGGTTACCAGCTGAGAATTAGGAGCCTTGAGGGTACCCCTAATTATGGTCCCCGACAGTAGCCCCCGAGCCTCGAACGGAGTGTTGACGCTCGCTTGGAGGCTTTTGTCGCACTTTTTCGCAAGGGGACCTGCCTTTCTCGGTTGCGTTTTGTTCCGGTGGGTGCGCGCGAGCGCACCCGCCGGGTGTAGCCCCCGAGGCCTCGGAGGAGTGGTTTGACTCCTCCGAGGTCTTAATGTCTCGCGCAATGCTTTGGCTGGTCTGGTTGTTCCCTCATGCGAGCTGGCCGTAGCCCGGGTGCACGGTCGGGTTCCAAGTTCTCGGGCTGGTATGTTGACGCTGTCAACGGTTTGGCCGGAGCCGGGTTTGCGAGAGCAGCCCCCGAGCCTCTGCATAGGGCGAGAGGACGATCAGGGACAGACTCGACTTTTTTACATACGCCCCTACGTCGCCTTTCCGCAAGGAGGTGGGGGGGGGGGAAAGCGCCATGTTGCCCTCGGTGGGCGCCGAACATGGTGTCTCTGGTGAGCTGCTGGCGGGTAATCCGAGCGGACGTCCGTGCCCCATTTGCTAGGGGTCGGCTAGAGGCCCAGAGACGCACCCAAAAGTACCTGCGGGTGATCTGCCGGACCCGGTCCCCAGTCGACGGGGTCCGAGGGCTCGATGCCTCCCTCTGATGGGATTCCGTTACAAGATCGTTCCCGCTGGTCTCGGAAATGTCCTAGGGTACCTCGGGAGCGCAGCCCGAGCCTTGGTTATGTATCGAACGTACCCATGGTCATCCCTCGCTCTGTGTCTGAGGCGGCTGTGAACCCTTCGAGGGCTAGCCTTCGAACCCCTGATCAGTAGTGGGCGCGGAGCCCGAGTACCCTGAGGCGGTCGTTGAACCCTTCTGAGGGGCCGACCTTCGAACCTCTGACCAGTAGTGGGTGTGGAGCCCACGCGCTCTGAGGCGGCTGTTGAACCCCTCCGAGGGGCCAGCCTTCGAACCTCTGATCAGTAGGGAGGCTCGGAGCCTGGTTCCTTCACGGGGAAGGATCCTTTTCGGGGTATCCCCCTTTCCCGGTCCCTGTTGTAAGAGAGAGAAAGAGGAAAAGGAAAAGGATGCGGAATTTGAACAACCTGGCGTACCTTTTTCGACGCGGTCATTATGGCGAAGGTGAAGCGTCGCTCGCTTCCCCTGCCAGAGGCGCCGCCTGTCCCGCCGCGGAGTTAATGCGACGGGGCGAGTGGTTCGCGGGGCGGCCGTTGCGCGTGCGCGGGCCGTTCGAGGAACGGAACACGGGCGTGTCGTCTTCACGCCGTGAGAGAGGGTTCTCTCGCTGCCCCCGGATGGGACGTAAGCTTGGCTGACGACGTGACTGCTGCTCCTGCCCGCCTGCCACCGCCATTACTGCCGGCCCATTTTTGGCCGCATTGACCATCGCGCCAGGCTGGCGCTGCTGGGTCGTGCGCTGGGTCGCCTCCAGTCGCGGTATTGGTTCCGCAGTCGAGGAGGCACGGTAGTGGCGCGGGCGGTGGTGCAGTTGCTCGCACGCAGCATCCGGCGCGCCGGTTGCATGACGCGTGGGCCTGGGCCTCCATGCTGGGCGTCTTGGAAGTCGGAGAAGTGCGCCCACTTGGCGCGGTTGCATGCCGCCTGCATGGCTACCCGCCCTTTCGCCCGCTGGTCTGGGCAAAAGTGGAGGGCCACTTGTAACCGCTGGGCGGTTGCATGCACCGCGCGCGGCGGTTTGGCTTCTTCTGCTCCGGGCCGGCTTGCATGACGTGTGGGACCCATCCCCCGCGCCGTAGGGGGAGGACCTTGGAGCGTGTTGGAGAAGACTCAGCCCACGACAGCTGGGGACGCAAGTAGGGAGAGTCGCCTTTAAAAGGAGGGTGACCCCCTTGAAAGGCGACCATGTCTTCGCGCTCCCTTATGCATCGTGTCTTTCCACCTTCCGAGCCCCCGGATGGGGGATGCCCGCAGTCCTTCCGCCTTGTCGCTGGTGAACGCAACTCCGTGGGAGTTGGTACCTTTCAGCCATCGTTCGGCTTCAAGGATTTTCATCAGTCAGCCCGGCTGCATCCCCTCGCCGGTGGTCACCTGAGACGGTGACCACCAGCTCCTGGGTGGGGAGAAGCAAGCCGGGCTGCGATCTTGGTCCCACCCTCAGCTTGAAGGATGTTCATCATCCTCGCTGGGGTGGAGGCCGGGCTGAGCCGGAGCTCTACCTCCCGCGCGGTTTCGTGGGTCAGCCTCTCCTTCATCGTTCGAGGGAGAGGGCGCTCACTGGCCCTACGAGAGGGGCGGACTTCGACAACGCGGGGCTGGCCGACTGCGGGCGTCGTCAGCCTCGACGCGTTGGACTCGCCGGCTTGGCTCCCGGTGCCCCCTCCTGCCGCGAAGGCGGTTGTCGCGCCGTGCGCACGGGAGGACCGCCCAAGATATCGCGCGCTGCCAGGGCGGCATTCGTGTTCTGGGGCGGTCCTGCCTTTGCACCGGTACGGTGCCTCCACGCGGAGGTCGATGCCCCACTCGTCCGGGAGGATCTGAGTGGGGATCTGCCGGAGGGCTGACGGCCCCTGTCATCGGTGCCGAGGTGGAGGCGGCTCGAGAAGTCCCCGTCGCCGACGGGATCACCGCCACCATCCGTGCTTCGGGACTCCGGCTCTTTGTACTTGTCCTCGCCCCTCGAGCGTCGGCGTAGGCGAGGGCAAGGTTGTAGCAGCGTCCGCCCTGAGGCCATCGCGGCTGCAGTTCGGCCACCCGGAGCGGGGGTCGTTGTTGTTGCTGCCGGAGCGGGCGACGGCGAGCCGCCCGTCGGTCTTCTGTTGCTCCGCAGGCTCCCCCCCGTCGAGTGGGGTTGTTCGTACCTGCGGAGGCGGAACCGGAGTTCCGTTTGTAATGACACTTTGAATGCCGGTGTTTTTGTTCATTGTGGCTGTCGAGGCCTGAACATGTATGTAATTTTGGGCACGGAGCCGTGTTTTTCCTCATTTTCGAGCACTAAGACTCGCATGTTGGTTGTCTGAACCGCTTCACCAAGCGTGAGTTGCCCCGTGTAAAGGTGACGAGTGAGGTATTCGTATCCTGGAGGCGTAGGAGTCCCTCGGCTCGGTCAGCCTTGTCGTCCGAGGTTTCTCTTGCTTAGTTAAAGGAACCCCTCGGTCGCTCTTCGATGAGCCGAGGCCAGGGGTAGCGGTGTCAGCACGAACAGAGGCAGAGTTGGCTCGAAAAGAAAACCTCGTCGGCCGGAGCCTGGCCGGGTCGTCCGTTTGCGGGACCGACACCGGAGTTGATCTTCCGAGGCCTCGGGCCGGGCTGATGTCTTCGGGGGACAGCTGGACGAGGCCTCGGGGTGACCAGCCGAGCCGCCTGCTCGGGCCGGATTCTCGGAGAAGATCCTGGCGGCGATGGCCCGGGCGTGGTGATGACGTCGTCCTTCAGGGTGGAGATCCTCGGACCGCGTCGCCGTCCAAGGCCAGGTCGGACCTCGCCGAAGGTGTAGTTGACGCCGAGGGTGCTGCTGCTCCCTTCAACCGTCAAGATCCGAGCCTGCGGGATCGGATCATTTTGTAGCGTGTGTTTTCTGCGGCCGCCGAGGCCCAAACACACCCTCGCCGTGTTGTAAAGTTGCGTCTCTTTTCCTCTTGTTTCGAGTATCTGGACTTTTTCGTCGGTAACAGAATTGTTTGTGTGAGCGAGAGTTGCTTCTCGCGGAAGGTGATGAGTGAGGTATCCGTATCCCGGAGGCGTAGGAATCCCTCGGCTCGGTCGGCCTTGCCGCTTACGCGCACTCTTATCCGTCCATAGGGTTCTGCCACCGACGCAGTCGAGAAGGCTCGAAGAATCGCTTCGGCAGAGGAGCTTTCGAACGTGGAGACTTGTTCGGTCCGCGGAATCACTTATCCTAATGTGAGTTACTTATCGCAGAAGGTGATGAGTGAGGTATCCGTATCCCGGAGGCGTAGGAGTCCCTCGGCTCGGTCAGCCTTGGCTGCTTACGTGTACTCCGTCGTTTTCAGGATCCATTTTCGAAGTAGTCGAAAAGCACGAAAGACATTCTGGCAGAAAGGATCTTTTTTCGAGGAAAAAATTCGACGCAGAGGGGGTTCCCCCCTTTTAGCCCTCGAGGGAGGGTTGGGCTTTGCCGAGGCAAGCTGACCCTTCCTTGATGACTAAACTTTGCGTGGGAGCGAGGTATATGAACAACTTGAAAACATCTTAAGGGTAGAAGCGACGTAGTTGTTGGATGTTCCAAGCGTTGCTGTAGACCTCGCCTTGACTGTTGGCCAGCTTGTACGTTCCGGGCTTCAGAACTTTGGCGATGACGAGCGACCCCTCCCAGGGGGGCGTGAGCTTGTGCCGCCCTCGGGCGTCTTGTCGCAGCCGAAGCACCAGGTCACCCACCTGGAGGTCTCGGGACCGGACCCCTCGGGCGTGGTAGCGTCGCAGGGACTGCTGGTACCGCGCCGAGTGCAGCAAGGCCTTGTCGCGAGCCTCTTCCAGCTGGTCCAGCGAGTCTTCTCGATTAACTTGGTTGCTTTGGTCAGCATAAGCCCTCGTCCTCGGGGAACCATATTCTAAGTCTGTGGGCAAGATGGCCTCGGCCCCATAGACTAGAAAGAACGGCATGAAGCCCGTGGCTCGGCTCGGCGTTGTCCTCAGGCTCCAGACCACCGAGGGGAGTTCCTTCATCCATCGCTTGCCGAACTTGTTGAGGTCGTTGTAGATCCGAGGCTTGAGTCCTTGTAGAATCATGCTGTTGGCACGCTCTACTTGCCCATTCGTCATGGGGTGAGCCACGGCGGCCCAGTCCACCCGGATGTGGTGATCCTCGCAGAAGTCCAGGAACTTTCTACCGGTGAACTGGGTGCCGTTGTCGGTGATGATGGAGTTCGGGACCCCGAAACGATGGATGATGTTGGTGAAGAACGCCACCGCCTGCTCGGACCTGATGCTGTTTAGGGGTCGGACCTCGATCCACTTGGAGAATTTGTCGATGGCGACCAACAGGTGCGTGTAGCCCCCGGGTGCCTTCTGCAAGGGGCCGACGAGGTCCAGACCCCACACAGCAAAAGGCTAGGTGATGGGTATCATCTGCAAAGCCTGGGCAGGCAGGTGGGTCTGCCTCGCGTAGAACTGACACCCTTCGCAGGTGCGGACAATTCTAGTGGTGTCGGCCACCGCCGTCGGCCAGTAGAATCCTTGCCGGAAAGCGTTTCCGACAAGGGCTCGAGGCACTGCGTGATGGCCGCAAGCCCCCGAGTGTACCTCTCGTAGGAGTTCCTGACCTTCGGTGATGGAGATGCATCGCTGGAGGATGCCCGAGGGGCTGCGGTGGTAGAGCTCCTTCCCATCTCCCAGCAAGATGAACGACTTGGCGCGTCGCGCCAACCGCCGAGCCTCGGCTCGGTCGAGGGGTAGCTCTCCTCGGTGGAGATATTGCAGGTACGGGGTCTGCCAGTTTTGGTTAGGCGTGACCCCGCTTCGCTCCCCCTCGACGCGCAGTGCCTCACCCTCGGGGGCCGTGGGTGCCTCGGGCTGAACCGAGGGCGCCTCGGGCCGAGCTGAGGGTGCCTCGGGCCGTGCCGAGGATGCCTCGGACTGAGCCGAGGGTACCTCGGGCTGGGCCGAGGGTGCCTCGGGCTCGGGCGTGTCGTCGATCTTGATGGAGGGTTGATGCAGGTCTCGGGAGAAGACGTCCGGGGGAACCGTTGTTCGCCCCGAGGCTATTTTAGCCAGCTCGTCCGCAGTGTCGTTGTAGCGCCGGGCGATGTGGTTGAGCTCGAGCCCGTAGAACTTGTCCTCCAGGCGCCGAACCTCATCGCAGTAGGCCTCCATCTTCGGGTCGCGGCAGTGGGAGTTCTTCATGACTTGGTCGATGACGAGTTGCGAGTCATCGCGAGCGTCGAGGCGTCGGACCCCTAGCTCGATGGCGATCCGCAACCCGTTGACCAGAGCCTCGTACTCAGCCACATTGTTGGACGTCGGGAAATGGAGGTGAAACACGTAGCGTAGGTGCTTCCCGAGGGGCGAGATGAAGAGTAGGCCTGCGCCGGCTCCTGTCTTCATCAGCGACCCGTCGAAGAACATGGTCTAGAGCTCCGGTTGGATCGGAGCCGTTGGGAGCTGGGTGTCGACCCATTCAGCCACGAAGTCCGCCAAGACCTGGGACTTGATGGCCTTCCGAGGGGCGAACGAGATTGCTTCGCCCATGATTTCCACCGCCCACTTTGTGATTCTACCCGAGGCCTCTCAGCACTGGATGATCTCCCCTAGGGGGAAGGATGACACCACAGTTACCGGATGAGACTCAAAGTAGTGTCGCAGCTTCCGCCGCGTCAGGATCACCGCGTACAGCAGCTTCTGAACTTGTGGGTAGCGGATCTTAGTTTCGGACAGTACCTCGCTGACGAAGTAGACTGGCCTCTGAACGGACATTGCATGCCCCTCTTCTTGCCTCTCGACCACAATCGCGGCGCTAACCACCTGAGTGGTTGCGGCGACGTAGATCAGGAGGGCTTCTCCGGCAGCTGGGGGCACCAAGATAGGCGCATTCGTGAGGAGCACCTTCAGGTTCCCGAGGGCTTCCTCGGCCTCAGGGGTCCAAGTGAAGCACTCGACCTTCCTTAAGAGGCGGTACAGAGGCAGACCTCTTTCGCCGAGGCGTGAGATGAAGCGGCTTAGAGCCACGAGACATCCCATGACCCTCTGTACGCCTTTTAAGTCTTTGATGGGCCCCATGCTGGTGATGGCTGCGATCTTCTCCGGGTTGGCTTCGATGCCCCGCTCGGAGACGATGAACCCCAAGAGCATGCCTCGGGGCACCCCGAAGACACACTTTTCGGGATTGAGCTTCACGCCTTTCGCCTTGAGACATCGGAATGTCACTTCAAGGTCGGAAAGGAGGTCGGAGGCTTTCCTCGTCTTGACTACGATGTCATCGACGTAGGCCTTGACCGTCCAGCCAATGTGTTCGCCGAACACATGGTTCATGCACCGCTGGTACGTCGTGCCCGCATTCCTCAAGCCAAACGGCATGGTGACATAGCAGTACATGCCGAAGGGCGTGATGAAAGAAGTCGCGAGCTGGTCGGACTCCTTCATCCTGATTTGGTGATACCCGGAGTAGGCATCGAGGAAAGACAGGGTTTCGCACCCAGCAGTGGAATCCACGATTTGATCGATGCGAGGCAGAGGGTAGGGAACCTTCGGACATGCTTTGTTTAGACTAGTGTAGTCTACACACATCCGCCATTTCCCTCCTTTCTTTCTCACAAGCACAGGGTTGGCAAGCCATTCGGGATGGAATACCTCTTTGATGAACCCTGCTGCCATTAGCTTGTGGATCTCCTCGCCTATGGCCCTGCGCTTTTCTTCGTCGAATCGGCGCAGAGGCTGCTTGACTGGTCGGGCTCCGGCTCGGATGTCCAGCGAGTGCTCGGCGACATCCCTCGGTATGTCGGGCATGTCCGAGGGACTCCACGCGAAGACGTCGGCGTTCGCGCGGAGAAAGTCGACGAGCACTGCTTCCTATTTGGGATCGAGCTCGGAGCCGATCCGGACTTGCTTGGAGGCGTCGCTGCTGGGGTCGAGGGGGACGGACTTAACCGTCTCCGCTGGCTCAAAGTTGCCGGCATGACGCTTCACGTCTGGCACCTCCTTAGAGAGGCTCTCCAGGTCGGCGATGAGGGCCTCGGACTCGGCGAGGGCCTCGGCGTACTCCACGCACTCCACGTCGCATTCGAACGCGTGTTTGTACGTGGGGCCGACGGTGATGACCCCGTTGGGGCCCGGCATCTTGAGCTTGAGGTAGGTGTAGTTGGGGACGGCCATGAACTTCGCGTAGCATGGCCTCCCCAGTACCGCGTGGTAGGTTCCTCAGAACCCGACCACCTCGAACGTCAGGGTCTCCCTTCGAAAGTTGGAGGGTGTTCCGAAGCAGACGGGAAGGTCGAGTTGTCCGAGGGGCTGGACACGCTTCCCGGGGATGATCCCGTGGAAAGGCGCAGCGCCTGCCCGGACTGAGGACAGATCGACACGCAGGATACCGAGGGTCTCGGCGTAGATGATGTTGAGGCTGCTGCCTCCGTCCATGAGGACCTTGGTGAGCCTGACGTCGCCGATGACGGGGTCGACAACGAGCGGGTATTTCCCCGGGCTCGGCACGTGGTTGGGGTGGTCGGCTTGGTCGAAGGTGATGGGCTTGTCGGACCAGTCTAGGTAGACTGGCGCCGCCACCTTCACCGAACAGACCTCCCGACGCTCTTGCTTGCGGTGCCGAGCCGAGGCGTTCGCCGCTTGCCCACCGTAGATCATGAAGCAGTCGCGGACCTCGGGGAACTCTTCTGCCTGGTGATCTTCCTTCTTGTCGTCGTCGTGAGCCCTGCCACCCTTCGCGGGTGGCCCGGCCCTGTGGAAGTGACGCCGAAGCATGGCGCACTCCTCAAGGGTGTGCTTGACGGGCCCCTGGTGATAGGGGCACGACTCCTTGAGCATCTTGTCGAAGAGGTTGGCACCTCCAGGGGGTTTCCGAGGGTTCTTGTACTCGGCGGCGGCGATAAGGTCCGCGTCGGCGGCGTCGCGTTTTGCTTGCGACTTCTTCTTGCCCTTCTTCTTGGTGCCGCGCTGAGTTGACGCCCTGGGGGTATCTTCCGGTGGGCGGCCCTGGGGCTGCTTGTCCTTCCGGAAGATAGCCTCGACCGCCTCCTGGCCAGAGGCGAACTTGGAGGCGATGTCCATCAGCTCGCTTGCCCTGGTGGGGGTCTTGCGACCCAGCTTGCTCACCAGGTCGCGGCAGGTGGTGCCGGCGAGGAACGCGCCGATGACATCCGAGTCGGTGATGTTGGGCAGCTCGGTGCGCTGCTTCGAGAATCGCCGGATGTAGTCCCGGAGAGACTCTCCCGGCTGCTGTCGGCATCTTTGGAGGTCCCAGGAATTTCCAGGGCGCACGTACGTACCCTGGAAATTGCCGGCGAATGCTTGGACCAGGTTGTCCCAGTTGGAGATCTGCCCCGGAGGCAGGTGCTCCAACCAGGCGCGAGCGGTGTCGGAGAGGAACAGGGGGAGGTTGCGGATGATGAGGTTTTCATCGTCCGTTCCACCCAGTTGGCAGGCCAGCCGGTAGTCCGCGAGCCACAGTTCCAGTCTCGTCTCCCCCGAGTACTTTGTGATAGTAGTCGGGGGTCAGAACCGGGTCAGGAACGGCGCCCGTCGTATGGCCCGGCTGAAGGCCTGCGGACCGGGTGGTTCGGGCGAAGGACTCCGATCCTCCCCGCTGTCGTAGCGTCCTCCACGCCTGGGGCGGTAGCCTCGGCGCACCCTCTCGTCGAGGTGGGCCCGACGGTCGCGGTGATGGTGCTCGTTGCCGAGGCGTCCCGGGGCCGCAGGTGCTGTGTTGCGCGTGCCCCCGGTGTAGACCGAGGCTTCCTGCATGAATCGGGAAGTCACGGCGCGATGTTCCGAGGGGTGCCTCTGCCTTCGGGAGGCGGAGCTTTCGGCCCGTCGGACCGCGGCGCCCTCCAGGAGATTCTTGAGTTCTCCCTGGATTTGCCGCCCCTCGGTGGTTGATGGCTCTGGCATCGCACGGAGAAGCATTGCTGCTGCAACCAGGTTCTGGCCGACCCCATTGGAAGCGGGTGGCGGCCTCATCCTGACATCGTCGGCGATGCGGTGTTGGAAGCCCTGGGGTAGATGACGCATTTCTCTGGCCAAAGGTTGGCCCGCCCATTCCTGCCCGACGTCCCGGCGGATCGGCTGAAGCGCTCCTGCTCCCTCGTCGAGCCTGGCCTGCACCCCGTGGACTTGCTCGAGCTGTGGGTCATGGCCCCCCGCCTGAACGGGGACCACAGCTAGCTCCCGTAGGATGTCAACGCGAGGCACCGGCCTAGGGAGATCACCGTCCTCCGGCATACTGAGGTGGTTGCCTTCGGAGGGACCCCTAGATCGACGTGGAAACATTCGTGGCTTGGGTCGCAGTCCTCGTCGCCGAGGCTGCGGCTTCCGTCGGAATAGTCGGAAAGGCAGTAATCACGCGCGGTCATGAAGTCCCGCATGGCACTGGGGTTACCAAGTCCGGAGAAATCCCAACAGACATCGGGCTCGTCATCTTCCTCGGACCCCGAGGGCCCGTAGGTCGAGACGTCCGTCAGCCGGTCCCTGGGTGACCGCATACGATACCCCAGAGGGTTTGGACTCGCCTCTACGAGAGCATCCGCCGAAGCGAAGCCGCTTGGCGGGTCGAGGCTGAATCCAAAGGGCGCGAGATGGGAATCGGTCGGTACCTCTTGGTCGACGGGCGGTGATGAAGTCACGTCGGGGACTGACTGCACCGTCGTCTCAGGTACGAGGGTGACATCCAGCAAGCCTTTCGCGAGCGTGCTGGCGTCGTCCGTTTGCTCGGAATCGGCGTGTTGCGGGGAGACGACTCTCGTCTTCGTCTCAAACGCGAGGTCGATGCCCGACGCACCCCCAGTTGGGGCGCTGGCGCCGTCGACTCGCTCGACAGCCGACGAGGTGCTGCCTCCTGCTTGGCTTTGGTTGCCCCGCCTCCTCCTCCGTCGGCGGGGGAGAGGACGGGGTGAGCTCGAATGTTGTTCTTCCACCACGCGGGGAAGACGTCGTCGATTCCGCCGCCGGTGGGCGGGCTGTCGGCCGCCATTGTCGTCGTCGCACGGCGGTGGAAGGAGTATCATGTCGTAGCTGCCGTCGAAGGACATGAACTCAAGACTCCCGAAACGGAGCACCGTCCCGGGCCGGAGAGGTTGCTGGAGACTGCCCATCTGGAGCTTGACGGGAAGCTGTTCGTCAACACGCAGCAGGCCCCTACCTGGCGCGCCAACTGTCGGCGTTTCTAGACCGGGGGGTCCCTGGGCCGACGAGTGAAATGTCGCCGCGTGCCCCAGCCCAGATGGGTCGGCGCGAGGCCGAGCGCGAAGGGGGGAGAAAGGTGGCCGGAGACGGGCGTGAGAGAGGTGGAAATCTCGTGGCCTTCGTGTTCGTCCCGCGCCCAGGTCGGGTACGCTTGCAGTAGGGGATTACAAGCGTCCACGCGGGAGAGGGAGCGAGCGGCCTCACGCGAGCGCCGGTCCCGTCCTCGTCCCCGCGCGGCCAACCCTCTGTAAGAGGGCCCTGGTCCTTCCTTTTATAGGCGTAAGGAGAGGATCCAGGTGTACAATGGGGGGTGTAGCAGAGTGCTACGTGTCTAGCGGAGGAGAGCTAGCGCCCTAAGTACATGCCGTCGTGGCAGCCGGAGAGGTTTTGGCACCCGGTTCATGTGGTGTCGTGGCCATCGGAGGAGCGCTGGAGCCTGGCGGAAGGACAACTGTCGGGGCTGTCGAGTCCTTGCTGACGTCCTCTTGCTTTCGTAAGGGGGCGGAGAGCCACCGTCGTCACGGAGCGTGCGGGGCGCCATCATTGCCTATCTGGCGGAGCGAGCCAGATGGGACGCCGGTCTTGTTCCCCGTAGCCTGAGTCAGCTTGGGGTAGGGTAATGATGGCGCTTCCTGTCGACGTGGTCGGTCCGTGCCCTAGGTTAGGCGATGTGGAGGCTCCTCCGAGGTCGAGGTCGAGTCTGTCTTCCGTGGCCGTGGTCGAGTCCGAGCCCCTGGGTCGGGCGAGGCGGAGACCGTCGACTGAGGCCAGGGCTGAGTCCGAGCCCTGGGGTCGGGCGAAGCGGAGTTCGTCGTCTTCTGCGGCTGAGCCCAAGTCCGAGCCCTGGGTCGGGCGGAGCGGAGTTCGCCGTCTTCCGGGGCTTAGCCCGAGTCCGAGCCCTGGGTCGGGCGGAGCGGAGTTCGCCGTCTTCCGGGGCTTAGCCCGAGTCTGAGCCCTGGGTCGGGCGGAGCGGAGTTTCCAATGGGGCCTGAGGCCGGGCCTGACTGCCTGTCAGCCTCACTCTGTCAAGTGGCACCGCAGTCAGTGCGGCACAGGCGACGCTGTCCTTCTGTCAGGTCGGTCAGTGGAGCGGCGAAGTGACTGCGGTCACTTTGGCTCTGTCGACTGAAGGGGGCACGTCAGGATAAAGGTGTCAGGCCACCTTTGCATTAAATGCTCCTGCGATTTGGTCGGTCGGCGCGGCGATTCGGTCAGGGTTGCTTCTTGGCGAAGACAGGGCCTCGGGCGAGCCGGAAATGTATTCGTTGCTGGAGGGGGGCCTCGGGCGAGACGGAGATCCTCCGGGGTCGGCTGCCCTTGCCCGAGGCTAGGCTCGGGCGAGGCGTGATCGAGTCCCTCGAATGGACCGATCCCTGACTTAATCGCACCCATCAGGCCTTTGCAGCTTTGTGCTGATGGGGGTTACCAGCTGAGAATTAGGAGCCTTGAGGGTACCCCTAATTATGGTCCCCGACAAGGTCGAAATGCAGAAGTTTCTCAGTAAGGTGAATTATTTACGTAGGTTTATTTCTAACCTAGCCGGGAAGATTGATGCCTTTACCCCTATCCTTCGGCTTAAGAATGATGCCGAATTCGCTTGGGGGCACAGCAGCAGGAAGCATTTGATCTCATTAAAAAATACTTGTCTTCAGCTCCTGTATTAAAAGCTCCACGAGCAGGAGTACCATTCCGATTATACTTTGCAGCTGAAGATAAGGTCATTGGGGCTGTTTGACACAAGAAACTAAGGGAAAGGAGCATGTGGTGACATATCTAAGTCGGAGGTTGGTGGATGCTGAAACGAGGTACAGTTTTATTGAGAAGTTATGCTTATGCTTGTTTTATGCATGCACCAAGTGTAGATGTTATTTACTGTCTAGTCATTACACTATTTCTGGTCAAGCCGATGTGATTAAATACATGTTGCATAACCCAATTATGAGTGGTAGAATTGGTAAGTGGGCTTATGCACTCATAGAATATGACTTGGCCTATGAACCATTGAAATCTATGAGAGGTCAGGTCGTAGCAGATTTTATTGTAGAACATCGGATTAATGATACTCATAAACTAGACATGTCATACCTCACTATTACTCCTTGGACATTATATTTTGATGGATCGGTTTGCAATGAAGGGAAAGGGATTGGCATTGTGCTTGTTTCACCAAGTAATGTCTCCTTCGACTTCTCTAGCCGATTGAAAACTTATTGCACTAACAATCAAGCCGAATATGAAGCCCTTTTTGTTCGACTTGGAACTTTTAAATTGTGTGGGAGCAAAACATGTGAAGGCATTTGGTGATTCTCAGCTGGTCGTCCAACAGGTGTTAGAAGAATATCAATGTTTTGATGGTATTCTAAATAGTTACCTTGAAAAATGTTGGGGCATAATTCATTCTTTTAACGAATTCAGTATTCGGCATATCTCTAGAGTTGGGAATCATAGAGCTAACAATTTGGCACAAGATGCATCAGGTTATCGGATAAAGCGAGGGAGATTTCACAACACTGAAAATCTGATAACCGGTGCAGGGCCAATTCCCCAGGTTGCGGACCGTCCGAGCAAAGGCTCCGGACCGTCCGGGGTTACCAGGAAAGTTCTCCTAATTGATTCGACTGATAATAAAGTTGATACAAGTGATTGGAGGACGCCCATAACTAATTATTTACGAAATCCCAATATTAGGACAGATAAGAACATTCGGCGCACAACTTTCAAGTATGTTTTGATGAGTGATGAACTCTACCGTCGAACAATCAACGACGTCCTGCTTAAGTGCTTGGGCCCAGATGATGCTATATTAGCCATGGCTGAAGTACATGAAGGAATTTGTGGTACCCATCAGTCGGCTCTAAAGATGAAGTGGTTGTTGCGAAGGTCTGGTTTTTATTGGCCTAACATGATAGCTGATTGCTTCAAGTACTACAAAGGATGCCAATTGTGTCAAAAAATCAGCGATCTACAGTTGGTCCCTGCAGCCGAATTACATCCTATCATCAAGCCATGGCCTTTCAGAGGATGGGGATTAGACTTTATAGGAGAAATTCATCCTTCATCATCAAAGGGGCATCAGTTCGTGTTAGTTGCCACTGACTACTTTACCAAATGGACTGAAGCCGTTGCTCTGAAGAACATGACACACAAGGAGGTAATTGAGTTCATAACTGAGCATATTATTCATAGATTCGGCATTCCCCAGACCTTGACTACATATCAAGGAACTTCTTTTATGTCAAAGGAGGTACGTGAATTTGCTGAATTATATAGAATTAAGTTTCTTAATGCATCTCCATATTATGCTCAGGCCAATGGACATGCCGAGTCTAGTAATATGACATTGATTAAGTTTGAAAGGGAATTAGGCTTACACCTAGTTCCTATATAATTTTGGTGGTTGAATTGCCCAACACAAATCTTTGGACTAACTAGTTTGCCCAAGTGTATAGATTATACAGGTGTAAAAGGTTCACACTCAGCCAATAAAAAGACCAAGTTTTGGATTCAATAAAGGAGCAAAGGGGCAACCGAGGGCACCCCTGGTCTGGCGCACCGGACTGTCCGGTGTGCCACCGGACAGTGAACAGTACCTGTCCGGTGCACCAGGGGACTCAGACTCCAACTCTTCACTCTCGGGAATTCTCGGAAGCCGGCGCGCTATAATTCACCGGACTGTCCGGTGTGCACCGGACATGTCCGGTGCTCCAAGGAAGCTCGGCCTCCTGAACTCGCCAGCCTCGGGTTCGCGCGGCAGCCGCTCCGCTATAATTCACCGGACTGTCCGGTGTGCACCGGACTGTCCGGTGTGCCAGCGGAGCAACGGCTCCCTGCGGCGCCAACGGCTCCCTGCGGTGCATTAAATGCGCGCGCAGCGCGCGCAGAAGTCAGAATCGCCCATACCGGTGCACCGGACATCAAACAGTACATGTCCGGTGTGCACCGGACACCCAGGCGGGCCCACAAGTCAGAAGCTCCAACGGTCGGAATCCAACGGCAATGGTGACGTGGCAGAGGCACCGGACTGTCCGGTGTACACCGGACTGTCCGGTGCGCCATCGAACAGAGGCTGCCAGCAACGGTCACTTTTGGTGGTTGGGGCTATAAATACCCCAACCACCCCACCATTCATAGCATCCAAGTTTTCCCACTTCTTAACCACTTACAAGAGCTAGGCATTCAATTCTAGACACATACAAAGAGATCAAATCCTCTCCAATTCCACTCAAGCCTTTAGTGACTAGCGAGAGAGATTTGCCGTGTTCTTTTGAGCTCTTGCGCTTGGATCGCATTCTTTCTCTCTCTTGTGCTCTTGTGATAAACACTCGATTGTAACCGAGGCAAGAGGCACCGATTGTGTGGTGGCCCTTGCGGGGAAGTTTTGTTCCCGGTTGATTGAGAAGAAGGAAAGCTCACTCGGTCCGAGGGACCGTTTGAGAGAGGGAAGGGTTGAAAGAGACCCGGCCTTTGTGGCCTCCTCAACGGGGAGTAGGTTTGCGAGAACCGAACCTCGGTAAAACAAATCCGCGTGTCACTCTCCTTATTTGCTTGCGATTTGTTTTGCGCCCTCTCTCGCGGACTCGTTTATATTTCTAACGCTAACCCGGCTTGTAGTTGTGATTATTTTTGTAAATTTCAGTTTCGCCCTATTCACCCCCCCCCTCTAGGCGACTATCAATTGGTATCAGAGCCCGGTGCTTCATTAGAGCCTAACCGCTCGAAGTGATGTCGGGAGATCACGCCAAGAAGGAGATGGAGACCGGCGAAAAGCCCACTACAAGCTACGGGAGCACTTCATCGGAAGAGTCCCGCACCAAAAGGAGGGAGAAGAAGAAGAGCTCCTCCAACAAAGGGAAGGAGAAGAAATCTTCTTCTCACCACAAAGAGAAGAAGGAAAAATCTTCTTCCCACAAGCCGCATCGGAAAGGCGATAAGCACAAGAGGATGAGGAAGGTGGTCTACTACGAGACCGACACTTCATCAACTTCTACCTCCGACTCCGATGCGCCCTCCGTCACTTCTAAGCGCCAAGAGCGCAAGAAGTATAGTAAGATCCCCCTACGCTACCCTCGCATTCCTAAACATACACCTTTACTTTCCGTCCCATTAGGCAAACCACCAACTTTTAATGGTGAAGATTATGCTATGTGGAGTAATTTGATGCGATTTCATCTAACCTCTCTCCACAAAAGAATATGGGATGTTGTTGAGTATGGTGTACAGGTACCATCAATAGGGGATGAGGACTATGACACGGACGAAGTGGCCCAAATCGAGCACTTCAACTCCCAAGCCGCAACCATCCTCCTTGCCTCCCTAAGCAAGGAGGAATACAACAAAGTACAAGGATTGAAGAACGCCAAGGAGATTTGGGACCTACTCAAGACGGCGCACGAGGGTGATGAACTCACCAAGATCACCAAGCGGGAAACGATCGAGGGGGAGCTCGGTCGCTTCCGTCTTCGCCAAGGGGAGGAGCCACAAGACATGTACAACCGGCTCAAGACCTTGGTGAACCAAGTGCGCAACCTCGGGAGCACAAAATGGGATGACCACGAAGTGGTTAAGGTTATTCTAAGAGCTCTTATTTTCCTTAACCCCACTCAAGTACAATTAATTCGTGGGAATCCTAGATATCCACTAATGACCCCCGAGGAAGTTATCGGGAATTTTGTGAGTTTTGAATGCATGATTAAGGGCTCCAAGAAGATCAACGAGCTTGACGAGCCTTCCACCTCCGAGGCGCAACCGGTGGCCTTCAAGGCAACGGAGGAGAAGAAGGAGGAGTCTACACCAAGTAGACAACCAATTGACGCCTCCAAGCTCGACAACGAGGAGATGGCCCTAATCATCAAAAGCTTTCGGCAAATTCTCAAGCAACGGAAGGGGAAGGACTACAAACCTCGTTCCAAGAAGGTTTGCTACAAGTGTGGTAAGCCCGGTCACTTTATTGCAAAATGTCCTATGTCTAGTGACAGTGACAGGGGCGACGACAAGAAGGGAAGAAGAAAGGAGAAGAAGAAGTATTACAAGAAGAAGGGCGGCGATGCCCATGTTTGTCGGGAGTGGGACTCCGACGAAAGCTCAAGCGACTCCTCCGACGACGAGGACGCCGCCAACATCGCCGTCACCAAAGGCCTTCTCTTCCCCAACGTCGGCCACAAGTGTCTCATGGCCAAAGACGGCAAAAAGAAGGTAAAATCAAGGTCCTCCACCAAATATGAAACATCTAGTGATGAGGATGATGATAAAAATGAGGAGGATAACTTGCGCATTCTTTTTGCTAACCTTAACATGGAACAAAAGGAAAAATTAAATGAACTAATTAGTGCCATCCATGAAAAGGATGATCTCTTGGACTCCCAAGAGGACTTCCTAATCAAGGAGAATAAGAAACATGTTAAGGTTAAAAATGCTTATGCTCTAGAAGTAGAAAAATGTAACAAATTATCTAGTGAGCTAAGCATGTGCCATGACACTATTGCCAACCTTAGAAATGAAAATGCTAAATTAATTACTAAGGTAGATTCTCATGTTTGCATTGATCCTAGAAATGATAATGTTGATTTGCTTGCTAGGATTGAAGAGTTAAATGTTTCCATTGCTAGCCTTAGAAATGAGAATGAGAAACTAATTGCTAAGGCTAAGGATTTTGATGTTTGCAATGCTACTATTTCCGACCTTAGAACTAAAAATGACATGTTGCATGCTAAGGTTGTTGAACTAAAATCTTGCAAACCCCCTACATCTAATGTTGAGCATATTTCCATTTGTACTAGATGTAGAGATATTAATGTTGATGCTATCCATGATCACCTAGCCTTAATTAAAAAACAAAATGATCACATAGCTCAACTAAATGCTAAGATTAGAGAGCATGACTTAGAAAATGAAAAATTTAAATTGGCTAGAAGCATGCTCTATAATGGGAGACGCCCTGGCATCAAGGATGGCATTGGCTTCCAAAGGGGAGACAATGTCAAACTTAATGCCCCTCCAAAGAACTTATCTAACTTTGTTAAAGGCAAGGCTCCCATGCCTCAGGATAACGAAGGTTACATTTTGTACCCTGCCGGTTATCCCGAGAGCAAAATTAGGAGAATTCACTCTAGGAAGTCTCACTCTGGCCCTAACCATGCTTTTATGTATAAGGGTGAGACATCTAGCTCTAGGCAACCAACCCGTGCCAAGTTGCCTAGAAAGAAAACTCCTGATGCATCAAATGATCATGCCATTTCATTTAAAACTTTTGATGCATCTTATGTGCTTACTAGCAAATCCGGCAAGGTAGTTGCCAAATTTGTTGGGGGCAAACACAAGGGCTCCAAGACTTGTGTTTGGGTACCCAAAGTTCTTGTATCTAATGCCAAAGGACCCAAAACAGTTTGGGTACCTAAAGTCAAGAACTAAATTTGTTTTGTAGGTTTATGCATCCGGGGGCTCAAGTTGGATACTCGACAGCGGGTGCACAAACCACATGACCGGGGAGAAAAGGATGTTCTCCTCATATGAGAAAAACAAAGATCCCCAACGAGCTATCACATTCGGGGATGGAAATCAAGGGTTGGTCAAAGGTTTGGGTAAAATTGCTATTTCACCTGACCATTCCATTTCCAATGTTTTTCTTGTTGATTCATTAGATTACAACTTGCTTTCTGTTTCCCAATTATGTCAAATGGGCTACAACTGTCTTTTTACTGATATAGGTGTCACTGTCTTTAGAAGAAGTGATGATTCAATAGCATTTAAGGGTGTGTTAGAGGGTCAGCTATACTTAGTAGATTTTGATAGAGCTGAGCTCGACACATGTTTAATTGCTAAGACTAACATGGGTTGGCTCTGGCACCGCCGACTAGCCCATGTTGGGATGAAGAATCTTCATAAGCTTTTAAAGGGAGAGCACATTTTAGGACTAACCAATGTTCATTTTGAGAAAGACAGGATTTGTAGCGCATGCCAAGCAGGGAAGCAAGTTGGCACTCATCATCCACAAAAGAACATAATGACGACTGACAGGTCACTGGAGCTCCTACACATGGATCTATTCGGCCCGATCGCTTACATAAGCATCGGCGGGAGTAAGTACTGTCTAGTTATTGTGGATGATTATTCTCGCTTCACTTGGGTATTCTTTTTACAGGAAAAATCTCAAACCCAAGAGACCTTAAAGGGATTCTTGAGACGAGCTCAAAATGAGTTCGGCTTAAGGATCAAGAAAATAAGAAGCGACAACGGGACGGAGTTCAAGAACTCTCAAATTGAAGGCTTCCTTGAGGAGGAGGGCATTAAGCATGAGTTCTCCTCTCCCTACACGCCACAACAAAATGGTGTAGTGGAGAGGAAGAATCGAACACTATTGGACATGGCAAGAACCATGCTTGATGAGTACAAGACACCGGACCGGTTTTGGGCCGAAGCGGTCAACACCGCCTGCTACGCCATCAACCGGTTATATCTTCACCGAATCCTCAAGAAGACATCATATGAACTCCTAACCGGTAAAAAGCCCAACATTTCATATTTTAGAGTTTTTGGTAGCAAATGCTTCATTCTTATTAAAAGAGGTAGAAAATCTAAATTTGCTCCTAAAACTGTAGAAGGCTTTTTACTTGGTTATGACTCAAACACAAGGGCATATAGGGTCTTTAACAAGTCCACTGGACTAGTTGAAGTCACTTGTGACGTTGTGTTTGATGAAACTAACGGCTCTCAAGTAGAGCAAGTTGATCTTGATGAGATAGGTGAAGAACAGGCTCCATGCATCGCGCTAAGGAACATGTCCATCGGGGATGTGTGTCCTAAGGAATCCGAAGAGCCTCCAAGTACACAAGATCAACCATCCTCCTCCATGCAAGCATCTCCACCAACTCAAAATGAGGATGAGGCTCAAAATGATGAAGAGCAAAATCAAGAAGACGAGCCACCTCAAGATGATAGCAATGATCAAGGGGGAGATACAAATGATCAAGAAAAGGAGGATGAGGAAGAACCAAGACCGCCACACCCAAGAGTCCACCAAGCAATCCAACGAGATCACCCCGTCGACACCATCCTCGGTGACATTCATAAGGGGGTAACTACTCGATCTCGGGTTGCTCACTTTTGTGAACATTACTCTTTTGTTTCCTCTATTGAGCCACACAGGGTAGAGGAAGCTCTCCAGGATTCGGATTGGGTGGTGGCAATGCAAGAGGAGCTCAACAATTTCACGAGGAACAAGGTATGGCATTTAGTTCCACGTCCTAACCAAAATGTTGTAGGAACCAAATGGGTCTTCCGCAACAAGCAAGATGAGCATGGTGTGGTGACAAGGAACAAAGCTCGACTCGTGGCCAAAGGGTATTCACAAGTCGAAGGTTTGGATTTTGGTGAAACCTATGCACCCGTAGCTAGGCTTGAGTCAATTCGCATATTATTGGCCTATGCTACTTACCATGGCTTTAAGCTCTATCAAATGGACGTGAAAAGTGCCTTCCTCAATGGACCGATCAAGGAAGAGGTCTATGTTGAGCAACCTCCTGGCTTTGAAGACAGTGAGTATCCTAATCATGTCTATAGGCTCTCTAAGGCGCTTTATGGGCTCAAGCAAGCCCCAAGAGCATGGTATGAATGCCTTAGAGATTTCCTTATTGCTAATGGCTTCAAAGTCGGCAAGGCCGATCCTACACTCTTTACTAAAACTCTTGAAAATGACTTGTTTGTATGCCAAATTTATGTTGATGATATTATATTTGGGTCTACTAACGAGTCTACATGTGAAGAGTTTAGTAGGATCATGACACAGAAATTCGAGATGTCAATGATGGGGGAGTTGAAGTATTTTCTAGGATTCCAAGTCAAGCAACTCCAAGAGGGCACCTTCATTAGCCAAACGAAGTACACTCAAGACATTCTTGCTAAGTTTGGGATGAAGGATGCCAAACCCATCAAGACACCCATGGGAACTAATGGGCATCTCGACCTCGACACGGGAGGTAAGTCCGTGGATCAAAAGGTATACCGGTCGATGATAGGTTCTTTACTCTATTTATGTGCATCTCGACCGGATATTATGCTTTCCGTATGCATGTGTGCAAGATTCCAATCCGACCCTAAGGAATCCCACCTTACGGCCGTAAAACGAATCTTGAGATATTTGGCTTATACCCCTAAGTTTGGGCTTTGGTACCCTCGGGGATCCACATTTGATTTGATTGGTTATTCGGATGCCGATTGGGCGGGGTGCAAAATTAATAGGAAGAGCACATCAGGGACTTGCCAGTTCTTGGGAAGATCCTTGGTGTCTTGGGCTTCAAAGAAGCAAAATTCGGTCGCTCTTTCCACCGCCGAAGCCGAGTACATTGCCGTAGGACATTGTTGCGCGCAATTGCTTTGGATGAGGCAAACCCTGCGGGACTACGGTTACAAATTAACCAAAGTCCCTTTGCTATGTGATAATGAGAGTGCAATCAAGATGGCCGACAATCCCGTCGAGCATAGCCGCACTAAGCACATAGCCATTCGGTATCATTTTCTTAGGGATCACCAACAAAAGGGGGATATCGAGATTTCTTACATTAATACTAAAGATCAATTAGCCGATATCTTTACCAAGCCACTTGATGAACAATCTTTTACCAGACTTAGGCATGAGCTCAATATTCTTGATTCTAGAAATTTCTTTTGCTAAGCTTGCACACATAGCTCATTTGAATACCTTTGATCATATCTCTTCTATATGCTATGACTAATGTGTTTTCAAGTCTATTTCAAACCAAGTCATAGGTATATTGAAAGGGAATTGGAGTCTTCGGCGAAGAAAAAGGCTTCCACTCCGTAACTCATACTTCGCCATCACTCCGAGCAACTCTCTATTCCTTGGGGAGAAATGAGCATCAAAGAAAAGGACTTCATCCTTCGAGGAGAGAGTAAAAGCTCAAAAGCAAAAGGACCGGATTTCGTCTTTGGTATAATCTTAACTCATTTACTTATGACCAAAGGGGAAGAACTTACTTCAAGGGCTCTAATGATTCCGTTTTTGGCGATTCATGCCAAAAAGGGGGAGAAATGAGCCCAAAGCAAAAGGACCGCACCACCACCACCAAATTCAAAAACTTAGTGCTTTCCAAAAGTCTTTATCATTTGGTATCCTATTGTGTTCAAAAGGGGGAGAAAGTAGTATTTCAAAAATGGTATATCAAAACCCTCTTGAACACTAAGAGGTGGATCTCTTTTAGGGGGAGTTTTGTTTAGTCAAAGGAAAAGCATTTGAAACAGGGGGAGGAAATTTCAAATCTTGAAAATGCTTTTGCAAACTCTTATTTATTTACCTTTGACTATTTGCAAAAGATCTATGAAATGGATTTACAAAAAGAATTTGCAAAAACAAAACATGTGGTGCAAACGTGGTCCAAAATGTTAAATAAGAAATAAACATTCCATGCATATCTTGTAAGTAGTTTTATTGGCTCAATTCCAAGCAACCTTTACACTTACATTATGCAAACCGGTTCAATTATGCACTTCTATATTTGCTTTGGTTTGTGTTGGCATCAATCACCAAAAAGGGGGAGATTGAAAGGGAATTAGGCTTACACCTAGTTCCTATATAATTTTGGTGGTTGAATTGCCCAACACAAATCTTTGGACTAACTAGTTTGCCCAAGTGTATAGATTATACAGGTGTAAAAGGTTCACACTCAGCCAATAAAAAGACCAAGTTTTGGATTCAATAAAGGAGCAAAGGGGCAACCGAGGGCACCCCTGGTCTGGCGCACCGGACTGTCCGGTGTGCCACCGGACAGTGAACAGTACCTGTCCGGTGCACCAGGGGACTCAGACTCCAACTCTTCACTCTCGGGAATTCTCGGAAGCCGGCGCGCTATAATTCACCGGACTGTCCGGTGTGCACCGGACATGTCCGGTGCTCCAAGGAAGCTCGGCCTCCTGAACTCGCCAGCCTCGGGTTCGCGCGGCAGCCGCTCCGCTATAATTCACCGGACTGTCCGGTGTGCACCGGACTGTCCGGTGTGCCAGCGGAGCAACGGCTCCCTGCGGCGCCAACGGCTCCCTGCGGTGCATTAAATGCGCGCGCAGCGCGCGCAGAAGTCAGAATCGCCCATACCGGTGCACCGGACATCAAACAGTACATGTCCGGTGTGCACCGGACACCCAGGCGGGCCCACAAGTCAGAAGCTCCAACGGTCGGAATCCAACGGCAATGGTGACGTGGCAGAGGCACCGGACTGTCCGGTGTACACCGGACTGTCCGGTGCGCCATCGAACAGAGGCTGCCAGCAACGGTCACTTTTGGTGGTTGGGGCTATAAATACCCCAACCACCCCACCATTCATAGCATCCAAGTTTTCCCACTTCTTAACCACTTACAAGAGCTAGGCATTCAATTCTAGACACATACAAAGAGATCAAATCCTCTCCAATTCCACTCAAGCCTTTAGTGACTAGCGAGAGAGATTTGCCGTGTTCTTTTGAGCTCTTGCGCTTGGATCGCATTCTTTCTCTCTCTTGTGCTCTTGTGATAAACACTCGATTGTAACCGAGGCAAGAGGCACCGATTGTGTGGTGGCCCTTGCGGGGAAGTTTTGTTCCCGGTTGATTGAGAAGAAGGAAAGCTCACTCGGTCCGAGGGACCGTTTGAGAGAGGGAAGGGTTGAAAGAGACCCGGCCTTTGTGGCCTCCTCAACGGGGAGTAGGTTTGCGAGAACCGAACCTCGGTAAAACAAATCCGCGTGTCACTCTCCTTATTTGCTTGCGATTTGTTTTGCGCCCTCTCTCACGGACTCGTTTATATTTCTAACGCTAACCCGGCTTGTAGTTGTGATTATTTTTGTAAATTTCAGTTTCGCCCTATTCACCCCCCCCTCTAGGCGACTATCAAAGTTGATAAAAAGAAGATATCCGATAATCCTAAGCATTGGCATAAGATTTTGTCCGAAGCTTTATGGGCTCACAGAATATCTAAACATAGTTCTACCAGAGTATCTCCTTTTGAGCTTGTCTATGGGCAGGAAGCAGTGTTGTCTGTGGAAATAAGTTTGAATGCTGTCAGGTGCGCGAGACAAAATGATCTAACCGTCATTGATTATTATAATTCAATGATGGATAATATTGATGAGGTGACCGACAAGAGGGTGATAGCTTTGGGAGCAATAGAAAAGAACAAGATCATGGTAGCCAAAGCCTACAACAAGAAGGTCAAAGCAAAGTCATTTCAAGTAGGGGACCTGATGTGGAAGACCATCCTGCCTCTAAGGAATAAAGACCAAAAGTTTGGGAAATGGTCGCCAAGCTAGAAGGGTCCTTATAAAGTAAAACAGGTAATGTCTGGTAACGCCTATTTACGACAAACATTACAAGGCAAGGATTTGTCCAAGGCTTTGAATGGACGTTTCCTCAAGCAGTACCATCCTAGTATGTGGCAAGATGCTTAAGAAAACCGATGTAATCACATCGTGTTATGATGCTTTTGGTTTGCTCAGCTCCACCAAAAGGCAGGGGGCATATGTTGGGCATCAAATTGAGAGGTCGGACGGTCCGGCCCTGAGGCCGGACGGTCCACGGTCCGGACGGTCCGCGCCTGTGGGCCGGACGGTCCGCGCAAGCGTAGAGCAGTTTAGGGTTCCGAGTTTTGTGCTACGGTTGTTAACTATATTCGCGGAAATAACTCGGAAATTAGTTTGTAAAGGGTCCAGCCCCCCTCCTCTATAAATAGAGAGGTATACGACCGATTTGGAATTATCAATCGAACTTTCAATCAATACAATTTACATCTTATCCTAGGAGTAGTTCTAGTCTAGTTTAGGTTTAGTTTTTCAATCCTCGAATTCTCCGCTTCTCTTCGACTCTACGTCGATTAGAGGAGTCTAGGTCGGCCTGCCCGAGCCTAGACAACTCCTAGGATCTTTCCTCCCCGACAGGGTCCCTCCGGGAGCGAGATCCAGGCGTCGCCGGCGATCTTTCGCCGCCTCTGCGCACGCTTGGACCGTCCGGCCCTAGGGCGCGGACCGTCCGGCCGTCAGGTAGGAAACCCTAGACTCGCACCAGGTCACGGACCGTCCGGCTCCTAGCCGCGGACCGTCCGCCCTGTGCAGAGCACCGCCGCTGTTCCTATTGAGTGATTGTCGCTCTAAAAAGGTGTCAACACCTACCCAACGTGCTTGGGACAAAAAAGGTTTTGTTGTTGTTGTGCCTGCCTACGGGGAATAATCACTTCTTTTTTTTGAATAAAATGACACAAGGAATGAGCATATAGAGGCGTGGATAACTGATCCATTAAACCAGTGCTTTTCGTTCGTCTCTAGATATGCCGAGTTCCATCCAATCCAGCCAAAGCTGAATATGCAGAGAGGCAAACAATCCTTCCACAAGATCTTCTTGCAGCACTAACTTCATGCCTTGTACTAGTCAACTCGAAAAGAGATGTTGATAACTGTCTGATTTACAAACAGCTTTTGCCCCCTCACATATTGATCCCGCCCAATAATCTCCACGCGATGTGAATTATCATAACCTCCAACAGCTAGCGCGGCTCGCACTATACCGAAGTCCATCCTCATAACAATTCCAACGTCTCGCGAGATCTTGGTGGTAATGACTGCTAAAAAGAAGAGAGCGTCTAACAAATACTGAAAGCTTTCGGTGGTCAGTAACCGCCTCCAGGGATCGGCCGGGATCCATTCCATTCCCGGATCTACTCTTCGATAGCCCTTTGTATTTGAATCGGCTTTCTTCATTGGGCCTCAAATAAATAGAATCAACCTTTAATCCTGTCATGATACAACTCCTCCGCTTAGTGCTAAAACCTCTAGATTGTAGGAAATCTTCGATCCAATAATAGTTTAGTGCTTGTTCGGTTATTTTCAATCTATATGGATTGGAGCGGAATTAATACGGATTGGGAGAAATTTTAACTTACTAGTGATTGAAACCCCTTAATCCCCATCAATCCATATGGATTGGGATAGAACCAAACAAGCCCTTACATGATCATAAGCTTTCTCATAGTCAAATTTCATAATAATAGTATTATTAAGAATATATGTCAGGGGTATTTAAATGTCGATTAACTAATAGGATCATGACATGTGGGTCCATGGACTCATCCAGTAGGCCTAAAGAAGGCTCTACATGAAAGAAAGTCTTCGGATGATGAAGATGGCAAAGATCAAATCATATTGGACAACCGGATCGATATCTTTTAAATAAGACAAAATCACGTACCCTTGTTCATACCACGCTAAAACACATGTCTAAAGTCCGGCACTGGTCGTGATTTGTTCTTATATAGGCTATGATGTCGTTGTGTATGTATGGGATAAGAGTTAGGACGTTCTTGATCTATGGTCTTCTTTTAATATAATGATCGGAGACTTTCTTACACCCCATTGTTGGGCTTTTGTATGATGACTCTTGACACCTAGAGGTTATAGATGTACACAAAGACCGGAGCATGAAAGCCCGGCCCAAAGCACGTTTTTTTGGCATGCTACCAGTCCACTTTTATACGGGTCCGGGCTGTCCCGGCACGAATAAGCGAGCTGGCTCGGACAGGAAACTAACCCCGCGGGCTAGCCCGACACGACTCGTTTACCTCTAAACCCGTTAAACCCGCTTTTTTACACTAAATCGTGCTTACCGGTCCGCTTAGCTTGTTTTTTGGCCCGCTTTTTTCGTGTTTATTGAGTCAGGCCGGCCCGTTTAGGCACGCAGAGGATAGGCTCGGATAGAGAAACGAGTCCGCGGGCTTGATGGCCCAGCCTGGTCCGTTTTGCCATCTCTACTAGATGTAGACTCAAGTAGGTTGCGTGGTTATTCATATGTGGTAACCGGTAACGGACCCTGATGCGTAATATGTAAACGACTCAAACATGTACTCGTCCCTCTCCCAAGTGAGCAGATCATTAGATTATAAGCAATAGATTCTGTCTAAATTCAGGACTACATGTATTGCTAATAATATCTAGATCTGCCAAAGCCGTTCCTTGCAATAGATATCTGATGATGAACAAATAAACAATCGGCACTCGAGGTGATAGAAGGGGAATAGGGGGGCCAAGGAGACGCGGACGTGACTGCAGGCCGCACCACCGGCCTCCCTCCCACTACTGCACCTGCTGAAGCTGATTCTGAACCCGTCCCGTGCGGCATCATGCCACCGCTGCTGGCCGGCTGCCGCAGACCCGCCGGCCAGGCACCCGCGATGGGGACGCGCACCCATTACACACAGCCCCGGCCGGCCTTGTCGAATGTCGATGACGCACGGGACAGACGTCAGGGGTTGGGGTGGAAGCGAGCAAGCTCGGTTCGGCTCGCTCATGTAACGAGTCGAGATTGGCTCGTCCCATTTGGCGAGCTCGAAAAAGCAGCTCGGCTCAGCTCGGTTCACCGAGCCAACAAGCCTAGTCATAAACGTAAATCTACTCTCTAAATTATAATATAAAATCTTAAAAATACTTTAAATAACATATTTTAAATTAGTAAAATAGATATAACACTAATATAATATAAAAACTAGATTATTTTTTATAGTAATCTTAAATAATATAAATTATTGTCTATTTGATATTAATATTATATGCTAATTAAGATTTTATGTAACAAATTGTTGTTGGATCGAGTCACGAGCTAACTCGCGAGCTACACCGAGCCGAACTGGATCGTTCTTTTTACGAGTCACAAAAACAGGCTCGACTTGAACTCGTTTTAAGGGTCGAGCCGAACCAAGCTGGACTGCTGCGAGCTCGAGCCAGTTCGTCGAACTCGAGTTTTTTTTTCAGCTCTAGTCGGGGTTACGACTCAGGACTCGTCGCCACGATAGAGGTGCGGTGGGACGACGCGTGTGAACCGAACCGAGGTCGAGCTATAGCTCGATACGGTGGTAGACGACCACGACCTGGAGGCTGGAGCAGACCAGGACCAGGACCAGCACCGAGCACCGGCGAGTCACCGGGCCGCGCCTAACTGGCGAACTGGCTTTCGCCTCCGTATCCACACCCACACCCACAGGGAGGCGGTGAGGCCACACGGCTGTTGCTCGCCCTCGCCCTCGCCCTCGCCCTCAAGGCTTCACGCACAAGTTGCGCCCCCGTCCGTATATATGCTGCCCCCACTACGGCACACCGGTATCCAGGCCACCACCAAGAACCAACGCCTAGTGCTAGTGGCCTGCAAGCAACTCTGATCCATTCCACTGCAACAGCTAGCATAGCGCAGCGATCCATTCCACTACAAGCAAGCAGCAAGGAGCAAGGCAGCGGCCCGGTAGACGTCGAGGGCGGCCAACACCAGCCACCGTCGTCCGCCGCGGCAGGGCACCCAAGAATGTGCTTCCCGATCGACTGCTGGCTCTGCATGCCCCACACCGACGACGACGACCTTGCCCCCGCGAGCAGGGCACAGCCGCCGCCGCCGCCGCCCGCGCAGCGCAACGGCAGCCACTACAACGGCGACGGCCACTACCGGCCTGCGCACTACAGCGCGGCTGCCGAGGCGGACCGCAAGGCGTCCAACGACGCGAGGAGAGGCCCCGCGCATCATGGCGCCACCGGCGCGCAGGCGAAATCGGCGTACCCGTACGCAGCCGAAGCCGCCGACGGCGACGGGGCGCTGAAGCAGCAGCCCGAGGCGCCGAACGGCAGGGTCGCTGCCGCCGATGGCCATGGAGCACGCGCCGCGCCGCGCCACGACTACGAACGCGCACAGCCGCCTGCCCGCAAGGAGGACGCCGCGGATTCCTACTACCCGGCTGCGACCGCTGCAGCCTATCGCGAAAGGTATTAGTGCCGTCCATCGGTCCGTGCTGGAGCGCGCAACGCGTGCGCTGCGCATGGAGTTGGGCAAACAGTTAGCCACCGTAAACAAGCAGAGAGAGTGGCTGTTTGTGTTTTTAGCTTCGGTACGCTTGTTTTCATCAGTCCTTCAGGGGCACTTGGAGTGGAGGGCAGTAGGAGTTGAGGATGCAGAGTGGGTGTGGATCATCAGGGCCTCCTCCGTATTGCTGGCTGCCCTGTCCATTGAACGGGTGAACAAGGTCGGGCTCGGGGGGAGACTTCAGTTAACTGGATGTCTCTCGCTTTTTTGATCTGCTTTGTGTAGTTGTCTTGTCTGGCGTAAAAGATGCCTTGGTCTCCCTTTCTTCATGTACTGTCAATCTGTCGCGTAAAGAATTATAAGTGGGGCTTGTGTTTATTAGTTCTCGAAGCTACTTCAAAGATCTTTAAAAAAAGAAACGGCTACATGAAAGCACCGTGAATTGCAGGCTCCATGGATATTTTTTCACAAGCACGGTTTACGAGGCGTCGTCTAGGCGACAAAGATGTGGTATAGGCATAGCTGAGCGTCGGGGAGCGCTATAACCTATGGTCGTATTGTGCTCCCCGCCAAAAGCAAAAGGCGCTGGAATTGCGGCTCGTATTGTGCATTTGTGCTCTTCGTTTAGGAATTATACAGCGTAGCGTAAGGTTAGAGATGGCAATACAGAATTCATCATCTTCTGGTTTTAGCTTCTCATCCTATAGAAAAATTTCTCTGTGGGATCCTACGAATGTTTGCGGGGTTATAATTTTTTCCATTTCCGTTCCACACGGGGATAAATCTCCGTCGGTATCTCTGTCACCATTTAAATTATAATTAGGACATACTTTATATGTTATTAATATAAAATATTATCACTTATATATTGTTAGATGTAAAAAATCGTTATATGTACATCAAAATAAATATATTTATTTAATAAGTAATCTCTTTACAAAGTAAATTTTTATTTTTTATAATTAATTATTACATAAAAACTTTGCCACATAATTTTAACAAGTCCCCGCGGGAACTAGAATGCGTCCCTGTTTACCCGTCGCGGGAAACTTTTCCTCATTTACATACCCATGAGGAAATAAACTTCCCCATCCTATCTTTTAGGGTTAGTTTGGGAACTCCATTTTCTCAAAGTTTTTTATTTTCTCAAAAAAAAAAATAGTTCATTTTTCTTTGGGAAATTGGAAATCTCGTAGAGAAATAAGAGTGCCAAACTAGCTCTTAATGAAAGAATTTCCCGCGGAAAATTGAGGATCAGGTTCTCATTGCCATCTTTATGCAAGTTAATATAGGTCGTGTTTATTTCAGATTTTTTCCCCTGATTGTGGCCGCTAGAAGTGGTCGTGGACTGTCCTGTCAAATGCACAACTTTTCAATCCGTTTCTTGAGAATAGCTTTGATAAAAACCGTTAAAATCAATGTAAACACATAATCGATCAAGTCGTCACGATAAAAAGAATTTGTTACTTTCTAAATTTTAAACCCTGTAGATTTATTCATCTTCTTTCTCATATAATCCTCACGATATTTAAATTCTTCTCACACTCATATTCTATTTAAATTCTTCTCACACTCATATTCTTATAAAAACTCATAAAAAACCCTAAACCAAACAGCCCGTAACATGAGACTAGTCCCTGCATCTCCGCTTGGCCTCCACACTTTAAACGTGGATCCGCAGTCTGCTCACTGTACAAAATCCATAAACTTTTGACGGCCAAGATTCATAAAAAATAATTGTTTTATAAATAATTTATTTTTGGTGGCTATATATTTATTTTAATAGGCACATATTCGTCAGAAGTGTGGTACAAAAAATAGACATTATTTTTATGGGAACGGTTTAAATTAAGTTATTTTCAACGGCTATAGAACCACCCAAAAGATAACTGTGATATGTCAAGTTTCGGTGACCTTAGTAAGAGCAGAGCAACAACAATAGTTATGTATAATTATACAACCTAAATCCTAGATTTAGTAAGACCTCAAATAATATAAGAAATAAAAAACTCATCTCCTCCAATAATTTTCTATATATTGTTTTCTAAATATATCAAAACTTGTCGTGTCATCAGTTTGAGTGGGACCGTCAGCGACGTCAGATTTAACTTGGTGAGCTATATGTTTGCCTTTTGATTTGTTGCCACAACTATTTTCTTTGTTTATTTCTGACATGTATACTTGCAGTTGTTACATTGTCAATTGTTTAATCTCTAGCTGACTAGCTATCATAATTGTGCATTACCGACGATCGATGTATGAGCTTTATTAATATATATCTTTACTGAAAGCCGCCTAGAGGGGGGTGAATAGCGCGAATCTGAAATTTACAAACTTAATCACAACTACAAGCCGGGTTAGCGTTAGAAATAAGAACGAGTCCGAGAGAGAGGGCGCAAAACAAATCGTGAGCAAATAAAGAGTGAGACACGATGATTTGTTTTACCGAGGTTCGGTTCTTGCAAACCTACTCCCCGTTGAGGTGGTCACCAAGACCGGGTCTCTTTCAACCCTTTCCCTCTCTCAAACGGTCCCTCGGACCGAGTGAGCTTCTCTTCTCAATCAAACGGGACACAAAGTCCCCACAAGGATCACCACACAATTGGTGTCTCTTGCCTCGGTTACAATTGAGTTGTCACAAGAAGAATGAGAAAGAAAAGAAGCAATTCAAGTGCAAGAGCTCAAATGAACACAACAAATCACTCTCTCTAATCACTAAAGCTTTGTGTGGAGTTGGGAGAGGATTTGATCTCTTTGGTGTGTCTCGTATTGAATGCTAGCTCTTGTAAGGTGTAGAAGAGTGAAAACTTGGATGCCAATGAATGTGGGGTGGTTGGGGGTATTTATAGCCCCAACCACCACAAAGTGGCCGTTGGAAGTTTGCTGTCGCATGGCGCACCGGACAGTCCGGTGCGCCACCGGACACTGTCCGGTGCGCCAGCCACGTCAGCAGACCGTTGGGGTTCGACCGTTGGAGCTCTGACTTGTGGGGCCTCTGGGCTATCCGGTGGTGCACCGGACAAGTCCTGTAGACTGTCCGGTGCACCAACTGCGCGTCCTCTGTCCTCTGCGCGCGCAGGCGCGCATTTAATGCGTTGCAGTCGACCGTTGCGCGCGAAGTAGCCGTTGCTCCGCTGGCACACCGGACAGTCCGGTGAATTATAGCGGAGCGCCCTCTGATTTTCCCGAAGGTGAAGAGTTCGAGCTGAAGTCCCCTGGTGCACCGGACACTGTCCGGTGGTGCACCGGACAGTCCGGTGCGCCAGACCAGGGTGCCTTTCGGGTTGTCTTTTGCTCTCTTTGTTTGAACCCTTTCTTGGTCTTTTTATTGGCTTATTGTGAACCTTTTGCATCTATAGAACTTATAGACTAGAGCAAACTAGTTAGTCCAAATATTTGTGTTGGGCAATTCAACCACCAAAATCAATTAGGAAATAGGTGTAAGCCTAATTCCCTTTCAATCTTCCCCTTTTTGGTGATTGATGCCAACACAAACCAAAGCAAGTATAAAAGTGCATAATTGAACTAGTTTGCATAATGTAAGTGCAAAGGTTACTTAGAATTGAGCCAATAGAAATTCTCATAGGATATGCATGGATTGTTTCTTTATATTTTACATTTTGGACCACGCTTGCACCACTTGTTTTGTTTTTGCAAATTCTTTTGTAAATTCTTTTCAAAGTCCTTTTGTAAATAGTCAAAGGTAAATGAATAATATTTTGAGAAGCATTTTCAAGATTTGAAATTTTCTTCCCCTGTTCCAAATGCTTTTCCTTTGACTTAAACAAAACTCCCCCTCAATAAAATCCTCCTCTTAGTGTTCAAGAGGGTTTTAAGATATCAATTTTGAAAATACTACTTTCTCCCCCTTTTGAACACGATAAGATACCAATTTGAAAACATCATTTTTTTGTAAAATTAGGTGGTGGTGCGGTCCTTTTGCTTTGGGCTAATACTTTCTCCTCCTTTGGCATGAATCGCCAAAAACAGATACTTGAGTGAAATATAAGCCCATGTTAACTACTTTTTCCCCCTTTGGCAAACAAAATATGAGTGAAGATTATACCAAAGTTGGAGAGTTGCTCGGAGCGACGACAAAGGATGAGTTATGGAGTGGAGTGGAAGCCTTTGTCTTCGCCGAAGACTCCAATTCCCTTTCAATATACTTATGACTTGGTTTAAAATTCACTTGAAAACACATTAGTCATAGCATATAAAAGAGACATGATCAAAGGTATTTAATGAGCTATGTGTGCAAGACATCAAAAGAAATTCCTAGAATCAAGAATATTTAGCTCATGCCTAAGTTTGTTAAAGGTTTGTTCATCTAGTGGCTTGGTAAAGATATCGGCTAATTGTTCCTTAGTGTTAATATATGCAATCTCGATATCTCCCTTTTGTTGGTGATCCCTTAAGAAATGATACCGAATGGCTATGTGTTTAGTGCGGCTATGCTCAACGGGATTATCCGCCATGCAGATTGCACTCTCATTATCACATAGAAGAGGAACTTTGGTTAATTTGTAACCATAGTCCCTAAGGGTTTGCCTCATCTAAAGTAATTGCGCGCAACAATGGCCTGCGGCAATATACTCGGCTTCGGCGGTAGAAAGAGCTACGGAATTTTGCTTCTTTGAAGCCCAAGACACCAAGGATCTTCCCAAGAACTGGCAGGTCCCCGATGTGCTCTTTCTATTAATATTACACCCCGCCCAATCGGCATCTGAATAACCAATTAAATCAAAAGTGGATCCCCTAGGATACCAAAGCCCAAACTTAGGAGTATGAACTAAATATCTCAAGATTCGTTTTACGGCCGTAAGGTGAGCTTCCTTAGGGTCGGCTTGGAATCTTGCACACATGAAATACGGAAAGCATAATATCCGATCGAGATGCACATAAATAGAGTAAAGAACCTATCATTGACTGGTATACCTTTTGATCTACGGATTTACCTCCCGTGTCGAGGTCGAGATGCCCATTGGTTCCCATGGGAGTCTTGATGGGCTTGGCATCCTTCATTCCAAACTTGTTTAGAATGTCTTGAATATACTTTGTTTGGCTAATGAAGGTGCCCTCTTGGAGTTGCTTCACTTGAAATCCCAAGAAGTACCTCAACTCCCCCATCATCGACATCTCGAATTTCTTTGTCATGATCCTACTAAATTCCTCTGATGTAGATTCGTTAGTAGACCCAAATATAATATCATCAACATAAATTTGGCATACAAACAAATCATTGTCAAGAGTTTTAGTGAATAGAGTAGGATCGGCCTTTCCGACTTTGAAGCCATTAGTGATAAGGAAATCTCTTAGGCATTCATACCATGCTCTTGGGGCTTGCTTGAGCCCATAAAGCGCCTTAGAGAGTTTGTATACGTGATTAGGGTACTCACTATCTTCAAAGCCGGGAGGTTGCTCAACATAGACCTCCTCCTTGATTGGTCCATTGAGGAAGGCACTTTTCACGTCCATTTGGTAAAGCTTAAAGCCATGGTAAGTAGCATAGGCAAGTAACATGCGAATTGATTCAAGCCTAGCTACGGGTGCATAGGTTTCACCAAAATCCAAACCTTCGACTTGTGAATATCCCTTGGCCACAAGTCGAGCTTTGTTCCTTGTCACCACACCATGCTCGTCTTGCTTGTTGCGGAAGACCCACTTGGTTCCTACAACATTTTGGTTAGGACGTGGAACTAAATGCCATACCTCATTCCTAGTGAAGTTGTTGAGCTCTTCTTGCATCGCCACCACCCAATCCGAATCTTGTAGTGCTTCCTCTACCCTGTGTGGCTCAATAGAGGAAACAAAAGAGTAATGCTCACAAAAATATGCAACATGAGATCTAGTGGTTACCCCCTTATGAATGTCGCCGAGGATGGTGACGACGGGGTGATCTCGTTGTATTGCTTGGTGGACTCTTGGGTGCGGCGGTCTTGGTTCTTCATCCTCCTTGTCTTGATCATTTTCATCTCCCCCTTGATCATTGTCGTCATCTTGTGGTGGCTCATCTCTTTGATCTTCTCCTTCATCAACTTGAGCCTCATCCTCATTTTGAGTTGGTGGAGATGCTTGAGTGGAGGAGGATGGTTGATCTTGTGCATTTGGAGGCTCTTCGGATTCCTTTGGACACACATCCCCAATGGACATGTTCCTTAGTGTGATGCACGGAGCCTCTTCATCACCTATCTCATCAAGATCAACTTGCTCTACTTGAGAGCCGTTAGTTTCATCAAACACAACGTCACAAGAAACTTCAACTAGTCTTGAGGACTTGTTAAAGACTCTATATGCCCTTGTGTTTGAATCATATCCTAGTAAAAAGTCTTCTACAGTCTTAGGAGCAAATTTAGATTTTCTACCTCTTTTAAAAAGAATAAAGCATTTGCTACCAAAGACTCTAAAATATGAAATATTAGGCTTTTTACCGGTTAGGAGTTCGTATGATGTCTTCTTGAGGATTCGGTGTAGATACAACCGGTTGATGGCGTAGCAGGCGGTGTTGACCGCCTCAGCCCAAAACCGATCCGAAGTCTTGTATTCATCAAGCATGGTTCTTGCCATGTCCAATAGAGTTCTATTCTTCCTCTCCACTACACCATTTTGTTGTGGCATGTAGGGAGAAGAGAACTCATGCTTGATGCCCTCCTCCTCAAGGAAGCCTTCAATTTGAGAGTTCTTGAACTCTGTCCCGTTGTCGCTTCTAATTTTCTTGATCCTTAAGCCGAACTCGTTTTGAGCCCGTCTCAAGAATCCCTTTAAGGTTTCTTGGGTATGAGATTTTTCCTGCAAAAAGAACACCCAAGTGAAGCGATAATAATCATCCACAATAACTAGACAGTACTTAACTCCCGTCGATGCTTATGTAAGCTATTGGGCCGAATAGGTCCATGTGTAGGAGCTCGAGTGGCCTGTCAGTCGTCATAATGTTCTTGTGTGGATGATGAACACCAACTTGCTTCCCTGCCTGACATGCACTACAAACCCTGTCTTTCTCAAAATGAACATTTGTTAGTCCCAAAATGTGTTCTCCCTTTAGAAGCTTGTGAAGATTCTTCATTCCAACATGTGCTAGTCGGCGGTGCCAGAGCCAGCCCATGTTAGTCTTAGCAATTAAGCAAGTATCGAGTTCAGCTATATCAAAATCTACTAAGTATAGCTGACCCTCTAATACTCCCTTAAATGCTATTGAATCATCACTTCTTCTAAAGACAGTAACACCTACATCTGTGAAAAGACAGTTGTAGCCCATTTTGCATAATTGAGATACGGAAAGCAAATTGTAATCTAAAGAATCTACAAGAAAAACATTGGAAATTGAATGGTCAGGAGATATAGCAATTTTACCCAATCCTTTGACCAGACCTTGATTTCCATCCCCGAATGTGATAGCTCGTTGGGGATCCTGGTTTTTCTCGTAGGAGGAGAACATCTTCTTCTCCCCTGTCATGTGGTTTGTGCACCCGCTATCGATGATCCAACTTGAGCCCCCGGATGCATAAACCTACAAAACAAGTTTAGTTCTTGACTTTAGGTACCCAAATGGTTTTGGGTCCTTTGGCATTAGATACAAGAACTTTGGGTACCCAAACACAAGTCTTTGATCCCTTGTGTTTGCCCCCAACATATTTGGCAACTATCTTGCCGGATTTGTTAGTTAAAACATAAGATGCATCAAAAGTTTTAAATGAAATGTTATGATCATTTGATGCACTAGGAGTTTTCTTCTTAGGCAATTTTGCACGGGTTGATTGCCTAGAGCTAGATGTCTCACCCTTATACATAAAAGCATGATTAGGACCAAAGTGAGACTTCCTAGAGTGAATTCTCCTAATTTTGCTCTCGGGATAACCGGCAGGGTACAAAATGTAACCCTCGTTATCCTGAGGCATGGGGGCCATGCCTTTAACAAAATTAGACAATCTTTTAGGAGGGGCATTAAGTTTGACATTGTCCCCCTTTTGGAAGCCAATGCCATCCTTTATGCCAGGGCGTCTCCCACTATAGAGCATGCTTCTAGCAAATTTAAATTTTTTGTTTTCTAAGTCATGCTCGGCAATTTTGCCATTAAGTTGAGCTATGTGATCATTTTGTTTCTTAATTAAGGCTAGGTGATCATGGATAGCATCAACATTAATGTCTCTACATCTAGTACAAATGGAAGTATGTTCAACGGTAGATGTAGAGGGTTTGCAGGATTTTAATTCTACAACCTTAGCATGCAATATATCATTTTTACTTCTAAGGTCGGAAATGGAAGCATTGCAAACATCTAATTCTTTAGCCTTAGCAAGCAATTTTTCATTCTCAATCCTAAGGCTAGCAAGAGAGATATTCAATTCTTCAATCTTAGCAAGCAAATCAACATTATCATTTCTAAGATTGGGAATTGAAACATCACAAACATTTGAATCAACCTTATCAATTAAATTAGCATTCTCATTTCTAAGGTTGATAATGACATCATGGCAAGTGCTTATCTCACTAGATAGTTTTTCACATTTTTCTACTTCTAGAGTGTAAGCATTTTTAACCTTAACATGCTTCTTGTTTTCTTTAATGAGGAAGTCCTCTTGGGTGTCTAAGAGATCATCCTTCTCATGAATAGCACTAATCAATTCATTCAATTTTTCTTTTTGTTGCATGTTTAGGTTGGCAAAAAGGATGCACAAGTTATCCTCCTCATTACTAGCATTATCCTCATCACTAGAGGTTTCATATTTAGTGGAGGATCTTGATTTTACCTTCTTCCTTTTGCCGTCCTTTGCCATGAGGCACTTGTGGCCGACGTTGGGGAAGAGAAGACCCTTGGTGACGGCGATGTTTGCGGCGTCCTCGTCGGAGGAGGAGTCGGTGGAGCTCTCATCGGAGTCCCACTCCCGACAAACATGAGCATCGCCGCCCTTCTTCTTGTAGTATCTCTTCTTCTCCTTTCTTCTCCCCTTCTTATCGTCGCCCCTGTCACTGTCACTAGATAGTGGACATTTTGCAATAAAATGATCGGGCTTACCACATTTGTAGCACACTTTCTTGGAGCAGGGCTTGTAATCCTTCCCCTTCCTTTGCTTGAGGATTTGGCGGAAGCTCTTGATGATGAGCGTCATTTCCTCGTTGTCGAGCTTGGAGGCGTCGATGGGTGTTCTACTTGATGTAGATTCCTCCTTCTTTTCTTCCGTCGCCTTGAATGCGACCGGTTGTGCTTCGGACGCCATCTAGCTCGTTGATTTTCTTTGAGCCTTTGATCATCAACTCAAAGCTCACAAAGTTTCCTATCACTTTCTCGGGAGTCATTAGTGTATATCTAGGATTACCACGAATTAATTGAACTTGAGTAGGGTTAAGGAAAACAAGTGATCTAAGAATAACTTTAACCACTTCGTGGTCATCCCATTTCTTGCTCCCGAGGTTGCGCACTTGGTTCACCAAGGTTTTGAGCCGGTTGTACATGTCTTGTGGCTCCTCCCCTTGGCGAAGTCGGAAGCGACCGAGCTCCCCCTCGATCGTCTCCCGCTTGGTGATCTTGGTCACCTCGTCTCCTTCGTGCGCGGTCTTTAGCACGTCCCAAATCTCCTTTGCGCTCTTCAACCCTTGAACTTTATTATACTCCTCTCGACTTAGAGAGGCGAAGAGTATAGTGGTGGCTTGGGAGTTGAAGTGCACAATTTGGGCTACTTCGTCCTCATCATAGTATTCATCCCCTACGGATGGTACCTGTACACCAAACTCAACAACATCCCATATACTTTGTGGAGTGAGGTTAGGTGATATCACATCATATCACTCCACCTAGCATAATCTTCACCATCAAACGTTGGTGGTTTGCCCAATGGGACGGAAAGTCATGGCGTATGTTTAGGAATGCGAGGGTAGCGTAGGGGGATCTTACTAAACTTCTTGCGCTCATGGCGCTTAGAAGTTACGGACGGCGTGTCGGAGCCGGAGGTGGATGGCGACGAGGAGTCGGTCTCGTAGTAGACTACCTTCCTCATCTTCTTCTTCTTGTCACCGCTCTGACGTGACTTGTGTGAAGAGGATTCCTTTTCCTTCCCCTTCCCTTTGTTGTAGGACTCTCTCGATGGAGCCTTCCCGTGGCTTGTAATGGGCTTCTCGCCGGTCCCCATCTCTTTCTTGGCGTGATCTCCCGACATCACTTCGAGCGGTTAGGCTCTAATAAAGTACCGAGCTCTGATACCAATTGAAAGTCACCTAGAGGGGGGGTGAATAGGGCGAATCTGAAATTTACAAACTTAATCACAACTACAAGCCGGGTTAGCGTTAGAAATAAGAACGAGTCCGAGAGAGAGGGCGCAAAACAAATCGTGAGCAAATAAAGAGTGAGACACGATGATTTGTTTTACCGAGGTTCGGTTCTTGCAAACCTACTCCCCGTTGAGGTGGTCACCAAGACCGGGTCTCTTTCAACCCTTTCCCTCTCTCAAATGGTCCCTCGGACCGAGTGAGCTTCTCTTCTCAATCAAACGGGACACAAAGTCCCCACAAGGATCACCACACAATTGGTGTCTCTTGCCTCGATTACAATTGAGTTGTCACAAGAAGAATGAGAAAGAAAAGAAGCAATCCAAGTGCAAGAGCTCAAATGAACACAACAAATCACTCTCTCTAATCACTAAAGCTTTGTGTGGAGTTGGGAGAGGATTTGATCTCTTTGGTGTGTCTTGTATTGAATGCTAGCTCTTGTAAGGTGTAGAAGAGTGAAAACTTGGATGCCAATGAATGTGGGGTGGTTGGGGTATTTATAGCCCCAATCACCACAAAGTGGCCGTTGGAAGTGTGCTGTCGCATGCCGCACCGGACAGTCCAGTGCGCCACCGGACACTGTCCGGTGCGTCAGCCACGTCAGCAGACCATTGGGGTTCGACCGTTGGAGATCTGACTTGTGGGGCCTCTGGGCTGTCCGGTGGTGCACCGGACAGGTCCTGTAGACTGTCCGGTGCGCCAACTGCGCGTCCTCTGTCCTCTGCGCGCGCAGGCGCGCATTTAATGCGTTGCAGTCGACCGTTGCGCGCGAAGTAGTCGTTGCTCCGCTGGCACACCGGACAGTCCGGTGTGCACCGGACACTGTCCGGTGGTACATCAGACAGTCCAGTGCGCCAGACCAGGGGGCCTTTCGGGTTGTCTTTTGCTCTCTTTGTTTGAACCCTTTCTTGGTATTTTTATTGGCTTATTGTGAACCTTTTGCATCTGTAGAACTTATAGACTAGAGCAAACTAGTTAGTCCAAATATTTGTGTTGGGCAATTCAACCACCAAAATCAATTAGAAAATAGGTGTAAGCCTAATTCCCTTTCATTTACTGCATAGTGGAAAAAAGCATCTAAATACAAAAAACACCTTTAATTTTTTGTTTAGGGAGTTGTTAAATGATTGCTAAATGTATGGAGAAAATGAGGTTATATAAGAAGTAGTTCAATTTGGGAAGCTTATTTAAGGAGCTGTTGGGATGAGTTTTTTAGTTTATCTATCTAAATTATTAATTTAGAAGGTTTTTTAGAAAACCGGTGACGTTACTCTAAGCCGCAAAAAATAAGGTGCACAGTTTTTCTATGGCGGCTAACGAATGATAAAAGTCATCTAACTTATTTTCGACGAAAAAACGATTCGATCCTATAAACAATGACGAGTGGGTAATAATTTGTAAATTTTAGATAGTGGAAATTTAAAAATTAGAATGAAAGAAAATCCAAGATTGAAATAAAGGAATTTATAGATTTTTCATAAATCTATTCACCTCTTGTACTTTTTGTTGGGATTTCAAAGTTTTAAGTTAATCTATAACACTATATAATACACCGATTTAAAATTTGCAAAACCTATCCAACGAAATCATCCACAAACCAATAACTCCAACTAAAACCAGCAAATAAATTGCATTTAGATTTAACATATCGTCAAACAAACGGATCGAATCGGAGGATAAGTCTCTCCCTTACTTAAATTTAATAAACAATATTATTTATATCATCTCTCATCCTTACTCTAGACCCTGCAGCTCCCAACACAGCGACACAGACGTCCTCTCCCTCTCCACTCACTTGTTGTCGTCGTCGACCTTATCTTTTCTCTCAAGGATCGTTACTTCGTTAGCACGGTAAATCTAGCTCATAAATTAAACCAAAAGACGCTAAGGTAGTGTTTGGTTCCAGAACCTATTTGGACTGAGTGGCTCGGTTCTAGAATATGAGAATAGAACGGCTTCGTTTTGTGTTTGGCAGTCAGACAAGAGCCACTCTGTTTTTTGTTTGGTTCTAGAGTGAAGTAGAACGGAGCGTTTCATTCTGTGTTTCGTTCAAGAGTAAAGCAGAATGGAGTGGCTATGCTCTATGTTTGGTTGATGAGTACAAATAGATAATTTTCTAATATGACACATTCATACAACCATTAGTCATATCTTAAAATGACAAATATAAATATAGATCATAAAATGTATAATAATTACTCCATAATCTTACACATGACGCATCCATACAACCATCACAAAAGTGTTATGTCAAAAATAAGTAGTCATAACATATCACACACATGTCCATACATAGTTTCAAACAAACATAGGTCCTTACATAGATCCATACAAATTGTCAAATGTCTTATTAGATTACCATAAAGCCTAAAACTTCTCATTAACGAAGTCGGTAATCATAGAGACCTTGTAAAGAAATGGCACATCCATGAAAGCATGTGCAATGTCAGGATTATAAACCAAATGAGAATAATACTTGGACTTGTGCGCAATCTCAAATCCTGGAATATTGTCTACAACTTTAAACAAACCAGCTGGCAAAGGTTTGTTTGCTGCCTCCTTGATGGCACTGGCTAGTGTTTGAGTGGCATGCTGAAATGCTTCAACTAAGAATTCAGTACCATTGTCTTCCCTCTTGGCCTTCTTGGATGGTTTAGTTGCAGATATTGCTGCAGTGTCATTCTCATGGACAACACTAGATGTTGCATTACACCCTTCCATTTGCACATTTTCACCATCATCAATAGCAAGAGGGTCATTTGATGTCTTTGCAAATCGTCCTGGTGCAACACTATTGTCTAAAATTGTAGCAAGGTTGCCATAGTAGGGAAGAGGCTTGTTTATGAATTCATCATCACCCTTGTCTCTTTCATCCTGCATGCAATAAGATAAATAGTGCATAGACTACTCGACGGCCATGGCGTTGCATTCCAGCCTTGTAGATCTGGCCGTGAGTTTATGCGCGTGGAGACCAGATCTATTCCAGAAAAAGCAAATCACATGGCCGCCGTGGAGACCAGGGGCACGACGACGAGAGGGTAGGAATAGAGGCACGTGAAGATTGTGGGTAGAGACGGTGGCTGGAGGCAGATGAGATGCGGCGACAGAGAAGGTTGGGGAAGAAACGAGCGAAGGGAGAGGAGCGTACCTGGGAGAGGAATGGACGCGTTGTGCTCCCGAGCGTACGGGTTCGGATGTTTTTTGAGCCTAGGGATCCTTGGTATTAGAGGAATATTCTTATTTTAGAGCCACTCAACTATATTTAGAATGAAACCAAACACCCTATATACTGAAACGGAACGACTTCATACCACAATACTCTCCAACCAAACACTACCTAAGTACATCTGACCTGTAGAAACCGCTACCTGTAAACACACAAAACCTGGTGCTTTCGAAAAAAAAGAAAAGAAAAACTGGATGCGCTCTCTTTTCCCATCGCTATTTCAAGTCTCTCTTTTTTTTTTACCTTGTGGACAACCACAAATTTATCCATGGCGGATAAACGATCGTCGCCGCATATTTGCCTCGATGAATATATTCATGAGTCCGAAAGGTGACCATGCTTTCTAGTTATTCGTCAGCTAACTTGTTAAAGATGACCATCCATTTTCTCTCCACAGGTCACGCGGCTTCCGATTCATGTTTAGCCACTGTAGTAGATTAATCTCATCTTGCACACACACTCATCAGCCTGGGCAAAAAAAACTTCTGCTTTTGCAGGAACGTGAATTGAGCAGCGGCCTCTATATAAGACTCTTCTAAATGGCACTGTCAAGCATGACTAACAACGCATTGTGGCTAGAGACATCGAACGGAGAGGCCCGTGTGATTCCGCCGAAAAGGCAAAAGACTTCATAGGCTAAAACGATAGTACGCCGAAACGCGAAGCAATTTTTACGCGTAGGGGAACTGTATTAAAAATCCGATGAATGCTTTTCCGCAAGTAGCATACTTTAACACATCGGAGACCCACGGTGGTGGTGCTTTTGCTTCTACCTTAACAACTAAGGTCTCGATCCGTGTTGATCTGTATTTGCCCCTTGTACCATTTGGTCAAATGGACAACTAGGAATCCATTTGACCATTTGGTCATCCAAAGAGGGCGACACACAAAACAAATGATACATTTGCCCCCTTGTACCTACGAACAGAACGAGCCTTGCAACCCGTCGGACGGTGCAGCCTGGACAAGAATGTGCCTGTCATTTTCAACTCTACTTTCTGCTGCTTTTTTTTATATACAACTGGAATAAGTTCCTAATCAGTACACACATACAAGGTTAGGTCTAGGCGTCTAGCTTCTGATTTTACACAAGACGAAGCAGACACGCATAGAAGGTTAGGTTCCACTTTACTGAACAATGTGCATCCCTACTACTTTTGGAGATGTAAAATGGTTAGCAAAATATCTGTTCGAATCTGGATCCGAAGAAGGTGAACACTATCGAACACAATTTTCGGATATCCATATGTTTTGTCAGATATCGAATATGAATACAGATATTTTCTTTTGATATATATCTCACCACTGTCCGAGCTACTTCAGTAAGAGTGCAGGAGGCATGTTACACGCTTCCAGATTCCAAATCGTTTCTTGATGACCACCTGTGGACTTCCTTTAATCCAGAAAAAAAGAAAGAGGTTAGGCACACACACACCAATAAGGCCGCCAACAAACACATCCTCCGAGTGGTGTCGGCAATGATCTACTCTTGATACCCCAACAAGTGAAGCGGGAAGAAGCGGAAGGAAGACTATGCAAAATTTAGCCACCTGACCTTGGCGATCGGAGGCCTTAAATTTGGGCTGACGAGTAGAGTGACGAAAATCCAAGACCACCAAAATACCCTGGCCATGTAAATACTGTGAGAAACTGACCAGAGACCAGTCATGCATGGGTACAAAAAAACGTAGCTATATTAATTGTTACAACATTCTGAGTTTTCTATGCTAGCGATAGTCACTTGGCATCAACTTGAGATAAGAAGAAATTGTACAGATAATAACAAAAACGAAGTATAAGGATACAAACTTTACGGGTCAAGGTCCAGGCATCATACAACAATAAAATACCTAGATCCATGTCACCCCTGCTAATGAACGCAGCATTTGTTGACAATCTAGAACCGGTATTCTATACCTCAATCATTAGCTCTACACTTGGACAAACAAGCTTATTCATCTAAATGGGCACTTTTAGTGCAAAATTACACGAAGTGTGGCTCTTGTGCCCATCCTTTAGTCTTCCTCGCCATGACAAATCACAACACCGGTCACGTATAACTCCACGCAAATATATCATAGAAGCACCGTGTTAATTTATACTATTAAAATCATCTCTAGAGAAGAAGCATCTACACACAAATGTGTGAGCGACTCTTTTTCCATAACGTCCGGCCGTGACCGGGCCCACGTGTGAGTCGACGGTGTTGGGTATCGTAATTAAGGGTATCCGGCTTACACCCTTAAGCACGTTTAACCCCTAAGCTGCCGTGAGACACGTTCCCCAAGGTCAAGTGAGGATGAGCCACGACTCGCCCGAGACCCCGCTCGACGGTCGCTCAAAACTCTGTCTCGCCCGAGCCTGCCCTTAGGCAAGGGCAGCACTCGGGGAAATCCTCGTCCCGCCCAAGGTCACCTCTTCACGGAACAACTATTTCTGCCTTGACCGAGCCCATCTCATGCAGGAGGACAACCCCGAGCCCGGCCTCGATCAAAGGTCATGGGAACCGCAAAGACATGGGCATTCAATACGGATACCTACCCCACGTGACACTGCATACAAACAGGAGCGACAGGACCGTGGTCCCGTCCACTTTCACCAACTACGATGACGCATGCCCGGGAATAACGACTACTGATCCCCCACGTCGTCTACAGAGTTCAAACAACTCCGGATGGGACGTGCGTACGACAAAGTATGGTCTGGCCCTCGGGAGGAAACTATGCCTCACCAGAAGCTAGCCTCAGCCTTGGAGCAAACTCTGCCTTGCCCGAGCTTGGCCTTGGCCAACTGCCCCCCCCCCCCCCCCCCCCGCGAATCCCGTAGGTGCCCACTCCCTCAATTGTTCCCTGCACGACTGTGAGCCCTAGAGCAAGCTCGGCCATAGCCTCGGGAAGACTTTCTCCTCGCCCGAGCGTGGCTTCGTTGTTGATAGTATCAACAAAAGGACACCCCAACATCACAAGAAGCTGCAGAGCTGACGTTGGATACTCCACATATTACCAAGAGCTTTTTGCCACACTTACCATTGCTCCAACCACTACGACTCGGACATCTCCTCCATCAGACAAACCCGAGTACGTATCCGAGCCCCATACCTTGGCCTCGGCTCTCTGCTCGGTCAAACATGCAAATATAGGAACCTGACATCCCCTTCCCAGTTCAAGTCATCAGCAAGTACGTGGACCATGTTGATGGCCATGCTGGCTACAGGGGCTCGGACGCACCTCCTCTCATATGCGACAAGCCCTGACGCTCCTGATAGCTCTCCTTGAGGCTATAAATAGAGGAGCCGAGAGATTCAGGCGGGGGAGGAAACACTTCACGGTTTTCACCTTCACGTGGATATTGGCACATGCCTCAATCAACCCTAAGGACTTGGTATCCTTTTACCTCTCCCGACCAACCTGTATTCCACACTGCAAGCACTTAGGTGCAAGTAATATAAGTCTCATCCCCTCTGCTGAAAGTAGGGCCTTCTCTTGCCCGAACCAGGATAAAGGCTTATGTCTCATTGTATCACCCATCTGGCGCATGGCACACAACACTAATTCACTAGTCGGTAGGATCCTCAGGTCAAAACACTGACAGTTGGCACGACAGGTAGGGGCTCGTTGCGTGCAGATACCATGTTCCCATCAAGGCTCTAGATGGCCAACCCCCAGCACCCCCTTGCGGCTCGACGCAGTGATCTGGTTCGGGAGTCTTGAGTTCATGTAACTTGGCATCGACTATGCCATGGTTGTCCTCCCACCTAGACACCCGCCTAATGCTGACTACCGCATCTAATAGCCAGGGGGGCGAGGCCACTCCTCCTCCCCTGGCCCATGGAGGAACGAGTAGACTTCCGCCCCCATCCTCCTCGCCAAAGGAGACGGAGACGGAACAACCGCAATCGTGTCATAGACAACGCTCCTTGCCCAGTCGGCACTCCCAGGTCGTCCGACGACACAGACTCTGAAAGGGAACTAGGCTTACACCTAGTTCCTAATTGATTTTGGTGGTTGAATTGCCCAACACAAATAATTGGACTAACTAGTTTGCTCTAGTGAATAAGTTATATAGGTGCCAAAGGTTCACACTTAGCCAATAAAAAGACCAAGAATTGGGTTCAACAAAGAGAGCAAGGGATAACCGAAGTGTGCCCTGGTCTGGCGCACCGGGCTGTCCGGTGTGCCACCGGACAGTGTCCGGTGCACCAGGGGACTTCACGCTGAACTCTTCACCTTCGGGAAAATCCAGAGGCGCTCCGCTATAATTCACCGGACTGTCTGGTGCACACCAGACAGTGTTCGGTGCCCCAAGGAAGAGCGGCTCTAGAACTCGCCAGCCTCGGGAATTCCTTCCGCTATAATTCACCGGACGTGTCCGGTGTACACCGGACTGTCCGGTGAGCCAGCGGAGCAACGGCTACTTCGCGCCAACGGTCACCTGCAGGCGCATTTAATGCGCGCTAGAAGCACGCAGAAGTCAGGCACACGCGCGCTGGCACACCGGACACTCTACGGTACATGTCCGGTGTGCCACCGGACATCCAGGCGGGCCCAGAAGACAGAGCTCCAACGGTCGGAACCCAACGGCCTTGGTGACGTGGCTGGCGCACCGGACATGTCCGGTGCACCATGCGACAGACAGCCCCACCAAACAGCTAGTTTGGTGGTTGGGGCTATAAATACCCCCAACCACCCCTCATTCAAGACATCCAAGTTTTCACACTTCTAACCACTTACAAGAGCTAGGCATTCAATACAAGACATACCCAAGTGATCAAATCCTCTCCCAAATTCCACAAAAGCATTAGTGACTAGTGAGAGTGATTTGTTGTGTTTCTTTGAGCTCTTGCGCTTGGATCGCTTGTTTTCTTTCTCATTCTTTCTTGTGAACAAACACTCAATTGTAACCAAGGCAAGAGACACCAATTGTGTGGTGGTCCTTGCGGGGAAGTTTTATTCCTGGTTGATTTGAGAAGAGAAATCTCACTCGGTCCGAGGGACCGTTTGAGAGAGGGAAAGGGTTGAAAGAGACCCGGTCTTTGTGACCACCTCAACGGGGAGTAGGTTTGCGAGAACCGAACCTCGTTAAAACAAATCCGCGTGTCACACTCTTTATTTGCTTGCGATTTGTTTTGCGCCCTCTCTCGCGCACTCATTATATTTCTAACGCTAACCCGGCTTGTAGTTTGTGTTTAAGTTTATAAATTTCAGTTTCGCCCTATTCACCCCCCTCTAGGCGACTTTCAATTGGTATCAGATCCCGGTGCTTCATTAGAGCCTAACCGCTCGAAGTGATGTCGGGAGATCACGCCAAGAAGGAGATGGAGACCGGCGAAAAGCCCACTACAAGCAACGAGAAAGCTCTATCTGGAGAGTCCCGCAACAAGGAGAAGAAGAAGGAGAAGAAGAAGGAAAAGAAGACTTCTTCCCACAAGTCGCATCGGAGTGGCGACAAAATAAAGAAGATGAGGAAGGTGGTCTACTACGAGACCGACACTTCATCACCTTCCACCTCCGGCTCCGACGCGCCCTCCATAACTTCTAAGCGCCATGAGCGCAAGAAGTTTAGTCCCCCTACGCTACCCTCACATTCCTAAACATACACCTTTACTTTTCGTCCCATTAGGCAAACCACCAACTTTTGATGGTGAAGATTATGCTAGGTGGAGTGATTTAATGCGATTTCATCTAACCTCACTCCACAAAAGTATATGGGATGTTGTTGAGTTTGGTGTACAGGTACCATCCGTAGGGGATGAAGATTATGATATTGATGAAGTGACCCAAATCGAGCACTCCAACTCCCAAGCCACAACAATACTCCTCGCCTCTCTAAGTAGGGAGGAGTACAACAAGGTGCAAGGATTGAAGAGCGCCAAGGAAGTTTGGGATGTGCTCAAGACCGCGCATGAGGGTGATGAACTCACCAAGATCACCAAGCGGGGAACGATCGAGGGGGAGCTCGGTCGCTTCCATCTTCGCCAAGGGGAGGAGCCACAAGATATGTACAACCGGCTCAAAACCTTGGTGAACCAAGTGCGCAACCTCGGGAGCAAGAAGTGGGATGACCACGAGGTGGTTAAGGTTATTCTAAGATCACTTATTTTCCTTAACCCTACTCAAGTACAATTAATTTGTGGTAATCCAAGATATACACTAATGACTCCCAAGGAAGTAATCGAGAATTTTGTGAGCTTTAAATTTATGATCAAGGGCTCACGGAAAATCAACGAGCTTGACGGTCCCTCCACGTTCGAAGCACAACCGGTCGCATTTAAGGCGACAGAGGAGAAGAGGGAGGAGTCTACACCGAGTAGAACACCCATCGACGCATCCAAGCTCGACAACGAGGAAATGGTGCTTGTCATCAAAAGCTTTCGCCAAATCCTCAAGCAAAGGAGGGGGAAAGATTACAAGCCCCGCTCCAAGAAAGTTTGCTACAAATGTGGTAAGCCCGGTCATTTTATTGCAAAATGTCCCATATCTAGTGACAGTGACAAGGGCGACGACAAGAAGGGGAGAAGAAAGGATAAGAAGAGGTACTACAAGAAGAAGGGCAGCGATGCCCATGTTTGTCGGGAGTGGGACTCCGACGAAAGCTCTAGCGACTCCTCCTCCGACGAGGACGCCGCCAACATCACCATCACCAAGGGCCTTCTCTTCCCCAACGTCGGCCACAAGTGCCTCATGGCAAAAGACGGCAAAAAGAAGAAGGTTAAATCCAAATCCTCCACTAGATATGAGTCTTCTAGTGATGAAAATGCTAGTGAGAGGAAGATAACTTACGCACTCTTTTTGCCAACTTAAACATGCAACAAAAAGAGAAATTAAATGAATTAATTAGTGCCATCCATGAGAAGGATGATCTCTTGGACTCCCAATAGGACTTCCTAATCAAGGAAAACAAAAGGCATGTTAAAGTTAAAAATGCTTATTCTCTAGAAGTTGAAAAATGTGAAAAATTGTCTAGTAAATTAAGCACTTGCCATGAGACTATAGACAACCTTAGAAATGAGAATGCTAATTTGTTAGCTAAGGTTGATTCTATTACTTGTAATGTTTCAATTCCCAATCTTAGAAGTGATAATGATGATTTGCTTGCTAGGATTGAAGAATTGAACATATCTCTTGCTAGCCTTAAAAATGAAAACGAAAAATTGCTGGCTAAGGCTAAAGATTTTGATGTTTGCAATGCTACCATTTCCGATCTTAGAAGTAAAAATGATATATTGCATGCTAAGGTTGTAGAATTAAAATCTTGCAAACCATCTACATCTACCGTTGAGCACACTACTATTTGCACTAGATGTAGAGATGTTGATATTAATGCTATACATGATCACATGGCCTTAATTAAACAACAAAATGATCATATAGCTAAACTAGATACTAAAATTGTCGAGCATGAACTTGAAAATGAAAAATTTAAATTTGCTCGTAGTATGCTCTATAATGGGAGACGCCCTGGCATTAAGGATGGCATTGGCTTCCAACAGGGAGGCAATGTCAAACTTAATGCCCCTCCTAAGAAATTATCTAATTTTGTTAAGGGCAAGGCTCCCATGCCTCAGGATAACGAGGGTTACATTTTGTACCCTGTCGGTTATCCCGAGAGCAAAATTAGGAGAATTCATTCTAGGAAGTCTCACTCTGGCCCTAACCATTCTTTCATGTATAAGGGTGAGACATCTAGCTCTAGGCAACCAACCCGTGCTAAGTTGCCTAAGAAGAAAACTCCTAGTGCATCAAATGATCATGACATTTCATTTAAAACCTTTGATGCTTCTTATGTTTTAACTAACAAATCCAGCAAGGTAGTTGCCAAGTATGTTGGGGGCAAGCACAAGGGGTCAAATACTTGTGTTTGGGTACCCAAAGTTCTTGTTTCTAATGCCAAAAGACCCAAAACCATTTGGGTACCTAAAGTCAAGAACTAAGCATGTTTTGTAGGTTTATGCATCCGGGGGCTCAAGTTGGATCATCGACAGCGGGTGCACAAACCACATGACAGGGGAGAAGAAAATGTTCTCCTCCTATGAGAAAAACCAAGATCCCCAAAGAGCAATCACATTCGGGGATGGAAACCAAGGTTTGGTCAAAGGATTGGGTAAAATTGCTATATCACCTGACCATTCCATTTCTAATGTTTTTCTTGTAGATTCTTTAGATTACAATTTGCTTTCCATTTCTCAATTATGTCAAATAGGCTACAACTGTCTTTTTACTGATGTAGGTGTCACTGTCTTTAGAAGAAGTGATGATTCAATAGCATTTAAGGGAGTGTTAGAGGGTCAGCTATACTTGGTAGATTTTGATAGAGCTGAACTCGACACTTGCTTAATTGCTAAGACTAACATGGGCTGGCTCTGGCATCGCCGACTAGCACATGTTGGGATGAAGAATCTTCATAAGCTTCTAAAGGGGGAACACATTTTAGGATTAACAAATGTTCATTTTGAGAAAGACAGGATTTGTAGCGCATGCCAAGCAGGGAAGCAAGTTGGTACTCATCATCCACACAAGAACATCATGACGACCGACAGACCTCTAGAGCTCCTACACATGGATCTATTCGGCCCGATTACTTACATAAGCATCGGCGGAAGTAAGTACTGTCTAGTTATTGTGGATGATTATTCTCGCTTCACTTGGGTATTCTTTTTGCAGGAAAAATCTCATACCCAAGAGACATTAAAGGGATTCTTGAGACGGGCTCAAAATGAGTTCGGATTAAGGATCAAGAAAATTAGAAGCGACAACAGGACGGAGTTCAAGAACTCACAAATTGAAGGCTTCCTTGAGGAGGAGGGCATCAAGCATGAGTTCTCTTCTCCCTACACACCACAACAAAATGGTGTAGTGGAGAGGAAGAATAGAACTCTATTGGACATGGCAAGAACCATGCTTGATGAATACAAGACTTCAGATCGGTTTTGGGCCGAGGCGGTCAACACCGCCTGCTACACCATCAACCGGTTGTATCTACACCGAATCCTCAAGAAGACATGATACGAACTCCTAAGCGGTAAAAAGCCCAATATTTCATATTTTAGAGTCTTTGGTAGCAAATGCTTTATACTCGTTAAAAGAGGTAGAAAATCTAAATTTGCTCCTAAGACTGTAGAAGGATTTTTACTAGGATATGATTCAAACACAAGGGCATATAGAGTCTTTAACAAGTCCTCTGAACAAGTTGAAGTTTCTTGTGACGTTGTGTTTGATGAGACTAACAGCTCTCAAGTAGAGCAAGTTGATCTTGATGAGATAGGTGATGAAGAGGCTCCATGCATCGCGCTAAGGAACATGTCCATTGGGGATGTGTGTCCTAAGGAATCCGAAGAGCCTCCAAATGCACAAGATCAACCATCCTCCTCCACACAAGCATCTCCACCAACTCAAAATGAGGATGAGGCTCAAGTTGATGAAGGAGAAGATCAAGCAAATGAGCCACCTCAAAATGACGACAATGATCAAGGGGGTGAGAGCACCTAGAGGGGGGTGAATAGGTGATCCTGTAAAACTTGAAAACTTAAGCCACAAAAACTTGGTTAAGCGTTAGCACAGTAAATGCCAAGTGGCTAGAGAGGAGTCTCAACAAAACACAATAACCACAAGAAATCAATCACAGAGATGGTGAAAGGGAATTAGGCTTACACCTAGTTCCTAAATAATTTTGGTGATTGAATTGCCCAATACAAATCTTTGGACTAACTAGTTTGCCCAAGTGTATAGATTATACAGGTGTAAAAGGTTCACACTCAGCCAATAAAAATACCAAGTGTTGGATTCAATAAAGGAGCAAAGGGGCAACCGAGGGCACCCCTGGTCTGGCGCACCGGACTGTCCGGTGTGCCACCGGACAGTGAACAGTACCTGTCCGGTGCACCAGGGGACTCAGACTCCAACTCTTCACTCTCGGGAATTCTCGGAAGCCGGCGCGCTATAATTCACCGGACTGTCCGGTGTGCACCGGACATGTCCGGTGCTCCAAGGAAGCTCGGCCTCCTGAACTCGCCAGCCTCGGGTTCGCGCGGCAGCCGCTCCGCTATAATTCACCGGACTGTCCGGTGTGCACCGGACTGTCCGGTGTGCCAGCGGAGCAATGGCTCCCTGCGGCGCCAACGGCTCCCTGCGGTGCATTAAATGCGCGCGCAGCGCGCGCAGAAGTCAGACTTGCCCATACCGGTGCACCGGACATCAAACAGTACATGTCCGGTGTGCACCGGACACCCAGGCGGACCCACAAGTCAGAAGCTCCAACGGCTAGAATCCAACGGCAGTGATGACGTGGCAGGGGCACCGGACTGTCCGGTGTGCACCGGACTGTCCGGTGCGCCATCGAGCAGAAGCCTCCAGCCAACGGTCAAGTTTGGTGGTTGGGGCTATAAATACCCCAACCACCCCACCATTCATTGCATCCAAGTTTTCCACTTCTCAACTACTACAAGAGCTCTAGCATTCAATTCTAGACACACTAAAGAGATCAAATCCTCTCCAATTCCACACAAAGCCCTAGTGACTAGTGAGAGTGATTTGCCGTGTTCATTTGAGCTCTTGCGCTTGGATTGCTTCTTTTCTTTCTCACTTGTTCTTGAGATCACAACTCCATTGTAATCAAGGCAAGAGGCACCAATTGTGTGGTGGCCCTTGCGGGGAAGTTTTGTTCCCGACTTTGATTTGAGAAGAGAAGCTCACTCGGTCCGAGGGACCGTTTGAGAGAGGGAAGGGTTGAAAGAGACCCGGCCTTAGTGGCCTCCTCAACGGGGAGTAGGTTTGCAAGAACCGAACCTCGGTAAAACAAATCTCCGTGTCTCACTTGCTTATTCGCCTGGGATTTGTTTTGCGCCCTCTCTCGCGGACTCATTTATATTTCTAACGCTAACCCGGCTTGTAGTTGTGTTTATATTTGTAAATTTCAGTTTCGCCCTATTCACCCCCCCTCTAGGCGACTATCAATTGGTATCAGAGCCCGGTGCTTCATTAGAGCCTAACCGCTCGAAGTGATGTCGGGAGATCACGCCAAGAAGGAGATGGAGACCGGCGAAAAGCCCACTACAAGCCACGGGAGCACTTCATCGGAAGAGTCCCGCACCAAAAGGAGGGAGAAGAAGAAGAGCTCCTCCAACAAAGGGAAGGAGAAGAAATCTTCTTCTCACCACAAAGAGAAGAAGGAAAAATCTTCTTCCCACAAGCCGCATCGGAAAGGCGACAAGCACAAGAGGATGAGGAAGGTGGTCTACTACGAGACCGACACTTCATCAACATCGACCTCCGACTCCGATGCGCCCTCCGTCACTTCTAAGCGCCAAGAGCGCAAGAAGTATAGTAAGATCCCCTACGCTACCCTCGCATTTCCAAACATACACCTTTACTTTCCGTCCCTCTAGGCAAACCACCAACTTTTGATGGTGAAGATTACGCTAGGTGGAGCGATTTAATGCGATTTCATCTAATCTCGCTCCACAAAAGCATTTGGGATGTTGTTGAGTTTGGTGCGCAGGTATCATCCGTAGGGGATGAGAACTATGATGAGGATGAGGTAGCCCAAATCGAGCACTTCAACTCACAAGCCACAACAATTCTCCTCGCCTCACTAAGCAAAGAGGAATATAACAAAGTACAAGGGTTGAAGAACGCCAAGGAGATTTGGGATGTACTCAAAACCGCGCACGAGGGAGATGAGCTCACCAAGATCACCAAACGGGAAACGATCGAGGGGGAGCTCGGTCGGTTCCGGCTTAACAAAGGGGAGGAGCCACAACATATGTACAACCGGCTCAAGACTTTGGTGAACCAAGTGCGCAACCTCGGGAGCAAGAAGTGGGATGACCACGAAGTGGTAAATGTTATTTTAAGATCTCTCATTTTTCTTAATCCCACTCAAGTTCAATTGATTCGTGGTAATCCTAGATATACTAAAATGACCCCCGAGGAAGTTATCGGGCATTTTGTAAGTTTTGAGTGCATGATAGAAGGCTCGAGGAAAATCAACGAGCTTGGCGACCCATCCGAAGCCCAACCCGTTGCATTCAAGGCAACGGAGGAGAAGAAGGAGGAGTCTACACCAAGTAGACAACCAATAGACGCCTCCAAGCTCGACAATGAGGAAATGGCGCTCGTCATCAAGAGCTTCCGCCAAATCCTCAAGCAAAGGAGGGGGAAGGACTACAAGTCCCGCTCCAAGAAGGTTTGCTACAAGTGTGGTAAGCCCGGTCATTTTATTGCTAAATGTCCTATATCTAGTGACAGTGACCGAGGCGACGACAAGAAGGGAAGAAGAAAGGAGAAGAAAAGATACTACAAGAAGAAGGGCGGCGATGCCCATGTTTGTCGGGAATGGGATTCCGACGAAAGCTCAAGCGACTCCTCCGACGACGAGGACGCCGCCAACATCGCCGTCACCAAGGGACTCCTCTTCCCCAACGTCGGCCACAAGTGCCTCATGGCAAAGGACGGCAAACGGAAAAAGGTTAAATCTAACTCCTCCACTAAATATGAATCTTCTAGTGATGAAAATGCTAGTGATGAGGAGGATAATTTACGTTCCCTTTTTGCCAACCTTAACATAGCTCAAAAAGAAAAATTGAATGAATTGGTTAGTGCTATTCATGAAAAGGATGACCTTTTGGATTCCCAAGAGGATTGTCTAATTAAAGAAAACAAAAAACATGTTAAGGTTAAAAAGGCTTATGCTCTTGAGATAGAGAAATGTGAAAAATTGTCTAGTGAGCTAAGCACTTGCCGTGAGATGATTGACAACCTTAGACATGAAAATGCTAGTTTAAATGCTAAGGTTGATTCACATGTTTGTAATGTTTCAATTCCCAATTCTAGAGATAATAATGATGATTTGCTTGCTAGGATTGAAGAATTAAACATTTCTCTTGCTAGCCTTAGATTAGAGAATGAAAATTTGATTGCTAAGGCTAAAGATTTTGATGTTTGCAAAATTACAATTGCCGATCTTAGAGATAAGAATGATATACTTCGTGCTAAGATTGTTGAACTTAATTCTTGCAAACCATCTACATCTACCATTGAGCATGTCACTATTTGTACTAGATGTAGAAATGTTGATATTGATGCTATTCATGATCATATGGCTTTAATTAAACAACAAAATGATCATATAGCAAAATTAGATGCTAAAATTACCGAGCATAACTTAGAAAATGAAAAATTTAAATTTGCTAGAAGTATGCTCTATAATGGGAGACGCCCTGGCATCAAAGATGGCATTGGCTTCCAAAGGGGAGACAATGTCAAACTTAATGCCCCTCCAAAGAACTTATCTAACTTTGTTAAGGGCAAGGCTCCCATGCCTCAGGATAACGAGGGTTACATTTTGTACCCTGCCGGCTATCCTGAGAGCAAAATTAGAAAGATTCATTCTAGGAAGTCTCACTCTGGCCCTAATCATGCTTATATGTATAAGGGTGAGACATCTAGTTCTAGGCAACCAACCCATGCTAAGTTGCCTAAGAAGAAAATTCCTAATGCATCAAATGATCATGCCATTTTATTTAAAACTTTTGATGCATCTTATGTGCTTACTAGCAAATCCGGCAAAGTAGTTGCCAAATATGTTGGGGGCAAGCACAAGGGGTCAAGGACTTGTGTTTGGGTACCCAAAGTTCTTGTGTCTAATGCCAAAGGACCCAAAACCATTTGGGTACCTAAAGTCAAGAACTAAAATTGTTTTGTAGGTTTATGCATCCGGGGGCTCAAGTTGGATACTCGACAGCGGGTGCACAAACCACATGACCGGGGAGAAAAGGATGTTCTCCTCATATGAGAAAAACCAAGATCCCCAACGAGCTATCACATTCGGGGATGGAAATCAAGGTTTGGTCAAAGGACTTGGTAAAATTGCTATATCTCCTGACCATTCTATTTCCAATGTTTTTCTTGTTGATTCCTTAGATTACAACTTGCTTTCTGTTTCTCAATTATGTCAAATGGGCTACAACTGTCTTTTTACTGACATAGGTGTCACTGTCTTTAGAAGAAGTGATGATTCAATAGCATTTAAGGGAGTGTTAGAGGGTCAGCTATACCTGGTAGATTTTAATAGAGCTGAACTCGACACTTGCTTAATTGCTAAGACTAACATGGGTTGGCTCTGGCACCGCCGACTAGCCCATGTTGGGATGAAGAATCTTCATAAGCTTCTAAAGGGAGAACACATTTTAGGATTAACAAATGTTCATTTTGAGAAAGACAGGATTTGTAGTGCATGCCAGGCAGGGAAGCAAGTTGGAGTCCATCATCCACACAAGAACATCATGACGACCGACAGGCCGCTTGAGCTACTCCACATGGATTTATTCGGCCCGATTGCTTACATAAGCATCGGCGGGAGTAAGTATTGTCTTGTAATAGTGGATGATTATTCTCGCTTCACTTGGGTATTCTTTTTACAGGAAAAATCTCAAACCCAAGAGACCTTGAAGGGATTCTTGAGACGGGCTCAAAATGAGTTCGGCTTAAGGATCAAGAAAATTAGAAGCGACAACGGAACGGAGTTCAAGAACTCTCAAATTGAAAGCTTCCTTGAGGAGGAGGGCATCAAGCATGAGTTCTCTTCTCCCTACACTCCACAACAAAATGGTGTAGTGGAGAGGAAGAATCGAACTCTTTTGGACATGGCAAGAACCATGCTTGATGAGTACAAGACACCGGACCGGTTTTGGGCCGAAGCGGTCAACACCGCCTGCTACGCCATCAACCGGTTATATCTTCACCGAATCCTCAAGAAGACATCATATGAACTCCTAACCGAAGGCTTTTTGCTTGGTTATGACTCAAACACAAGGGCATATAGGGTCTTTAACAAGTCCACTGGACTAGTTGAAGTCTCATGTGACGTTGTGTTTGATGAAACTAACGGCTCTCAAGTAGAGCAAGTTGATCTTGATGAGATAGGTAATGAAGAGGCTCCATGCATCGCGCTTAGGAACATGTCCATTGGAGATGTGTGTCCTAAGGAATCCGAAGAGCCTCCAAATGCACAAGATCAACCATCCTCCTCCATGCAAGCATCTCCACCAACTCAAAATGAGGATGAGGCTCAAAATGATGAAGAGCAAAATCAAGAAGATGAGCCACCTCAAGATGATAGCAATGATCAAGGGGGAGATGCAAATGATCAAGAAAAGGAGGATGAGGAAGAATCAAGACCGCCACACCCAAGAGTCCACCAAGCAATACAACGAGATCACCCCGTCGACACCATCCTCGGCGATATTCATAAGGGGGTAACCACTAGATCTCGTGTTGCTCATTTTTGTGAACATTACTCTTTTGTTTCCTCTATTGAGCCACACAGGGTAGAGGAAGCACTTCAAGATTCGGATTGGGTGGTGGCGATGCAAGAGGAGCTCAACAACTTCACCAGAAATGAGGTATGGCATTTAGTTCCACGTCCTAACCAAAATGTTGTAGGAACCAAATGGGTCTTCCGCAACAAGCAAGATGAGCATGGTGTGGTGACAAGGAACAAAGCTCGACTCGTGGCCAAAGGATATTCACAAGTCGAAGGTTAGGATTTCGGTGAAACCTATGCACCCGTAGCTAGGCTTGAGTCAATTCGCATATTATTGGCCTATGCTACTTACCATGGCTTTAAGCTTTATCAAATGGACGTGAAAAGTGCCTTCCTCAATGGACCAATCAAGGAAGAGGTCTATGTTGAGCAACCTCCAGGCTTTGAAGACAGTGAGTATCCTAACCATGTTTATAGGCTCTCTAAGGCGCTTTATGGGCTCAAGCAAGCCCCAAGAGCATGGTATGAATGCCTTAGAGATTTCCTTATTGCTAATGGCTTCAAAGTCGGAAAAGCAGATCCTACACTCTTTACTAAAACTCTTGAAAATGACTTATTTGTATGCCAAATTTATGTTGATGATATTATATTTGGGTCTACTAACGAGTCTACATGTGAAGAGTTTAGTAGGATCATGACACAGAAATTCGAGATGTCGATGATGGGGGAGTTGAAGTATTTTCTAGGATTCCAAGTCAAGCAACTCCAAGAGGGCACCTTCATTAGCAAAACGAAGTACACTCAAGACATTCTAACCAAGTTTGGGATGAAGGATGCCAAACCCATCAAGACACCCATGGGAACCAATGGGCATCTCGACCTCGACACGGGAGGTAAGTCCGTGGATCAAAAGGTATACCGGTCGATGATTGGTTCATTGCTTTATTTATGTGCATCTCGACCGGACATTATGCTTTCCGTTTGCATGTGTGCAAGATTCCAATCCGACCCTAAGGAATCCCACCTTACGGCCGTAAAACGAATCTTGAGATATTTGGCTTACACACCTAAGTTTGGGCTTTGGTACCCTCGGGGATCCACATTTGATTTGATTGGTTATTCGGATGCCGATTGGGCGGGGTGTAAAATTAATAGGAAGAGCACATCGGGGACTTGTCAGTTCTTGGGAAGATCCTTGGTGTCTTGGGCTTCAAAGAAGCAAAATTCGGTCGCTCTTTCCACCGCCGAAGCCGAGTACATTGCCGCAGGTCATTGTTGCGCGCAATTACTTTGGATGAGGCAAACCCTGCGGGACTACGGTTACAAATTAACCAAAGTCCCTTTGCTATGTGATAATGAGAGTGCAATCAAAATGGCCGACAATCCCGTCGAGCATAGCCGCACTAAGCACATAGCCATTCGGTATCATTTTCTTAGGGATCACCAACAAAAGGGGGATATCGAGATTTCTTACATTAATACCAAAGATCAATTAGCCGATATCTTTACCAAGCCACTTGATGAACAATCTTTTACCAGACTTAGGCATGAGCTCAATATTCTTGATTCTAGAAATTTCTTTTGCTAGCTTGCACACATAGCTCTTTTGAATACCTTTGATCATATCTCTTTTATATGCTATGACTCATGTGTTTTCAAGTCTATTTCAAACCAAGTCATAGGTATATTGAAAGGGAATTGGAGTCTTCAGCGAAGAAAAAGGCTTCCACTCCGTAACTCATACTTCGCCATCACTCCGAGCAACTCTCTCTTCTTTGGGGGAGAAATGAGCATCAAGGAAAAGGACTTCATCCTTGGGGGAGAGAGTAAAAGCTCAAACGCAAAAGGACCGGATTTCGTCTTTGGTATAATCTTAACTCATTCATTTATGACCAAAGAGGAAGAAAAACACCAGGAGGGCTCTAATGATTCCGTTTTTGGCGATTCATGCCAAAAAGGGGGAGAAATGAGCCCAAAGCAAAAGGACCGCACCACCACCACCAAATTCAAAAACTTAGTGCTTTCCAAAAGTATTTATCATTTGGTATCCTATTGTGTTCAAAAAGGGGAGAAAGTAGTATTTCAAAAATGGTATATCAAAACCCTCTTGAACACTAAGAGGTGGATCTCCTTTAGGGGGAGTTTTGTTTAGTCAAAGGAAAAGCATTTGAAACAGGGGGAGAAAATTTCAAATCTTGAAAATGCTTTGCAAACTTTTATTCATTTACCTTTGACTATTTGCAAAAGAACTTTGAAAAGGATTTACAAAAGAATTTGCAAAAACAAAATTCGTGGTGCAAACGTGGTCCAAAATGCTAAATAAAGAAAGAAACATTCCATGCATATCTTGTAAGTAGTTACATTGGCTTAATTCCAAGCAACCTTTACACTTACATTATGCAAACTAGTTCAATTATGCACTTCTATATTTGCTTTGGTTTGTGTTGGCATCAATCACCAAAAAGGGGGAGATTGAAAGGGAATTAGGCTTACACCTAGTTCCTAAATAATTTTGGTGATTGAATTGCCCAATACAAATCTTTGGACTAACTAGTTTGCCCAAGTGTATAGATTATACAGGTGTAAAAGGTTCACACTCAGCCAATAAAAATACCAAGTGTTGGATTCAATAAAGGAGCAAAGGGGCAACCGAGGGCACCCCTGGTCTGGCGCACCGGACTGTCCGGTGTGCCACCGGACAGTGAACAGTACCTGTCCGGTGCACCAGGGGACTCAGACTCCAACTCTTCACTCTCGGGAATTCTCGGAAGCCGGCGCGCTATAATTCACCGGACTGTCCGGTGTGCACCGGACATGTCCGGTGCTCCAAGGAAGCTCGGCCTCCTGAACTCGCCAGCCTCGGGTTCGCGCGGCAGCCGCTCCGCTATAATTCACCGGACTGTCCGGTGTGCACCGGACTGTCCGGTGTGCCAGCGGAGCAACGGCTCCCTGCGGCGCCAACGGCTCCCTGCGGCGCCAACGGCTCCCTGCGGTGCATTAAATGCGCGCGCAGCGCGCGCAGAAGTCAGACTTGCCCATACCGGTGCACCGGACATCAAACAGTACATGTCCGGTGTGCACCGGACACCCAGGCGGACCCACAAGTCAGAAGCTCCAACGGCTAGAATCCAACGGCAGTGATGACGTGGCAGGGGCACCGGACTGTCCGGTGTGCACCGGACTGTCCGGTGCGCCATCGAGCAGAAGCCTCCAGCCAACGGTCAAGTTTGGTGGTTGGGGCTATAAATACCCCAACCACCCCACCATTCATTGCATCCAAGTTTTCCACTTCTCAACTACTACAAGAGCTCTAGCATTCAATTCTAGACACACTAAAGAGATCAAATCCTCTCCAATTCCACACAAAGCCCTAGTGACTAGTGAGAGTGATTTGCCGTGTTCATTTGAGCTCTTGCGCTTGGATTGCTTCTTTTCTTTCTCACTTGTTCTTGAGATCACAACTCCATTGTAATCAAGGCAAGAGGCACCAATTGTGTGGTGGCCCTTGCGGGGAAGTTTTGTTCCCGACTTTGATTTGAGAAGAGAAGCTCACTCGGTCCGAGGGACCGTTTGAGAGAGGGAAGGGTTGAAAGAGACCCGGCCTTAGTGGCCTCCTCAACGGGGAGTAGGTTTGCAAGAACCGAACCTCGGTAAAACAAATCTCCGTGTCTCACTTGCTTATTCGCCTGGGATTTGTTTTGCGCCCTCTCTCGCGGACTCATTTATATTTCTAACGCTAACCCGGCTTGTAGTTGTGTTTATATTTGTAAATTTCAGTTTCGCCCTATTCACCCCCCCTCTAGGCGACTATCAGATGGCATGGTGGTTATCCCGTGGTTCGGCCAAGACCAACGCTTGCCTACTCCACGTTGTGGCGTCCCAACGGACGAGGGTTGCAATCAACCCCTCTCAAGCGGTTCAAAGACCCACTTGAATACCACAGTGTTTTGCTTGCTTTTCTCAATCCCGTCTGCGAGGAATCTCCACAACTTGGAGCCTCTCACCCTTACACTTGAAGTTCACAAAGAAGCACAGAGCAAGGGAGGATTAGCAACGCACACAAGACACAAGAATCAGAGTGTCAACACGCACACAAGTCGCAACAAGAGCTCGCAACACAACTCAATGAGTTCACAACTCCACTAGAGCTCTATATGCTATCACAATGAAACAAATGCGCGGAATCGAGGTCTTGGTGCTTAGGAATGTTGTAGGAATGCTTGGTGTGCTCCTCCATGCGCCTAGGGGTCCCTTTTATAGCCCCAAGGCAGCTAGGAGCCGTTGAGAGCATTCTAGGAAGGCTGATCTTGCCTTCTGTCGACTGGCGCAACGGACAGCCCGGTGCACACCGGACAATGTCCGGTGCCCGATTTCCTTCCAAAAATGCGCAGTCGGCCGTTGGCAGCCTGAGAGCCGTTGGCGCACCGGACATGTCCGGTGCACACCGGACAGTCCGGTGCCCCCTTCTAGCCGTTGGCTCGGCCACGTGTCCCGCGCAGATCGCGCGGCCGACCGTTGGCCCTGCCGACCGTTGGTTCACCGGACAGTCCGGTGAATTATAGCCGTACGTCGCCGATGAATTCCCGAGAGCGACGAGTTCGCCTGTGAACGGCCCACCGGACAGTCCGGTGCACCACTGGACAGTCCGATGAATTATAGTTGTACACCACCGTCGAAGTCCCGAGAGCAGCCTGTTCGCTAGAGCCAGCCTGGCGCACCGGACAGTGTCCGGTGCTCCCAGACTGAGCAGAGTCTTGGCTGCTCGAGCCAAGGCATTTTCAATTGGATTTTTCCTATTTCCAGCACTTAGACACAATTCATTAGTCCATAAAATAATGTACTAAGTCTGGGAAACATACCTTTATCCTTGATTTGTACTTTGTCCACCTTTTTACACTTAGGCACTTGTGTTGGACACTAAATCACCAAAATACTTAGAAATGGCCCAAGGGCACATTTCCCTTTCAATCTCCCCCTTTTTGGTGATTTATGCCAACACAACATAAAGCAAGTAGAACAAGTACAAAATCAATTCAAATAAGAACTCAAAATTGTTTTGATTCAATTTTGACATATATGGATCATCATTTGCCACCACTTGATTTGTTTTTGCAAATCAAACCCAAATTTCTATCTCTAAGTCAAACATACTTGTTAAAACATAAAGAGAGTCATTACAAGAGAAATTGATTCAAGATTTCAAAAACTCCCCCTTTTTCCCATAATCAACATGTCTCCCCACAAGAAGCCAACTTTTGACAAGAGAGACAATAAAAGAGTTTTGACAAACCAAAAGCTCTATTTTACTATTTTCAAAATCTCTCAAGTGGTAGCTGATCGATTTATCGCTTTGGCCTTTATTTTCTCCCCCTTTGGCATCAAGCACCAAAACGGGATCAATCTTGGCCCTTTAACCCCATTGCCTCACCAAAATCTTCAAATGAGAATACAAAGGCAATAAGAGTACATGAGATGAACTTGGAATAAGTTACCCTCTCATCAGAGTGCAGTGGAAGTCTTTCATGGTCCAAGTCCACCTTTCCCTTTCAAACCTCCTTTGGGACTAAATCAAGCAAACTCAAGCAAACGGTTAGTCTCAAAGGGTCAAGTTGTAGCACAGCTCCCCCTAAATATGTGCATCACTTGCAAAAAGGACCTGTGAGGTCCAGGGAGTGTTTGTACAACTTGAGCACCACAAGTAAGCAACAAAATGCATAAGGAACATGATTAAAGGCATAAATACATGTATGCTATAAATCAATCCAAGTTCCGCGAATCTAGGACATTTAGCTTACTACGCAGCCTGCAAAAGGTCTTCTCATCTAGAGGCTTGGTAAAGATATCAGCTAGCTGGTTCTCGGTGCTAACATGAAATACTTCGATATCTCCCTTTTGCTGGTGGTCTCTCAAAAAGTGATGACGGATGTCAATGTGCTTTGTGCGGCTGTGCTCAACAGGATTTTCCGCTATTCGGATAGCACTCTCATTATCACATAGGAGTGGGACTTTGCTCAGATTGTAGCCAAAGTCCCTGAGGGTTTGCCTCATCCAAAGTAGTTGCGTGCAACACTGTCCTACGGCAACATACTCGGCCTCAGCGGTGGATAGGGCAACGGAAGTTTGTTTCTTAGAGTTCCACGACACCAGGGACCTTCCTAAGAATTGGCACGTCCCCGATGTACTCTTCCTATCGACCTTACATCTAGCATAGTCGGAATCTGAATATCCAATCAAGTCAAAGTTAGACCCCTTTGGATACCAGATCTCGAAGCAAGGCGTAGCGACTAAATATCGAAGAATTCGCTTCACAGCCACTAAGTGACACTCCTTAGGATCGGATTGAAATCTAGCACACATGCATACGCTAAGCATAATATCCGGTCTACTAGCACACAAATAAAGTAAAGACCCTATCATAGACTGGTATGCTTTTTGATCAACGGACTTACCTCCTTTGTTGAGGTCGGTGTGTCCGTCGGTTCCCATCGGAGTCTTTGCGGGCTTGGCGTCCTTCATCCCAAACCGCTTTAGCAAGTCTTGCGTGTACTTTGTTTGGGAGATGAAAGTGCCGTCCTTGAGTTGCTTCACTTGGAACCCAAGGAAGTAGTTCAACTCGCCCATCATCGACATCTCGAATTTTTGCGTCATCACCCTGCTAAACTCTTCACAAGACTTTTGGTTAGTAAAACCAAATATTATGTCATCGACATAAATTTGGCACACAAAAATATCGCCATCGCAAGTCTTAGTGAAAAGAGTTGGATCGGCTTTCCCAACCTTGAAAGCATTAGCAATTAAAAAGTCTCTAAGGCATTCATACCATGCTCTTGGGGCTTGCTTAAGTCCATAGAGCGCCTTAGAGAGCTTACACACGTGGTCGGGGTACCGTTCATCCTCGAAGCCAGGGGGTTGCTCCACGTACACCTCCTCTTTGATCGGCCCGTTGAGGAAAGCGCTCTTCACATCCATTTGGTACAACCTGAAAGAATGGTGAGCGGCATATGCTAGCAATATACGAATTGATTCTAGCCTAGCCACAGGAGCGAACGTCTCCTCAAAGTCCAAACCTGCGACTTGGGCATAACCTTTTGCCACAAGTCGAGCCTTGTTCCTCGTCACCACCCCGTGCTCGTCCTGTTTGTTGCGAAACACCCATTTGGTTCCCACAACATTTTGCTTGGGACGAGGCACCAGTGTCCAAACTTCATTGCGCTTGAAATTGTTGAGTTCCTCCTGCATGGCCAACACCCAGTCCGGATCCAGCAAGGCCTCTTCTACCCTGAAAGGCTCAATAGAAGAGACAAAGGAGTAATGCTCACAGAAATTAACTAATCTTGAACGAGTAGTTACTCCCTTGCTAATATCACCCAATATTTGGTCGACGGGATGATCCCTTTGGATCGTCGCTCGAACTTGGGTTGGAGGTGCCTGAGGTGCTTCTTCCTCTTCAACTTGATCATCCTGCGCTCCCCCTTGATCATGCGCCTCCACTTGAGGTACCTGTTCGTCATCTTGGGTTGGGGGATGCACCATAGTTGAGGAAGACGGTTGATCTTGCTCCAATTGTTCCTAAGGCCGCACATCTCCAATCGCCATGGTGCGTATCGCGGCCGTTGGAACATCTTCTTCATCTACATCATCAAGATCAACAACTTGCTCTCTTGGAGAGCCATTAGTCTCATCAAATACAACGTCGCTAGAGACTTCAACCAAACCCGATGATTTGTTGAAGACCCTATACGCCTTTGTATTTGAATCATAACCTAATAAAAACCCTTCTACAGCTTTGGGAGCAAATTTAGAGGTTCTACCTTTCTTCACAAGAATATAACACTTGCTCCCAAATACACGAAAGTAAGACACATTGGGTTTGTTACCAGTTAGCAGCTCATATGAAGTCTTTTTGAGGAGGCGGTGAAGGTAGACCCTGTTGATGGCGTGGCAAGCCGTGTTTACGGCTTCCGACCAAAAACGCTCGGGGGTCTTGAACTCTCCAAGCATAGTCCTCGCCATATCAATGAGTGTCATGTTCTTCCTCTCTACCACACCATTTTGCTGAGGTGTGTAGGGAGCGGAGAACTCGTGCTTGATCCCCTCCTCCTCAAGGAACTCCTCCACTTGAAGGTTCTTGAACTCGGACCCATTGTCGCTTCTTATCTTCTTTACCTTGAGCTCAAACTCATTTTGAGCTCTCCTTAGGAAGCGCTTGAGGGTCCCTTGGGTTTCAGACTTATCATGCAAAAAGAACACCCAAGTGAAGCGGGAAAAGTCATCAACAATAACTAGACCATACTTACTTCCTCCTATGCTCAGATAGGCGACGGGTCCGAAGAGGTCCATATGCAGCAGCTCCAGAGGTCTTGAAGTGGTCATCACATTCTTGCTGTGATGTGCTCCTCCCACTTGTTTACCTGCTTGACAAGCTGCAATGTCTATCTTTTTCGAATTGCACGTTAGTCAAACCTATCACGTGTTCTCCCTTTAGAAGCTTGTGAAGGTTCTTCATCCCCACATGTGCTAAGCGGCGATGCCACAACCAGCCCATGCTAGTCTTAGCAATTAAGCATGCATCTAGACCGGCCTCCTCTTTTGCAAAATCAACTAAATAGAGTTTGTCGTCTAATACACCCTTAAAAGCTAATGAACCATCACTTCTTCTAAAGACAGACACATCTACATTTGTAAATAGACAATTATATCCCATATTACATAATTGACTAACAGATAGTAAATTATATCCAAGAGACTCAACTAAAAACACATTAGAGATAGAGTGTTCATTTGATATTGCAATCTTGCCTAAGCCTTTCACCTTGCCTTGGTTCCCATCACCGAATATGATTGAATCTTGGGAATCCTTATTCTTGACGTAGGAGGTGAACATCTTCTTCTCCCCCGTCATATGGTTTGTGCATCCGCTGTCGATAATCCAGCTTGAACCCCCGGATGCATAAACCTGCAAGGCAAATTTAGGCTTGGGTCTTAGGTACCCAACTCTTGTTGGGTCCTACAAGGTTAGTCACAATTGTCTTAGGGACCCAAATGCAAGTTTTATCACCCTTGCATTTTGCCCCTAATTTCCTAGCAACTATCTTCCTATCCTTTCTACAAATAGCAAAGGAAGCATTTAAATCATGATAAATTGTAGAGGGTCCATTCATAACTTTCCTAGGAACATGAACAATATTCTTTCTAGGCACATGATGAATATTTTTCCTAGGCATATCTCTACCATGCATATAGGAAGAACTGGGAGCAAACATAGCATAAGAATCATAGGTATGTGAATCAAAAGCATTACAACTCCTATGAGACTGTCTTCTATCATTGTACATAAAAGCATGGTTCTTTTTAGTACTACTTGCCATAGGGGCCTTCCCTTTCTCCTTGGCGGAGATGGGAGCCTTATGGCTTGTTAAGTTCTTGGCTTCCCTCTTGAAGCCAAGTCCATCCTTAATTGAGGGGTGTCTACCAATCGTGTAGGCATCCCTAGCAAATTTTAGTTTATCAAAATCACTTTTGCTAGCCTTAAGTTGGGCATTAAGACTAGCAATTTCATCATTTAACTTTGCAATAGAAGCTATGTGTTCACTACAAGCATCAATATCAAAATCTTTACATCTTTTGCAAATAACAACATTTTCTACACAAGTTGTTGATTTACTAGCTATTTCTAACTTAGCATTCAAATCATCATTAATGCTTCTTAAGCTAGAAATTGTCTCATGGCAAGAAGATAATTCACAAGAAAGCATTTCATTTCTCTTAACTTCTAAGGCATGAGATTTTTGTGCTTCTACAAATTTGTCATGTTCTTCATACAACAAGTCCTCTTGTTTTTCTAAAAGCCTATTCTTATCATTCAAGGCATCAATCAATTCATTAATTTTATCTACCTTGGTTCTATCTAGGCCCTTAAATAAACATGAATAATCTATTTCATCCTCATCACTAGATTCGTCCTCACTTGAAGAAGCATAAGTAGAGTTTCGAGTACATACCTTCTTCTCCCTTGCCATAAGGCATGTGTGACGCTCGTTGGGGAAGAGGGATGACTTGTTGAAGGCGGTGGCGGCGAGTCCTTCATTGTCGGAGTCGGACGAGGAGCAATCCGAATCCCACTCCTTGCCAAGATGTGCCTCGCCCTTTGCCTTCTTATAGTTCTTCTTCTTCTCCCTCTTGTTCCCTTGATCCTGATCACTATCATTGTCAGGACAGTTAGCAATAAAATGACCAAGCTTACCACATTTGAAGCATGAGCGCTTCCCCTTTGTCTTGGTCTTGCTTGGCTGCCCCTTGCGACCCTTTAGAGCCGTCTTGAATCTTTTGATGATGAGGGCCATCTCTTCATCATTAAGTTCGGCCGCCTCAATTTGTGCCACCTTGCTAGGTAGCGCCTCCTTGCTTCTTGTTCCCTTGAGAGCAAGGGGTTGAGGCTCGTTGATTGGACCATTCAATGCGTCGTCCACGTATCTTGCCTCCTTGATCATCATTCGCCCGCTTACAAATTTTCCAAGGACTTCTTCGGGCGACATTTTGGTGTACCTGGGATTCTCACGAATATTATTCACCAAATGAGGATCAAGAATGGTAAAGGACCTTAGCATCAATCGGACGACGTCGTGGTCCGTCCATCGCGTGCTTCCGTAGCTCCTTATTTTGTTGATAAGGGTCTTGAGCCGGTTGTATGTTTGGGTTGGCTCCTCGCCCCTTATCATCGCGAATCGTCCAAGCTCTCCCTCCACCAACTCCATCTTGGTGAGCAAGGTGACGTCATTCCCCTCATGAGAAATCTTGAGGGTGTCCCAGATCTGCTTGGCATTGTCCAAGCCGCTCACTTTATGGTATTCGTCCCTGCACAAGGATGCTAACAACACAGTAGTGGCTTGTGCATTTCTATGAATCTGTTCATTAATAAAAATAGGACTATCCGAGCTATCAAACTTCATTCCATTCTCAACAATCTCCCATATGCTTGGATGGAGAGAGAATAGGTGACTACACATTTTGTGGCTCCAAAATCCGTAGTCTTCCCCATCAAAGTGTGGAGGCTTGCCGAGAGGAATGGAGAGCAAATGTGAATTTGAACTTTGAGGAATACGCGAATAATCGAAAGAAAAGTTTGAGTTAACCGTCTTTCGTTTGTCGTAGTCATTGTCGTCGTTGTCCTTATGAGAAGAAGTGGATTCATCACTGTCGTCGTAGTAGACGATCTCCTTGATGCGTCTCGACTTCTTCTTCCTTCCATCTTTGCGTCTATGGCCCGAGCCCGAGTCGATAGGCTTATCATCCTTAGGCTCGTTGACGAAGGACTCCTTCTCTTTGTCGTTGATCACGATTCCCTTCCCCTTAGGATCCATCTCTTCGGGCGATTAGTCCCTTTGTGAAGAGAACGACTCTGATACCAATTGAGAGCACCTAGAGGGGGGGTGAATAGGTGATCCTGTAAAACTTGAAAACTTAAGCCACAAAAACTTGGTTAAGCGTTAGCACAGTAAATGCCAAGTGGCTAGAGAGGAGTCTCAACAAAACACAATAACCACAAGAAATCAATCACAGAGATGGCATGGTGGTTATCCCGTGGTTCGGCCAAGACCAACGCTTGCCTACTCCACGTTGTGGCGTCCCAACGGACGAGGGTTGCAATCAACCCCTCTCAAGCGGTCCAAAGACCCACTTGAATACCACGGTGTTTTGCTTGCTTTTCTCAATCCTGTTTGCGAGGAATCTCCACAACTTGGAGCCTCTCGCCCTTACACTTGAAGTTCACAAAGAAGCACAGAGCAAGGGAGGATTAGCAACGCACACAAGACACAAGAATTAGAGTGTCAACACGCACACAAGTCGCAACAAGAGCTCGCAACACAACTCAATGAGTTCACAACTCCACTAGAGCTCTATATGCTATCACAATGAAACAAATGCGCGGAATCGAGGTCTTGGTGCTTAGGAATGTTGTAGGAATGCTTGGTGTGCTCCTCCATGCGCCTAGGGGTCCCTTTTATAGCCCCAAGGCAGCTAGGAGCCGTTGAGAGCATTCTAGGAAGGCTGATCTTGCCTTCTGTCGACTGGCGCAACGGACAGCCCGGTGCACACCGGACAATGTCCGGTGCCCGATTTCCTTCAAAAAATGGCGCAGTCGACCGTTGGCAGCCTGAGAGCCGTTGGCGCACCGGACATGTCCGGTGCACACCGGACAGTCCGGTGCCCCCTTCTAGCCATTGGCTCGGCCACGTGTCCCGCGCAGATCGTGTGGCCGACCGTTGGCCCTGCCGACTGGTGGCTCACCGGACAGTCCGGTGCACACCGAACAGTCCGGTGAATTATAGCCGTACGTCGCCGATGAATTCCCGAGAGCGACGAGTTCGCCTGTGAACGGCCCACCGGACAGTCCGGTGCACCACCGGACAGTCCGGTGAATTATAGTCGTACACCGCCGTCGAAGTCCCGAGAGCAGCCTATTCGCTAGAGCCAGCCTGGCGCACCGGACACTGTCCGGTGCACCACCGGACAGTCCGGTGCTCCCAGACTGAGCAGAGTCTTGGCTGCTCGAGCCAAGGCATTTTCAATTGGATTTTTCCTGTTTCCAGCACTTAGACACAATACATTAGTCCATAAAATAATGTACTAAGTCTGAGAAACATACCTTTATCCTTGATTTGTACTTTGTCCACCTTTTTACACTTAGGCACTTGTGTTGGACACTAAATCACCAAAATACTTAGAAATGGCCCAAGGGCACATTTCCCTTTCAGGGGGAGATGCAAATGATCAAGACAAGGAGGATGAAGAACCAAGGCCGCCACACCCAAGAGTCCATCAAGCAATCCAACGAGATCAAACCGTCGACACCATCCTCGACGACATTCATAAGGGGGTAACCACTAGATCTCGTGTTGCACATTTTTGTGAGCATTATTCTTTTGTTTCCTCTATTGAGCCACACAGGGTAGAGGAAGCACTACAAGATTCGGATTAGGTGGTGGCGATGCAAGAGGAGCTCAACAACTTCACTAGGAACGAGGTATGACATTTGGTTCTATGTCCTAATCAAAATGTTGTAGGAACCAAGTGGGTCTTCCGCAACAAGCAAAATGAGCATGGTGTGGTGACAAGGAACAAAGCACGACTTGTGGCCAAAGGATACTCCCAAGTCGAAGGTTTGGATTTCGGTGAAACCTATGCACCCGTAGCTAGGCTTGAGTCAATTCATATACTATTGGCCTATGCTACTTACCATGGCTTCAAGCTCTATCAAATGGACGTGAAAAGCGCCTTCCTCAATGGACCAATCAAGGAAGAGGTCTATGTTGAGCAACCTCCCGGCTTTGAAGATAGTAAGTACCCTAACCATGTTTATAAACTCTCTAAGGCGCTTTATGGGCTCAAGCAAGCCCCAAGGGCATGGTATGAATGCCTTAGAGATTTTCTTATCACTAATGGATTCAAAGTCGGAAAGGCCGATCCTACTTTAATCACTAAAACACTTGAAAATGATTTGTTTGTATGCCAAATTTATGTTGATGATATTATATTTGGGTCTACTAACGAATCTACATGTGAAGAGTTTTGTAGGATCATGACACAAAAATTCGAGATGTCTATGATGGGGGAGTTGAAGTATTTCTTAGGATTTCAAGTGAAGCAACTCTAAGAGGGCACCTTCCTAAGCCAAACGAAGTATACTCAAGATATTCTAAGCAAGTTTGGGATGAAGGATGCCAAACCCATCAAGACACCCATGGGAACCAATGGGCATCTCGACCTCGACGAAGGAGGTAAATCCGTCGATCAAAAGGTATATCGGTCGATTATAGGATCTTTGCTATATTTATGTGCATCTCGACCGGATATTATGCTTTCCGTATGCATGTGTGCAAGATTCCAAGCCGACCCTAAGGAAGCTCACCTTACAGCCGTAAAACGAATCTTGAGATATTTAGTTTATACTCCTAAGTTTGGGCTTTGGTATCCTAGGGGATCCATATTTGATTTGATTGGTTATTCGGATGCCGATTGGGCAGGGTGTAAAATTAATAGAAAGAGCACATCGGGGACTTGCCAGTTCTTGGGAAGATCCTTGGTGTCTTGGGCTTCAAAGAAGCAAAATTCCGTAGCTCTTTCAACCGCCGAGGCCGAGTACATTGCCGCAGGACATTGTTGCGCGCAACTACTTTGGATGAGGCAAACCCTTAGAGACTATGGTTACAATTAACCAAAGTTCCTCTTCTATGTGATAATGAGAGTGCAATCCGCATGGCGGATAATCCCATTGAGCATAGCCGCACTAAACACATAGCCATTCGGTATCACTTTTTAAGGGATCACCAACAAAAGGGAGATATCGAGATTTCATACATTAATACTAAGGATCAATTAGCCGATATCTTTACCAAGCCACTTGATGAACAAACTTTTAACAAACTTAGGCATGAGCTAAATATTCTTGATTCTAGGAACTTCTTGTGTTGATTTGCACACATCACTCATTAATATACCTTGATCATGTCTCTTTTATATATGCTATGACTAATGTGTTTTCAAGTCTATTTCAAACCAAGTCATAGGTGTATTAAAAGGGAATTGGAGTCTTCGGCGAAGACAAAGGCTTCCACTCCGTATCTCATCCTTTGGGGGAGAAGGACTCCATCCTTGGTATAATCTTCACTCATTTATTTATGACCAAAGGGGGAGAAAGTAATCCGAAGGGCTCTAATGACTCCGTTTTTGGCGATTCATGTCAAAGGGGGAGAGAATATTAGCCCAAAGCAAAAGGACCGCACCACCACCTAATTTTAAAATATTTTCAATTGGAAATTTCAAATTGGTACCCTATTGTGTTCAAAAGGGGGAGAAAGTAGTATTTCAAAATTGATATCTCAAAACCCTCTTGAACACTAAGAGGAGGATTTCATTTAGGGGGAGTTTTGTTTAGTCAAAGGAAAATCATTTGAAACAGGGGGAGAAAATTTCAAATCTTGAAAATGCTTTGCAAAATCTTATTCATTTGCCTTTGACTATTTGCAAAAGAACTTTGAAAAAGATTCACAAAAGAATTTGCAAAAACAAAACATGTGGTGGAAGAGTGGTCCAAAATGTTAGAAATGAAGAAACAATCCATGCGCATCATATACAGTATTTATATTGGCTCAATTCTAAGCAACCTTTGCACTTACATTATGCAAACTAGTTCAATAATGCACTTCTATACTTGCTTTGGTTTGTGTTGGCATCAATCACCAAAAAGGGGGAGATTGAAAGGGAATTAGGCTTACACCTAGTTCCTAATTGATTTTGGTGGTTGAATTGCCCAACACAAATAATTGGACTAACTAGTTTGCTCTAGTGTATAAGTTATACAGGTGCCAAAGGTTCACACTTAGCCAATAAAAAGACCAAGAATTGGGTTCAACAAAGAGAGCAAGGGATAACCGAAGTGTGCCCTGGTCTGGCGCACCAGACTGTCCGGTGTGCCACCGGACAGTGTCCGGTGCACCACCAGACAGTGTCCGGTGCACTAGGGGACTTCACGCTGAACTCTTCACCTTCGGGAAAATCCAGAGGCGCTCCGCTATAATTCACCGGACTGTCCGGTGCACACCAGACAGTGTCCGTTGCCCCAAGGAAGAGCGGCTCTGGAACTCGCCAGCCTCGGGAATTCGCTCCGCTATAATTCACCGGACGTGTTCGGTGTACACCGGACTGTCCGGTGAGCCAGCGGAGCAACAGCTACTTCGCGCCAACGGTCACCTGCAGGCGCATTTAATGCGCGCCAGAAGCACGCAGAAGTCAGGCACGCGCGCGCTGGCACACTAGACACTCTACAGTACATGTCCGGTGTGCCACCGGACATCCAGGCGGGCCCAGAAGACAGAGCTCCAACGGTCGGAACCCAACGACCTTGGTGACGTGGCTGGCGCACCGGACATGTCCGGTGTGCACCGGACTGTCCGGTGCACCATGCGACAGACAGCCCCACCAAACGGCTAGTTTGGTGGTTGGGGCTATAAATACCCCCAACCACCCCTCATTCAAGACATCCAAGTTTTCACACTTCCAACCACTTACAAGAGCTAGACATTCAATACAAGACACACCCAAGTGATCAAATCCTCTCCCAAATTCCACAAAAGCATTAGTGACTAGGGAGAGTGATTTGTTGTGTTTCTTTGAGCTCTTGCGCTTGGATCGCTTGTTTTCTTTCTCATTCTTTCTTGTGAACAAACACTCAATTGCAACCAAGGCAAGAGACACCAATTGTGTGGTGGTCCTTGCGGGGAAGTTTTATTCCCGGTTGATTTGAGAAGAGAAAGCTCACTCGGTCCGAGGGACCGTTTGAGAGAGGGAAAGGGTTGAAAGAGACCCGGTCTTTGTGACCACCTCAACGGGGAGTAGGTTTGCGAGAACCGAACCTCGGTAAAACAAATCCGCGTGTCACTCTTTATTTGTTTGCGATTTGTTTTGCGCCCTCTCTCGCGCACTCATTATATTTCTAACGCTAACCCGGCTTGTAGTTTGTGTTTAAGTTTATAAATTTCAGTTTCACCCTATTCACCCCCCCTCTAGGCGACTTTCAGACTCCCTTGTGAGTGACCTGACGAGCGTTAGCCTCACGCCCAAAGCATCGACATCAACATGCGTCACCCCCATCGCCGACTCCACTGGCTCCCCCTGTAGCACGATGGGCGCAGGCCCCGCCGGCTCCCCCACATGGGTCGAGTGATGCCATCTTCGCCGGCTCCTCCACCTGTGGATCAGGAGGCATCGGCTTCGCCCACTCCTCCTATGGAGCAGGAGGTGTTGGCTCCAACACTTGCCATGGGAGAACCTTCTATATTCAACCCCCATCCACTTTCAAGCGAGCTTCGACACAAGAACCTACACTAGCATGTATGCTAATCTCCCCTTCCCCTTGGGGTGCCTAGACTCTAAGGAGGAAGACGATTCGGGTCGTGACCTAGACTTTACCGGGCTCCGTGATCCTGAGGCCATGCAACACTTCCTATTTGCATGCGACGACCTCCTCTTCGACGGCTCCAATGACTACAACTCCGCCGATGAGGGTTACGACCCGACTCGGGAGTGCTTTCGTGCAGGGCACGAGGAGCATGACAAAGGGAACTATCTCGGCATGCCAAGGAGGCCAACGCCCCCGCACGTCGCGGAGCCAAGGGAGCAGGGTGTGGCTCAGACCTTTGACGGGAGTCACATAGCCCACCTCGAGCAGCTCCACAAGCTACACGCCAAGCTCGGGGAAGAGCAACAACGACTGCAGTAGCTTCGACAAGTTCTCGAGCGGGAAGCAGCAGGTGGAGCCCTTGACGAGGGAGCACGCGCCAAGGCACGCGATGTCCACCATCACATCATGGAAGAAGCTGAGGTTGAAGCCCCTTCGGCATTTTCACAGGGCCTGCCAGAACCTTGCTACGACATCAATCCTGGTCCGAACAATGCCGGAACCATCCACCACCGAGGGACGTCGAATCCATGGTTAATTCAGGGGTCTCTTAGAGTGCGCTGCAGTCTAGCAGGTCGAGAGCTCTGCCTCGGAACAACGAACGGGGCCTTCTCGCCAAGAGAGAGAGGCCTCGGCCCGAGCCCGCGAAGGAAAAAGGTCCCGAAGTCCCGGTTCGCCTCCTCGACAACCGCGTAGAACCGTCGTGTTCACGGCCGCCTCGGTGGGCAGCTACACCACGACGATCGACGACATGCCAATAAAATTTTGATTGGGTTGATATACACTTATACTTAGTAACTGCTAATAAAATTTTGACCAACTTCTTTTAAAGCAGTGCTCATCATATGATGTATTTATTTACTTATTTTGTACATAACCTCTATTATATAATAAAGATGTGATATTGATTTCTGTCACATGAGTCATCATATGTGTGAGACTTGATTTTAACACATATTTGAGACGCACCCATATTTACCCTTAAATTCGAGATATGATAAACTTGTTGCATCATACAGTGATGTTGCAGGCACTTACGAGGTTGCTAACGAGAGGTAGGCAGCAAGAGAGACAAATCTTGATGCGATCCTTCACTAGCACATGTAACTCCATTAAATTAAATTGGTTCACCAAAACTAGATTAAAAATTGAACTACTATCTAAATATTAGGAAATATAGAAGACCAAGCTATTTTTTACTCCTAATAGCTATTTAGCAACTTGTTGAGCATGAGTTTATGAAGTTTTTTTAGAAAAACTATTAGAGTTACTCTAACTAACTATTGACAAATAATGAATTAGGTCTGGTTTCCTAATCCATAACCAGAACCTTTCTACTATCTCATTCCATTTTTCATTTCTCTATCTCAGTGACTATCCAAACGTCACCTAAATCGATATAGCCCATATCCCATAGCAAACAAAAAAAAGCCCAACTCAACCACCCATTCCATCCAACAGATCGACGCCGTCCGACGCGAATCGAACGTCCCCACAGCGATTACACAAAACCCTAGCAGCACACCAGCTATATAATCCTTCTGCCGACTACCACCAGCCGCCTCCACTCGCTCCCCCACACAGAAAACCCTAGCCGCCGCCACCGAAGCGGCCTCCCAGGTAAGCAAGAGCGTCCACCCCGCCGCCGCCATGAAGCGCAATCCCCGCGTCACGAGCTCTCGCCGGAAGTGCCGCAAGGCGCACTTCACGGCCCCGTCCTCCGTCCGCCGCGTTCTCATGTCCGCCGGGCTGTCGACGGAGCTCCGCCACAAGTACAACGTGCGCTCCATCCCGATCCGCAAGGACGACGAGGTGCAGGTCGTGCGCGGCACCTACAAGGGCCGTGAGGGGAAGGTGGTGCAGGTGTACCGCCGCCGCTGGGTCATCCACGTCGAGCGGATCACCCGCGAGAAGGTGAACGGCTCCACCGTGAACGTGGGCATCCACCCCTCCAAAGTGATCGTCACCAAGCTGAAGCTCGACAAGGACCGTAAGGCTCTCCTCGACCGCAAGGCCCGGGGCCGCGCCGCCGACAAGGCTAAGGGCAAGTTTACTGCCGACGACGTCGCTGCAGCCGCCGCTGGTGGCGCCGCCACCGGCGCCTCTCTCCAGGAGATCGACTAGACTCTTCACGGTCATCTGATGGTTGTCGTACCGCCTTTTCCTCATCTCTTTTGTTTTTGCTACCAATGATTATGTGATAGAGGTTTTATGTTATTTGAAAACTGCTCTGTGCCTGGATGAGAGTTTTTGGAACATAATGTGAACCTGTGTGTCTGTGACCTGAGCTTTGAAGATCTCATTATGTGGTTAATGTCTCCTTGTAGTATCTTCTAAATGGTTGCTGTGATTTGTCTTCACTCTATTACCTGTCTGATGCATGTAGCGTTTTTTTGCTAATTTTATATTACAGTCTGTTAAATTAGCTAGAATTATTGTTTGTAGGATGTATTTCGAATTATCTAACTGTGGGGAAACAATTTATATTAATTGCCGATCTAGTTATTCTGAACGTTTTAAATTTGACACATTTCAGATATTTTTCATCAGCAGCCAGTATGCATGCATGTATTGTTCGTTTGCCTTGGTTGGAGGGGGGGGGGGGGGGGGCGTCGTTTAATCTTGATCCTAAAAAACCTTCATGACTTCATCAGCCATATTGGGATCAGGCGAACTAAGGCCTTTGGCACGTTCTATGGTTGTGTATGTTAAGTTTTTGTATGTTCTGTTCTTGTTTTCCTTGTTATCGAGTTACAGTTTGCTAGTACATCAAACATGCTTATGCAGGTAACTTGTTGGCGTCGAATTATGTTTCCAATGGCTAATGTTAGCCTAAACCCTTGTTTAGCCCCTGTTATGCTTGCCTGTTACTGAGGACTAGCAATTTTAAATAACTATGTTAATACTTTTATTCATTATCGTGAGAGCCTAACGACTGTTTGAAATATATCATGTTTTTGCTTTGAAACAAATTGCTCAGTTTGAATGAGTGAAAATTTGTTGAACTGAGCCGTCCTGAATGCTTGCTGATTCTTTAGCGAAACATTTGATCTTTTCTTTGGCGTGGAAAACACTATGTTCCTGAATTCGACTGTTGCAGTGATTGCCTATCTTCCCTGAAAAATGTGTGGAGATAAGTTAGCGTTTGGTTCTAGAGCCTACTTGAATGAAGTGGCACTCTTCTAGGTTCTGATAGAAATGCTCTTGTCCTCGGTACCGCTGTTCTAGTTTTGTTTGGTTCTTGAGTGAGTGGCTTGTGTTTGGGTGTAGAGTGAAGCATGATGAATGGAAATAGATAATGGGAGCGTAGGAACACGAATGAATGGTTGTAGAGAGAAGCAAAGATTGTTGGTTCAAAGGAACAAGCATTTTGACTTGTGTTGCGGAGGCACCCACGCCCTCTTAGACTGCAGTTTCGTTCCTTCCACGGTTGCCATAAAACGAGCAGTTCCAGCGAGCCCATCCTTCTCCCCAAGTTGCCATCCATGGGACGAGAATCTGCGCGCCTTGCTGAAACGCGTCATCGACGGTAGGCACTAGCCAGTCGAGGATGCGGCACCAGACCTCGCGATTGAACACCCAACTGTGACCTCACGATTGAACACCCAACTGTCACTGCCCTGCAATGTGTTGTTTAGTGAGCGGAAGCTATAAAACTAGAGGGACTAAAATTTGCTTCTTATTCAATTTTAAATAAGAAAAAGATTCTAATCATTTCAATTTACTCTGTTTTTTTTCAAACTAGCCCTAAAGGAGAATGCTACGTCCTAACTTTTGTCCTCTTAATGAGGAAAGACACAAAGTGTTGTCTAATTCTTATTGAGTAAGTATATGGATGTTTGAATGCACAAGAGCTAATACTTAGTTAGCTTAAAATTTGCTAGTGAGATTAGCTAGCTAACTATTAAATAATTTACTAAAAGTAACTAATAGTTGAACTATTAGCTAGTGTCAACTATTAGCTAGTGTGTTTGAATGTCTCTGGCTAATTTTAACAGCTAACTATTAGCTCTATTGTATTCAGATACCCACTATTTAGAACTTCTGAATATTAGGCATAGGACGAGTCTGTTTAGAACTTCTGAATATTAGGCATAGGACGAGTAATTTATTGATGCAATCACAAATGCATGTTTTAGTTTTTTAGTAACATGTATTTCACTGTAGACTTGGATAAACATTATGTTTAGATGAATAATGGAATTGGAAAAGACTAACATCTTATAGTTTAGAATAGAGTGAAGACCTTTTAGTATCATGAATGAAATAAGTAATCTGACGTAGTCGTTTATACAGGATAATGGCTGTGTGAGGCTTCGATTGGGCCGACTAAAAAAATAGCGCAGATGGTGGTTATTATTGCTTGGAGGACCATGCGATGCATTTGGCTGGCAGAGAATGCTGCTTCTAAGCTGGCGGCCCAGCTGTTGGCAAAACGGCCCAGGCAAGCAGCGACAGCTGCCGAGGATAAAAAGGACAAAGCAGAGAGGCTATAGCTGTCGATCCGCTGCTCTAGAGAGAAAGGGCTCATTCGTATAGACTAGCGTGAGGTTTCATGGAAATTTTTATTTAGATGCTTTGGGTCTACTTTGAACATGTCTAAGTTATAATGGTCAAACATTATAAACCGATTTGTAGGCACATCATAAGCCCATGGGGCCCTTCCGGCGGCCCTTACATCCTAAAGCACCTAACGGTTTAAGCCCTAGGTCCCCATGCACATCGGGTATCGAACGATATAAGCCCCTCGATACTAACAATATAAGTTCTATGCAAAAAAGATTTAAACATAAGTCCCAACGTTATAACGTACTGGGTAAGTCTCGGCTAGAGCGTATTAAATGAACGATGGACGATATTATACATGTATAGAAAGCACACGGCCCCGTAGCCCACACTGAAGCTCGCTACCTTGGCCCGATACTAGCTCGACCCCGCACGTTTCTTATGGGCCCATGCCAGCCCGGCATAAAGGGGCAGGCTGGGCCCGTGCAGAGAAGTCAGGCCATTGGGTTGGTCCAACCCGACTCGCTTTTAACGTCCAGCCTGCCACCCGACCACCATATATAAAATCCCTCCCAACAGCTCATTGCAAAACAACTTATTTAAGCTTAATTTGTGGCTACAATTCTCTCTTTGTGTGTTTCCTAGGGTTTTCTCTATTGAAAATGGTTCAATTCAATCTGGTTTTCTCTGTGTTTTGAGAAGTTTCTTGACTGACAGGCCCAAGCTAGCACAACCCTGTTTTTTTGTTGTGTTTATCGGGCCGGCCTAGGCTCGTACATAGATGTGAGCCCACGTGCTTTCAAGGCCTGGCCCGGTTTAGTAGTCGTTCCCTAACCAGGTCAGACGACCCATTTGTACATCTATAGACAATATTATGGAGTTGACAAGGCATTTGAGGGCACAACATAGCTTGCAGAGCACTTGAGGGATCTAGAAAGGCACACGACAATCATGTATCCTCGAAAATATGCGCATGCTACATAAAAGGGAAATAGGCTTTAAACCTTTTCCTAAATGATTTTGGTGGTTGAATACCCAACACAAATAATTGGACTAACTAGTTTGCTCTAGAGTATATGTTCTACAGGTGCCAAAGGTTCAACACAAACCAATCAAAAGAACACGTTAGGCTTCAAAAGAAAGGAGCAAAAAGGAAACCGAAGTGTGCCCTGGTCTAGCGCACCGGACAGTCCGGTGCACCACCGGACAGTGTCCGGTGCACCAGGGTGAACCAGCTCAAACTCTTCACCTTCAGGTTTCTCAGGCGCACCTCCGCTATAATTCACCGGACTGTCCGGTGTGCCAGCGGAGCAACGGCTATCTGCGCGCAACGGTCGACTCTGCAAAGTGAACAGTGGAATCCAGAATGTCAGAGCAGAAGTCAGAGGGGCACCGGACTATCCTTGCGGGATCGAGAGTGATCCTTGAGAAGAAGAGCTCGTCGATCCTTGGGTGATCGGTGGAGAGAGGGAAAGGGTTGAAAAAGACCCGTCCTTAGTGGACTCCTCAACGGGGACTAGGCCTTCGAGGGCCGAACCTCGGTAAAACAAATCACCCGTGTCATTTGTGTTTACTGCTTGTGATTTGTTTGTTTTCACTTGCTCTAAGTTTTCTTGCGCTATTCTTTGCTAATATCATTTTGTGTTGCTTCAAGATAAATTCTCATTTAGTGAAGCAACACTTCGCAAGAAAGAACTTAAGTCATTACTCTTCTCATCTAAGCCTTCTTGCTTTATTATCATAGACTTATTAGTTGTATTGATTTATCACTTCCGCATTATTTGAAAGCTATACTCTTTACTAGCAAGAACTTAGTTTTTGTACTCCGATAATTATATATCTTGTTCTAACCACTAATCAAGGGATCTAGTTGGGGGATAAAGTTTTAATTTTCAGGTTTCGCCTATCCACCCCCTCTAGGCGACTTTCAATTGGTATCAGAGCTAGACACTTCATCTTGAGTCTAACAACTCGAAGTGATGGCTCGCAAAAGATCCCAAAAGAACAAGAAGACACCTCCGGAGGAAAACATTGAGGTAACTCTTGAGATATTACTTTCCGATTGTTCTAATTACGATTCATGGTCTACAAGAGTGATAAATGCTTTTAGAACCGTAGATCCACAATTAGAACAAATTATAGACAAGAGTATCTTCACCTCTAGTTATAATAGAGAAATCATTTCCAAGGAGGATCAAAGATGTTTTCGCTTAAACTACCTAGCTTTTGACATCTTAAGTAATTCTCTTAGCAATGAAGATTATCGTGCCTTCATATCCAATTATAATGAATCTATTCATGATGCACATGATATTTGGACTAGAATTAAAATCAAATTTGATGAGTCCAAACATGATAGTTCCTTTTTTGCTTCTACTTCCTTTGGTATTTGTGATACTAACCCTTGCAAGGAAGAAGAAGAAAATGATCGATGGAGACCAAACGATGAATCCACCTCTCCAAAAGGTTTGTCTTCCCATTTCGATTCCCACATATGTTGTGTGGCTAATGAAAATGATAGCGGAAGCACAAATGAGGATGAGGAGGAAGAAAGAAGCTTCATGCAACTCTACGCTCGCCTAAGCCAAGAAGATAAGGCGGTCATGCTCAAACTTCTAGAAAGAGCAAGAGAGCAAAGCGAAGCTCGTCAAAGGATAGAAGATGTTCTCTCCATGAAAATGCTATACTTTGACGAGGTGACTAAAGAACATGAGGAGCTAAAGTGCTCTCATGTTGATTTGGTCCAAAGGTATGAAACTATTTCAATTGAGCAAGATAACACTTTACATAGTATCGCTCAATTAGTAAATAGGAATGCCTTGCTTAAGGACCAAGTAGAAAAGCTAAAAGTTGAAAATCTAGCTTTTCAAGATAAATATGATATGCTCCTCTGTTCTCATAAAAATCTTATGGATGATCATATCATATTAAATATTGCTCATGAGGTTGTGATAGAAAACTTAAAATCTCAACAACCTCACTCATGCACATGTATTCAAATTGAAACTACATTACCATGTGCTAATGCTTGTTGTCTGTCGACAAGTAAATCTTCCTTTGAGCTAGAATTTGCAGGAACAAAAGATGATACATATCTAAAGCTCAAAGAAGAAAATAAGAGGCTAAAAATGAGCTTGACACAACTAAAAGGGAAGTGCATTGCTCAACCTTCTCAAGATAACCGTGATCACATGGTGAAGAAGCTTGAGACGGGAACAACCGTGGCATGCACTAAATCTCTTGAAGAAAATGTCAAGGACTTGAGGATTGCCAAGAGGAGGAAGCAAAAGAAGGAAATCAATATCTCTTCCAAAAGCCTCAACCATGCCTCCATAAAAGGTAACATCCAAGGTAATAATCAAGTCACACTTCATACAAATAGAGATAAGAAGTGTAGTGAATGCTTTGAAAAGGGGCACTTGATTAGGTCATGTCCCTACATTAAAAATAGCTTGGTTATTAACAAGGATGATATACTTTGTTTTAAATGCTCAAAGAAAGGACACTTAATCAAATCTTGTCCCCATCTAAAACGAAATGGCATAGCATTAGGAAAGAAGAAATCCTCAAAGCTTGAAAAACGCCTATGCTACACTTGCCGAAAGAAGGGACATCAATGCAAGGATTGTCCCATTAATAACAACCCCACTTCTAGCTTGTCAATTATTTCGCATGTAACTAGGCCACCCAAAATTGCAACTTGTGCTAGAAAGGTAATGAGCTTACCAAGCGCTAACACAAAGGACTTTTGGGTTCCTAGATCTTTGTTTACTAACCTTGACGGACCCATCAAGCGATGGGTACCAAAATGTGCTTGACAAGCTTTGCAGGAGGAGGAGATGGTATGAAGCTTTGGGGTGCTTGAGAAAGTCAATTCAATTTCTATTAACTTAAGCTATCAATCTTCAATGATATATATCCATGATTGACCCAAGGTTATTTTGAATTATTATATCTAAAACTCATATCATCTCGGGAAATATATTGGTATTGTAGGAAATAAGGAATTGATCCTGTGCGGAAAAATCAAGACCTACAACATGGGGGAAAGCCAAAGGATGGTAACAATTATATTTTTGAGTATCTTAAAGTATTATTTCTTATGTGTCTTGTGTAGTCACATAGAAAAAGAAAGCACTTCAAATGTTTTTAAATTATGTCACCTTTCTTTGAAGAAATTCCTCTCATATGGTAGATTGTATATTCATCATTTCTATACCATAGCAATCTACATGTTTTAAATTGTTATAAGTTCCTCATGACATGCTTTTCTCTAATTATCTTATTATTGCCATGATTCTAGATATAGAGAGATGTTCCAAGTTCCTAAAAGAATAATGTGTCATGTAAGGAATTCAAATCCTTAGGACACTTATAAAAGAAAAATTCTCTCTATAACTAGAATAGTGAGACTAATGCTTTTATCTAGGTAACCCATGTAGTCTCACTAGTAGAGAATATGTTTCTCTTTGGAGATGCGTAATTTAACATAAAAGGAAAAGTCAATCCAATGATTTATGTTGTTTTGCTTCTTGCTTATATATTGGATATGATTCTTCTACATTTATCGCTCTCCATGTTATGAATTAGATTTATTCCCGTAATCTTAAAGAACTAACTATGTTTTGTTTCATAAGTTAAAACTAAGCATACATCATGGGATAGTCTAGTCTCCATGCTCTTGTAATCCACTTTTCATTCCTCATCAAAACGATTACAAAAAGAGAACTAGTGCTTGTGTTACTAATGGCATATCTCTTGAGCCTACTTATCGAAATCTACAAGAGAATTAATGCAAGCCGCAAATATCAACGGGTACTCTTCACCCAAAGGAAGAAAGGTAAAAGCAAAGGTATGAGAACTCATCCTCTTGATCAAAAATAGTTCCCATCAATGGTTATGTACCTCAAATCATCATATTCTACCTATGTGAAAAATAGATTCTTTATTGGATGAAAAGTTGCTAGATGTGCATTCAATCTTATTCTCTATAATGCACTTGCCTACTAGAATCTAATTCATGCCTTTGCTATATTAGTTTTCATATTGATATGCTTCTAAGGTATGATATTAAATTTCAATATGAAGAAGTAAAATTCCTATGATTGACCATAATTGTCTTAAAAGTGCATATCCCACCTCTCTAATAATGTGCACTAATATTAAGGATTTTACTTCATGTCTATGTAACTTGCGGATGATGAATTATTTCTTATCTAAAGAAATAATCATCTATCATATACTCCCTTGTGCTACTAACATCTCTCTTGAGTAATTTCAATAAGTTTGAAAAGAAAAAGAGACAACTATCAAGGGAGGACACTCAAGTGAAAAAGGAAGACATCAAGAACAACAACACCTACTTGGCTCAATGGTGTGGTTGTAAGTATTCTAAATCCTTTTTCCATTATGAGAAATGCAAGGCGCAAGTTATTTATTGCAAATCTTGTAATCCTTGATTAAGATGAATGGTGCTTCTCCCTATTTGTCTCTAAAAGTTGAATGCATCTATTTCTTTCATTTCAATTCTTTGATGCATATCTCTAGGGGGAGCCTATTGCTATATCTTAATCCTGTTGAGACTATTACTTTATCCTAGTAATCTTATATAGTCTCTTGTATGAGAATAAGTTTCTCATGAAGTATGCTACTACATGTCAATCCAAATTGTTAAAATAATGTCACTCTTATCAAGGAATGTTGCTCTCATTGCTAAAGTAGCATATTTAATGGATTCTCCTATTTTCAAAGCTTATCTATTGCATATGTTGTTCTTTTGATCACATCTGTTATTTGTTTGATCATTGAATGAACGCTTATGTTTCTTAGTGCCGCATATTCTATCAATCAATATCTATTGATATGCACTAAGTTAAAAGGAGAATTCTTGATACATCTATACAATTTGTGATCCATTTGATATATGCTGACAATGACTTATAAGATGATCACTAGTTGTAAGAACTCTCTCTTGTGCAAAATATTTCCATATATTGTCTTGAATATAGGTATTAAGCGACTAAGACTAAGAACAAAGCACAATGAAGAGAGCATCTCCATGTGAAGGTACAAAAAGGGTAAAACAACTTCCTTTCATCTTAAACTTGTACCTAAATCTTCCTTTTTCTATACATTCTTTGCATATCTTGTATAAAAGGAAGAGAAAGCATGTTCATGCATTAGCCCTGCTTCATACCTAGTTTAACTTCAAAACATTCATTCTAGCATCTTTGTTAAAACTGGGTGAAGTAGTTTTATTGTTAAAGAGCTTAAAGCTTAACCTTGTAACGAGGATAAGCTGCCTTTATTTCAAAGGTGGATGGTCCTTAAGTCTCTTTGAAATTCTTAAGGGTAAATGCTAAAATATTTTAACATGCTTTCATAAGTGCATAAACTGTCATGAGCATCATTCTTATACTATGACATAATGCACTTCACCTTCTGTATGATATAGATATGCTTTCGGTAACCTAATTATGTGCAATTGGCATTTAAGGCCAAAATGTGTGTTCCTCTTCATGCACATATTTAGGGGGAGCAATCCATATTATATAGAGCTGTTTAAAGCTTAATTGACATATCCTTTTAATCATGTCTCCTTCCTTTGGTACATTTGCATATTTCCTATCTCTATTGTGCCGCTAAGACTAATATGTTTCCATGAGCATATCTTGTGTTAAGTCTTAGATTGAAAGGGAAATGGAGTATTCGGCAAAGACATCGCTTCCACTCTACATCTTCGGTATTGTCCTTCCTTGCCGGTATTCCGTCAGCCCTCCAATTTGGTATAATCTTCACTCATATTTTATTTGCCAAAAGGGGAGAGAAAGTAAAAGGGCTTATATTTCACTTTAAGTATCCGTTTTTGGCGATTCATGCCAAAGGGGGAGAAAGTATTAGCCCAAAGCAAAAAGACCACACCACCACCTAATTTTAATATTTTTTTTAAAAAACTAATGATTTTCAAATTGGTATCTTATTGTGTTCAAAAGGGGGAGAAAGTAGTATTTTCCAAATTGATATCTTAAAACCCTCTTGAACACTAAGAGGAGGATTTCATTAAGGGGGAGTTTTGTTTAGTCAAAGGAAAAACATTTGAAACAAGGGGAGAAAATTACAATCTTGAAAATGCTTTTCAAAATCTTATTCATCTACCTTTGACTATTTGAAAAAAAGACTTTTGAAAAGAGTTTTGCAAAAACAAAACATGTGGTGCAAGCGTAGTCCAAAATGTTAATTAAAAGAAAACTATTCATGCATATATATTGAAATAATGTTATTGGTTTAATTCCAAGAAATCTTTGCACCTATCTTATGCAAACTAGTTCAATTATTCATTTATATACTTGCTTTGGTTTGTGTTGGCATCGATCACCAAAAAGGGGGAGATTGAAAGGGAAATAGGCTTTAAACCTTTTCCTAAATGATTTTGGTGGTTGAATACCCAACACAAATAATTGGACTAACTAGTTTGCTCTAGAGTATATGTTCTACAGGTGCCAAAGGTTCAACACAAACCAATCAAAAGAACAAGTTAGGCTTCAAAAGAAAGGAGCAAAAAGGAAACCGATGTGTGCCCTGGTCTGGCGCACCGGACAGTCCGGTGCACCACCAGACAGTGTCCGGTTCACCACCGGTCAGTGTCCGGTGCACCAGGGTGAACCAGCTCAAACTCTTCACCTTCGGGTTTCTCAGGCGCACCTCCGCTATAATTCACCAGACTGTCCGGTGTGCCAGCGGAGCAACGACTATCTGCGCGCAACGGTCGACTCTACAAAGTGAACAGTGGAATTCAGAATGTCAGAGCAGAAGTCAGAGGGGCACCGGACTGTCCGGTGCCACAAGAGGACAAAGCCTCCAACGGTCGACCAGCTCCAAGCCCTAACGGCAGGATGACGTGGCGGCGCACTGGACACTGTCCGGTGGCGCACCGGACTGTCCGGTGCGCCCTTCGCCAGTAGACTTCAACAACGGCTAGATTTTGGTTGGTGGCTATAAATACCACCCCAACCGGCCACTTCAAGGTGTGGGAGCCCAAGCAACATTCTAAGTCATCTAGTTGACATACTCAAGCCCTCCCAACCACATATATTCATTGATCCATCCTATACACAAGATTTAGACCACTACAACAAACACAAGTGCCACAAAAGAGAGAGCAAGCAATAGAGAGCTACTCATTTGAGTTTAGCACTAGTGCCTTGTGAGATTCATTGAGAGATAATGCGTGCTACATCTTTGTGTTCATTTGCGCGTGGAGTTTTGACTCCCATTGAACTTCCTCCAAAGTTTTGGAGGCTTGTAAAAGCTAGCAAGAGACACCAAAGAGTGTGGTGGTCCTTGCGGGATCGAGAGTGATCCTTGAGAAGAAGAAGAGCTCGCCGATCCTTGGGTGATCGGTGGAGAGAGGGAAAGGGTTGAAAAAGACCCGTCCTTAGTGGACTCCTCAACGGGGACTAGGCCTTCGAGGGCCGAACCTCAGTAAAACAAATCACCCGTGTCATTTGTGTTTACTTCTTGTGATTTGTTTGTTTTCACTTGCTCTAAGTTTTCTTGCGCTATTCTTTGCTAATATCATTTGGTGTTGCTTCAAGATAAATTCTCATTTAGTGAAGCAACACTTCGCAAGAAAGAACTTAAGTCATTACTCTTCTCATCTAAGCCTTCTTGCTTTATTATCATAGACTTATTAGTTGTATTGATTTATCACTTCCGCATTATTTGAAAGTTATACTCTTTACTAGCAAGAACTTAGTTTTTGTACTCCGATAATTATATATCTTGTTCTAACCACTAATCAAGGGATCTAGTTGGGGGATAAAGTTTTAATTTTCAGGTTTCGCCAATCCACCCCCCTTTAGGCGACTTTCACTACACATGGAAGTATGATGAGACAAATGATGTAGTACCAGTAGCCTATCACATGCGGACAACATGTTAGCATCACAAAGGCACATGACTTATATTGTGTCATGTTCTAGCTCAACCGAAAGATGACGATATGTGATCGCCTTGCCCAGGACATCACCGATATATGTTCTAGCTCTTTAGCAGAATATGCACCATGGAGACAACAATCTGGTTTTACTACTCGATGACACCTTTCTATTGCGACCTATACGTCACCACATGCTGCCACTTGATGCCATCTTTGATGCAACACTCACCAAAGTCGACAGAGGTGAACTCACTCTTATTGTTATTGTGCAATACATGTAAGCACTGCCTTGTCTCCACCTCTACCTTCACCTAGATTTTTTTGACAGTGGCGAGTGTGTCACTTTTGGCGACAAGCAATGCTACCCACATGTACCTAATCCGATCATCTACCAATAGAAGGTACTACCACTTACCGCTAGTTGTTGCCAACATGATGGGACTACACAAGTCATCATGGACTAAGTCTAGTAGCCACTCTACCCATCGTTTCGCTTGTGACGAGAATGTACTCTTCTTCATCTTGGTGGCGACACAATCAGTGCAAAGTTGGTGGACATGGTCTACATAAGGCAACTCAGACACCATTACTTGCTAGTCGAGCTTGCATAGGGTGTCAAAGTGGAGGTGGTCATAGCACTCATGCCACAACCATGTGTTGTTAGTGTTACTGATGTATGCAGTCAGGTAGAGCAGTCACCTAATCTTCATGCATAGCAAGTATAGGCGGTTCACTGAGCACCGAACTCACATGATCATGGACCCTTGTCATTATGGATCCAAATGATGTCGTGCTTGGTGTGGACGTTTAGCTGCCCTAGTTAAGCTAGCCCAAGATGATGATGTTGGTGACTTGCCATAGGATCAAGTAGACCCCCATGAGTGGGAGAGGCTTATTGGTCTTTCCCTCTAGGAGCAAGGTGCTAGATCTGCTAATTGTGACCTTAGAGTCAAGGCCAAATTTGACGATGCAGCGGATTTCCATATCGATGTCAATGAAAGGCGTCGAGACAACCTAACATGTGGTTGGTTTCCCTACTATTGAGGTACCAAAGGCTGTCATCGTGCTTTATCTCACCACTGAGCTATGTGAAGACCTTGCCCTTGATGACACATAGGGGTTGGTGCCCATACGGAGACAGAACCATGATGATTCGTGCTGACGACAGTGCGTTAAGGAAGAGTGGCTCGAACCTCAATAGCCTAGGCTCTGAGCCTTCTTCAGCTTGCATGATATGGGCCTTGCCCTTGGGCTTGTTATGACAATCCACCTAATGGTCATATTTGTCCTTGTGGTTGCACTAGTCATTGTTGGGGACTTCTCCACCATGAAACTGACGCTTGTTTCCATTGTGCGACGCAGAGTCTGGGCTCTCACCCTTGCCGCGTCCATGACCTTACCCGTGGCCACCATGCTTCTTGCCGTTGGTGTTCCTAGAGATGCTCCTGTCACCCTCTTCTTCTACATGCATGTGGAGCTTGACCCTAAACACCACTACTCAATGACACACAACCGATAAGTGACATCCTCGATAAAGATGTTGATGTCAAGCAGGGTCTCTATGGAAATAACCTCCTAAGCCAATTTCTTTAGCACGACCTCAACAACGGCTAAAATGCATTCAATCACTAATTGGTAGTGGTGAACCTGGTTTAAGCATCTTCTTCATCTTCATTTGAAGGAACAAGCTTAAATTTTCGATTTTGGAGAGTTTTTCCCTGCATACTCGTTTCTGGCCATTTTGGGTGTTTTGTTGTGCTCGTCGGTCATCACTAAAGATATCCAGCCACTTGTTGATTTGCGAGAATTTTTTTCGACTTTTAGTGTTTTAGAGGTTTAGGTGAAGCTTTGGGAAGTGAGTCAAGATTGTCCGTGAGCAAAGATGTTTATTGGCTGCTCCTATTTACCCTCTCTGACCGTTTGATTCTATCCTTCACGCATATATTTATATAATACATCTTCAGGTAAAAAAGAAAGTTGTAATTACCCTCTCTGACAGTTGTCGAAAATTATATCATTTCTGATGGTCGAGGCAGTTCGTCGAAAATTACATTACTTTTGATGGTCTTTAAAGACAGCCGTCAGAAGTAATTAGGACCCTCGGATTTTGTGTAGTGTTTTATGACAAGGCATAAGCCGGCCGGCCTGGGGACTCATAAGCCCGGCCACGTGCAGCGGCGTCGGCGGCCCACCGAGCACATGCGTTGACTAAGAAGCAGCCACTGTTTGGTTAACTGTGTAGAACGAGGTTGAAGCTGCACCCGCAGATGCAACGTAGACCAAAAATATATTCCCTTGTTGCAAACATATTCCCTTGTTGCATACACGGATACGCTCGGACGTTCCGTTTCTCGCTGCCCAGGCTCGCCAGAGCCAGGCGCCGCTCGGCGTCTAACCAATCAGTCGGTCTGTGATTCCGCTCGCGTCGGCGGACTCACGGCTGCGAACTGAAGGCAACAAAACGCCGCGGTGACGTCGACGGGCGCGCGAAGCTGACGAGCTTGAGCCGGAGCGCGACGTCTCGACCAAGCCTCTGGGCTCTCCGGCTCTGGCATCGGATGCTCGCTCGGCATCTCTGCAACACATTTCGTACGTCTCGATCTCTCTCAGTGAAAGCCCAACCTCCCCGGCCGGCCGGTCCCGGCCGTGTCCCTCCCAAGAGATGTGGATCTATGGACGACTTGCGCGCGGACGCATGCATGCACTGCAATCAGAGCCGCCGCCAGGGGACCTCTCGGCAGCAGATAACTGTGCGCTCGACGCGTCAGGGGCCTTCAATTCATGGTTGCCAGTGGCCGGCCAAGCTAGAGCAAATCTGTGGGTGATTGATGCACTTGACTCGTGGATGCATAAGGATTTATTTTACGGGTTGTTCATGTATGGTTAAATTTTAACTAGTTAATTCTATAGATTCTGCATTTTTTTGATGCATTTGCAAGCAGTAGCTGTAGATGTAGTGTAGCTTCGGCCCTGGCTGCTGCCCGATCTCGCCTGCCCAGGCGCAGCAGCTAAAGCTAACAGACAGACCCCTTTACTAGTTGCGCAATAGTGGCTGTGAGGTTGCTGCTGCTCAAGAAGCGGCGCGTGGCCATAGAAAATACGCGGTGCAGCAGCCAACGAACCGCCATCATCGCCGTCGCCGTCGTCTAAAACAGTGTGTGTATGGGGTGAGCTGCAGCTGCACTGGATGGGTGGAGCTAGGCGGAATCCCTGTCCGGCCGGCCTGGTCCTTCGCCGACTACTATTAACTCTTCTGTTGGACTGGACAGCACATGTCGACGACGATTCGTCGTTAACTAGTTAGGTGCGAGTTTGTCATTCGAGCAGCAGCACAGATCGATCGATCGATCGACCAGTGACAACTTCGATCGGCTAGATCTGGAGCACTGTGGCGACTTAATTTGCTGTACGATCCGCCGTCTCAACCTTAGTTTCTCCGTCCGTCGCTAGCGCTGCCGCTGCTCGCCTCGCGCGCGGTATATCTTTAGAACGGCTGGGACCGTGCGTGTGCCCCAGAGCTATATATGGGCACATCTAATAGCCCAGCTACTACCTGATCTGAGGTAGCGGCCAATTGAATTTCTGGTCCAGGAACAGCTTAATACTGCCGTGCACGTACGGTGCATCACCCTGCTAGCTACCCTGGCCCTCAAGGCGCGCGCGCGCTTCATCTCATTAACTCTCATCAAAGAGGACCTGCGTATACGTGGCAGAGAAGAGATGCATGGTCCTTCCAGAGACTCCAAGTATGTCTGTGGGGGCATGTCTGTCAGCAGCAGCGCTAGCTCGAGGATCGGATCCGACGATGTCGTTGGCCGCACCTTCTTCACTTCTCTGTTATTATCGCGGTATCGCCACTGTCATTCCTCTACCGGCGGCGCTACTCTTCGACCAAGGGGATCATCATCACGTACAGCGTGCCTTTACTGCAAAAATCAACTCTAATCGGGTAAATTTGGCGTGTATTTGTTTCACTCTCTAATCTGCGTAATCTGTCCAATATAATTTGTTGGATTGATCTCAAGAACTCAGATCCAACTCATGATAGTGCGTCCCCCTCTCACGCACAACGGAGATAAAAACTAAGGACGAGGCTTTGCACAATTTCTTTGACTAGTGTCTTAAAGCACTCGGCAAAGCCTGAAAAACACTCGGCGAAAACTTTGCCGAGTGACACTTGAAAAAAAGGGGCTCGGTGCACTGTATATCGGCAACGACTTATTTGCTAAGTGCTTTTTGTCGGTCACTCGGTATTGACGAGTGGCACGTGTCTCTCGACAAAGAAAAGTCACCGTCACGACGACAAGTGAGGGCAACCAAGACTTTTCCGAGTGCTATCGTGACACTCGGCAAAGGCTCACTCTTTGCTGACTGTCTATTGTACTGACACTCGGCAAAGAAGCACCCCGTGGATCCTTTGTCAGTTCCTTCGCCGAGTGTATTAGGAGGAGCCTTTACCGAATGCCCACTGGACAAGCTCTCTGCAAAGAGAGCACCAACGGGCCCCTTTGTCAGTTCCTTTGCCGAGTGCATTTGTTGGCACTCGACAAAGGTTGCTTCTCTGCCGAGTGTCCCGGCCACAACACTCGGCAAAGAAGCTTTACTAGTTCCCATGTGTGTCTTCTTTGCCGAGTGTTATGGACATGACACTCGACAAAGTTACTAGAATACCCATTTTTATTTGTTTTTGTTGTTCCATCCAACAAACAAAAGATATATCACATAATCATCACATATACATCACAGATCACAGAATCATCACATACATCAAACACACAACATAACTCACAAAGATCACATGTTTCTTCACAAAGATCACATGTTTCTTCACAAAGTCACAAGTACCACAAAATAGTTCACATCACTAACAAGTACTCACATAAACAAGTCCACAAACATCCAATATATAGTATAAACATGTCTCACAACTAAGTTTAGAAGAACATAAACGAGGTGGGCGGCTGGACTGGTTCGACGATGGGCTAGGCGATCCATGAGGGTTGTTGGATGCTGCAGATTGTCACTACATAGAGAAGAGATTGCATGTGTTATACCAGATGAATATATATTATGCAGGACTAGAATTTTGATACACACAGGAGTATGGAACTGAACAGGGTCAGCTAGAGGGAATAATGGAGGTGGTGGAGCAAAACACCGTGTGGCGCCAAGGCTCTACATGTACTGGAACATCTCCGTCATCCTCTACTGATGTGCCAAGCGAGCCACTCGCTCCACCCTCATCCTCGCCTCCATCTCCTGCCGTTCCCTCCTCTCTTCTTCTTGGTGGACCTGTAGTATTTTACCCCAATGTTATAATAACTCAAAGAGAAGGTATATAACTTAAGAAATGATGAGTTACAAAAGCACTAACTTGGAGTTGCTATATCCGATGGTGTGAGCTATCATGCCGAGGTCGTATGGCTAGACTCGCGCTCGTGCTCCTTACTCGCATATAAGACAGAGTGGGAGGAGTGGACGACGAGTCGATTGTCCTGTCGACAATCCAGGACCGCCCATGCCTCTTGCCTCCTCCGACCCTTATGAGGACATCTCCGTCGATGTCCTCGATCCTCGGATCATAATCTGGCCCATGGACCTCTTGTGTCATGGCAGTGTACTCACTTAGGTGGCTGTAGATGGCGCGGTTGCTATACGCCTCAGGCCCGTCCTCCTGGTTGTAGGTGGCGTCGGACGTCGCCTTGCCCTTGTGGGCTATAGCATACACTGAGAAGATGGAGGAAGACTGGCCACAATGTGACGCCGACTGTAAGAAAACCAATGAGTTAGTTAGAAATCATGTCTAATCGAATGTTATATACCTAAATTAAGAAGTGTGTGTACCCATGCCGAGATAGTTAGAAATCATGCCTAATCGAGGTTTTTAATTTAAAAATTGCTTTGTCGAGTGTCCTGGATCTGACACTCAGCAAATATTGTTTTAATTATTTAAAAATTCTTTGCCGAGTGTCCTCCAGTGGGCACTTGGCAAAATAAGGCTTTGCCGAGTGTCCTCTTGTGACACTCGGCAAAGTATATTTTTGTTTTTTTCTTTTTTCCCACCAAAATTTTTGTGGTGTTTTCCTACAGTATGTAGATCTACATGGTCAATTTTGGCACATTTATCAAAGTGTTTGCTATAACAATTAGATTTAGTTTGTTTAATTAAATTTCTTCAGATAATTTAGATTTGAACTGCAAGTCACTCGAAAAATGAAAAAAATGATATTCATGTAATTTAGCACAAGTTACAGCCTATTTCAGAAGTAGACCATAATTTTCGAGCACCATGGTCACGAAACAAGACCGTGAACTTGCAATCCAGTTGTTTTAAAATTGTATAAAACACAAACAAAGTCAGAAACTCATGAAACTTGTTGAGATATCATGATATCATATGTAGAGGTTATGATAAAAAATTGAGAATGTTTCGAGAAAGTTGTCACACATTATATGTAGAAACCTAAGTGTTCTCTACATGAAATCATATAACTTCAATGTAGATCAGCTAGGTTTCAACATATAGTGCGTGATAACTTTCACGAAACATTTTCAATTTTTTATCACAACCTCTACATATGATATCATGACATCTGGACAAGTTTCATGATTTTCTGACTTTGTTTGTGTTTTATACAATTTTAAAACAACTGGATGGTGCTCGAAATTCGTGCGTTATTCGCGTGTTGTCACGTGCATTGTCAAGCGTCGTTCAGTCATTCACACGTGTCGCACATGCTGTTTCACGTGTGTTGCGCGCGTCGTTGTTGCGTGTCGTGTGCTGTCCGCGCATGATATCAAACAGTTCGCTTATAAGCGCTCGTGTTAATTAATTAATTACTTGTTTAACCCAACAGCTATTAGAATAGAAAATTAATCGAAACTAAGTAGTAGATTTAATGTACAGTTAATAAATGTCGAATAATGCGAGTTCGACTTAAATATTCTAATTAATACTCGTTTAGCGTAAACACGTCAACTTCTCGACCGTAGCTCTCACTATCGCGTTTCTTCTCCTCGCATAACCGTAGTAGCGAGCTTATATTTCGTATTGCCTATTTTTTATGTTTTTCTTTGTATGGTGTAATGTTCTTATGCATACCTATATGTTTGTTTGCTTGTGCTTGTTCGTCTTCGCTTCATGTTGTGATTAGAATGCAATTCGTTCCTGAGATTCAGTGAATCGACGATCAAGCTTTGGTGAACAAGAAATCAAGCTCTTCGAGAATACAAGGTTGAAGACCCTGAGCATATGTTTGGTGAAGGCAAGTGTCCTCTGACACATTGTATCCTATTTACTTTATAATTCACTGTCCCGCATACCATGATCAACCTAAGGATGGACTAGTATTTGTTTTCCTGTCCTTGTTTACCCTTTGGGAATTGGTTACTATGATTACTATTATGCTATTGCTTTACAATCAATGAACACGATGAGAACATTTATGATACAATGATGCTATCTTGATTATGATTATGAGCTTGTGATACTAAAAGAGGCTCGGGAGGTTTCTCGAGTACTTCTCCGTAAGGACCTGTTCGTTGGATGACCACCCAAAAAAACAGTGCAGCCATGAGGGTGGAATGGGACGCCCTTAACTAACCCAAGTGCCGTTAATGGGGCTCGGTGTACGTGGCTCGCTCTGCCGAAGGTGGTTTTCCCCTTGGGGAGGAGTGCGGTGCATTTAGGAAACCTAACGAGTGGCTACAACTTCGGGGAATCTTTGTAAAGGCTTTGTAGTGAGACCTTGCGAGTTCACCTTGGAAGTGATCAATAAGGAGTCATGATCCCCAGGGAGAATGGGAATCACGGCTCATGGGTAAAGTGTGCGACCTCTTCAGAGGAATGAAACTGATATATCAGTCGTGCTCACGGTTATGAGCGGCCTTGGGAGCTCCGTTGATTAAAGATACATATGGTTCGAGATAATATGGTTCTATTTCTGGTTTTGGTTCGATGCTGATAATGATGTTCTTTGATGAGGAAATGATTCACAGGTTGGTTATTGCTAAAACTTGGCTTCTACTAATAATAAATACTTGACGAACTAAAATCAACTGTTTTGATCCTAACCCCACATAAAGCTAGTCCACCTCAGCCAAATAGGACATTTGCTGAGTACATTGATGTGTACTCACCCTTGCTTTCACAAAACACCAGGTTGCCTTTAGTGCAACCTATGCTCAGGTAAAGAAGAAAAAGAAGAAGGCGTCGAGGTGGATCTCTAGTAGTTCCAAGACTTTGACGGGTTCAAGGATTAGGCTAGCGACCTCCCCCATTCAGCTGCCTGTGACGGGTTTATTTACGTTGGCTACATTTCTATTCTGTGTACTTTGATTTATATTATGTAAATGACTCTAGTCTGTAGTATTATTACTTACTCTTTATTATTATTCGAAGCATTGTTCTATGATGAGTCATTTATGTAATCACCGTGTGCGTGAATTTCCGATCCTGGCATGTACATGGTTCGCATTCGGTTTACCTTCCAAAACCGGGTGTGATACAATAGGAGTTATAAATTGAAAGAAGTGGGTGCTTGTTACTACCCTTCAAATAACAAGGCCATGTCTATCCTTCAAGTCTAAGACATTTCATGAAAAAATTTATAAAAAATAACCACAATAAATATAGAAAGAGATGGAGAAGACATCTTCTTGGATGAGTATGAACATGAAGGGAGGAGAGACAGAGAGAGAGGAAGGCGTGTTTGTATTGTACATATACTGTTGGTTAAGCTAAAAGCCTATAGTGATAGGCTTACATTACTTTCAATTCAAGCCACAAGTCAAAACTCATATTTTATTGTCAGGTTCAACCACTAAACATTAGTGATAGTCCTAGTTGGCTTATGACTTTGTAGGGTGTCATTGGAAACTTCTTCCACACGGGATTGAAGACTGATTTGAGTGAGAACAGTGACTCTAGGGCGACCGTGCCTCCCCTCCACAAGCGCCCGTGAATTCTTCGGCCACTGTCGCCAGCGGCGGCCAGCGACTCCTCTCCCACTGCCAGCGAGCTCTGCAAGGGTTTGGCGCACCGGATCTGGGCCTCTAAGGGCTGGATCTACCTTCCTCCTAGCCTCCTCGCCAGTCCGGTGGGCGTGGTAGCCCGTGGTGGTGCGGCACGTGTGGCAGCATGGCTGGCCATGGTTCGGCACGCACCATGGGTTCACAGATCTAGGCCTCCCGCGTCCTATCGTGGCCTCCTCGTTGACCTAGGGGCGCGCCCGCGATGCGAGCGGCGGGCCTTGACCTTGCTACTGCCATCCCGGGTTGGGGCTAGATCCACCGGTGGTGGCTCTCTCCCGGCCTCCGAAGTGCGGTGGCTGGTGCGAGCGGTGTCAGTGGTGCCTATTGCGCCGGCTGCACCACTGCGACGCGACACACGAAATGATGGTCGTGGCCACCGCGGTCTTAGCTCACGCGGCGCTGCTGTGGGCGGTTGCTGTGGTGGTGTACCTGTGGGGATGTCGTAGTGAAAGCTGTGCACAACTTCGTGTGGCTGCCGGCGACGATGACACCCATGGCTACCATGTCCCTCCTTGGAGGCATCATCATCACCACCCAGCCTACACTGATACCACAATGATCCTTTGGGTTAAAACCCAGTTCGGCTCTTCCGGATGTGCGACGATGTCGCCCTTAACGTTGCATTCCTGGTCGCAGGCGTTGCATCAGAGGATCTTGTGGTTGCACAATCCTTTTGATTGTGTCAGGCTCTCCCTCTCCTTTTTCTATTGAATGCAGGTGCTTCGTTCAAGGTTCAGTGAGGGCTTTGCCTCTAGCTCCTGTTATTCGTCGCCAGTCTTCTTGTTGGTGGTGCCATATCAAATGCCGGGTGCTCTCCCCCCAAGGGTGTCGCCCCTCCCTCCATCGAGGCTTCCTTACCTAGGTTGGCGTCGAGGGGGTGATAGGTTGGTTCTCATATGTGCTCCCATGGTGCCTCCAATCTCTAAGGAAGATCAGAGTTTCCTATGACAGTTCGATTAGTGTGCTCCTTCTGCTCTAAGTCCCCTCTCTATTTCCATAGTTAATCCAATCTTTGGGACTCTCTCTCTCCTTCATCTCATTGGATGTTGGAGGACGACAGTAGCGAGGCATAGCTACAAGGGGTGGTGAGGTAGGACAATGATCTTTGTCGAACGGGCAAGTATGACATTTGCTCACAGGAGAATGCTAGCAGTTGCCTGTGGTCGGTAATGGCCATGTTGCGTGACCATTGGGTCCTCTACTTCATCATCCTTCTCCTGTTAGTGGTGTTGGAACTCGCTCTCAGCAGCAAGAAGGCCAACAAGGGTAAACGGTGGTGACAACAGGGTTACGTGCACGGGGGCAATAGCTCTGTTGATCTCGCCTCTCACGGGCACTGTGCGGGGGTATTTATAGGTATCTGAGTGCCCAGCGTCTTGTGTTAAGGACGCATGTGCCCTCAGACACCTATTTTATCCCCAGAATATTCCCATAAAGCAGGGTTACAGACCGTAATTACAAGTATTCCTTTACAAGTTAGGCCCGTAATACAGAGGCGGCCACGCGGGGCCCGTTACAATGGGCCAGATCGCACGTGGGCCTTGGGACTGAACGAGGACGCGCCGTGGCAGGACGTCGCCGCAGGCCTTCGTCAAAGTGCCGAGTCCTGCGAAGGGTGTCCCTGCCCGCTTTGTCTCTGTCGGACCAGCGGCTGCAGCGAAGGCCTCGAGCAAAGGGTGGCGTCTTTGCCTTCGCCCCAACAAGTGGCAACATCAATCTTATGCCAGGTGGTCCCATGATCTCGCCCTCCTCCAAGAGGCTTCCTCCCCTTTAAGGGCGTTGGATGGTGGTTTGTGATGCTTGGATGTGCCGTCTATGAGGTGCTCGTCATCAACTTTAGGAAGAGATGGTTGTACTTCGGTAAGCTTCAATTGGTGTGCTCTCCCACTCTTAGTCCCCACTCTGTTGGGAGGCCTCCCATCCCTTCATCGTTTCCTTCTCTGGTTGTGCGCAATGGAGGGAGACAACTGTGGGGGACATATATCCCCTGGGTCCACTAGAAGGCGAAAGTTCCTTGTGCGGGGCAAAGGGCCAGTTACCCCGCAAGGCCATCTCATCGTGGGCCGGGCAAAGACTACGAGTGGAATGGACCGACCCGAGAAGACAATGGACTTGAGCCCAGATTGTCCGTCGGATCGTGCACTACACTAAGAAACCGTCCGACTTTCCCGCGCTTGGCAGCCTCGGATGTCGCGATGATTCAGGGAAGAGTCGATGAGTTTTTCTGAAGATTGGTTAAGTTGGTTCGCTATTAGTTAGGAGATATACTAGAAGAACGTCACCACCGTGTATGTAGGGAGTGCCCTACGGTCATGTATATAAGGCCTAGGGGGAACCCCATCATTTTCATCTATCTCATATTAGCCCTTCTCCATTCAGGAGACACCACTTGTAACCCACCACACATACAGACCCATCCCAGGAAGTAGGGTATTACGCCTCTCAAAGTGACCCGAACCTGCAGAAAATCGCCTCTCTCTCTCTCTCTTTCTCGTACACCTAGCACGAACCATTGAACTACAATCGACAACACCGTCCTACCCAAAAGCACCGCAAGGGTATTCCTGGGTGTGCGGTCAGACACTAACACCGATAGCTGGCGTGCCAGGTAGGGTGTGTGTCGTTGATCAGAGCTAGCTCAATGGCCATCACCTTCAAGTGCAAGATCACTCTTCGCCCTAGAACTATGTTCTATTTTGGAACCATCTCGTGCATAGCAGACGAAGAGGGGACTCTGCACCGCATAGCGGATCCACCTGAGAAAAAGCTTTCCTCTGGGATCCCGAGGGAAGTCAGAGCAAAACAGTGGGCAGCGCCACCGCCCGTAGCTTGGAGGAAGATGATCCCTCATAGACCAAGGGCCAGGACCCCTTGGGAGAAGAAAGACAGACCGGTTGGGATCTCGCTTACCCGAAGAACTTGTTGTCCATCTCACCTACAATGGAGTGGATGCGGATCACTCAAAAAAGGAAACAAACATCCCAAGTCTGGGGATGAGAACACGCCGAGCCACCTTTCCGATAACTTCGCCCTCAAAGAAGGACAGAAAGAAGAGAACCGTCACGCCGGCTCCTTTCTACCCCGATGTCCTTTTCTTCTAGGGGAGATTAGAGTCAGCACCCATCTCCAACGATGAGCCTACCATGCAAGGGTAGGAGCCTCCCCAGTGCGAAGCGCGGCGACGGAGGAACAGACACCAAAACGTACAACGACATCATGAAGCCGGGGAACGGGATCCGGCACAGCCCATATCCTGAGATGAAGCCTCAGAGATGGGAGAAACTCCCGATGAGTGAGTGCACTGAGAAAGGCGTAACTCTCATCGCCACGATCACCAACAAGCTCAGGACCGAGAGCGAGAGCTAGCCGAGTAGGACGCTACGCTACGGCGAGAGAACCCTCTCTTCGCTCGAAACCTGTACCCCGATTTTGCTCAAGCAATGAACACGCCGAGTGAAGTCAAAGGGGTATTGGCTCAGATACCTAACGGTCTCCCGCGAACCCTAGACACGGAAGGCTACCGGCGGCTGCTTACCCATGCAGCTAATCATCTTCTACCCCTCGCTCATCCTGCGAACGACCTGCGTCATGCTATCAACAGCCGGAGAGACGAAGGAAGTGATGACGGTGTACTTGCCCATTGTCTAGGGGCAAGACACGCTGCAGTGGCTCCGACATCTACCCCGACACTGCATCGACAATTGGAGCGACTTCAGTCGTTGCTTCATCGCCAACTTCCAGTCCCTCTCTGATAAGCCAGAGCAGCCATGGGACCTCAAATCCATCAGGAGCTAGAATGATGAGACCCTCCGATCATTCCTCAATAGGTTTCAGACAATGAGGAACCGCATCCCCGAAGTCGCTGAGGCGGCCGTAATTGAAGACTTCTACCGGGGGTCCAACGACTCGGCCTTCGTCTGAGCCATACTCCAGAAAGCACCAGCCACCTCCGAACAATTGTTCTGGGAGGCGGACACCTACATCACCGCGGATGAATGGGCCCAGGACCTCATCAGGGGCACGAAATCCGCGCCACCCGCACCGCGGTGGGATGCGAACCAACAGTCGGACATGTGTTAGGAGAAGAGGCCTCACGAGGAGGTGCACACCGCCGAGCCACTTGCCGTTCGAGCCCGCGGCGCACCCCACAGAGGGGTACATACACTGGATGAAATCCTCGACTCCTAGTGTCCATACCACAAGGACATGCGCCACACCCTGCGGAACTGTAGAGACTTCAAGCACTTCGTCGGGCACGACCGACCATTCCAGCCGCTACCGCCTCCCCCGCCACCAGGAGAGCCTGGCAAGCCCAGGCAGCCTCAACAACAGGAAGGGGGAGGGGTGGAGCTTTCCCGCGTGTTGACAGGGAGGTCAACGTCATCTTCGGTGGTCATGGAGCATAAGAAAACAAGAGGCAGCAAAAGCTCAACGACCGGCAGGTCTTGGTGGCCACCACCAGTGCCCCAGCTCCTTACCGGTGGTTGGAGCACGCGATAACCTTCAGCCGAGCTGACCAATGGCTTAACTTTGATCATCCCGACAAGTACCCGCTGCTCGTTGATCCGGTGATCCGAGAAAGCCGGATAAAGAAAGTATTGGTGGATGGGGGAAGCAGCATAAATGACACCTTCCCCCAGACACTCCAGGCCCTAGGGGTCACAGTCAAAGACCTCACTGAGTCAGATACTCCCTTATTCGGCATCGTGCCGACTGAAGAGGAGTACCCACTCGAACACATCTACCTTTCCATCACCTTTGGAACCCTAGAGAACTATAGAATCGAGTTCCTGAGGTTCGAGGTGGCGTGTTTTGACTGCAGGTACAACACCATCATCGGAAGGCCGGGACTAGCGAAGTTCATGGCTATTCCACATTACCCGTACATGATACTGAAGATGCCAGGACCTCAGGGAGTCATCACCGTGCGCGCTGATTTCCAAGGCACCACAGAGTGCTTCCGGGGAGCCATTCACACATCTCTCACTGTCGGGCCCCCGGTAGCTCTTCCCGCACAGGCGAACAACAGGCTGGAGGAGGAAAATCCCACGATACCCTCAAATGAAGCTCAAGCCGTGATCTCTATACGACCGACTGAATAAACTAAGAGGATTAATCTAGGATTCTCTGATGAACACAAGATCGCCATCATCAGCTCCAACCTTGATGACAAATAGGAAAGCGCGCTCGTCCAGTTCCTGCAAGATAACCGGGATGTATTCGCATGGCAACCTGCGAATATGTCAGGAGTCCTGAGAGAACTGGCCGAGCACAAACTTAAAGTGTATCCTCATGCAAGACCGATTCGACAGAAGCTACACCATTTCACGCCTAATAAAAGGGAAGCTATTCATGCCGAGTTAGCTCGCTTAGTGTCAGCAGGATTCATTAGAGAAGTACTGCACCCTGAGTGGCTAGCAAACCCTATTCTTGTACTCAAAAAGAATAAAGTTGATTGGCGCATGTGCGTCGACTATACTGATCTCAACAAACATTGCCCAAAGGATTCCTTTGGGCTCCCTAAGATAGATCAGGTAGTTGACTCGACTGCTGGCTGCTCTGTGCTATCCTTCCTAGACTGCTACTCCGGGAATCATCAGATCAGCTTTGCAAAAAAAAAGATGAGGAGAAGACTGCCTTCATCACACCATTTGGAGCTTTCTGCTATACCTCCATGTCGTTCAGCCTCAAGAACGCTGGAGCGACTTACCAGAGAGCCATCCAAATATGCTTAGCCGATCACTGGGGCAAGTGGGTGGAAGCTTACATGGACGATGTGGTTATCAAGACAGTAAACTCAGAAAACTTCATCGAGGATTTGCAACTAGTCTTCAACAGTCTGAGGCGCTACCGGTGGAAGCTAATCCTAGAAAAGTGTGTATTCTGAGTACCAGCCGGAAAGCTGCTTGGATTCATTGTCATTCATCGAGGTATAGAAGCAAATCTAGAGAAGATTGAGGCCATCATGAGAATGGAAGCGCCGCGGTCATAGAAAAAGGTGCAAAGGCTCACTGGGTGCATGGCAGCGCTATGCAGGTTCATATCAAGGCTAGGCGAGAAAGGAATGCCATTCTAGAAATTGCTCAAGAAGGTGGACAAATTTCAATGGACCACAGAAGCACAGGAGGCTCTAGAGGCACTGAAGAAATTCTTGACCACTGAGAGCACCTAGAGGGGGGGGGGTGAATAGGTGATCCTGTGAAACTTGAAAACTTAAGCCACAAAACTTAGTTAATCGTTAGCACAATAGTTGCCAAGTGGCTAGATAGGAATCCTCAACAAAACACAATACCACAGAAGATCAACACAGAGAAGACACAGTGGTTTATCCCGTGGTTCGGCCAAGTACAACACTTGCCTACTCCACGTTGTGGCGTCCCAACGGACGAGAGTTGCACTCAACTCCTCTCAAGTGATCCAATGATCAACTTGAATACCACAGTGTTATGCTTTTCCTTTCAATTATCCCGTTCGCGAGGAATCTCCACAACTTGGAGTCTCTCGCCCTTACACTTGAGATTCACAAAGAAATACGGAGTAAGGGAGGGAAGCAACACACACAAATCCACAGCGAAATGCGCACACACGCGGCCAAGACTCAAGCTCAAGGACTATCTCACAGTTTCTCACAAGAGCGGAGCTCGAATCACTTAGAATCACAAACGGATGCGCAAAGACTTAGTGTGGATGATCAAGAATGCTCAAGAGTTGCTTGGTTACTCTCTCCATGCGCCTAGGGGTCCCTTTTATAGCCCCAAGGCAGCTAGTAGCCGTTGAGAACAAATCTGGACGGCCATCTTTGCCTTCTGTCGTCGGGCGCACCGGACAGTCCGGTGCACACCGGACAGTGTCCGGTGCCCGATTCCTTTCCTTAATTGGCGAAGCCGACCGTTGTAGATGCGGGAGCCGTTGGCGCACCGGACATGTCCGGTGCACACCGGACAGTCCGGTGCCCCCTTCCGACCGTTGGCTCGGCCACATGTCCCGCGCTGATCGCGCGGCCGACCGTTGGCCCTGGCCGACCGTTGGCTCACCGGACAGTCCGGTGCACACCGGACAGTCCGGTGAATTTTAGCCGTACGCCGTCAGCAAATTCCCGAGAGCGGCCTCTTCGGCCGAGGGAGCCTGGCGCACCGGACACTGTCCGGTGCACCACCGGACAGTCCGGTGCCCCAGACCGAAACAGCCCCTTGGCTGTACACAGCCAAGTCTTCTCTTCTCTTCTTCTTTCTGTTTCTAACACTTAGACAAATATATTAGTACACAAAACCAATGTACTAAGGCTTAGAAACATACCTTTACTTGTGATTTGCACTTTGTTCATCCATGGGCATATATTCACATTTAAGCACATGTGTTGACACTTAATCACCAAAATACTTAGAAATGGCCCAAGGGCACATTTCCCTTTCAATCTCCCCCTTTTTGGTGATTTATGCCAACACAACATAAAGCAACTAGAACAAGTGCGAAATCACTTCAAATAAAATTCAAATTGATTTTGACTCAATTTTGGCATATATGGATCATCCTTTGCCACCACTTGGTTTGTTTTTGCAAATCAAACTCAAATCTCTATCTTTAAGTCAAACACACATGTTGAAGCATAAAGAGAGTCATTCCAAAAGAGATTGATCAAAGATTTCAAAAACTCCCCCTATTTCCCATAATCAACACTTCTCCCCACAAGAAGCCAACTTTTGACAAGAGAGACAATAAGAGACAAAAAGAGTTTGACAAAACTCTATTCTACTATTTTCAAAATCTCTCAAGTGGTAGCTGATCCATTTATCGCTTTGGCCTTTATTTTCTCCCCCTTTGGCATCAAGCACCAAAACGGGATCAATCTTGGCCTTTTAACCCCATTGCCTCACCAAAATCTTCAGTAAGAATACAAAGGCAATAAGAGTCTAAAGATGAACTTGGAATAAGTTACCCTCTCATCGGAGTGCAGTGGAAGTCTTTCATGGTCCAAGTCCACCTTATCCCTTTCAATCCTCCTTCGAGACTAAATCATCAAACTCAAGCACATGGTTAGTCTCAAAGGGTCAAGTTGTAACACATCTCCCCCTAAACATGTGCATCACTTTGCAACGGACTTGTGAGGTCCAGGGAGTGTTTGTACAACTTGAGCACCACAATAAGCAACAAAATGCAAAAAGGAACATGATCAAAAGCATAAATACATGTATGCTACAATTCAATCCAGGTTCCGCGAATCTAAGACATTTAGCTCACTACGCAACCTGCAAAAGGTCTTCTCATCTAGAGGCTTAGTGAAGATATCGGCTAGCTGGTTCTCGGTGCTAACATGAAACACTTCGATATCTCCCTTTTGCTGGTGGTCTCTCAAAAAGTGATGCCGGATGTCTATGTGCTTTGTGCGGCTGTGCTCAACAGGATTCTCCGCCATGCGGATAGCACTCTCATTATCACATAGGAGTGGGACTTTGCTCAGATTGTAGCCAAAGTCCCGGAGAGTTTGCCTCATCCAAAGTAGTTGCGCGCAACACTGTCCTGCGGCAACATACTCGGCCTCAGCGGTGGATAGGGCAACGGAGGTTTGTTTCTTAGAATTCCACGACACCAGGGACCTTCCTAAGAATTGGCACGTCCCTGATGTACTCTTCCTATCGACCTTACATCCAGCATAGTCGGAGTCTGAGTATCCAACTAAGTCAAAGGTAGACCCCTTTGGATACCAGAGCCCGAAGCAAGGCGTAGCAACCAAATATCTAAGAATTCGCTTCACCGCCACTAAGTGACACTCCTTAGGATCGGATTGAAATCTAGCACACATGCATACGCTAAGCATAATATCCGGTCTACTAGCACATAAGTAAAGCAAAGAACCTATCATTGACCGGTATGCTTTTTGATCAACGGACTTACCTCCTTTGTTGAGGTCGGTGTGTCCGTCGGTTCCCATCGGCGTCTTTGCGGGCTTGGCGTCCTTCATCCCAAACTTCTTTAGCAAGTCCTGCGTGTACTTCGTTTGGGAGATGAAGGTGCCATCCTTGAGTTGCTTCACTTGGAACCCAAGGAAGTAGTTCAACTCGCCCATCATTGACATCTCGAATTTCTGCGTCATCACCTTGCTAAACTCTTCACAAAACTTTTGGTTAGTAGAACCAAATATTATGTCATCGACATAAATTTGGCACACAAACAAGTCACCGTCACATGTCTTTGTAAAAAGAGTTGGATCGGCTTTCCCAACCTTGAAAGCATTAGCAACTAAGAAATCTCTAAGGCATTCATACCATGCTCTTGGGGCTTGCTTAAGTCCATAGAGCGCCTTAGAGAGCTTACACACATGGTCGGGGAACCGATCATCCTCGAAGCCAGGGGGTTGCTCTACGTACACCTCCTCCTTGATCGGCCCGTTGAGGAAAGCGCTCTTCACATCCATTTGGTACAACCTGAAGGAATGGTGAGCGGCATATGCTAGCAAGATTCGAATTGACTCTAGCCTAGCCACAGGAGCAAAAGTCTCCTCGAAATCCAAACCTGCGACTTGGGCATAACCTTTTGCCACAAGTCGAGCCTTGTTTCTCGTCACCACCCCGTGCTCGTCCTGTTTGTTGCGGAACACCCACTTGGTTCCCACAACATTTTGTTTCGGACGAGGCACCAGCGTCCAAACTTCATTTCTCTTGAAGTTGTTGAGCTCCTCCTGCATGGCCAACACCCAGTCCGGATCTAGCAAGGCCTCCTCTACCCTGAAAGGCTCAATAGAAGAGACAAAGGAGTAATGCTCACAAAAATTAACTAATTGAGATCGAGTAGTTACTCCCTTGCTAATGTCACCCAGAATTTGATCGACGGGATGATCCCTTTGAATCATCACTCGAACTTGGGTTGGAGGTGCCGGTTGCGCATCTTCCTCCATCACATGATCATCTTGTGCTCCCCCTTGATCATCCGCCTCCTGCTGATGAACCTGTTCATCGTCTTGAGTTGGAGGTAGCACCGTAGTTGAGGAAGATGGTTGATCTCGTTCATCTTGTTCCTGTGGCCGTACTTCACCAATCGCCATGGTTCGTATAGCTGCCGTCGGAACATCTTCTTCATCTACATCATCACAATCAACAACTTGCTCTCTTGGAGAACCATTAGTCTCATCAAATACAACGTCGCTAGAGACTTCAACCAAACCCGATGATTTGTTGAAAACTCTATACGCCTTTGTATTTGAGTCATAACCTAACAAAAACCCTTCTACAGCTTTGGGAGCAAATTTAGAATTTCTACCCTTCTTCACTAGAATGTAGCACTTGCTCCCAAATACACGAAAGTAAGATACATTGGGTTTGTTACCGGTTAGAAGCTCATACGACGTCTTCTTGAGGAGGCGGTGAAGGTAGACCCTGTTGATGGCGTGGCAAGCCGTGTTCACGGCTTCCGACCAAAAACGCTCGGGGGTCTTGAACTCTCCTAGCCATATCTCTACCATGCATATAGGAAGAACTAGAAGCAGTCATGGCATAAGAATCATAAGCATGTGAATCAAAAGCATTATAAGCATTTCTAGCATGTCTCCTATCATGGTACAAGAAAGCATGGTTCCTTTTATCACTACTAGCCATAGGGGCCTTCCCTTTCTCCTTGACGAAGATGGGAGCCTTATGGCTTGTTAAGTTCTTGGCCTCTCTCTTGAAGCCAAGACCATCCTTAATTGAGGGGTGTCTACCAACCATGTAGGCATCCCTTGCAAATTTTATTTTATCAACTTCACTCTTGCTAGTCTTAAGTTGAGCATTAAGACTAGCCACCTCATTATTTAGTTTTGAAATTGAAACTAAGTGTTCACTACAAGCATTAACATCAAAATCCTTACACCTAGTGCAAATTGTAATATTTTCAACACACGAGTTACTTGCTACTTCTAGTTTAGCAGTTAAAACATTAATTTCACCTTTTAAAGAAGAAATGGTTTCATTACAAGTAGAAAGTTCACAAGAAAGTATTCCATTTCTTTTAATTTCTAGAGCAAGAGAATTTTGTGCACTAACAAATTTATCATGTTCTTCATATAAAAGGTCTTCTTGTTTCTCTAAGATTCTATCCTTTTCATTTAAGGCATCAATCAACTCATTAATCTTAGCTATCTTAGTTCTATCCAATCCTTTGAATAAACTAGAGTAATCAATTTCATCCTCACTAGATTCATCATCACTAGAAGAATCATAAGTATTAGCATTACGAGTGATTACCTTCTTTTCCCTTGCCATGAGGCAAGTGTGATGCTCGTTGGGGAAGAGAGCCGATTTGTTGAAGGCAGTGGCGGCGAGTCCTTCGTCGTCGGAGTCGGACGAAGAGCAATCCGAATCCCACTCCTTTCCAAGGTGTGCTTCGCCTTTGGCCTTCTTGTAAACCTTCTTGTTCTCTCTCTTCCCATTTTTTCCTTGCTCCTGGTCACTATCATTTTCGGGACAGTTAGCAATAAAATGACCAAGCTTACCGCATTTGAAGCATGATCGCTTTCCCTTGGTCTTGGCCTTGCTTGGCTGTCCCTTTCGACCTTTTAGCGCCGTCTTGAATCTCTTGATGATGAGAGCCATCTCTTCATCATTGAGCCCGGCCGCCTCAACTTGCGCCACCTTGCTAGGTAGCAACTCCTTGCTCCTTGTTGCCTTTAGAGCAATGGGTTGAGGCTCGTGGAGTGGACCGTTCAACGCGTCGTCGACGTACCTTGCCTCCTTGATCATCATTCGCCCGCTCACGAATTTTCCAAGTACTTCCTCGGGCGTCATCATCGTGTACCTGGGATTCTCACGAATATTGTTTACGAGATGAGGATCAAGAACGGTAAAGGACCTGAGCAGTAGGCGGACGACGTCATGATCCGTCCAACGCGTGCTTCCGTAGCTCCTTATTTTGTTGATAAGGGTCTTGAGCCGGTTGTAAGTTTAAGTTGGCTCCTCTCCCCTTATCATGGCGAATCGTCCAAGCTCGCCCTCCACCAACTCCATCTTGGTGAGCATGGTGATGTCGTTCCCCTCGTGAGAGATCTTGAGGGTGTCCCATATCTGCTTGGCATTGTCCAAGCCGCTCACCTTATTGTACTCTTCCCTGCACAAAGATGCTAAGAGAACAGTGGTAGCTTGTGCATTTCTATGAATTTGTTCATTTATAAGCATAGGACTATCCGAGCTATCAAATTTCATTCCATTCTCCACAATCTCCCATATGCTTGGATGGAGAGAGAATAAGTGACTACGCATTTTGTGACTCCAAAATCCGTAGTCCTCCCCATCGAAGTGTGGAGGTTTGCCAAGAGGAATGGAAAGCAAATGCGAATTCGAACTATGTTGAATACGAGAATAATCAAATGAAAAGTTCGAATTGACCGTCTTTTTGTAGTCGTTGTCATCATCCTTTTGGGAAGAAGTAGACTCATCACTATCGTCGTAGTAGATGATCTCCTTGATGCGCCTTGTCTTCTTCTTCTTCCCTTCCTTCCGTCTATGCCCCGAACCGGAGTCGGTAGGCTTGTCGTCCTTCGGCTCGTTGACGAAGGATTCCTTCTCTTTGTCGTTGATCACGATTCCCTTCCCCTTAGGATCCATCTCTCCGGGCGGTAAGTCCCTTTGTGAAGAGAACGGCTCTGATACCAATTGAGAGCACCTAGAGGGGGGGGGGGTGAATAGGTGATCCTGTGAAACTTGAAAACTTAAGCCACAAAACTTAGTTAATCGTTAGCACAATAGTTGCCAAGTGGCTAGATAGGAATCCTCAACAAAACACAATACCACAGAAGATCAACACAGAGAAGACACAGTGGTTTATCCCGTGGTTCGGCCAAGTACAACACTTGCCTACTCCACGTTGTGGCGTCCCAACGGACGAGAGTTGCACTCAACTCCTCTCAAGTGATCCAATGATCAACTTGAATACCACAGTGTTATGCTTTTCCTTTCAATTATCCCGTTCGCGAGGAATCTCCACAACTTGGAGTCTCTCGCCCTTACACTTGAGATTCACAAAGAAATACGGAGTAAGGGAGGGAAGCAACACACACAAATCCACAGCGAAATGCGCACACACGCGGCCAAGACTCGAGCTCAAGGACTATCTCACAGTTTCTCACAAGAGCGGAGCTCGAATCACTTAGAATCACAAACGGATGCGCAAAGACTTAGTGTGGATGATCAAGAATGCTCAAGAGTTGCTTGGTTACTCTCTCCATGCGCCTAGGGGTCCCTTTTATAGCCCCAAGGCAGCTAGTAGCCGTTGAGAACAAATCTGGACGGCCATCTTTGCCTTCTGTCGTCGGGCGCACCGGACAGTCCGGTGCACACCGGACAGTGTCCGGTGCCCGATTCCTTTCCTTAATTGGCGAAGCCGACCGTTGTAGATGCGGGAGCCGTTGGCGCACCGGACATGTCCGGTGCACACCGGACAGTCCGGTGCCCCCTTCCGACCGTTGGCTCGGCCACGTGTCCCGCGCTGATCGCGCGGCCGACCGTTGGCCCTGGCCGACCGTTGGCTCACCGGACAGTCCGGTGAATTTTAGCCGTACGCCGTCAGCAAATTCCCGAGAGCGGCCTCTTCGGCCGAGGGAGCCTGGCGCACCGGACACTGTCCGGTGCACCACCGGACAGTCCGGTGCCCCAGACCGAAACAGCCCCTTGGCTGTACACAGCCAAGTCTTCTCTTCTCTTCTTCTTTCTGTTTCTAACACTTAGACAAATATATTAGTACACAAAACCAATGTACTAAGGCTTAGAAACATACCTTTACTTGTGATTTGCACTTTGTTCATCCATGGGCATATATTCACATTTAAGCACATGTGTTGACACTTAATCACCAAAATACTTAGAAATGGCCCAAGGGCACATTTCCCTTTCAACCACTCCGCCAGTACTCAAGCCACCACGCCGAGCTACGCACGGTCAGCCAGCAGAAGATCTGCTCCTATATATCTCCTGCACGACTCACGTGGTAAGCACCGTGTTAGTAGTCAAGCAGGTGGAAGAGGGACACGCATACCTGGTACAACACCCAATTTACTTCATCAGCGAAGTCCTCGTGCCCTCAAAGATAAGGTATCCTCAAGTTCAAAAGCTGTTGTACGCGGTACTTCTAACCGTTCGCAAGCTACGACACTACTTTGATGACCACAAAGTCATAGTAGTCACAGGATTTCCGATAGTTGATATTCTTCACAACAAAGAAGCTATTCGGAGAGTAGCCAAGTGGGCGTGCGAGCTCGGACCTCATGACATAGAGTTCCGACCCCGCACGGATAAAAACTTAGGCACTAGTTGACTTCATATCAGAATGGACTGAGCACCAGGTCCCGAAAAGCCCAGAGGTCACTAAAATATGGAGGATGTACTTTGATGGTTCACTGAGATGGCAAGGAGCAGAGGCAGGGATTCTCTTTATCACCCCCGGAGGTGAGCAACTCAAGTATGTGCTCCAGCTTTTGTTTTCGGCATCAAATAACGCGACATAATATGAAGCACTGATCCACGGGCTGAGCATCGTGGTTTCACTAGGCATCAAAAAGTTAATGGTGTACGACGACTCACTGGTAGTCATAAGTCAAGTAAACAAATATTGGGACTGCTCGACCGACTCAATGGGCAAATATTGTGCAGTCTTGCGGAAGTTGGAAGACAAATTCGAAGTATTGGAATTCCACCACGTGGAAAGGGGTCACAAAGCAGCGGCTGATGCATTATCGAAACTGGGATCCAGTCGGGCCCAAGTTCCCCATGGGGTCTTCGTCCAACAAATACAGCAACCGAGTATTGTGACAGATCAGATGGAGGAATGCAATGCTCTGAGTCAGCCAGAGGCAAATCCAATGACTGGAGAGAGCCGATCATTAGATACATAAGGAATGAAGAAGAACCAGATGACAAGGCCGCAGCAGGGCGCATCGCAAGACAGTTGGCCCACTATACCATCATAGGGGCCTGCTGTATAGAAGAGGCGCAGGAGGAGTACTCATGAAGTGCATCCACTCGGCTACTGGGAGGCAGCTATTAGATGAGATTCATGTCGGGCAGTGTGACATGCATGCAACATCAAGGACTCTGGTGGGAAAGGTTTTCAGATCCGAGTTTTACTGACCGACTGTGAAGAATGATGCTGCCGAGCTAGTCTAGAAGTGCGAGGCGTGCCAGTTCCTGTCAAAGCAACAACATCTACCAGCACAGTAGCTGCAAACTATTTCTCTAACCTGGTCGTTTACATGATGGGGCTGGACATGATCGGGCCCTTCAAGAAAGCTCAAGGAGGATATTCCCACATACTGGTCACCATAGACAAATTTACAAAGTGGATAGAATACAAACCAATCGCTTCCTTGACCTCAGCAAAGGCAGTGGAGTTCATTCAGGAGATAATGTTCAGGTTTGGAATACCTAAAAGCATCATCACCAACCTAGGGTCTAACTTTACCAGCTCGGAGTTCTTTGATTTCTGCGAGTAGAGGAGCATTGTGATACCCGGTTTGCAAAGAAGAGAAGTTGGGGGTTGTTTTTTTTTGTTTTTTTTCCTCATCCAGTTGTTGTTTTGGGGATTTGGAATTTTGTGAATAACATTCGCAACTAGGGCAGTAGATTTTTTTTTGGTTTGACATTTGCGTTGCGGTCGGGAGCTGTCGCGTGGGTTAGTTGGGCCGCAATTGGTGTTTCGGCCCATTAGGCCTCCCAAACCCTAGCCGCCACCCTCCTATCTACTCCTCCTCAAGGCTGCCGCCCCCCCCCCCACTCCTCATTTCCCCTTGGCCGCCGCCCCCCCTGTCCACCTCCTCCTCCCTCCATTGTTGCAGCCACCAAAACCCTAGCCGCCCCCCCAATCCCCTCCTCCCTAGGTGCTACTCCGTGCCGCTCGGATCATCGTCTTTTGGTGCGAATCTCCAATCATTTTGGAGGAAGGAAGAAGGGAGGAAGGAAAAGGGGAGAACCCAAGGTGATTTTTCTTTTGTGTTCATCCCTTGTTCATTTGCGCTGCGATTCAATGGATTAGATGTTGCGTTTGCGATTAGATAGAGGGGGGGCTGTCCAGAATTTTGCGTGGTGGATGAACAGCGGTAGTTCCAGCAGTTTTTAGTTTTTTTTCGTGAAGATTTAATGGGGATCAATTTGGGAATCTTGTAGAACTTTGTTTTATCTTTCCAACGAGTATTTATGCGCTCAATTTGGAGTTATAAATTAAAAGTTATCATCGTTTGAATCCGGGTATGTGGCTGTCCAGAAAACAGATTTTTCAGAGTGATGAACAGCAGCAGTGTTAGCAGTTTCTGGGAATTTTTCGGGAGCAATTAGTGTTAATCAGTATTAGAATCTTGTAGAACTTTGTTTTATCTTTCCAACGAGTATTTATGCGCTCAATTTGGAGTTATAAATTAAAAGTTATCATCGTTTGAATCCGGGTATGTGGCTGTCCAGAAAACAGATTTTTCAGAGTGATGAACAGCAGCAGTGTTAGCAGTTTCTGGGGATGTTTCGGGAGTAATTAGTGTTAATCAGTATGAGAATCTTGTAGGGCTTTTTCTTATCTTTCCAACAAGTACTTATGCGCTCAAATCGGAATTATATTGTAAAAGTTATCGCTGTTTGAATCCGCGTATGTCGCTGCTCAAATCAGAAAAAAACAGATTGCAGGGTTTATTTTGAGGACCGTTTAGAGGTAAGTAGATGTTAGAATTCAATCATGAGTTGTATATAAAACTTGTGGGGAATTTTATGTAGTTGTCTCTGAAGTTTTTGTTTATTATCACTGCTGTCCTAAATTTTAAGTTATGGACTTGTTAAGCAGCGTCGCTGCAGTTTGGTTAGTGAGGGGAGAATTGTTACCGTGGCGGGGTTTGAGATTGCGCGTAGGTGCGGTGTTGTCTTTGAGTTTTTTTTTTCATGAGAATTTGGTGCACTAAGTTGGGTGTCAAAAACAGGTGGTGGACTTCCGGATCGTTCTTAGGGATTTTGCCCTAACTTCGGTAAAGGCAAGTAAAACAGTGATGGTTATTTCGTCTTTTGATTGAAGAGGCTCATACTTGATTATGTTTGTGCTATTTGTGTTCGTATCCATTTTCCTAATTGGGTACCATCGTTTGAAATTATTTATGCTTTATTGATTATACATGTGGAGGGTGTGGTTTGATCATGTTACCCATGTGGTTATTGATGTGAAATGGGTGGAAGTATATGTCTAGCACATTTTATTTGGGAAGAACTCATGTTGTTGACATGCATAATGCATTCATCATCCATTGCATTGAAGTTTTTGTCGCGATCTTATGGTCCGACCGTACCGGTACAAATGAGCATCATATGTTTCCCGAGAAGGGGTATGATGCAGCTTCATATCCTTAGAGGTATGAAGGCAGAAGTCATGTTGCATCTGTAGCCATGTGCATCCATGGGTGAAGTGTGGAACCTATTTTGGTGATGTGGATAAGGTGGATCTTTACTTTGTAATTCATCTTGGCATTGAGTAATTGATTACTTGCTTACTTGCTGCAAATTAATATTTAAGGAAGAAGTGGGGAACCATGTGGTTGCTTATGCACGGTTGGCTTGCATTGTCCAACTGTTGTTTGTTTTTTTTACTTGCTGAGATGTGTCATCTCACTCTTGCATTGTCTGATGCAGGCACCTGATCTTTGCTTTGGGAAAGAAGGGATGTAGCAGCACGGCCACCACACTTTTAAATAAAGGAATAACTGTTTATTAATGATGTTAAACAGGAAGGGTCAAGTCTAGGGAATTATTACATTCTAATCTTTCATGGTAGTTGAATTGTTTAGTTTGGTGGGCTGAGATGTCTATCTTTTGTCTGGTCATGAATGTTTTTTTTTCTACCGTTGCATTTTGATTATACTATGGCAATTATCTTTCTTTTATATCCTGTATAAACTATATGCTTCCCTTGTTATGCTACTTTCAAGGGAGGTGCTGCCGGATTTTGCAGTACTTTCTTTCTCTATGTGTTGCATGAGTCTTGTAGAAAGGTTTTTTTGGTATCATCCATTGTGTGGGATCAGTGGGGTGTTACAGTTGGTATCAGAGGCATAGGCTGTAGGTCCTAGCAAGTGGAGTAGTAATAAATTGACACACTGCACATGTAGGATGGGTTTTCGATCTTGCTATTGATATGATTATGTTATTCTCTGTGCTAGTTTTGACATTATCTAGAGAGATGCTATGCTTATCTCATATACTTATTATTCTCATCCCTGTGGATACAGCTATGCCGCCTCGTAGAGCTCGGGGTAGTCCGCAAGCTCCTAGTGGGGACTCGATGAGTCCGGCGGCAATGTTAGCCGCGATGCAGGCCATGCAGCAGGAGTTGGCCCTTCTGAGGCAAGCCATTCCTGTCGCCCCTGCAGGTGCTGCTCAGGGAGCTGGAGGTGGAGAAGTGCCCGGGGGCGCTGTCCCTGCGGGTGCTGTTCCTGGTGGCGGGGCCGGGGTGCCTCTTCCTGTCAGTGGTCTTTCTCTGATGCAGTGGATGGGCATGAAGTTGGATTCTTTTGATGGCAGTGGTACTCCGGTCGAGGCGGCAGATTGGCTGACTTATGTGGAAGATAAGATGAATGTCTTCGAGATTGCTTATGAAGATCGGGTTCGCTTTGGCACTCAGCTGCTGAAGGGTGAGGCGCAGATTTGGTGGAGAGGCGTGCAGGCAGCGCACTCCTCCTCACCAGGAGTCCTATCATGGGATGTTTTCATCAGGCAGTTCGAAAGGAGATTCTACCCGGTCACCTTTCTGGAGAAAATGAAGATTGACTTGCAGTCCTTCAAGCAGGAGAAGAAGTCTGTCACAGAGTATGAGGTGGGCTTCAACAAAATGGTCCGCTTTGTCCCTCATGTGGCTTATAATGAGATGGAGAAGGCGAGCCAATTCCGTCAGGGTCTGAAGCCTTCTATCAGGCATGCTCTGGGGGCCTTTCCGTTGGTGGACTTCCGTACCACAGTGAAGCAGGCGCTGGGTGTGGAGATGCAACACCAGTACACCATGGAGTCGCAGAAGTCTTCGGGTGTTGATCAACCTCGCAGCCAGGACACGAGGAGGGGCAACACTGGAGGTCCAGCTCACAAGAGGGGCAAGTCTCAGCATCAGCGCCACCATCCTTACCGTGGCAAATCTTCTGACTCAGGTACTTCAGGAGGAAGTACTCAGAGGTTTCGGGCCGTTCCTAAGCCCGGGTTGGGGCTGGTGTGTTTCCGCTGTGGAGATGCGCATCGCCGTGCAGAGTGTCAGTGGAGTGGCAGGTGTTCTATCTGCAGTCAGGACCACAAGGATGTGGTGTGTAGGAGGAATCCCAATGGGAAGCTCAGATGGGAGCCGATAGCTTCCTCCTCTTCTCAGGGCACTATCAATATGATGTCAAGTGCTGAGCAGCAGTTTTCAGTTCCTCTTCCTCCACAGCAGCTTTATGGGCCCGGGACTTCTCAGTTCGTGCCGATGCAAGGTTTTCCGCAGTATCAGGTTGTGCCTACACCTGCGCCGTCTACCCCTATGCTGTCTCAGTTTGGAGCTCCGCGCCAGCCTCCTCCGATGGCTCAGTGGGGTTCTTCTGTTAATGTCACTCCGGGAGCTTCCTCTTCTGCGGGTATTTCTGGAGCTTATGTGCTACCCGCTACGGATGGCAGGGAGCAAGGAGACGTGGTGACAGGTACGATTTCAGTTGATTCATTTGCAGCCCATGCTCTTTTTGACTCTGGCGCTAGCTATTCGTTTGTTTCGGAGGATTTTGTGTCGCGGGCTGGTCTTTCGGTGCAGAGGTTGGGTCACCCAATTTTGGTCAGTTCTGCTAATGGCTCCATTAGTAGCTGTTCAGTTTGTCAGGGGTGTTCCGTCATTCTTGCTGATGAGGTTTTTTCGGCTAATCTGGTGGTGATTTCCTTGGGGGCATTCGATGTTATCTTGGGTATGGATTGGTTATCCCAGTATCGCGCGGTTATATCCTGCTTCTGGAAGACAGTGTTATTGCAGGCGCCGTCGGGTAAGGAGGTGGTATTCTTGGGAAGTTCTCCGAAGTTCACATTATCCTTGTTGGCGCAATTGCTTCCTGATCGCTGGTCAAGGAAGTCGGGGATCTTTTTCTCTATGGTGGTGGAGGGCGAGGCTGCCTTGCGGGTGCAGGACATCCGGGTGGTGTGTGACTTTGCTGACGTGTTTCCAGCAGAGCTTCCAGGCATTCCTCCGGAGCGCGATGCAGCTTTTGAGATTAAGCTGATCCCGGGTACGCAGCCTATTCATAAGGCCCCGTATCGAATGGCTCCAAAGGAGCAGATTGAATTAAAGCGGCAATTGGATGATCTGCTGGCTAAGGGCTTCATTAGGCCTAGCAGGTCTCCATGGGCTTCCCCAGTATTGTTTGTTGAGAAGAAGGATAAAAGCAAGCGGCTGTGTGTGGATTATCGCGCTTTGAATCAAGTGACAATCAAGAATAAATATCCGCTTCCCCGAATTGAGGTCCTCTTTGAGCAGTTGAGGGGTGCCCAGGTGTTCTCCAAAATTGATTTGAACTCTGGTTATCATCAATTGAGGATTCGTGAGGAGGATATTGAGAAGACTGCCTTCTGCACCAGGTATGGGCATTATGAGTTCATAGTCATGTCCTTTGGCTTAACTAATGCCCCTGCTGCGTTTATGGAAGCAATGAATAGGATGCTGCATGAATTCTTGGACGATTTTGTGGTCATATTCCTAGATGATATTTTGATTTATTCAAAGACCGAGGCCGAGCATGATCAGCATCTCCGTCTCGTTCTGGGTGCCCTAAGGAAGAATCAATTCTATGGCAAGTTGAAGAAGTGTGCCTTTTGGCTATCTGAGGTGGCTTTCCTGGGGCACGTGATTAATCAGCAGGGTATTGCGGTTGACCCCAAGAATGTTGCGGCTGTAGTGGAGTGGAAGAGACCTTCTAGTGTCTCTGAAATCCGAAGTTTCTTGGGGCTTGCTGGGTATTATCGGCGTTTCGTACCAAATTTTTCCAGCATTGCTAAGCCTTTGACTAGGCTCTTGGGGAAGGGTGTTCCCTTCGTCTGGTCCAGCGATTGTGAGATCAGTTATCAGTCATTGAAGAGCAAGTTGGTGGACGCCCCTATCCTAGCTTTGCTTGAGAGCGGTAAGCGTTTCACAGTTTATACGGATGCTTCGCGTATTGGTCTTGGCTGTGTGCTGATGCAGGAAGGCAGGGTGATTGCTTATGGCTCAAGGCAGTTGAGGAAGCATGAGGGGAATTATCCAACTCATGATTTGGAATTGGCTGCGGTGGTTTTTGCTCTAAAGTCGTGGAGGCATTACCTTTATGGCGAGGCTTGTGACATTTTCACTGATCACAAAAGTCTCAAGTATATTTTTACTCAGAAGGAGCTGAATTTGAGGCAGCGTCGGTGGCTAGAATTGATTAAAGATTATGATTTGTCCATTCATTATCACCCGGGAAGGCTAATGTGGTGGCGGATGCCCTTAGCAGGTCCGGGGTTCCAAAGGTGGCCTTGCCGTTGATCGCTGATCTGGACCGTTTGGGGATCGCTTTGTGTTATGTCGGCACCGCTAGCGAGGAGACTCAGATGCTTATTCAATCCTCACTTATGGAGAGAGTGCGTGCGGCTCAGCAGCAGGATCGTCTTTTGCAGGAAGCCCGAAGGAGGGTTGGTGATGGTAAACCGCGGGAGTTCACCATTGATGAGAATGATTTGGTTCGTTTCAGGGGCCGTCTTTGTGTGCCTCAGAAATCAGAGGTGAAGCTGGATATCCTGCGAGAAGCTCATAAAACGCCTTACACCGTCCATCCTGGCGAAACCAAAATGTACCGAGATTTGAAGCAAAACTTCTGGTGGAAGCGGATGAAGGTTGACATTTCTAAGTTTGTGGCCGCCTGTGAAGTATGTCAGCGCGTGAAGGCCGAACATAAGCGGCCTGCAGGTTTGCTGAAGCCATTGGAAATTCCAGAGTGGAAATGGGAGCATATCACCATGGATTTTGTGGTGGGTCTACCTCGTTCCCCTCGTGGCAGGGATGCTATTTGGGTGGTAGTGGATCGCTTGACTAAGTCTGCGCATTTTATTCCCATGAAGACCACGAATTCAGCTTCAGATTTGGTTCCCTTGTATATGAAGGAAGTAGTCAGGCTTCACGGAATACCTAAGTCTATTGTTTCTGATCGAGACTCCAAATTTGTATCCAAATTCTGGGAGAGTCTCCACAGTGCATTGGGCACCAAGCTTTCGCTTAGTGTCGCTTTTCATCCTCAGACGGATGGTCAGTCAGAGCGAACAATCCAAACCTTGGAGGATATGTTGCGTGCTTGTGTTCTGTCATGGAAGGGTAGCTGGGAGGATCATCTTGCTCTGGCAGAGTTTGCGTATAACAACAGCTACCAAGCTAGCATCAAGATGGCACCATTTGAGGCTTTGTATGGCAGACGGTGTATCTCTCCTCTGTGCTGGGAGACTTTGGGAGAGAGATCCCTGGTTGGTCCTGATTGGGTTCAGCAAACTTCTGAAAAGGTTCGGGAAATTCGTCAGAATATTTTGGCAGCTCAGAGTCGTCAGAAGAGTTATGCTGATGTGAGGAGGCGGGATCTGGAATTTGCTGTGGGTGACCAAGTCCTTCTCAGGGTATCACCCACTAAGGGAGTTGTTCGGTTCGGTGTCTCTGGGAAGCTCAGCCCAAGATACATTGGACCGTTCACCATCTTGGCCCGGGTGGGCAGCCTGGCTTATCGCTTGCTGCTGCCGGATTCCATGGCAGGGGTACACCCGGTTTTTCATGTCTCTATGTTGAGGAAGTTCTTGCGGGATCCGGACCATCAGATTGAGATGGAACCAATTGCGGTGCAGCAGGATCTGACTCTGGAGTGTCGTCCGGTGCGTATTTTGGAATTCTCGGAGCGTGTGTTGAGGAAGAGATCAATTAAGTATGTCAAGGTCTTATGGTCTAATCAGTCAGAGCGCGAGGCTACGTGGGAACTTGAGGAGTTGATGCGGCAGAAGTACCCGGAACTTTTCGTTGTGGGTAAGTGTTGTTGATTTGCTAAGCTTTTCTTGTGTCATTCCGATAGAAGCGTCAGAATTCGAGGACGAATTCTTTTTAAGAGGGGTAGAATGTGATACCCGGTTTGCAAAGAAGAGAAGTTGGGGGTTGTTTTTTTTTTGTTTTTTTTTCCTCATCCAGTTGTTGTTTTGGGGATTTGGAATTTTGTGAATAACATTCGCAACTAGGGCAGTAGATTTTTTTTTGGCTTGACATTTGCGTTGCGGTCGGGAGCTGTCGCGTGGGTTAGTTGGGCCGCAATTGGTGTTTCGGCCCATTAGGCCTCCCAAACCCTAGCCGCCACCCTCCTATCTACTCCCCCTCAAGGCTGCCGCCCCCCCCCCCCACTCCTCATTTCCCCTTGGCCGCCGCCCCCCCTGTCCACCTCCTCCTCCCTCCATTGTTGCAGCCACCAAAACCCTAGCCGCCCCCCCCAATCCCCTCCTCCCTAGGTGCTACTCCGTGCCGCTCGGATCATCGTCTTTTGGTGCGAATCTCCAATCATTTTGGAGGAAGGAAGAAGGGAGGAAGGAAAAGGGGAGAACCCAAGGTGATTTTTCTTTTGTGTTCATCCCTTGTTCATTTGCGCTGCGATTCAATGGATTAGATGTTGCGTTTGCGATTAGATAGAGGGGGGGCTGTCCAGAATTTTGCGTGGTGGATGAACAGCGGTAGTTCCAGCAGTTTTTAGTTTTTTTTCGTGAAGATTTAATGGGGATCAATTTGGGAATCTTGTAGAACTTTGTTTTATCTTTCCAACGAGTATTTATGCGCTCAATTTGGAGTTATAAATTAAAAGTTATCATCGTTTGAATCCGGGTATGTGGCTGTCCAGAAAACAGATTTTTCAGAGTGATGAACAGCAGCAGTGTTAGCAGTTTCTGGGAATTTTTCGGGAGCAATTAGTGTTAATCAGTATTAGAATCTTGTAGAACTTTGTTTTATCTTTCCAACGAGTATTTATGCGCTCAATTTGGAGTTATAAATTAAAAGTTATCATCGTTTGAATCCGGGTATGTGGCTGTCCAGAAAACAGATTTTTCAGAGTGATGAACAGCAGCAGTGTTAGCAGTTTCTGGGGATGTTTCGGGAGTAATTAGTGTTAATCAGTATGAGAATCATGTAGGGCTTTTTCTTATCTTTCCAACAAGTACTTATGCGCTCAAATCGGAATTATATTTTAAAAGTTATCGCTGTTTGAATCCGCGTATGTCGCTGCTCAAATCAGAAAAAAACAGATTGCAGGGTTTATTTTGAGGACCGTTTAGAGGTAAGTAGATGTTAGAATTCAATCATGAGTCATATATAAAACTTGTGGGGAATTTTATGTAGTTGTCTCTGAAGTTTTTGTTTATTATCACTGCTGTCCTAAATTTTAAGTTATGGACTTGTTAAGCAGCGCCGCTGCAGTTTGGTTAGTGAGGGGAGAATTGTTACCGTGGCGGGGTTTGAGATTGCGCGTAGGTGCGGTGTTGTCTTTGAGTTTTTTTTTTTCATGAGAATTTGGTGCACTAAGTTGGGTGTCAAAAACAGGTGGTGGACTTCCGGATCGTTCTTAGGGATTTTGCCCTAACTTCGGTAAAGGCAAGTAAAACAGTGATGGTTATTTCGTCTTTTGATTGAAGAGGCTCATACTTGATTATGTTTGTGCTATTTGTGTTCGTATCCATTTTCCTAATTGGGTACCATCGTTTGAAATTATTTATGCTTTATTGATTATACATGTGGAGGGTGTGGTTTGATCATGTTACCCATGTGGTTATTGATGTGAAATGGGTGGAAGTATATGTCTAGCACATTTTATTTGGGAAGAACTCATGTTGTTGACATGCATAATGCATTCATCATCCATTGCATTGAAGTTTTTGTCGCGATCTTATGGTCCGACCGTACCGGTACAAATGAGCATCATATGTTTCCCGAGAAGGGGTATGATGCAGCTTCATATCCTTAGAGGTATGAAGGCAGAAGTCATGTTGCATCTGTAGCCATGTGCATCCATGGGTGAAGTGTGGAACCTATTTTGGTGATGTGGATAAGGTGGATCTTTACTTTGTAATTCATCTTGGCATTGAGTAATTGATTACTTGCTTACTTGCTGCAAATTAATATTTAAGGAAGAAGTGGGGAACCATGTGGTTGCTTATGCACGGTTGGCTTGCATTGTCCAACTGTTGTTTGTTTTTTTACTTGCTGAGATGTGTCATCTCACTCTTGCATTGTCTGATGCAGGCACCTGATCTTTGCTTTGGGAAAGAAGGGATGTAGCAGCACGGCCACCACACTTTTAAATAAAGGAATAACTGTTTATTAATGATGTTAAACAGGAAGGGTCAAGTCTAGGGAATTATTACATTCTAATCTTTCATGGTAGTTGAATTGTTTAGTTTGGTGGGCTGAGATGTCTATCTTTTGTCTGGTCATGAATGTTTTTTTTCTACCGTTGCATTTTGATTATACTATGGCAATTATCTTTCTTTTATATCCTGTATAAACTATATGCTTCCCTTGTTATGCTACTTTCAAGGGAGGTGCTGCCGGATTTTGCAGTACTTTCTTTCTCTATGTGTTGCATGAGTCTTGTAGAAAGGTTTTTTTTGGTATCATCCATTGTGTGGGATCAGTGGGGTGTTACAAGCATTCAGATCAAGTACGCATCAGTGGCACACCTAAGAGCTAATGGGCATGTGGAAAGAGCCAACAGATGATACTGGATGCACTCAGAAAGAATGTGTTCGATAAAAGCGAGAAGCTTGCAGGGAAGTGGATCAGGGGACTACCATATGTGGTCTGGAGCCTGCGAACCCAACCAAGCCGAGCTCTGCATGGGAACACCCCATTCTTCATGGTGTATGGGTCGGAGGAAGGGCTACCAGCCGATCTGATCTTTGGGGCGCCCAGATTAACCTTTGAAAGCATAGCCAAAGCAGAAGCAACCAAGCTATAGGACATCGATATGCTGAAGGAGGAACGGCTAAATGTAGTAATTCAGTCGACCAGATACCAACAGATCTTGAGGCGCTACCACGACAAAGTTGTGTGGCATCGATCCTTTGCAGTGGGAGACTTGGTCCTCCGCCGAGTACTAACGGGGGAGGGACAACACAAACTGTCACCACCGTGGGAAGGACCATTCATCGTTGCAGAGGTCACACGACCGGGATCCTATCGGCTCACTCAGATGGATGGCACCAAAGTGGGAAATTCATGGAATATCGAGCACCTCAGGAAATTCTACCCCTAGCAATACCTCAAAACTCTTGAGGATGAGTTGTACTCTGTAAGCAGAAAGTTTCATCATCAATAAAGCTTCCATCTTCCAAGGCATTCAAGTTCTTGATTGACAACTGACTCAGATTGGGTTCAACTCGAAATCAGCACAACACGACTCAGGGTGATCACTATACCCTACTAACGGAGCAATCAGCTTAAGTCGGAAAAGCCTTAAGTCGGTGCGACATGCTCAAGCTTGCACGACTCAGGGTGATCACTATGCCCTACTAACGGAGCAATCGACTTAAGTCAGAAACGCCTTAAGTCGGTGCGACATGCTCACGCTTTCATGACTCAGGGTGATCACTATGCCCTACTAATGGAGCAATCGACTTAAGTCGAAAACGCCTTAAGTCGGTGCGACATGCTCACGCTTGCACGACTCAGGGTTATCACTATGCCCTACTAACGGAGCAATCGACTTAAGTCGGAAACGCCTTAAGTCGGTGCGACATGCTCACGCTTGCACGATTTAGGGTGATCACTATGCCATACTAACGGAGCAATCGGCTTAAGACAACAACACCTTAAGTTAGTGTGACATGCTCACGCTTACATAACTTAGGGTGATCACTATACCCTACCAACAGAGCAATCGGCTTAAGTCGGAAATGTCTTAAGTCGGTGCGACATGCTCATACGTACACAAGTTAGGGTGATCACTATACCCTAGTGTCGGAGAGGGAATTCTCCGGCCGGGTGGCGGAACGCACCCGCCCTAAATCCTAAGATGAGGAAGGGCCTAAGCGTTTTGCCTTCTAGATGGAATCGGGAAGAACACAAGAACACACAAGGGTTTAGAGTGGTTCGGGCCGCCGGAGCGTAAAACCCTACTCCACTGTGTGATGTATTAAGCTTGAGAGCTTGTATGAACTTGTGAGTTTGAGTGAGTGTGTGAGCCTAAGTTGGGTCTGAGTGAGCCTTTTTTTGTAACGCCGTGTGCCCTCCCTTTTATAGCTCAAGGGGGGCACGTACAAGGATACTGAGCCCCGACATGTGGGCCCAGGGACAAATGGAAGGAAGCACTAATGCCTGTAACGCCAGGGTGAACTCCGAGCGCCATAATGTCCGTAGCGTATACAGTGTTGATATGCCGCCGCAACTTCCTTGGTACGCGCGCGTCATGACGAGTGCAGCGCATGCGGCAGCATGGGCGTATCGCCTGCCAACGGAATGGACGGGCACACTGCTTGTAAGATGGCCTGTGAAAGTCGCCTAGAGGGGGGTGAATAGACAAATCTGAAATTTATAAAGTTTTAAGCACAACTACAAGCCGGGGTTAGCGTTAGAAATATAATCGAGACTGAAAGTGAGAGCGAAAACAAATCACAAGCGAATAAGAGCGGATGACACGATGATTTGTTTTACCGAGGTTCGGTTTTTGCAAACCTACTCTCCGTTGAGGTGGTCACAAAGACCGGGTCTCTTTCAACCCTTTCCCTCTCTCAAACGGTCACTTAGACCGAGTGAGCTTCCTTCCTTGATTTCCCGGGTCACTTAGACCCCGCAAGGACCACCACACAATTGGTGTCTCTTGCTTCGCTTACAAGGCTTTAAGAGTAAGAATGAGAGAAAGAATAAAGCCAACCAAGCAACAAGAACAACAAAAGAACACAAGTCGATCTCCTCACAAGTCCTAAAAACTAGAGTTGAATTGTGGACTTTGATTTGATCGGAGGCTTTGATTTGTGTCTTAGAGTGTTGAGTATTGCTCTTGTTTTGAATGAGGAGTAGTGAATGCTTGGGTGCCTTGAAGAGTAGTGGTTGGGGGTATTGTTGGGGAACTCTGCTGTCGACGGGCGCACCGGACAGTCTGGTGCGCCACCGGACACTGTCCGGTGCGCCAGCCACGTCACCCAACCGTTAGGGTTCGACCGTTGGAGCTTCTGACATGTGGTCCACTAGACAGTCTGGTGGTGCACCGGACAAGTCCTGTTCACTGCCCGGTGCACCATCTGCGCCTGCTCTGACTTCTGCGCGCGCAGTCCCCGCACTGTAACATTGTCAGCCGACCGTTGAACTCGACCGTTGCGCTGGCGACCGTTGCTCCGCTTGGCACACCGGAAAGTCCTGTGAATTATAGCGGAGTGGCTTCCCAAATTCCCGAAGGTGACAAGTTTGGATTTGATCTCCCTGGTGCACCGGACACTGTCCGGTGGTGCACCGGACAGTCCGGTGTGCCAGACCAGGGCAGCCTTCGGTTGTCTTTTGCTATTTTTATTTGAACCCTTTCTTGGACTTTTTATTGGTTTGTGTTGAACCTTTGACACCTGTAGAACTTATAATCTAGAGCAAACTAGTTAGTCCAATTATTTCTGTTGGGCAATTCAACCACCAAAATCATTTAGGAAAAGGTGTGAGCCTATTTCCCTTTCAATCTCCCCCTTTTTGGTGATTGATGCCAACACAAACCAAAGCAAATATATAAGTGCAAAATTGAACTAGTTTGCATAAGGTAAGTGCACATGTTACTTGGAATTAAACCATTTTATATTTCATAAGATATGCATGGATGCTTTCTTCTATTTTAACATTTTGGACCACGCTTGCATCACTTGTTTTGTTTTTGCAAACTCTTTTGGAAATTTTTTTCAAAGTCTTTTTGCAAATAGTCAAAGGTATATGAATAAGATTTTGAGAAGCATTTGCAAGATTTGAAATTTTCTCCCCCTGTTTCAAATGCTTTTCCTTTGACTAAACAAAACTCCCCCTCAATGAAATTCTCCTCTTAGTGTTCAAGAGGGTTTTAGATATTAATTTTAAAGAGGTCATACCAATTTGAAATTATATCAAAAATAAGATACTAATTTGAAAAACTTCTTTGATACAAATTGAAAGAACACATTTTTGAAATTGGTGGTGGTGCGGTCCTTTTGCTTTGGGCTAATACTTTCTCCCCCTTTGGCATGAATCGCCAAAAATGGATACTTGTGAGTGAAATATAAGCCCTTTTCAAACTTTCTCCCACTTTGGTAAATAATATAGGAGTGAAGATTATACCAAATTGGAGAGCAATGCGGAGTGACGGCGAAGAATGAATTATTCGATGGAGTGGAGTGGAAACCTTGTCTTCGCCTAGGACTCCATTTCCCTTTCAATCTATGACTTAGCATGAAATACACTTGAAAACCACATTAGTCATAGCACATGAAAGAGATATGATCAAAGGTACATAAATGAGCTATGTGTGCAAAATATCAATCAAAATTCCTAGAATCAAGAATGTTTAGTTCATGTCTAAGTTTGGTAAAGGTTTTCTCATCTAATGGCTTGGTAAAGATATCGGCTAATTGTTCTTTGGTGCTAACATAAGCAATCTCGATATCCCCCCTTTGTTGGTGATCCCTCAAAAAGTGATACCGAATGGCTATGTGCTTAGTGCGGCTGTGCTCAACAGGATTATCCACCATACGGATTGCACTCTCATTATCACATAGGAGAGGAACTTTGGTTAATTTGTAACCATAGTCCCTAAGGGTTTGCCTCATCCAAAGCAATTGCGCGCAACAATGGCCTGCGGCAATATACTTGGCTTCGGTGGTAGAAAGAGCTACAGAATTTTGTTTCTTTGAAGCCCAAGACACCATGGATCTTCCCAAGAACTGACAAGTCCCTGATGTGCTCTTTCTATCAATCTTACACCCTGCCCAATCAACATCTGAATATCCTATTAAATCAAATGTGGATCCCTTGGGCTACCAAAGGCCAAACTTAGGAGTATGAACTAAATATCTCAAGATTCGTTTTACGGCCCTAAGGTGGACTTCCTTAGGATCGGCTTGGAATCTTGCACACATGCATACGGAAAGCATAATATCCGGACGAGATGTACATAAGTAGAGTAAAGATCCTATCATCGACCGGTACACCTTTTGATCTACGGATTTACCTCCCGTGTCGAGGTTGAGATGCCCATTAGTTCCCATGGGTGTCTTGATGGGTTTGGCATCCTTCATTCCAAACTTGGTGAGTATGTCTTGAATGTACTTTGTTTGGCTAATGAAGGTGCCCTCTTGGAGTTGCTTGACTTGAAATCTTAAGAAATACTTCAACTCCCCCATCATAGACATCTCGAATTTTTGAACCATTATCCTACTAAACTCTTCACAAGTAGATTTGTTAGTAGACCCAAATATGATATCATCAACATAAATTTGACATACAAACAAATCATTTGCAATAGTTTTAGTAAAGAGAGTAGGATCGGCTTTTCCGACTTTGAAGCCATTAGCGATAAGAAAATCTCTTAGGCATTCATACCATGCTCTTGGGGCTTGCTTGAGCCCATAAAGCGCCTTATAGAGTTTATAGACATGATTAGGGTACTCACTATCTTCAAAGTCAGGAGGTTGCTCAACATAGACCTCTTCCTTGATTGGTCCATTAAGGAAGGCACTCTTCACGTCCATTTGATAAAGCTTGAAGCCATGGTAAGTAGCATAGGCAAGTAATATACGAATTGACTCAAGCCTAGCTACAGGTGCATAGGTTTCACTGAAATCCAAACCTTCGACTTGTGAATATCCCTTGGCCACAAGTCGGGCTTTGTTCCTTGTCACCACACCATGCTCATCTTGCTTGTTGCGGAAGACCCACTTGGTTCCTACAACATTTTGATTAGGACGTGGAACTAAATGCCATTCCTCATTCCTCGTGAAGTTGTTGAGTTCCTCTTGCATAGCCAACACCCAATCTGAATCCCTTAATGCATCTTCTACCCTGTATGGCTCAATAGAAGACACAAAAGAGTAATGTTCACAAAAATGAGCAACACGAGATCGAGTAGTTACCTCCTTATGAATATCGTTGAGGATGGAGTTCACAGGGTGATCTCGTTGTATTGCTTGGTGGACTCTTGGGTGTGGCGGTCTTGGACCCTCATCATCTTCCTTGTCATGATCATTAGCATCTCCCCCTTGATCATTGTCCTCTTCTTGAGGTGGCTCTTGATCTTCATTTTCATCATCTTGAGCTGGATCCTCATCTTGGGTTGGTGGAGATCCTTGCATGGAGGAAGATGGTTGATCTTGTGCATGTGGAGGCTCTTCGGATTCCTTAGGACACACATCCCCAATGGACATGTTCCTTAGCGCGACGCACGGAGCCTCTTCATCATCTAGCTCATCAAGATCAACTTGCTCTACTTGAGAGCCGTTAGTCTCATCAAACACAATGTCACAAGAAACTTCAACTAGTCCAGTGGATTTGTTAAAGACTCTATATGCCCTTGTGTTTGAATCATAACCAAGTAAAAAACCTTCTACAACCTTAGGAGCAAATTTGGATTTTCTACCTCTTTTAACAAGAATAAAGCATTTGCTACCAAAGACTCTAAAATATGAAACATTGGGCTTTTTATCGATGAGGAGTTCATATGATGTCTTCTTGAGGATTCGGTGAAGGTAGAGACGGTTGATGGCGTAGCAAGCGGTGTTAATTGCTTCCGCCCAAAACCGGTCTGAAGTCTTGTACTCATCAAGCATGGTCCTTGCCATGTCAAGTAGAGTTCTATTCTTCCTCTCCACTGCACCATTTTGTTGAGGTGTGTAGGGATAAGAGAACTCATGCTTGATGCCCACGTCCTAAAGAAAGCCTTCAATTTGTGAGTTCTTGAACTCCGTCCCGTTGTCGCTTCTAATCTTCTTGATCCCTAAGCCGAACTCATTTTGAGCCCGTCTCAAGAATCTCTTTAAGGTCTCTTGGGTTTGAGATTTTTCCTGCAAAAAGAACACCCAAGTGAAGCGAGAATAATCATCCATAATAACTAGACAACACTTACTCCCGCCGATGCTTATGTAAGCTATCGGGCCGAATAGATCCATGTGGAGTAGCTCTAGCGGCCTGTCGGTCGTCATGATGTTCTTGTGTGGATGATGAACACCAACTTGCTTTCCTGCTTGACATGCACTACAAATCCTGTCTTTCTCAAAATGAACATTTGTTAGTGCCAAAATGTGCTCTCCCTTTAGAAGCTTATGAAGATTCTTCATCCCAACGTGGGCTAGTCGGCGATGCCAGAGCTAACCCATGTTAGTCTTAGCAATTAAGCAAGTGTCGAGTTCAGCTTTATTAAAATCAACTAAGTATAGTTGACCCTCTAACACTCCCTTAAATGCTACTGAATCATCACTTCTTCTAAAGACAGTAACACCTAAATCTGTAAAAAGACAGTTGTAACCCATTTTGCATAATTGAGAAACAGAAAGCAAATTGTAATCTAAAGAATTTACAAGAAAAACATTGGAAATAGAATGGTCAGGTGATATAGAAATTTTACCAAGTCCTTTGACCAAACCTTGATTTCCATCCCCGAATGTGATAGCTCTTTGGGGATCATGATTTTTCTCGTAGCAGGAGAACATCCTTTTCTCCTCAGTCATGTGGTTTGTGCACCCGCTATCAATTATCCAACTTGAGCCCCCGGATGCATAAACCTACAAAACAAATTTAGGCCTTGTTCTTAGGTACCCAAACGGTCTTGGGTCCTTTTACATTAGAAACAAGCACCTTGGGTACCCAAACACAAGTCTTTGAGCCCTTGTGTTTGGCCCCAACATATTTAGCAACTACTTTGCCTGATTTGTTAGTTAAAACATATGATGCATCAAAAGTTTTAAATGAAATGTTATGATCATTTGATACAGTAGGACATTTCCTTTTAGGCATTTTAACATGGGTAGAATGCTTAGAGCTAGAGGCCTCATTTTTATAAATAAAAGCATGGTGAGGAACAGAATGAGTCCTTTTAGAATGAATTCTCCTAATCTTATCCTCAGGATAACCAGCAGGATATAGAATATAACCCTCGTTATCCTGAGGCATGGGAGCCTTGCCCTTAAAAAAATTAGACAATCTTTTAGGGGCATTTAGTTTGACATTGCCTCCCTGTTGGAAGCCAATGCCATCCTTAATGCCAGGGCGTCTCCCACTATAAAGCATACTACGAGCAAATTTAAAATTTTCATTCTCTAATTCATGCTCGGCAATTTTAGCATCTAATTTTGCTATATGATCATTTTGTTGTTTAATCATAGCAATGTGATCATGGATAGCATCAACATTAACATCTCTACATCTAGTGCAAATAGATACATGCTCAATGGTAGATGTAGAGGGTTTGCAAACATTTAATTCATCAATCTTAGCATGTAACATGATATTTTCATTTCTAAGATTGGAAACAATATCATTGCAAGAATTTAAATTCTTAGCCTTAGCAATTAACTTGTCATTCTCAATTTTAAGGCTAGAAATTGATTCATTTAATTTGTCAATCTTAGCAAGTAAACTAGCATTATCATTTTTAAGATTGGCAAAAGAATCATCACAAACATTTAACTTCTCAACCTTAGCAATTAATTTGGCATTTTCATTCTAAGGTTTGAGATAACATCATGGCAAGTGCTTAGCTCACTGGTTAATTTTTCACACTTTTCTACTTCCTGAGCAAAAGCATTTTTAACCTTAACATGCTTCTTATTTTCTTTAATTAGGAAGTCCTCTTGGCTATCCAAGAGTTCATCCTTTTCATGAATGGCTCCTATCAATTCATTTAATTTCTCCTTTTGTTGCATGTTGAGATTGGCAAAAAGGGCAAGTAAATTATCCTCATCATCACTAGAGTTATCCTCATCACTTGATGTTGCATATTTAGTGGAGGCTCTAGATTTTACCTTCTTTTTGCCGTCTTTTGCCATGAGGCACTTGTGGCCGACGTTGGGGAAGAGGAGACCCTTGTTGACGGTGATGTTTGCGGCGTCCTCATCGGAGGAGTCGGTGGAGCTCTCGTCGGAGTCCCACTCACGGCAAACATGGGCATCGCCACCCTTCTTCTTGTAGTACTTCTTCTTTTCCTTCTTCTTTCCCCTCTTGTCGTTATCCCTGTCACTATCACTAGATAAAGGACATTTAGCGATAAAATGACCGGGCTCACCACATTTGTAGCAAACTTTCTTGGAGCGGGGCTTGTAGTCCTTCCCCCTCCTTTGCTTGAGGATTTGGCGAAAGCTTTTGATGATTAAAGCCATCTCCTCATTGTCGAGCTTGGAGGCATCGATGGGGAGCCTACTTGACATAGACTCTTCTTTCTTCTCCTCCGTTGCTTTGAAGGCAATGGGTTGCACCTTGGGTGTTGAGGTGGCGCCTCGCTCGATGATTTGTTTGGAGCCTTTGATCATCAATTCAAAGCTCACAAACTTTCCTATAACTTCCTCGGGAGACATTAGTTTATACCTAGGATCACCACGAATTAATTGAACTTGAGTAGGATTAAGAAAAACGAGTGATCTAAGAATAACCTTGACCATTTCATGGTCATCCCATTTTGTGCTCCCGAGGTTGCGCACTTGGTTCACCAAGGTTTTGAGCCGGTTGTACATAGCTTGTGGCTCCTCTCCTTGGTGAAGCATGAATCGACCGAGCTCCCCCTCGATCGTTTCCCTCTTGGTGATCTTGGTCACCTCATCTCCTTCATGCGCGGTCTTGAGCACGTCCCAAATCTCTTTGGCACTCTTCAACCCTTGCACCTTATTATACTCCTCTCGACTTAGAGAGGCAAGGAGTATAGTAGTGGCTTGGGAGTTGAAGTGCCGGATTTGGGCTACCTCGTCCGAGTCATAGCCTTCATCCCCCACGGATGGTTCCTGTGCACCAAACTCAACAATGTCCCAAATGCTAGCGTGGAGTGAGGTTAGATGGTGCCTCATTTTATCACTCCACATACAATAATCTTCCCCGTAAAAAATCGGTGGTTTGCACAGTGGGACGGAAAGTAAAGGGGTGCGTTTGGAAATGCGAGGGTAGCGTAAGGGGATCTTACTAAACTTCTTGCGCTCATGGCGCTTAGAAGTGACGGACAGCGCGTCGGAGCCGGAGGTGGAAGGCAACGAAGAATCGGTCTCGTAGTAGACCACTTTCTTCATTTTCTTCTTCTTGTCGCCACTCCGGTGCGACTTGACGCGGGGAGGTGATTCCTCCCTCTTTTTGTTGCTGGACTCTCCTGATGGAGCTTTCCCATGTCTTGTGGCGGGCTTGTCGCCGGTCACCATTTCCTTCTTGGCGTGAGCTCCCGACATAACTTCGAGCGGTTAGGCTCTAATGAAGTACCGGGCTCTGATACTAATTAAAAGTTGCCTAGAGGGGGGGATAGACAAACCTGAAATTTATAAAGTTTTAAGCACAACTACAAGCCGGTGTTAGTGTTAGAAACATAATCGAGACCGAAAGAGAGAGCGAAAACAAATCACAAGCGAATAAGAGCGGATGACACGGTGATTTGTTTTACCGAGGTTCGGTTTTTACAAACCTACTCCCCGTTGAGGTGGTCACAAAGACCGGGTCTCTTTCAACCCTTTCCCTCTCTCAAACGGTCACTTAGACCGAGTGAGCTTCCTTCCTTGATTTCCCGGGTCACTTAGACCCCGCAAGGACCACCACACAATTGGTGTCTCTTGCTTCACTTACAAGGCTTTGAGAGTAAGAATGAGAGAAAGAAGAAAGCCAACCAAGCAACAAGAACAACAAAAGAACACAAGTCGATCTCCTCACAAGTCCTAAAAACTAGAGTTGAATTGTGGACTTTGATTTGATTGGAGGCTTTGATTTGTGTCTTAGAGTGTTGAGTATTGCTCTTGTATTGAATGAGGAGTAGTGAATGCTTAGGTGCCTTGAAGAGTGGTGGTTGGGGGTATTTATAGCCCCAACCACCAAAATGGCCGTTGGGGAACTCTGCTATCGACGGGCGCACCGGACAGTCCGGTGCGCCACCGGACACTGTCCGGTGCACCAGCCACGTCACCCAACCGTTAGGGTTCGACCGTTGGAGCTTCTGATATGTGGGCCACCGGACAGTCCGGTGGTGCACCGGACAGGTCCTGTTCACTGTCCGATGCGCCATCTGCACCTGCTCTAACTTCTACGCGCGCAGTTCGCGCACTGTAGCGTTGTCAGCCGACCGTTGCGCTGGCGACCGTTGCTCCACTTGGCACACTGGACAGTCCGGTGAATTATAGCGGAGTGGCTTCCCAAATTCCCGAAGGTGACAAGTTTGGAGTTGATCTCCCTGGTGCGCCGAACACTGTCCGGTGCGCCAGACCAGGACAGCTTTCGGTTGTCTTTTGCTCTTTTTATTTGAACCCTTTCTTGGACTTTCTATTGGTTTGTGTTGAACCTTTGACACCTGTAGAACTTATAATCTAGAGCAAACTAGTTAGTCCAATTATTTGTGTTGGGCAATTCAACCACCAAAATCATTTAGGAAAAGGTGTGAGCCTATTTCCCTTTCAGCCTGGTCGCCGTCTGTCAGCGGAGTGGATAGGGCACATTTAATGCTGAGGCGGCACATCGCCTGCCAGTGGAGTGACAGGGCTCATTAAATGCTGAGGCGGCACATCGCCTGCCAGTGGGATGGACAGGCGGCGCGGCTTATCTGCAATAAATGCAGAGGTCGCGCGGCCCAGAGGCCTTACGTCAGGCCCCGCCCGCTGGCTTACGTCACGGGCAGTGGGCCACGTGGCAGCATCGGGACTCCGCCTGAGCGGGGAGCAGAAGCGTACACGGCATGGTTTGGACACGTGTTGGCTCCGGACCCCCGACTGGTCTTGAACAAGGTCCGGGTACTCTTTGTCCTAGAATCCCGGGACCCTGTCGGGAGTGGCCCGGATCCCACACAGAGGGGTCCAGGACCCATCCCAGGGTCCAGTTTGTGCCCGTGGAGGTCCCGGACCTTACCCAGAGGCCCGGTCCGTAAATACAGGGGTCCGACACTTTCCCATGGGGGTCCGGACCCACTATTGATGCCTTGAGTCATATCGTCTTCTCTGGCCACGTGGCAGCCCCGGAGTCGTCCACGTGATGGGGTCGGGTGCTACTCGCCACGCGACTAGAGATAGCCGCGTGGGCACCGCGCCTTCATACCGTAGTAGGGGGTACCCCTGTTTCAGGGTACCGATACCTAGTAACAAAATAGCCAAATCGAATTGGGAGCACTTCGAAGAGAAATAACTCGCTCGCATTGTCAAGGGTGTTTTAAGCACCCTGCTAACGGAACAATAAGTTCAAACATAGCAATTACATACACACAGAATTCACACTACACTTTTTTCTAAAAAGTACTAACTCGATGAAAAAGTTTTTTAGTTCAAGCAAATCACTGCGCTGAAGCATTTTTGCAGGAAGCCTCAACAGCAAGAGTAGCAGAAGAGGATGGTCGGCTTGCGACAGCAGGCGCGACAAGAACATCGGTGACAATGTCTTCAGGCACCACGACGCCAGGCCTCCTCATTAGGATCCGCCCGGCACAAACAACCTTATCCATGGCCTTGTCGCACATCGCCTTCATAATGACGCGGTCATCCTCTAAGGCCTTGATGTTGAGGCGAGCAGCCTCCAGCTCCTGAGTAACAAGCTTCTTGGAAGCGCGCAGCTCCTTGATGACATAGTCTTTGGTAAACAGGAGCTTACCAAGTCGGGATACTTCAGCCTAGGATGCCCTCAGTTCGTCACAATGATGGTCCAAGTCTGACATGGTGAAGCGGTGACTCCTCTCCAGAATGGTCAAGGAAGTGCTGGCGTCATGATATAGTCTGTCCATATTATCACGAGAAGCAACGAGCGCTCGCTTTTCCTCCTGCAAACAAGAACAACACTGAGCATCGAAGCAAGGAAAGCAAAACAGAAGCAGTCAAGAGAGTTTACCTCATAAGCCATCTTCTCGGAGTCAAGCTGAGCATTCAGAGAAGAGTTTAAGGCGTGGGCACTATCCAATAAAGCAGAGGTTTAGCTCAAGTCAGCCTAGCTCTAGGCATACTTCTCCTCAGTATCAGAGCATCGCCGAGCCAAATCTGACAAAGCAGCAGGGAAAAGCGCAAGATATAAGATAAGTAGGGCAATGAAAACAAAAAAAGGAAACGATGAACTCACTAACCAAGGTTTGAGGCCTTTAGATCTTCTATTTGTTTTTGAAGCAGTAAAGGGTTCCACTGCATCAAGGATGAAACTTGGTCGGGAACAGGAGCACCACAGGATTTTAGTTGGGCAGATACAGAATCAAGAACATCCCGCGATTACGAAAAAATCAGCAAGAAAGCTAGTTTGCTAGCATGAACGGTAAGAAGAGAAAGTTGACTCACGTGAAGATTGGAGAGAAATAAAGAAAGACCCAAAGCCAGAAGAATTGGTGCACTGCTTGATGAGGGGATGTCAACATGAACGATATTGAGAGCATGACTCGGGGAGACCTCAGCCTCGTCAGCAGGTGGTAGACTCATAGCGTCCGGGTCACTGGCCTCTAAAGTGACCAGACCGGCGAGAGAAACAGATAAGTGTGTCACCGCGAGCTCCTCAGATCGGACCGGCGGCAATTCAACGTGAACGTCCATGGAAGCAGCCGAAGAGCAGCCTGCCCCAACACCCTTGGGGGCTGGGTCACCCCCAGCACCACCCCTCGGGGGTTGGGCCCTCCATAGCAGCCACTTTCAAAGATGAAGCTCCCTCGATCGTGCCTAGAGGAGCCAGATGACTCGGATCAGCGACATTGAGGGCCAGTGCGTCCTCACGAGCTAGACCCCCCTCCATGGTCGTTGAAGAACTAGAGACTGTCCGGGTTGCCTCTTGCCTGACAGGATCACACGACAGAGGAACATCATCTGGGACCTCTAAACGGATGATGGGATTGTCAACCTCAGGAGGCTCCAATAAAAGGTTCTCAGGGATGATCTCCTCCAATGCATGGTCAAAATCAGATATCGACAACCCCTGAAGGCTTACAAGTGCTGATAAGGCCTGCATCGGAATGTCGCTGCTTCTGTTGCGACGACTGTTCTTGCGGATTAACAGAACTTCTTCTTCTTCCTCCTCCTCATCCTCATCAAGCACACCACCGACAACCCGAGCATCATCACAACCTCTGACATCATCCTCAAGGATGGTGCTCACCGGGCCATTGCCGAGGAGTAATGTGGAGGGGCCAGCATGTTGCTCCAAGGATGATAACCGCCGGAGTCGTCTCTTCTTCTTTCCCTCCTTGTCAGGCACAACTGGATGGTTTGTTAGGCGTGATCGCTTGCAACGAGCACCTTCAGGTTTCCGAATTTCTTCGTCTTCACCAAGGTTCTTCCCAATCACAATCACCATTAGCTCAGTGCAAGCAGAGTCAGATGATTCCCCAGCCAGCATGCTAAGAACAACGTTCATCTCAGCATCGTCAGTATTGGTCGGCATCTCAAAGTGGGTCTGCCTCTTAGCCTCGGGAAGATTCCGGAAGGGAGTAATGAAAGCTTCAATGTCCTCTAAAGAGGGACGCACTCTATGCCACGGACTGCACAGGCAGATTCCAAGCAGAATAAGACAAGAGAGCACCATCATTTGAAACCCTGCCCCTTAACATCAAGTCAATCCGACTCAGCAGGTCCTTGTTAGGAATCTGTCTATTGGTAATTCGGGTAGGGTTGTTGACGCTGGTGTATAGATAATGAAAGTCGCCTAGAGGGGGGGGTGAATAGGCGGAATCTGAAATTTACAACTTTAAACACAATCTACAAGCCGGGGTTAGCGTTAGAAATAAAACCGAGTCCAAAAGAAAGGGTGAAAATAAATCAACCAAAGAAATAGAGCGAATGACACGGTGATTTGTTTTACCGAGGTTTGGTTCCAGTGAACCTAGTCCCCGTTGAGGTGGTCACAAAGACCGGATCTCTTTCAACCCTTTCCCTCTCTCAAACGGTCACTTAGACCGAGTGAGCTTTCTCCTTAATCAAATGGGTCACCTAGACCCCGCAAGGACCACCACACAATTGGTGTCTCTTGCTTTGATTACAAGTGCTTTAAAGAGCAAGAATGGGAAAGAAGAAAGCGATCCAAGAACAAGAGCTCAAAGAACACGAGCAAAACTCTCTCTCTCTAGTCACTATTTGTTTGGAGTGGATTTGGGACTTGGAGAGGCTTTGATTCTATTGAATTGTATCTTGTATTGAGTGCACTAGCTCTTGTATTGAATGAGATGTCTGAAAAACTTGGATGCTTGGAGTGGTGGTGGTTGGGGGTATTTATAGCCCCAAGTACCAAACCAACCGTTGGGGAGGCTGTCTGTCGATGGGCGCACCGGACAGTCCGGTGCGCCAGCCATGTCATCCAACCGTTAGGGTTCTGACGGTTTCGACTATTGGAGCACTGACAACTTGGGGCACCGGACAGTCCGGTGTCGCACCGGACAGCTACTGTTCAGTGTCCGGTGCGCTCTGACTCTGCGCTCTGACTCTATCGCTCACTGTTGCACAATGTAGAGTTCGGCAGTGACCATTGAAGTCGACTGTTGCGCTGGAAGCCGTTGCTCCGCTTGGCACACCGGACAGTCCGGTGGCACACCGGACAGTCCGGTGAATTATAGCCGAGTGGCTCCTGAGAAACCCGAAGGTGAAGAGTTCAGTCTGTACGGTCCCTTGTGCACCGGACACTGTCCGGTGGCACACCGGACAGTTCGGTGCGCCAGACCAGGGTTCTCTTCGGTTTCTTTTGCTCCTTTCTTTTGAACCCTAACTTGGATCTTTTTATTGGTTTGTGTTGAACCTTTAACACCTATAGAATATATAATCTAGAGCAAACTAGTTAGTCCAATTATTTGTGTTGGGCATTTCAACCAAAATCATTTAGGAAAAGGTTTGACCCTATTTCCCTTTCAATCTCCCCCTTTTTGGTGATTGATACCAACACAAACCAAAGCAAAAATATAAGTGCAGAATTGAACTAGTTTGCATAAGGTAAGTGCAAAGGTTGCTTGGAATTAAACCGATTTATACTTTCACTAAATATGCATGGATTGCTTTTAACATTTTGGACCACTTTTGCACCACTTGTTTTGTTTTTGCAAATTCTTTTTGGAAAATCTTTTCAAAGTCTTTTTGCAAAAAGTCAAATGTACATGAATAAGATTTTGAGAAGCATTTTCAAGATTTGAATATTTTCTCCCCTTGTTTCAAATGCTTTTCCTTTGACTACAACAAAACTTCCCCTGGATGAAATTCTCCTCTTAGTGTTCAAGAGGGTTTTACCAATATGAAAAAGGATTTAGATACCAATTAAAAAATCCTTCTCTAAATATATCAATTTGAAATATGGATACCAATTGAAAACTTTATTTTGAAAATTTTGAAATTGGTGGTGGTGCGGTCCATTTGCTTTGGGCTATATTCTCTCCCCTTTGGCATTAATCGCCAAAAACGGAGACTTTGTGAGCCCTTGTTACTTTCTCTCCTATTGGTACGAGCAAATATGAGGGAAAGATTATACCAAAGTGAGAGTGGTGTGGAGTGACGGCGAAGGCTAGATAATACCGATAGAGTGGAGTGGAAGCCTTGTCTTCGCCGAAGACTCCATTTCCCTTTCAATCTACGACTTAGCATAGAAATCACTTGAAAACACATTAGTTGTAGACATAAAAGAGAAGTGATCAAAAGTATATAAATGAGCTATGTGTGCAATGTTTCAATCAAAATTCCGGGAATCAAGAATATTTAGCTCATTCCTAAGTTTGGTAAAGGTTTTCTCATCTAATGGTTTGGTAAAGATATCGGCTAATTGTTCTTTGGTGCTAACATAAGCAATCTCGATATCCCCCCTTTGTTGGTGATCCCTCAAAAAGTGATACCGAATGACTATGTGCTTAGTGCGGTTGTGTTTAACGGGATTATCCGCCATGCGGATTGCACTCTCATTGTCACATAGGAGAGGGACTTTGCTCAATTTGTAGCCATAGTCCCTAAGGGTTTGCCTCATCCAAAGTAATTGCGCGCAACAATGGCCTGCGGCAATATACTCGGCTTCGACAGTAGAAAGAGCTACTGAATTTTGTTTCTTTGAAGCCCAAGATACCAGAGATCTTCCCAAAAACTGACAAGTCCCTGATGTGCTCTTCCTATCAATTTTGCACCCTGCCCAATCAGCATCGGAATATCCTATTAAATAAAAGGTCGATCCCTTGGGGTACCAAAGACCAAACTTAGGTGTATAGACTAAATATCTCATGATTGTTTTCACGACCCTAAGGTGAACTTCCTTAGGATCGGCTTGGAACCTTGCACACATGCATACGGAAAGCAAAATATCCGGTCGAGATGCACATAAATAGAGTAGAGATCCTATCATCGACCGATATACCTTTTGATCTACAGATTTACCTCTCGTGTCAAGGTCGAGATGCCCATTAGTTCCCATGGGTGTCTTGATGGACTTGTCATCCTTCATTCCAAACTTGTTAAGTATGTCTTGAATGTACTTTGTTTGGCTGATGAAGGTGCCTTCTTGGAGTTGCTTTACTTGAAATCCTAGGAAATACTTCAACTCCCCCGTCATAGACATCTCGAATTTTTGAATCATAATCCTACTAAACTCTTCACATGTAGATTTGTTAATAGACACAAATATGATATCATCAACATAAATTTGGCATACAAACAAATCATTTGCAATAGTTTTAGTAAAGAGTGTAGGATCGGCTTTTCCGACTTTGAAGCCATTAGTGATAAGAAAATCTCTTAGGCATTCATACCATGCTCTTGGGGCTTGCTTAAGCCCATAAAGCGCCTTAGAGAGTTTATACACATGGTTAGGGTACTCACTATCTTCAAAGCCAGGAGGTTGCTCAACATAGACCTCATCCTTGATTGGTCCATTGAGGAAGGCACTTTTCACGTCCATTTGATAAAGCTTAAAGCCATGGTAAGTAGCATAGGCAAGTAATATACGAATTGACTCAAGGCTAGCTACGGGTGCATAGGTTCCACCGAAATCCAAACCTTCGACTTGTGAATATCCTTTGGCCACAAGTCGGGCTTTGTTCCTTGTCACCACACCATGCTCATCTTGCTTGTTGCGGAATACCCACTTGGTACCTACAACATTTTGATTAGGACATGGAACTAAATGCCATACCTCATTCCTTGTGAAGTTGTTGAGTTCCTCTTGCATTGCCAACACCCAATCCGAATCTCTTAATGCATCTTCCACCCTGTATGGCTCAATAGAAGACACAAAAGAGTAATGTTCACAAAAATGAGCGACTCGAGATCGAGTTGTTACCCCCTTATGAATATCGCTGAGGATGGAGTTCACGGGGTGATCTCTTTGAATCGCTTGATGGACTCTTGGGTGTGGCGGTCTTTGACCCTGTACTTCTTGATCATCTTCCTTGTATTTATCAACTTCATCTCCTCCCTTGATCATTGTCCTCCTCTTGAGGTGGCTCATCCTCTTGATCTTCATTTTCATCATCTTGAGCTTGAACCTCATCTTGGGTTGGTGGAGATGCTTGCATGGAAGATGACGATTGATCTTGTGCTTGAATTGGCTCTTCGGGTTTCTTAGGACACACGTCTCCAATGGACATGTTCCTTAGCGCGACGCATGGAGTCTCTTCATCATCTAGCTCATCAAGATCAATTTGCTCCACTTGGGAGCCATTAGTCTCATCAAACACAATGTCACAAGAAACCTTAACTAATCCAGTGGACTTGTTGAAGACTCTATATGCCCTTGTGTTTGAATCATATCCTAGTAAAAAGCCTTCTACAGCCTTACGAGCAAATTTAGATTTTCTACCTCTTTTAACAAGAATAAAACATTTGCTACCAAAGACTCTAAAATATGAAACATTGGGCTTTTTACCGGTTAGGAGTTCATACGATGTCTTTTTGAGAATTCGGTGAAGGTAGAGCCGGTTGATGGAGTAGCAGGCGGTGTTAATCACCTCAGCCCAAAACCGGTTCGGAGTCTTGTACTCATCAAGCATGGTCCTCGCCATGTCAAGTAGAGTTCTATTCTTCCTCTCCACTACACCATTTTGTTGAGGTGTGTAGGGAGAAGAGAACTCATGCTTGATGCCCTCCTCCTCAAGAAAGCCTTCAATTTGAGAGTTCTTGAACTCCGTCCCGTTGTCGCTTCTTATCTTTTTTATTCTTAATTCGAACTCATTTTGAGCCCGTCTTAAGAATCCTATTAAAGTTTCTTGGGTTTGAGATTTTTCCTGCAAAAAAGAATACCCAAGTGAAGTGAGAATAATAATCCATAATGACTAGACAATACTTACTCCCGCCGATGCTTAGGTAAGCTATCGAGCCGAATAGATCCATGTGGAGTAGCTCAAGCGGCCTGTCAGTCGTCATGATGTTCTTGTGTGGATGATGGGCACCAACTTGCTTTCCTGCTTGACATGCGCTACAAACCCTGTCTTTATCAAAATGAACATTTGTTAGTCCCAAAATGTGTTCTCCCTTTAGAAGCTTCTGAAGATTCTTCATCCCAACATGAGCTAGTCGGCGATGCCAGAGCCAACCCATATTAGTCTTAGCAATTAAGCAAGTATCGAGTTCAGCTCTATTAAAATCAACTAAGTAGAGCTGACCCTCTAATACTCCCTTAAATGCTACTGAATCATCACTTCTTTTGAAGACAGTAACACCTATATCCGTAAAAAGACAGTTGTAACCCATTTTGCATAATTGAGAAACTGAAAGCAAGTTATAATCTAAAGAGTCTACAAGAAAAACATTGGAAATAGAATGGTCACGGGATATGGCAATTTTACCCAGTCCTTTGACCAAACCTTGATTTCCATCCCCGAATGTGATAGCTCTTTGGGGACCATCGTTTTTCTCGTAGGAGGAGAACATCCTTTTCTCCCCAGTCATGTGGTTTGTGCACCCGCTATCAATTATCCAACTTGAGCCCCCGGATGCATAAACCTACAAAACAAGTTTAGGCCTTGTTCTTAGGTACCCAAACAGTCTTGGGTCCTTTGATGTTAGAAACAAGCACCTTGGGCACCCAAACACAAGTCTTTGATCCCTTGTGTTTGGCCCCAACATATTTGGCAACTACTTTGCCTGATTTGTTAGTCAGCCCATAAGATGCATCAAAAGTCTTAGATGAAATAATTGGCTCATTTGATGCAACAGGAGTTTTCTTTTTAGGCATTTTAACATGGGTAGAATGCCTAGAACTAGATGTCTCATTCTTATACATAAAAGCATGATGAGAACCAGAATGAGACTTCCTAGAATGAATTCTCCTAATTTTATGCTCGGGATAACCAGCAGGATATAAAATATAACCCTCGTTATCCTGAGCCATGGGAGCCTTGCCTGTTGGGGACTTCTTCTCAAATGCTATGAATTAAGAACAAGGCAACACAAAATGTTAAAGGTTAATGCCCTTCGTCCTTCGAAGCATTATTTCCCTTAGGATATAATGATCTTCAGACGAAGGTCCTAAAGGACGTACCTTCATTATTGTAATATATATATTAATGACAGAAGAAGCATGTGAAATATAAGAGACAACATGGATGATTATACAACATTATTAATTCAACTTTTGTTGGGGGTATGCTTCGTCGCTGAAGATCCTGTAAGAAGAAACACCTTTGGCAGATCCTCTCAAAAGCAGTGCCGAAGCTATCATCCATAAAGCTTCGGCATGGTGGCATGTCTCAAGGCGAAGGAGTGAACCGACTTAAAGATGAAATGACCAATCGACCCGTGATAGCTTGTATTATGATTGTAAGCATTTGTAAAGGGCATGAATGTAATTTCTCACAGACTGCGTCCTGTAAATATATGAACAGTACCCCTGTACTGTTCACGCTGACTTGCATTCACTCGCACGTCACACTCGAACTTTCACCTTCTGTCAAGCCGAAGGTATAAATGTAATTCAATATTATCCATGTTTATTCATGATTATATAATAAAAATGTCTGAATGATATTATATGGTTATTCATGTTTTTTATGTGTCATACGATCCTGCTTTCCATTATTTATTAAGATGATGAAGGTACGTCCTTCATGACCTTCGTCTGTAGATCATTATATCCTAAGGGAAATAATGCTTCAAAGGACGAAGGTCTTTAACCATTAACTTTTGTGTTGCCTTGTTCTTAATTTATAGTATTTGAGAACAAGTCCCCAACATTGGTGCCCACCTCCGGTGAACTCATTTCCACTTTCGAGCTGATGGCTTCATCTGGCAACCAAGCTGAAGCTGCTTCGGCTACGAAGCTGGTGCTCCCGATAACAGGTGGTACATGCTCAGAGCCGGCCAACAAGAAGCAGAAGAAGGAGGCCCAGATAAGGGTACAACATGTTGGGGTGCAGGGACCCTTCATCAAGTCAAAATGGTCCCACATTCCAATTACCTTCTCCCAGGAGGACCTTCAGCTCAAGGATTATCCTTATAATGATGATATGGTCATATCTTGTGTCATTAAGGGATTTTTGGTCCATAATGATCTGGTTGATACAGGCAATGCAGCTGACATCATATTCACTAAGGCCTTCAGATAGATGCAGGAGCCAGAGGACAAAATTCATGATGCTACACACCCTCTTTGTGGCTTCGGAGGAAGACAGATTGTAGCACTTGGCAAGATCACAATGCCAGTAACTTTTGGATTTGTCCACAACACAAGGACTGAACAGGTTGTGTTTGATATTATTGACATGGAATACCCCTACAATGCAATCATTGGTTGTGGAACACTCAATGCATTCGAAGCAATTCTTCATCCAGCATATCTGTGCATGAAGATACCTTCGGATCAAGGGCTTATTGCTATTCATGGAAGTCAGGAAGATGCCAGAAAGGCTGAAAGAAATTGGACAGACTCAAAAGTAATCCACAATATAGATGGAGCCGAAGCTTGTGAACAGTATAAGTATAGAAGAGAGAAGGCTGCTTCGGCTGATCAGCCGAAGCCCATGCTTCTATGTGAAGACATAGCAGAGCAGAAGGTATTGCTGGGGTCCCAATTATCTGAAGAGCAGGAGAGAACCTTGATAAGGTTTTTATTCAACAACAAAGATGTTTTTGCATGGTCAGCCAACGATCTATGTGGTGTCAACAGGGACGTCATTGAGCATTCACTCAATGTCGATCCATCCTTCAGACCTAGGAAGCAAAAGCTTCAGAAAATGTCTAACGACAAAGCCGAAGGTGCTCGAAACGAAGTAAAAAGACTTCTCAGTGCTGGTGTCACCAGAGAAGTAAAATACCCAGAATGGCTAGCCAACACTGTTATGGTAAAGAAGGCCAATGGTAAATGGAGAATGTGCATTGATTTTACTGATCTGAACAAGGCTTGTCCAGAGGATGAGTTCCCATTACCAAGAATAGATTCTCTAGTAGATGCAGCAGCTTCGTCAGAACTCATGAGTCTACTAGATTGTTATTCAGGCTATCACCAAATCTGGATGAAGAAGGAAGATGAGCCAAAGACCAGCTTCATAACCCCCAGTGGTACATATTGTTATCTTCGGATGCCTGAGGGGCTCAAGAATGCTAGAGGAAGCTTCAGCAGGATGACAGCCAAGGTTCTTCATTCTCAGATAAGCAGAAATATACTAACATATGTTGATGATATCATAGTGAAGAGCACGAAGCAAGAAAACCACATTACTGATTTGCAGGAAACATTTGCTAATTTTAGGCAAGCTGGCCTGAAATTAAATCCAGAAAAATGTGTCTTCGGAGTGAAGAAGGGCAAGTTCCTTGGCTGTCTAGTTTCAACAAAGGGGATTGAAGCCAACCCAAGCAAGATTGAAGCTATCCTTCGAATGGAGCCGCCAAGCACAAAGAAAGGGGCACAACGACTGACAGGAAGACTGGCATCTTTGAATCGATTTATATCTAGATCAGCAGAAAGAAATTTACCATTCTTTGAAGTACTAAAGTCAGCTGAAGTTTTCCAATGGGGCCCAACTCAACAGAAAGCTTTCGAAGAGCTGAAGCAATACCTGATTGATTTAACAACATTAACTCCACCAGTGCTAGGGGCTCCATTGCTATTGTATGTGGCAGCTTCGCACTCTGCAGTAAGTGTGGCGCTTGTACAAGAGAAACTTGAAGGACAAGCCAAAAAGCAAGTCCCAGTATACTTCGTCTCCGAAGTTTTGAGTTTATCAAAGAAAAACTATACAGAATTGGAGAAGGTGTTGTATGCTGTGTTGATGGCGTCCAGGAAGCTTCGGCATTATTTTCAAGCATATCACATAATTGTTCCTTCATCACAGCCCCTGAAGGATATCATGAGGAATAGAGAAGCTACTAGAAGGATTGGAAAGTGGGCCGCAGAGCTTAACGAATTCACTATTGACTACGTGCACAAATCTTCAATTCAATCCCAAGCGCTAGCAGATTTCATCGCTGATTGGACGCCAGGGGCTCACGAAGAGGGGACAAGCAAAGATGCCGAAGCTTGGACAGTGTTTTGCGATGGTTCTTGGGGAGCCTTCGGTGCAGGAGCAGCTGCGGTCCTAGTAGCACCTTCAAAAGTCAAAACATGTTATGCAGTCAAACTGGATTTCAGTTGTACAAATAATATTGCTGAGTAAGAAGCACTTTTATTGGGGCTTCGGAAACTAAGGGCAATGGGAATAAGAAGGGCCATCCTAAAGACTGATTCTCAAGTTATTGCTGGCCACGTGGACAAGAGTAACAAGGCACGAGATCCGAAGCTTGAAAGATATTTGGATGCAGTTTGAAGGTTGGAAACTTCCTTCAAAGGTTTTTCTGTCAAGAATATTCCAAGAGGTGAAAATGAACATGCAGATTTGCTAGCCAAATCAGAGGCTCAGGGGCTCCCTCTACCCTCGGAAGTATTTTTGAAATAATAAAAGCACCTTCGGTTGAGCTCATGGAGAGAGCAGTGCTTACTATTTCTCCAGTACACAGTGAAGACTGGAGAACTGAAATAATATCTTTCCTCCAAGGCAATTGTCTCTCAAGTGACGAAGCTTATAACAAGAGAATGGAGGCAAGAACAAGGCCATGTGTGATGATAGAAGGGGAATTGTATAAATATGGAGTTTGTTCACCACTCCTCAAGTGTTTATCAAGAAATGAAGGTATGGAATTAATGAAAGAGATACATGCAGGTCTGTGTGGATCTCACATTGGATCTAGGCCCTTGTTGGGAAAAGTTTTTCGACAAGGATTTTACTAGCCGAAGGCAGCTTCGGATGCAGCAGAACTAGTCCAAAAATGTGAAGGCTGTCAAAAATGTGCAAGAGACTAGAAGCAACCTTCATCTCTCACTCAGTTAATACAGCCCACTTGGCCGTTGCAAAGGTGGGGCCTCGATTTGCTAGGCCCACTTCCACCAGCACAAGGAAATCTAAAATATGTTGTGGTGGCGGTAGAGTATTTTTCCAAGTGGATTAAGGCGAAGCCTTTAGCCACAATAACTGTCCAAAAATTCTTCTAGCAAAACATTGTTTGTCGCTTCGGAGTGCCGAAGGCTATTACTGTAGACAACGGAACATAGTTCAATGCTGAAGCTTTCAAGGAATTCTATGAACAAATTGGCACGAAGATTCATTTTGCATCAGTCAGACATTCAAAGTCAAATGGACTTGTTGAAAGAGCTAATTGCATTATAATGACGGGAATAATGAAGTTAATCTTCAATCAGCCCAGAGGAAAGTGGCCAGATGAATTGATCAAAGTGGTGTGGAGCCACAACACAACAATATCAAGGTCAACAGGTTTTACACCATCCAAACTATTGTTTGGCGACGAAGCAATAACCCCAGAAGAAGCTAAGGCAGGATCAATAAGAACAGTGGCTTCGGCAGAGGACGAAGCTGATTATTCTATGTCAAAAGATGCTATAGAAGCGATCAGGCTTCATGCCGTGGAGAATATCAATAAATACCAAGCCAAAACAATAAAATGGCGTGATAGAAAAGTTCGGCTAAAGAACATTAAGCCAGGGCATTTGGTACTTCGGAGAGTGGCCAACCCAGATACAGTAGGCAAGCTACAGTTGAAGTGGGAAGGACCTTTTCTGGTAGTATCTTCGTCAAGACCCGGTTCTTACAGATTGAAGGATATGGACGACAACGATATTCCTAGATCTTGGAATGCGGATGAGCTTCGGCGATATTATGTTTAGCTTGATGTAATCTTTTTATTTTTCCTATGGCACCCTTTTCCTTTCCAAAGGGGGAGAAAGGTTTTTAATGGGGCCATAGAATGTAATTTTTCTTTTTCTTATTCAGCTCTACGAGAGCAAAATCCCCCAGATATGTAAATGTAAAAACTGAGCATGCACCATCGAGTGCAGGAAAAAAGGAAAAAACAGGGAGAAGCTCGAAAGTCGTCCCTAAGGGGATGCAGAGCACGACGAAGCTACAAAAAGTCATTTCTAGGGGAGTGCAGCGTAAGTTTTCTGCTCAAAAGTCGTTCCAAATGGAATGCAGAGCTTACAGCAAAAAAGTCAACGCTGATTCCGCCGAAATATAAGGCGAAGCGCGAAAAGTCAACGCGATACCGCCGAAATAGAAGGTGAAGAAGTTCAAAAGACGTTCCTAAGGGGATACAGAACTTACAGCAAAAAGTCGACGCTGATACACCAAAAAATAAGCGGTGAAGCCGAAAAATAAGCGGCAAAGAGACTTCGGTCATTCCCAAGGGAATAAAGGCTATGGTTGTGGCTTCGTATGCGTGTGTTTGGAAATTCATTTGCACGACACATTACATCATACATTTGCATTCATAAATATTCATTTAGACATACATAGGATCATCATCATCATAACATACAGACACAGGCATATGCTTCGGTTATAAAGATAAGGCTTCGGCAAAAAAGAAAAAGAAGCAGTTTCATGCTTCGTTGTGTACGAAAAGAAGGGAAGGTGTTTTTCGCCTTCGGCTCAAAAAATACTAGTTTCGTCCACAGCAAAGCAGTTCGAACATGGACGAAAAGGTAAAAATATATTACAAGGTATGCACAAATTTACAGAATTAGTATTTGATTCTTAAGTTACAAATATTTTTACAACGATATTACAAGATTTTCTCTAGAATTTTTCAGCAAGGTCTTCAACTTTGACATCATTGAGCTTCGGATCATCTGAGCTTCGGATCACCTGTTAAGCTTCGGCTCATTGTTCTTCAACATCGTCATCCTGTACATATTAAAACGGCATGAGAGAACTGCAGAGTTCAAGGAGAAGGTAAAGTAACAGGCACAAATTTCTTACCGGCTTAAGGTGGCTTCGAGCTTCGTCACCAGCCATTTTTCGCCCGCCTTTTACCCAAATCTGAGTTATAAATCTATTTCATATACTCCGAACTAGGCTAGGGATATCAATTAAATCTGTCGGTGATAAGCTAAAATTTGGTCTATTGACAATTTTTCCATGTTCGCAGCCAGATTTTATGAAGGCAACAACTGTGCCCCGAGAAGCTAGCAGAGCGCAGAAGTCGGCGTGTCCAGCTATAACTTCGTCGAGTGCATCAACTTCGCCCTCAATATGTTCGAAGGTTTCTGTCAGGTTCTCAACCGAAGGACTGAATTTCACAGTGCTAGCTCCAACCGAGTTGAAAACCTGCTTCAGCCGCTGCAGGCACTGTTTGCTGAAGCCTACGCATTTTTCTTGAAGTTCTTTCAGTGATTTCCGCAAATTTGAATTTTTCTCAGCTTCGAGTTTGGCTTCAAAATTTTTCTTTTCCATGGAGAGTTCACTACTCAATCTAGCAATTTCGGCTTGGGCCTCCGCCAGTGAACCTTCCATGGTTTGAAGTACGAAGTCTTTTTTCTCCAGGGTAGCCTCATGGTCTTTAATCTTCTTCTCTAGGCCCTCAATTATAACTTCATTCTTTTTGTCCTCGAGGTCTTGTTGCATCCTCAGGACTTTGCTCAGCAGTAAGCTCTGATAAAATAAGCTTCATTAGAAAACAATCTTCATATCAAAACAATAAAAAGATAAGAATTTTACCTTGAAGTTAGCATAAAATAGACTACCGGCGATATGCTGTCACCGGTACCTGCTGAGGTCTGCTTCAACCTTCGGGAGTCCAACACTCTTTGATATAGTGCCGACAACCTTCGCCCCAGTGTGGTCCCGAAGGCATCCTAACTCCTAAGCTTTCTTCGTTGACTCCCTCGAAGAGTAATGCACCTGGTCTGTACCCGCAAGATATAACATACTCTTTCAGTTCTTCTTTTTCAGCCTTCGACAATTCTTGCCCAAGTATATCTTGAAAATTGAAGTCCTCTTCTTCCGAAATATCCTCGGCTTTCTCCTTTCCTTTTCCAGCCACTGTGCCCGAGATCTCTTCCGCGGCTGCAGCAGCTTCTTCCGCAGCCGCATCCAGAAGCATGGTATCAATTTCAGCGACTGTGGCATCTAGATTTACATCTTCAATGGTTTCAGCTTTGGCACTTTCAGCTTCGGTGGGTGCAGCTTCGGCAGCAGCAGTGCTCTCAATAGCTGGAGTCTTTGACGCCGATGCCAGCGGAGGCGTCTGCTCGATAACTTCAACTACATGAATAATTCTTCATTTTTTTTGGTTCATCTGGCTTCTTTGCTGCCGAAGGCTCCTTTTCCTTCTGAAAAAGCTTCGTCAGATGTGGCCCTAGTGGACTTAGCTTGACAGGCAAAGATTCAGTCATTACCTTTAAGATTTCTTCCACATCGGTAGCAGGAGGTGTTGAAGGAGCTTCATCCCCAATATCAGTCGTTTTTCGCTTCAGAGCCGCAGTCTTCTTTTTCTTCGAAGCACCTGCCTTCGGCTCAGGGCTTAATTTTCTTTTCTTCAAAGTTTTTTTTATCCTTTTCACCAATTTAGCAGCTTCTTTATCCAGGGCGCTAGCAACTCTTTTTCTTTTTTGTCCTTCGGCACCTCTGTCCAAACGCTCATAGTCAGGATACTCAAAGTTCAGAGCATCCATCACTCGGTTCAACCTTCGCTTTAGTCGAGTGCCGAAGGCTGCAGTCATTAGTTGATCTTCTTTTTTGGAATAGTTGCCAAGGATCTCGTTGCACATAACTTCAATCGTGTCTAACCACTCTTGGCAAGGTTCTTTCAAGTATTTCTTGAATTTATAGTAATAGGGCAACCGAACAAGTTCATTCTCTTTCTTTTTCCCTTTGAGCTTCGGCATGTCTCATTCTTTCAAAGTCAGGAATACTCTAAAAGCTAAGAATTCTTGCATCAGATCCCTAGTACTAATGTGCTCCGCAATAACTCAAAATTCGCCTAGTGCAATCTGGCATGGACTCTCCGGTGCCATATTGCATTGGGGCCTAGTCTCTCCGAAGATTAATTCTAATGGGCTTTGAACCAGCTTCTCCTTTTTCTCATCAACTTTGACATAAAACCATTCAGTCTTCCAGCCAACTAGCCATTTGGTACGATAGCTGATAACTGGAGTCTTCGCATCTTTGTGATAAGCAAAATTATAGCATCCGAAGTTCTCGTGCAGCCCATCTTCTCTAGCTTTTGTCTGATAATGAAGCTCATGTGCTCGGCAGAAGCCTTCGGCAAGTGGTTCTGCCCCTTGGCTTCGGAGAGCCCAGATGTAGACACTAAGCCTAACGATGGCGTTAGGAGTTAGCTGATGGAGATAAATCCCAAACTTCCCCAAAACATCTGCAATCATCTCATTCAAAGGAAATCTTAATCCTGCTTTAAAGAAGCTTTTAAAGACTACCACTTCATCCTTTTCTGGCTTCGGAGTAATTTCTTCTCTGCCAAAGCAAATTAGTTCCTTTTTGGCTTCACTGAAATAGCCTAACTTCATCAACTTAGTCATATCATCTTCGGTAACAGTGGACCTCCCAAACTCTAGGTGGCTGGGTTTAGATGGCATGGCACTATAATCATCTTCAGATTCACCTTCTTCAGCACCAACCTGCTCAGCTTCAGCGGCAGGTGCACCTTCGTCAGAAATGTCCTCTGGCGCTACCAGCCCCGACCGTTTCATCACTTCGAAAATCGGAGCGGTTTCAGCAGCTTCGGCTTCTTCTCCGTCACGTGTAACCCTGGCAGTGGAGCGTACCCTTGCCATTTGATGATGGATTCCTCACAATTTTTTATGAAGTTGTTGACTTTTTTAATTTTTCCGAAGCTCTTCCTCTTGTGACGAAGCAAAACCAACAGCGGTGCTTTGGTTGAATGCGATGAACATGCTTCGGCTATGGTCAAATTTTTGGTAGCAAAACAGTGCAATAGCAATGAATGTTGTGGTAACTTCACACCTACCCGTTCGTTTATATAGTGCCGCAGGTGGGAAGGTGAATCGTCAAGTCTTCCGCACTGGACGAACAGTCGCCCGCACCCACTGAATGGTGGGCCACAGAACCCGAAAAGGTGAATCGCCAGGACGCGTGTACCCGCCGCATGGTGGGGCCACGTCGCGCTTGGAATATTTTAATCGTTTCTCGGCAACGAGCTCAGGGAAGGTGTTTTTCGGACCTCCGGCATTCCAAAGCCTAGGAGACTTTTTCACGGATCAAGCTCGTTACGAAAAACGATCTAGCACCGCGAAGGGGCTACTGTTGGGGTATGCTTCATCGCCGAAGATCCTGTAAGAAGAAACACCTTCGGCAGATCCTCTCAAAAGCAGTGCCGAAGCTATCATCCATAAAGCTTCGGCATGGTGGCATGTCTCAAGACGAAGGAGTGAACCGACTTAAAGATGAAATGACCAATCAACCCGTGATAGCTTGTATTATGATTGTAAGCACTTGTAAAGGGCATGAATGTAATTTCTCATTTAAGTCGGTTTTATAGCTTGTATTATGATTGTAAGCACTTGTAAAGGGCATGATAGCTTGTAATTTCTCATTTAAGTCGGTTTTAAAGTGAACCGACTTTATAGTATTTGAGAACAAGTCCCCAACAACTTTATTATATCATCATGAAAAGGTAGAAACAATATTGAATTACAAAAGTACCTTCGGCTTGACAGAAGGTAAAAGTACAAGCGTGACGCAGGAGCAAGTACAAGTCAGCGTGAACAGTACGGGTGTACTGTTCACCTATTTATAGGCACGGGATACAGCCCATGTAAAATTACATCCAGGCCTTTTACATTTGCTAATAACTTCAAGGTAATCCACCGAGGTCTAAATAGCTTTTTCCCTTTTAAGTCGGTTCCCCTTTTCTGCCGTTATGCCGAAGCTCCCTTGCATGTAGCTTCGGCGCTGCGTCAACCTTCGTATTGTTCATGCTCTTCACACCGTGTGATTTTGATCCGAGACAGAAGGCACCTGTTCACATATTACACTCGAAAAACATTGTTAAATTATGTTTTTGAGGACCTTTGGAAGACGAAGGCCCCCAACAGTACCCCTCACAATATTAATTTGTTAGAATAACGAATTCAGATTGCGACATGGACGAAGGCCCTAAGCCGAAGGTCCGAAAAAATACCTTCCCTTTGCTAGAATAGCAACAGTCAATGACAGTCGGGGCCCTCCAACTTGGAGTGCGCTGGGCGTATAAATAGGATCTCACACCAACTGCATTTGATACACTGCTTGTGCCATTTGCCTTATTTTCTCAATTTGTTAACTTGCTGCTTACTAACGCTTGATAGCTCTCAAGCTTTTTAGCTTCGGTTTGAAGGACACGTTTCGTCATTTCCGAAGATAAGATGTCTCAAGACAAGAAGACAGTTGCTGAGACAAAGCTAACCGAAGAGGAGAAGGTTCTCGAGGAGAAGACTACTGAATTTGTTGAGTCAATAGCGAAAAAGAATACAGAGAAGATAACTAAAGAAATTCTGGAAGGCTTGTCTGAAGATACTGATGATAGTGACAGCTATGATGTGGAGAGTGGGGGCGAAGACTCTGAAGATCGGCCCTGGCGACCAAGTCATGCAGTCTTCAGGAAATCAACTATCAAACAGAGTCATCTTGATAACATGAGAGGAAGGTATTTTCGAGATATGTCTATTGTGAGGGCTGACGTAGACAGAGACGTTCCTGCTCCCGAAGAAAATGAAGTTGTAATATACCGAAGCTTCTTCAAAGCTGGACTTCGATTCCCGTTGAGCAGATTTGTGGTTGAAGTTTTAAAGACATACCAGATTTTCCTTCACCAGATCACTTCTGAAGCAATTATCAGAATGGGGATCTTTGTCTGGGCTGTGAAAAGTCAAGGTCTAGAGCCAAGTGCAAGATGATTTTGTAGTATGCATGAACTTTCGTATGAGACGAAACCCTGGGGTAAAGAACAATATCATAACAACTTTGGTTGTTATAGCTTCATTGCTCGCTCTGGCGCAAGCTACCCAGTGTCAACATTTCGGAAGAGATGGCTCGGGGCCTGGATGGAGGAGTGGTTTTACGTGAAAAATGATTTGAAGGCAAGAGAAGACATTAAAGAAATCATCATGCGCCCCATCTGGTCCCGCTTCGGCCTCCGGAAGCCGAAGGTAGAAATTGATGAGGCAGCCGAAGCATGTCGAAGGGCCTTCAGCACAGTTTGCTCTTTTATTGGAACAAGAGACTTGATTCAAGAGCATGTAGCCTACAGGATATGGCCACTGATAGACAGCTGGGAAATGCCGAAAGAAACTATTACTAACCCTAGCGAAGGTGGCCTGGTTTGATTGAAATACACCTTCCGATTTGGAGACCAGTTTGTCGAACCAGATGATGAGTGGCTGAAGTGCGTTGAAAACACTAGCGATGAGCTACTTGGAGCATATTCCAAGTCCGAAGATAATGCACTATCTGCGGCCTTCGGGAGCCGAAAAAAGAAAAGATTAAATAGGGTTTTTGATGCTATTGGATTTGTATACCCTGACTATCGCTACCCGCGACGAGGGCAGAAAAGAAAGGGTGCGACCTCTGGAAAGGTTTCCGCTTCGGTTACTCCAAGCGAGCCTGCGCCGAAGAGTAAAAAGTTGAAAGTCCTTACCCACCGGTCCAGCTATATTGAACCGGCCATAGTGCTTGAGTTTAGCGGGGAAACTTCTTCAGTTATTGAAGCAAAAGGACCTGCTCCTCCTACGCAGAAGATTGAAGAGCCGACCACAATGCCGAAGGCACCTTCGGCCAAGTTAGCTAAGCCAAAGACTGATAAAATTGAGGAGCCAAGAATCAAAGGGACAAAAACATTAGAAGTTTTAAGCCCTTCGACAGAAGTGACGGTGCCGAAGGCACAAAAGGGTCTTACGGTGACTCCGAAAAGAAAAAGTATGGCAAGTGTATTAGATGTACTAGAGTCAGTAAAAGCTTCAAGTTCTATTCCTTCAGGGAAAATTGCCGAGGTTGAAACAAAAGCGGCCGAAGTTGAGGCTGCAGTGGGCCAGGGTAGCGCCGAAGCTGGGCCTTCAGAGCCTGCTGATAAACAACCCCCGGAGTTTGAAGAGAAGGCGGCAGAGGAAGAAGCTATAGAGCAGAGTTTGCCTGAAAAAACTCCCGCGCCTGTTCCCGAAGCTTTAAAAGAAAATATTGAATATATCATCTGTCATGCTTCGGGAAAGAAACTCTCTAAAGAAGAAGAACGAGAAGCTCAACACTATGCCCGGAGGCTGAAATATCCAAAGGGGGCATTAGTGTTCAACGACAGCGGAGAAGAGGATTTCTTGTACTGTCTCCCAGACAGCAAGGAGATATCTGTCTGCCGAGAGATGAGCAGAAGCTTCGGATTCCCAACATTAGAAGATGGGCTTTCAGTACTGTCGAAGGATGAATTGGCCGACAACTTAGCATATAACAACATAAAGGTGTGTAAATCAATTTTTGTACTTAAAAAACGAATTTGTTCATTTGTTTATACCTAATACTATGATCCTTTTTCAGGGCTTGATCCTTAGCAATGCCCTCAGGGCACAGAAAAATATTGAAGACGAAGGATGCACAATAGCCCTGAACAACCTTCGTTCAGAAGTAATTGAACTAAAGAACAAAGTTCTTAAAAAAGATAAAATATTAATTTCATTGGTGAGCAAAATAAAAGAAGACGAGGCTAGTTCGAAAGCACAAGCTGAGGCCCAAAAAAATGAAATTGAAGACCTTCAGAAACAGCTAGCCGAGGCCAAATTAAAATGCGCTGTTGCCGAAGCTGATCGAGATGCCAGTGAGTACTGGAAAAATTATTTTGAAAAAACAGTTGCAGAACTTCGTGCATCAAAAGAAAGATGCTTTGAGAAATCTGTGGAATGCGTTAAAAGATAAAAACTAGCTTCGCCAACGTGGGCGCGTACTCAAGCGAAGATAACTTCATACGGGGCGACCCTGAAGGCGTAATCGAGTGGATCAGCGGTGAGGCCGAAGCCTTTGAAGAGATTTTGAGTGACCGCGGGGACGTTTGTGCCTTCTCTGGCGCAAGGGGAGTTGCAGCTATTTTGGAGAAGGCAGGGTGCGAACATGTTAAAACTTTGGCCCAGTCTGAAGCTGCCTTCTCTATTGACGATACAAAGGACCCCTCGGCCGAAGCAAGCTCAATAGGCAGAAGATTTTTTACTGATGTCTAGGAAAATGGCGGCCGAGGGATGGCCCATGAAATAATGAAGAAGAGCGAAAAAGATATTCATGACGCTCGAGAAGCAACAAAAGCGGCTGAAAAAACTGCGGAACTTGAAAGACGGATAGGTATTACCTAATGGCTTTTAACTTTGTTGTTTATTTTTGCGACTTCGAACTAATTTATGTCTTCTACCGCAGCTGAACTATCTCCTCCCCCAGAGCCATTCAATCCACTGGCCGACCCAGAGACAAAAAAGACAATAGAAATTATTAATATGGCCAAAGCTATTGTAGATGAAGTTGTTACTAAGCTGCTAACCGAAGCTGCAGAAAAAATTCTGAAGGAAGAGTAGTTATTGTAAAAACATTTTCTAGAATGTTGATGTAACATTTGCTGAACTATATTTGTAATATTCAGTGCTTATTTGAATGTAATATATGAGTGGTTTGTAATTCATTTCTTTGCGATTCATGAAACTTTTTGTACATACCGTTTTTGAGCCTTCGGCGAAAAAACACCTTCCCTTCTTTTCATGCTTCGTAAAGAAGAGCTTTTATGCTTCGTAAAAAATCATCCATACTTTGTAAAATATCAATGCTTCATAAAGAAAAGCTTTTTCCGCATCAGAACTGATGAAGCTGTGATTCTCATCTAACTTTGTACCTTGGCATCTTTTCATTTTTTGTAAAGCATTGCCCGAAAATTGGTCTTATTTTCAATTGATGTCATTGATGAGATATGATGTTTGATGTGATGTTATGATGTATGATGCGATGATATGATGCAAAGAATGATGCTAATGTATCGTGCAAATGAATGCCCAAACACACACATCCGAAGCTTCATCCACAACCTTCATTCCCTAAGGAATGACTGAAATCTCTTTGCCGTTTACTTTTCGGCTGCACCGTTTATTTTTCGGTGTAAGTTCTGCATTCCCTAAGGAACGTCTTTTGAACTTCTTCGCCTTCTATTTTGGCGGTATTCGCGTTGACTTTTCGCGCTTCGCCTTATATTTCGGCGGTATTTGGCTCTGCATTCCCTAAGAAACGACTTTTGAGCAGAAAACTTACGCTGCGCTCCCTTAGGAACGGCTTTTTGAAGCTTTAGCAAACTTACACTGTGCTCTTTAAGAACGACTTTTTAAGCTTCGGTGAAATTTTTAATGCGATTTTTAGCTCTGCATTCTTGAAGGAATATCTCTTTGTAGCTTCGGCATTCTCGTAAATCTATGACGAAGGTATATTTCATTTTGACATAAACGAAGCTAGTACAGAGAATTAAAAAATAGCAAGAAAACTAGGTTTACATTGATTGTTCCTTATTAAAATGAAAACGACAGTGAATGTAAAACTGTGCCAAAGGTAGGATATCTCTCAATATATGTGTTTTGATTCTGTCACAGTGCTGTTAACTTTGCAAGCTTCGGACCCCTCCCTGAAATCTCGCTGCTGATGGGTCTGTTGGCTCCCCTCTGGCTACTGATCTCGTGAGTAGGCAGGCTGTAGTGGCGGCGGAGGTGGAAGCTGTGGCCAAGAAACTTGCGGCTGACTAGCCGAAGCAACAGAAGCTGCAGGATGATTACCCACATATTCTGGTATGTAGGTTGAATGACACGAAGCAGTGTGCAGGACCTGCTTCGGCTGATTTTTCTGAGCTTCGGCTTCTGCAATTTCTTTTTGCTTTTGGATGGTAATTTGACACGTTCTTGTATTGTGGCCCTTGTCTTCACCACAAAATAGGCAGTAGATTTTCCTGGGCTGGTCCCCATATCTTCCTCCGAAGCCCCTGGCGCCTCTACCTCTTGGAACTGGCGGCCAGAAGGAACTTTGTTGTTGTCCCGAAGCTTGCGAAGAATACTTTGGACTCTGCTGTTGACTTCCTCTGTCATCACTCTGGATGGAATTGTGAATTGACCTGACGTGCCTCGGGTGGATTCTTCCTCCGAAGCCCCTTGTCATTTCAGAGAACCTATATGCTTCCTCCCTTCTTTGGCGGAAGTCATTGTCAGCCCGGATGTACTCATCCATCTTCTAAAGCAGCTTCTCCAGAGTCTGTGGGGCTTTCTAGCGAAATACTGAGCAGTAGGTCCTGGACGAAGCCCTTTAATCATGGCTTCAACGACAATTTCATTAGGCACTGTAGGCGCTTGTGCTCTGAGACGCAAGAACCTTTGGACATATGCCTGGAGGTACTTCTCATGATCTTGCGTGCACTAACAAGGCCTGAGCTATGACTGGCTTCGTCTGGAAGCCTTGAAAACTTGTCACCAGCATATCCTTGAGCTTTTGCCATGAAGTAATGGTCCCTGACCGAAGAGAAGAATACCATGTTTGGGCTACATTCCGAACTGCCATGACGAAGGACTTGGCCATGACAGCTGCATTGCCTCCATATGAAGATATAGTTGCTTCATAACTCATCAAAAACTGCTTCGGGTCTGAATGCCCATCATACATGGGAAGCTGAGGTGGCTTGTATGATGGGGGCCATGGGATAGCATGCAGTTCTGCTGCCAAGGGAGAAGCATCATCAAAAGTAAAGGTATCATGATTAAAATCATCATACCATCCATCGTTGTTGAACAAGCCTTCTTGATGAAGCTCCCTGTGTTGGGCCCTTCGAACTTGTTCGTCTTGAACAAGATGGCGTACTTCTTTGGTGGCTTCGTCGATCTGCCTTTGAAGATCAGCCAGTCGAGCCATCTTCTCCTTCTTCCTTTGCACTTGTTGATGGATTATCTCCATGTTTCTGATTTCTTGGTCCAACTCCTCCTCCTGGAGTGTTGGACTTGTGGCCTTCCTCTTCTGGCTTCGGGCCTCTCGAAGAGAAAGGGTCTCCTGGTTCGGGTCTAGTGGCTGCAGTGCGGTAGCCCCTGTCGCTGAAGCTTTCTTCGGTGGCATGACGAAGGTCAGTGCTTGCCGAAGGTGGTCGAAAAGAGGGTTCACCGGAGGTGGGCACCAATGTTGGTGACTTGTTCTCAAATGCTATGAATTAAGAACAAGGCAACTGAAAGGGAATTAGGCTTACACCTAGTCCCTAATTAATTTTGGTGGTTGAATTGCCCAACACAAATAATTGGACTAACTAGTTTGCTCCAGTGTATAAGTTATACAGGTGTTAAAGGTTCACACTTAGCCAATAAAAAGACCAAGAATTGGATTCAACAAAAGAGCAAAGGGGTCAACCGAAGGCACCTCTGGTCTGGCGCACCGGACTGTCCGGTGTGCCACCGGACAGTGTCCGGTGCACCACCGGACATGTCCGGTGCACCAGAGGACTTCAACGCAAACTCGCCACCTTCGGGAATTTCCAGAGGCAACTCCGCTATAATTCACCGGACTGTCCGGTGTACACCGGACAGTGTCCGGTGCTCCAAGGGAGAGCGGCCTCAGGAACTCGCCAGCTTCGGGAATCTCCAACGGCTAGTTCACTATAATTCACCGGACATGTCCGGTGTGCACCGGACTGTCCGGTGCAACTCCGGAGCAACGGCTATTCGGCGCCAACGGCTACCTGCGACGCATTTAATGCGCGCGCAGCGCGCGCAGAAGTCAGAGTCGCCCATACTGGCGCACCGGACAGTAAACAGTGCATGTCCGGTGCGCCACCAGACATCCAGGCGGGCCCAGAAGTCAGAACTCCAACGGTCAGAATCCAACGGCAGTGATGACGTGGCGGGGGCACCGGACATGTCCGGTGTGCACCGGACTGTCCGGTGCGCCATCGAACAGACAACCTCCACCAACGGTCAAGTTTGGTGGTTGGGGCTATAAATACCCCAACCACCCCCACATTCATTGCATCCAAGTTTTTTCTAGTTTCCAACCACTATACAAGAGCTAGCATTCATTGCAAAGCACACCAAAAGAGATCAAAACCTCTCCCAACTCCACACAAAGCATTAGTGACTAGAGAGAGTGATTTGTAGTGTTCATTTGAGCTCTTGCGCTTGGATCGCTTCTTTTCTTCCGCATTCTTTCTTGTGATCAAACACTCACTTGTAATTGAGACAAGAGGCACCAATCGTGTGGTGGCCCTTGCCGGAAGTTTGATTCCCAAGTGATTTGAGAAGAGAAGCTCACTCGGTCCAAGGGACCGTTTGAGAGAGGGAAGGGTTGAAAGAGACCCGGCCTTTGTGGCCTCCTCAACGGGGAGTAGGTTTGAGAGAACCGAACCTCGGTAAAACAAATCCGCGTGTCTCACTTTATTATTTGCTTGCGATTTGTTTTGCGCCCTCTCTCGCGGACTCGATTATATTTCTAACGCTAACCCGGCTTGTAGTTGTGTTTATATTTGTAAATTTCAGTTTCACCCTATTCACCCCCCCTCTAGGCGACTATCAATTGGTATCGGAGCCCGGTGCTTCATTAGAGCCTAACCGCTCGAAGTGATGTCGGGAGATCACGCCAAGAAGGAGATGGAGACCGGCGAAAAGCCCACTACAAGCCACGGGAGCACTTCATCGGAAGAGTCCCGCACCAAGAGGAAGGAGAAGAAGAAGGAGAAAAGATCTTCCTCTTCTCACCACAAAGAGAAGAAGGAAAAATCTTCTTCTCACAAGTCGCATCGGAAAGGCGACAAGCACAAGAGGATGAGGAAAGTGGTCTACTACGAGACCGGCACTTCATCAACATCGACCTCCGACTCCGATGCGCCCTCCGTAACTTCTAAACGCCAAGAGCGTAAGAAGTTTAGTAAGATCCCCTTACACTATCCCCGTACATCTAGACATACTCCATTACTTTCCGTTCCATTAGGCAAACCGCCAACCTTTGACGGTGAAGATTATGCTAGGTGGAGTGATTTAATGAAATTTCATCTAACCTCACTCCACAAAAGTATATGGAATGTTGTTGAGTTTGGAGCACAGGTACCATCCGTAGGGGATGAGGATTATGATGAGGACGAGGTGGCCCAAATCGAGCACTTCAACTCACAAGCCACAACCATACTCTTGGCCTCTCTAAATAGAGAGGAATACAACAAAGTGCAAGGGTTGAAGAATGCAAAGGAGATTTGGGACCTACTCAAGACCGCGCACGAGGGTGATGAACTCACCAAGATCACCAAGCGGGAAACGATCGAGGGGGAGCTCGGTCGCTTCCGTCTTCGCCAAGGGGAGGAGCCACAAGACATGTACAACCGGCTCAAGACTTTGGTGAACCAAGTGCGCAACCTCGGGAGCAAGAAGTGGGATGACCACGAGGTGGTTAAGGTTATTCTTAGATCACTCATTTTTCTTAACCCCACTCAAGTTCAATTAATTCGTGGTAATCCTAGATATACTCAAATGACCCCCGAGGAAGTTATCGGGAATTTTGTGAGCTTTGAATGTATGATCAAGGGCTCCAAGAAGATCAACGAGCTTGATGAAACCTCCACGTCCGAAGCACAACCAGTGGCATTTAAGGCGACGGAGGAGAAGAAGGAGGAGTCTACACCGAGTAGACAACCAATTGACGCCTCCAAGCTCGACAATGAGGAGATGGCTTTAATCATCAAAAGCTTTCGCCAAATCCTCAAGCAACGGAAGGGGAAGGATTACAAATCCCGTTCCAAGAAGGTTTGCTACAAGTGTGGTAAGCCCGGTCACTTTATCGCTAAATGTCCATTATCAAGTGACAGTGACAGGGATAACGACAAGAAGGGAAAGAGGAGAGAAAAGAAGAGATACTACAAGAAGAAGGGCGGCGATGCCCATGTTTGCCGGGAGTGGGACTCGAACGAGAGCTCCACCGACTCCTCCTCCGACGAGGACGCCGCCAACATCGCCGTCACCAAGGGACTCCTCTTCCCCAACGTCGGCCACAAGTGCCTCATGGCAAAGGACGGCAAAAAGAAGAAGGTAAAATCAAGATCCTCCACTAAATATGAAACCTCTAGTGATGAGGATGATGCTAGCAATGAGGAGGATAACTTGCGCGTTCTTTTTGCCAACCTTAACATGGAACAGAAGGAAAAACTAAATGAATTGATTATTGCTATTCATGAAAAAGATGACCTTTTGGATTCTCAAGAGGATTTTCTAATTAAAGAAAACAAGAAACATGTTAAGGTTAAGAATGCTTATGCTCTAGAGGTAGAAAAATGTGACAAATTATCTAGTGAGCTTAGTACCTGCCATAACACTATTGCCAACCTTAGAAATGAAAATGATAAATTAATTGCTAAGGTTGATTCACATGTTTGTAATGTTTCAATTCCAAATCTTAGAAATGATAATAATGATTTGCTTGCTAAGATTGAGGAATTAAACATTTCTCTTGCTAGCCTTAGAGTAGAAAATGAAAATTTAATTGCTAAAGCTAAAGAACTAGATGTTTGCAATGTTACAATTTCCGATCTTAGAGATAATAATGATATCTTGCGTGCTAAGATTGTTGAACTTAATTCATGCAAACCCTCTACATCTAGTGTTGAGCATGTTTCCATTTGTACTAGATGTAGAGATGTTGATATTAATGCTATTCATGATCACATGACTTTGATTAAACAACAAAATGATCATATAGCAATGTTAGATGCAAAAATTGCCGAGCATAACTTAGAAAATGAAAAGTTTAAATTTGCTAGAAGTATGCTCTATAATGGGAGACACCCTGGCATTAAGGATGGCATTGGCTACCAAAGGGGAGACAATGTCAAACTTAGTGCCCCTCCTAAAAGATTGTCAAATTTTGTTAAAGGCAAGGCTCCCATGCCTCAGGACAACGAGGGTTACATTTTATACCCTGCCGGTTATCCTGAGAGCAAAATTAGGAAAATTCACTCTAGGAAGTCTCACTCTGGTCCTAACCATGCTTTTATGTATAAGGGTGAGACATCTAGCTCTAGGCAACCAACCCGTGCTAAGTTGCCTAAGAAGAATACTCCTAGTGCATCAAATGAGCATGACATTTCTTTTAAAACTTTTGATGCATCATATGTTTTAACTAACAAATCCGGCAAGGTAGTTGCCAAGTTTGTTGGGGGCAAACACAAGGGGTCAAAGACTTGTGTTTGGGTACCCAAAGTTCTTGTATCTAATGCCAAAGGACCCAAAACCGTTTGGGTACCTAAAGTCAAGAACTAAACTTGTTTTGTAGGTTTATGCATCCGGGGGCTCAAGTTGGATACTCGACAGCGGGTGCACAAACCACATGACAGGGGAGAAGATGTTCTCCTCTTATGAGAAAAACCAAGATCCCCAACGAGCTATCACATTCGGGGATGGAAACCAAGGTTTGGTCAAAGGATTGGGTAAAATTGCTATATCACCTGACCATACTATTTCCAATGTTTTTCTTGTAGATTCTTTAGATTACAATTTGCTTTCCGTATCCCAATTATGTCAAATGGGCTACAACTGTCTATTTACTGATGTAGGTGTTACTGTCTTTAGAAGAAGTGATGATTCAATAGCATTCAAGGGAGTGTTAGAGGGTCAACTATACTTGGTAGATTTTGATAGAGCTGAACTTGACACTTGCTTGGTTGCTAAGACTAACTTGGGTTGGCTCTGGTACCGCCGACTAGCCCATGTTGGAATGAAGAATCTTCATAAGCTTTTAAAGGGAGAGCACATTTTAGGACTAACAAATGTTCATTTTGAGAAAGACAAGATTTGTAGTGCATGCCAAGCCGGGAAGCAAGTTGGCGCTCATCATCCACACAAGAACATCATGACGACCGACAGGCCACTGGAGCTCCTACACATGGACCTATTCGGCCCGATCGCTTACATAAGCATCGGCGGGAGTAAGTACTGTCTAGTTATTGTGGATGATTATTCTCGCTTCACTTGGGTATTCTTTTTACAGGAAAAATCTCAAACCCAAGAGACCTTAAAGGGATTCTTGAGACGGGCTCAAAATGAGTTCGGCTTAAGGATCAAGAAAATAAGAAGCGACAACGGGACGGAGTTCAAGAACTCTCAAATCGAAGGCTTTCTTGAGGAGGAGGGCATCAAGCATGAGTTCTCTTCTCCCTACACGCCACAACAAAATGGTGTAGTGGAGAGGAAAAATCGAACTCTATTGGACATGGCTAGGACCATGCTTGATGAGTACAAGACTTCGGATCGGTTTTGGGCCGAGGCGGTCAACACCGCCTGCTACGCCATCAACCGGTTATATCTACACCGAATCCTCAAGAAGACATCCTATGAACTCCTAACCGGTAAAAGGCCAAATATTTCATATTTTAGAGTTTTTGGTAGCAAATGTTTTATTCTTGTTAAAAGAGGTAGAAAATCTAAATTTGCTCCAAAAATTGTAGAAGGTTTTTTACTAGGATATGACTCAAACACAAGGGCATATAGAGTCTTTAACAAGTCCTCAGGACTTGTTGAGGTTTCTTGTGACGTTGTGTTTGATGAGACTAACGGCTCTCAAGTAGAGCAAGTTGATTTTGATGAGATAGGTGATGAAGAGGCTCCGTGCATAGCGCTAAGGAACATGTCCATTGGGGATGTGTATCCTAAGGAATCTGAAGGGCCTCCAAAAGCACAAGATCAACGATCCTCCTCCACGCAAGCATCTCCACCGACTCAAAATGAGGTTGAAGCTCAAGTTGATGAAATAGAAGATCAAGCAAATGAGCCACCTCAAGATGATGGCAATAATCAAGGGGGAGATGCAAATGATCAAGAAAAGGAGGATGAGCAAGAACCAAGGCCGCCACACCCAAGAGTCCACCAAGCAATACAACGAGATCACCCCGTCGACACCATCCTCGGCGACATTCATAAGGGGGTAACAACTAGATCTCGTGTTGCACATTTTTGTGAACATTACTCGTTTGTTTCCTCTATTGAGCCACACAAGGTAGATGAAGCACTACAAGATTCGGATTGGGTGGTGGCGATGCAAGAGGAGCTCAACAACTTCACTAGAAATGAGGTATGGCATTTAGTTCCACGTCCTAATCAAAATGTTGTAGGAACAAAATGGGTTTTCCGCAACAAGCAAGATGAGCATGGTGTGGTGACAAGGAACAAAGCACGACTTGTGGCCAAGGGATACTCACAAGTCGAAGGTTTGGATTTCGGTGAAACCTATGCACCCGTAGCTAGGCTTGAGTCAATTCGCATATTATTGGCCTATGCTACTTACCATGGCTTTAAGCTTTATCAAATGGACGTAAAAAGTGCCTTCCTCAATGGACCAATCAAGGAAGAGGTCTATGTTGAGCAACCTCCCGGCTTTGAAGATAGTAAGTACCCTAACCATGTCTATAAGCTCTCTAAGGCGCTTTATGGGCTCAAGCAAGCCCCAAGAGCATGGTATGAATGCCTTAGAGATTTCCTTATTGCTAATGGCTTCAAAGTCGGAAAGGCCGATCCTACACTCTTTACTAAAACTCTTGAAAATGACTTGTTTGTATGCCAAATTTATGTTGATGATATTATATTTGGGTCTACTAACGAGTCTACATGTGAAGAGTTTAGTAGGATTATGACACAGAAATTCGAGATGTCTATGATGGGGGAGTTGAAGTATTTTCTAGGATTTCAAGTGAAGCAACTCCAAGAGGGCACCTTCATTAGCCAAACGAAGTATACTCAAGACATCCTAAGCAAGTTTGGAATGAAGGATGCCAAGCCCATCAAGACACCCATGGGAACTAATGGGCATCTCGACCTCGACACGGGAGGTAAGTCCGTGGATCAAAAGGTATACCGGTCGATGATAGGTTCTTTACTCTATTTATGTGCATCTCGACCGGATATTATGCTTTCCGTCTGCATGTGTGCAAGATTCCAATCCGACCCTAAGGAATCCCACCTTACGGCCGTAAAACGAATCTTGAGATATTTGGCTTATACTCCTAAGTTTGGGCTTTGGTACCCTCGGGGATCCACTTTTGATTTAATTGGTTATTCGGATGCCGATTGGGCGGGGTGTAAGATTAATAGAAAGAGCACATCGGGGACTTGCCAGTTCTTGGGAAGATCCTTGGTGTCTTGGGCTTCAAAGAAGCAAAATTCGGTCGCTCTTTCAACCGCCGAAGCCGAGTACATTGCCGCAGGACATTGTTGCGCACAATTGCTTTGGATGAGGCAAACCCTGCGGGACTACGGTTACAAATTAACCAAAGTCCCTTTGCTATGTGATAATGAGAGTGCAATCAAAATGGCCGACAATCCCGTCGAGCATAGCCGCACTAAGCACATAGCCATTCGGTATCATTTTCTTAGGGATCACCAACAAAAGGGAGATATCGAGATTGCATACATTAATACTAAAGATCAATTAGCCGATATCTTTACCAAGCCACTTGGAACAATCTTTTACCAAACTTAGGCATGAGCTCAATATTCTTGATTCTAGAAATTTCTTTTGCTAATTTGCACACATAGCTCATAAATATACCTTCGATCATGTCTCTTTTATATATGCTATGACTAATGTGTTTTTTCAAGTCTATTTTAAACCAAGTCATAGGTGTATTGAAAGAGAATTGGAGTCTTCGGCGAAGACAAAGGCTTCCACTCCACTCCACAACTCATCCTTCGCCGTCACTCCGAGCATCTCTTTCCATCTTTGGTATAATCTTCACTCATTTAGTTATGACCAAAGGAAGGGAAAGTAATTTGAAGGGCTCTAATGACTCCGTTTTTGGCGATTCATGCCAAAGGGGGAGAAAGTATTAGCCCAAAGCAAAAGGACCGCACCACCACCAATTTCAAAAACTTCGTATTTTCCAAAAATATTATCAATTGGTTTCCTATTGTGTTCAAAAGGAGGAGAAAGTAGTATTTCAAAAATGATATATCAAAACCCTCTTGAACACTAAGAGGAGGATCTCATTTAGGGGGAGTTTTGTTTAGTCAAAGGAAAAGCATTTGAAACAGGGGGAGAAAATTTCAAATCTTGAATATGCTTCTCAAAATCTTATTCATTTGCCTTTGACTATTTGCAAAAGAACTTTGAAAAGGATTTACAAAAGAGTTTGCAAAAACAAAACATGTGGTGCAAGCTTGGTCCAAAATGTTAAATAAGAAAGAAACGATTCATGCATATCTTGTAAGTACTTATATTGGCTCAATTCCAAGCAACCGTTACACTTACATTATGCAAACTAGTTCAATTATGCACTTCCATATTTGCTTTTGTTTGTGTTGGCATCAATCACCAAAAAGGGGGAGATTGAAAGGGAATTAGGCTTACACCTAGTCCCTAATTAATTTTGGTGGTTGAATTGCCCAACACAAATAATTGGACTAACTAGTTTGCTCCAGTGTATAAGTTATACAGGTGTTAAAGGTTCACACTTAGCCAATAAAAAGACCAAGAATTGGATTCAACAAAAGAGCAAAGGGGTCAACCGAAGGCACCTCTGGTCTGGCGCACCGGACTGTCCGGTGTGCCACCGGACAGTGTCCGGTGCACCAGAGGACTTCAACGCAAACTCGCCACCTTCGGGAATTTCCAGAGGCAACTCCGCTATAATTCACCGGACTGTCCGGTGTACACCGGACAGTGTCTGGTGCTCCAAGGGAGAGCGGCCTCAGGAACTCGCCAGCTTCGGGAATCTCCAACGGCTAGTTCACTATAATTCACCGGACATGTCCGGTGTGCACCGGACTGTCCGGTGCAACTCCGGAGCAACGGCTATTCGGCGCCAACGGCTACCTACGACGCATTTAATGCGCGCGCAGCGCGCGCAGAAGTCAGAGTCGCCCATACTGGCGCACTGGACAGTAAACAGTGCATGTCCGGTGCGCCACCAGACATCCAGGCGGGCCCAGAAGTCAGAACTCCAACGGTCAGAATCCAACGGCAGTGATGACGTGGCGGGGGCACCAGACATGTCCGGTGTGCACCGGACTGTCCGGTGCGCCATCGAACAGACAGCCTCCACCAACGGTCAAGTTTGGTGGTTGGGGCTATAAATACCCCAACCACCCCCACATTCATTGCATCCAAGTTTTTTCTAGTTTCCAACCACTATACAAGAGCTAGCATTCATTGCAAAGCACACCAAAAGAGATCAAATCCTCTCCCAACTCCACACAAAGCATTAGTGACTAGAGAGAGTGATTTGTAGTGTTCATTTGAGCTCTTGCGCTTGGATCGCTTCTTTTCTTCGCATTCTTTCTTGTGATCAAACACTCACTTGTAATTGAGACAAGAGGCACCAATCGTGTGGTGGCCCTTGCGGGAAGTTTGATTCCCAAGTGATTTGAGAAGAGAAGCTCACTCGGTCCAAGGGACCGTTTGAGAGAGGGAAGGGTTGAAAGAGACCCGGCCTTTGTGGCCTCCTCAACGGGGAGTAGGTTTGAGAGAACCGAACCTCGGTAAAACAAATCCGCGTGTCTCACTTTATTATTTGCTTGTGATTTGTTTTGCGCCCTCTCTCGCGGACTCGATTATATTTCTAACGCTAACCCTGCTTGTAGTTGTGTTTATATTTGTAAATTTCAGTTTCGCCCTATTCACCCCCCCCCCCCCCCTCTAAGTGACTATCAGCAACACAAAATGTTAAAGGTTAATGCCCTTCGTCCTTCGAAGCATTATTTCCCTTAGTATATAATGATCTTCAGACGAAGGTCCTGAAGGACGTACCTTCATTATTGTAATATATATATTAATGAAAGAAGAAGCATGTGAAATATAAGAGACAACATGGATGATTATACAACATTATTAATTCAACTTTATTATATCATCATGAAAAGGTAGAAACAATATTGAATTACAAAAGTACCTTCGGCTTGACAGAAGGTAAAAGTACAAGCGTGACGCACGAGCAAGTACAAGTCAGCGTGAACAGTACGGGGGTACTGTTCACCTATTTATAGGCACATGACACAGCCCATGTAAAATTACATCCAGGCCCTTTACATTTGCTAATAACTTTAAGGTAATCCACCGAGGTCTAAATAGTCTTTTCCCTTTTAAGTCAGTTCCCCTTTTCTGCCGTTATGCCGAAGCTCCCTTGCATGTAGCTTCGGTGCTGCGTCAACCTTCGTATTGTTCATGCTCTTCACACCGTGTGATTCTGATCCGAGACAGAAGGCGCCTGTTCACATATTACACTCGGAAAACATTGTTAAATTATGTTTTTGAGGACCTTCGGAAGACAAAGGCCCCCAACATTGCCCTTTACAAAGTTAGATAATCTTTTAGGGGCATTAAGTTTGACATTGCTTCCCTGTTGGAAACCAATGCCATCCTTGATGCCAGGGCATCTCCTATTATAGAGCATATGTCGGGGACCATAATTAGGGGTACCCTCAAGACTCCTAATCTCAGCTGGTAACCCCCATCAGCACAAAGCTGCAAAGGCCTGATGGGCGTGATTAAGTCAAGGATCGGTCCACTCAAGGGATACGATCTCGCCTCGCCCGAGCCTAGCCTCGGGCAAGGGCAGTCGACCTCGGAGGATTTACGTCTCGCCCGAGGACCCCCTCCAGCAACAGACACACCTTCGGCTCACCCGAGGCCCAGTCTTCGCCAAGAAGCAACCTTGGCCAAGTCGCCACGCCGACCGACCGTATCGCAGGAGCATTTAATGCAAAGGTGGCCTGACACCTTATCCTGACACGCGCCCTCCAGTCGACAGAGCCGAAGTGACCGCAGTCACTTCGCCGCTCCACTGACCGGCCTGACAAGAGGACAGTGTCACCTGCGCCGCTCCGACTGCTGTGCCACTCGACAGAGTGAGGCTGACAGCAGCCAAGTCCGGCCTCAGGCGCCATAGGAAACTCCGCACCGCCCGAAGGGCTCGGACTCGGGCTCAGCCCCGGAAGACGATGAACTACGCATCGCCCGACCCCAGGGCTCGAACTCGGGCTCAGCCCCGGAAGACGACGAACTCCGCTTCGCCTGACCCTAGGGCTCGGACTTGGGCTCAGCCCCGGAAGATGACGAACTCCGCATCGCCCGACCCCAGGGCTCGGACTCGGGCTCAGCCCCGGAAGACGACGAACTCCGCTTCGCCCGACCCCAGGGCTCAGACTCGGGCTCAGCCCCGGAAGACGAGGAACTCCGCATCGCCCGACCCCAGGGCTCGGACTCAGCCCTAGCCTCAGCCGACGGTCTCCGCCTCGCCCGACCCAGGGGCTCGGACTCGACCTCGGCCTCGGAAGACAGACTCGACCTCGACCTCGGAGGAGCCTCCACCTTGCCCACCCCAGGGCTCGGACCGACCACGTCACAGGAGGCGCCATCATTACCCTACCCCAAGCTAACTCAGGCTACGGGGAACAAGACCGGCGTCCCATCTGGCTCGCCCCGGTAAAACAAGTAATGATGGCGCCCCACATGCTCCATGACGACGGTGGCTCTCAGCCCCCTTACGGAAGCAAGGAGACGTCAGCAAGGACTCGATAGCCCCGACAGCTGTCCTTCCGCCAGGCTCCAGCGCTCCTCCGACGGCCACGACACCACACGAACCGGGTGCCAAAACCTCTCCGGCTGCCACGATGGCATGTACTTAGGGCACTAGCTCTTCTCTGCTAGACACGTTAGCACACTGCTACACCTCCCATTGTACACCTGGATCCTCTCCTTACGCCTATAAAAGGAAGGTCTAGGGCCCTCTTACAGAGGGTTGGCCGCGCGGGGAAGGACGAGACGACACGCGCTTAGGCCGCTCGCTCCCTCCCGCGTGGACGCTTGTAACCCCCTACTGCAAGCGCACCCGACCTGGGCATGGGACAAACACGAAGGCCGTGGGATTCCCCTTTTACGCCTGTCTCCCTCTGGCTTCTTCCCCCCTTCGCGCTCCGTCTCGCGCTGACCCATCTGGGCTGGGGCACGCGACGACAATTTACTCGTCGGTCCAGGGACCCCCGGGTTCGAAACACCGACAGTTGGTGCGCCAGGTAGGGGCCTGCTGCGTGTTGACGAACAGCTTCCCGTCAAGCTCCAAATGGGTAGTCTCCAGCAACCTTTCCAGCCCGGGACGGTGCTCCGTTTCGGGAGCCTTGAGTTCATGTCCCTCGACGGCAGCTACGACATGATACTCCTTCCTCCGCCGCACGACAACGACAGTGGCGGTCGACAACCTGCCCGCCGGCGGCGGAATCGACGACGTCTTCCCCACGTGGCGGAAGAACAACATTCGGGCTTGTCACGTCCCCTCCCCCGCCGACGGAGGAGGAGGCGGGGCAACCAAGGCCAAGCAGGAGGCGGCACCTCGTCAGCTGTCGAGCGAGTCGACGGCGCCGGCGCCCCAACAGGGGACACATCAGGCATCGACTTCGCGTCTGAGACGAAGATGAGCACCGTCTCCCCGCAACACGCCAACTCCAAGCAAATGGACGACGCCAGCACGCTCGCAAAAGACTTGCTGGGCGTCACCCTCGTGCCTGAGACGACGGTGCAGTCCGCCCCTGACGTGACTTCGTCACCGCCCGTCGACCAAGAGGTACCGACCGATTCCCATCTCGTGCCTTTTGGATTCAGCCTCGACCCACCAAGCGACTTCGCTTTGGTGGACACTCTCATTGAGGCGAGTCCAAACCCTCTAGGGTATCGTATGCGGTCACCCTGGGACCGGCTGACGGCCGTCTCGACCTACGGGCCCTCGGGTTCCGAGGAAGATGACGAGCCCGACTTCTGTTGGGATTTCTCCGGACTTGGTAACCCCAGTGCCATGCGGGACTTCATGACCGCATGCGACTACTGCCTTTCCGACTGTACCGACGGTAGTCGCAGCCTCGGCGACGAGGACTGCGGCCCGAGTCGTGAATGTTTCCATGTCGATCTAGGGGGTCCCGACGAAGGGAACCATCTTGGTATACCGGAAAACGGTGATCCCCCTAGGCCTGCGCCTCGCGTTGACATCCTTCGGGAGCTAGCTGTGGTCCCCGTCCCGACGGGGGGGTCATGACCCACAGCTCGAGCAAATTCGCGAGATGCAGTCAGGCTCGACGAGGGAGCAGGAACGCTTGAGCCGTTCCGCCGGGACATCGGGCAGGAATGGGCAGGCCAACGTCTGGCCGGAGAAGCGCGTCATCTACCCCAGGGCATCCAGCACCGCATCGCCATGATGTCAGGGCAAGGCCGCCACCGGCCTCCAGTGGGGTCGGCCAGAACCTGGCTAGAGCGGCAATACTTCTCCGCGCGATACCGGAGCCATCTACCACCGAGGGGCGGCGTATCTAGGGAGAGCTCAAGAATCTCCTAGAGGATGCCGCGGTCCGACGGGCCGAAAGCTCTGCCTCCCGAAGGCAGGGGTACCCCTCGGAACATCACGCCGCGACTTCCCGATTCATGCGGGAAGCCTCGGTCCACACCGGGCGCAAGCGCAATACAGCGCCTGCGGCCCCGGGTCGCCTCGGCAACGAACACCCTCACCGCAACTGTCAAACCCACCTCGACGAGAGGGTGCGCCGAGGCTACCACCCCAGGCGTGGGGGACGCTACGACAACAGGGAGGATCGGAGTCCCTCACCCAAACCACCCGGACCGCAGGCTTTCAGCCGGGCCATACGACGGGCGCCGTTCCCGACCCGGTTCCGAACCCCGACTACTATCACAAAGTACTCGGGGGAGACGAGACCGAAATTGTGGCTCGCGGACTACCGGCTAGCCTGCCACCTGGGTGGAACAGACGATGACAACCTCATCATCCGCAACCTCCCCCTGTTCCTCTCCGACACCGCTCGAGCTTGGCTGGAGCACCTGCCTCTGGGGCAGATCTCCAACTGGGACGACCTAGTCCAAGCCTTCGCCGGCAATTTCCAGGGCACGTAAGTGCGCCCTGGAAACTCCTGGGATCTCCGAAGCTGCCGCCAGCAGCCAGGAGAGTCTCTCCGGGACTACATCCGGTGATTCTCGAAGCAGCGCACCGAGCTACCCAACGTCACCGACTCGGATGTCATCGGCGCGTTCCTCGCCGGCACCACCTGCCGCGACCTGGTGAGCAAGCTGGGTCACAAGACCCCCACCAGGGCGAGCGAGCTGATGGACATCGCCACCAAGTTCGCCTCTGGCCAGGAGGCGGTTGAGGCCATCTTCCAGAAGGACAAGCAGCCCCAGGGCCGCCCACCGGAAGATGTCCCCGAGGCATCAACTCAGCGCGGCACCAAGAAGAAAGGCAAGAAGAAGTCGCAAGCGAAACGTGACGCCGCCAACGCGGACCTTGTCGCCGCTGCTGAGTACAAGAACCCTCGAAAACCTCCCGGGGGCGCCAATCTCTTCGACAAGATGCTCAAGGAGCCGTGCCCCTATCATCAGGGGCCCGTCAAGCACACCCTTGAGGAGTGCGCCATGCTTCGGCGCCACTTTCACAAGGCCGGGCCACCTGCGGAGGGTGGCAGGGCCCGCGACGACGATAAGAAGGAGGATCACAAGGCACGAGAGTTCCCCGAGGTCCATGACTGCTTCATGATCTACGGTGGGCAAGTGGCGAATGCCTCGGCTCGGCACCGCAAGCAAGAGCGTCGGGAGGTCTGCTCGGCAAAGGTGGCGGCGCCAGTCTACCTAGACTGGTCCGACAAGCCCATCACCTTCGACCAGGGCGACCATCCCGACCATGTGCCGAGCCTGGGGAAATACCCGCTCGTTGTCGATCCCGTCATCGACAACGTCAGGCTCACCAAGGTCCTCATGGACGGAGGCAGCAGCCTCAACATCATCTACGCTGAGACCCTCGGGCTCCTGCGGATCGATCTGTCCTCGGTCCGGGCAGGCGCTGCGCCTTTTCACGGGATCATCCCCGGGAAACGCGGCCAGCCCCTCGGACAACTCGATCTACCCATCTGCTTTGGGACACCCTCCAACTTCTGAAGGGAGACCCTCACGTTCGAAGTGGTCGGGTTTCGAGGAGCCTACCACGCAGTGCTGGGGAGGCCATGCTACGCCAAGTTCATGGCCGTCCCCAACTACACCTACCTCAAGCTCAAGATGTCGGGCCCCAACGGGGTCATCACCGTCGGCCCCACGTATCGACACGCGTACGAATGCGACGTGGAGTGTGTGGAGTACGCCGAAGCCCTCGCCGAATCTGAGGCCCTCATCGCCGACCTGGAGAGCCTCTCCAAGGAGGCGCCAGACGTGAAGCGCCATGCCGGCAACTTCGAGCCAGCAGAGACGGTTAAGTCCGTCCCTCTCGACCCCAGCAACGACGCCTCCAAGTAGATACGGATCGGCTCCGAGCTCGACCCCAAATAGGAAGCAGTGCTCGTCGACTTTCTCCACGCAAACACCGATGTTTTTGCGTGGAGTCCCTCGGACATGCCCAGCATACCGAGGGATGTCGCCGAGCACTCACTGGATATCCGAGCTGGAGCCTGACCCGTGAAGCAGCCTCTGTGCCGATTCGACGAAGAAAAGCGCAGAGCCATAGGCGAGGAGATTCACAAGCTAATGGCGGCAGGGTTCATCAAAGAGGTATTCCATCCCGAATGGCTTGCCAACCCTGTGCTTGTGAGAAAGAAAGGAGGGAAATGGCGGATGTGTGTAGACTACACTGGTCTAAACAAAGCATGTCCGAAAGTTCCCTACCCTCTGCCTCGCATCGATCAAATCGTGGATTCCACTGGTGGGTGCGAAACCCTGTCTTTCTTCGATGCCTACTCAGGGTATCACCAAATCAGGATGAAAGAGTCCGACCAGCTCGCGACTTCTTTCATCACACCTTTCGGCATGTACTGCTATGTTGCCATGCCGTTCGGTTTGAGGAATGCGGTTGCGACATACCAAAAGTGCATGAACCACATGTTCGGCGAAACACATTGGCCGAACGGTCGAGGCCTACGTCGATGACATCGTAGTCAAGACGAGGAAAGCCTCCGACCTCCTTTCCGACCTTGGAGCGACATTCCGATGTCTCAAGGCGAAAGGCGTAAAACTCAATTCCGAGAAGTGTGTCTTCGGGGTCCCCCGAGGCATGCTCTTGGGGTTCATCGTCTCCGAGCGGGGCATCGAGGCCAACCCGGAGAAGATCGCGGCCATCACCAGCATGGGGCCCATCAAGGACTTGAAAGGCGTACAGAGGGTCACGGGATGCCTTGCGGCTCTGAGGCCGTTTCATCTCGCGCCTCGGCGAAAGAGGCCTGCCTCTGTACCGCCTCTTAAGAAAAGCCGAGTGCTTCACTTGGACCCCTGAGGCCGAGGAAGCCCTCGGGAACCTGAAAGCGCTCCTCACGAACGCGCCCATCTTGGTGCCCCTCGCTGCCGGAGAAGCCCTCTTGATTTACGTCGCCGCTACCACTCAGGTGGTTAGCGCCACGATCGTGGTTGAGAGACGAGAAGAGGGGCATGCGTTGCCCGTCCAGCGGCCAGTCTACTTCATCAGTGAGGTACTGTCCGAGACCAAGATCCGCTACCCACAAATTCAGAAGCTGCTGTACGCGGTGATCCTGACGCGGCGGAAGTTGCGACACTACTTTGAGTCTCATCCGGTAACTGTGGTGTCATCCTTCCCCTGGGGAGATCATCCAGTGCCGAGAGGCCTCAGGTAGGATTGCAAAGTGGGCGGTGGAAATCATGGGCGAGACAATCTCGTTCGCCCCTCGGAAGGCCATCAAGTCCCAAGTCTTGGCGGACTTTGTGGCTGAATGGGTCGATACCCAACTCCCAACAGATCCGATCCAACAAGAACTCTGGACCATGTTTTTCGACGGATCGCTGATGAAGACAGGGGCAGGCGCGGGCCTGCTCTTCATCTCGCCCCTCGGGAAGCACCTACGCTATGTGCTACGCCTCCACTTCCCGACGTCCAACAATGTGGCCGAGTAGGAGGCTCTAGTCAACGGGTTGCGCATCGCCATCGAGCTGGGGGTCTGACGCCTCGACGCTCGCGGTGACTCGCAGCTCGTCATCGACCAAGTCATGAAGAACTCCCACTGCCGCGACCCGAAGATGGAAGCCTACTGCGATGAGGTTCGGCGCCTGGAAGACAAGTTCTACGGGCTCGAGCTCAACCACATAGCCCGACGCTACAACGAGACTGCGGACGAGCTAGCTAAGATAGCTTTGGGGCGAACAACGGTTCCCCCAGACGTCCTCTCCCGAGACCTGCATCAACCCTCTGTCAAGACTGACGACGCGCCCGAGCCCGAGGCACCCTCGACCCAGCCCGAGGCACCCTCGGCTCGGCCCGAGGCACCCTCGGCTCGACCCGAGGCACCCTCGGCTTGACCCGAGGCACCCTCGGCTCGACCCGAGGCACCCTCGGCTTGGCCCGAGGCATCCTCGGCTCAGCCCGAGGCACCCTCGGCTCAGCCCGAGGTACCCTCGGGCCCCGAGGGTGAGGCACTGCACGTCGAGGAGGAGCGGAGCAGGGTCACGCCCAATCGAAACTGGCAGACCCCGTACATGCAATATCTCCACCGAGGAGAGCTACCCCTCGACCGAGCCGAAGCTCGGCGGTTGGCGCGGCGCGCCAAGTCGTTTGTCTTGCTGGGGGACGGGAAGGAGCTCTACCACCGCAGCCCCTCAGACATCCTCCAGCGGTGCATATCCATCGCCGAAGGCCAGGAGCTCTTGCAAGAAATACACTCGGGGGCTTGCGGTCATCACGTAGCGCCTCGAGCCCTTGTTGGAAATGCTTTCCGACAAGGTTTCTACTGGCCGACAGCGGTGGCCGACGCCACTAGAATTGTCGGCACCTGCGAAGGGTGTCAGTTCTATGCGAGGCAGACACACCTGCCCGCTCAGGCTCTGCAGACCATACCCATCACCTGGTTGTTTGCTGTGTGGGGTCTGGACCTCGTCGGCCCCTTGCAGAAGGGACCTGGGGGCTACACGCACCTGCTGGTCGCCATCGACAAATTCTCCAAGTGGATCGAGGTCTGACCCCTAAACAGCATCAGGTCCGAACAGGCGGTGGCGTTCTTCACCAACATCATCCATCGCTTTGGGGTCCCAAACTCCATCATCACCGACAACGGCACCCAGTTCACCAGCAGAAAGTTCCTGGACTCTCTGCGAGGATCATCACATCCGGGTGAACTGGGCCGCCGTGGCTCACCCCATGACGAATGGGCAAGTAGAGCATGCCAACGACATGATCCTGCAAGGACTCAAGCCGCGGATCTACAACGACCTCAACAAGTTCGGCAAGCGATGGATGAAGGAGCTCCCCTCTGTGGTCTGGAGTCTGAGGACAACGCCGAGCCGAGCCACGGGCTTCACACCGTTCTTTCTAGTCTATGGGGCCAAGGCCATCTTGCCCACAGACTTAGAATACGGTTCCCCGAGGACGAGGGCCTACGCCGACCAAAGCAATCGAGCTAATCGAGAAGACACACTGGACCAGCTGGAAGAGGCTCGGGACATGGCCTTACTACACTCGGCGCGGTACCAGCAGTCCCTACGACGCTACCACGCCCGAGGGGTTCGGTCCCGAGACCTCCAGGTGGGCGACCTGGTGCTTCGGCTGCGACAAGACGCCCGAGGGTGGCACAAGCTCACGCCTCCCTGGGAAGGGCCTTTCGTCGTCGCCAAGGTTCTGAAGCCCGAAACGTACAAGCTGGCCAACAGTCAAGGCGAGGTCTACAGCAACGCTTGGAACATCCGACAGCTACGTCGCTTCTATCCTTAAGATGCTTTCAAGTTGTTCATACACCTCGTTCACACACGAAGTCTAGTCATCAAGGAAGGGTCAGCCTTGCCTCGGCAAAGCCCGACCCTCCCTCGGGGGCTAAAAGGGGGGAACCCCCTCTGCGTCGAAATTTTCCTCGGAAAAAGATCTTTTTCTGCCAGAACGTCTTTCGTGCTTTTCAACTACTTCGAAAGTGGACCCTGAAAACAACGGAGTACACGTAAGCAGCCAAGGCTGACCGAGCCGAGGGACTCCTACGCCTCCGGGATACGGATACCTCACTCATCACCTTCTGCGATAAGTAACTCACGCTCGGATAGGTGATTCCGCGGACTGAACAAGTCTTCACGCTCGAAAACTCTTCTGCCGAAACGATTTTTCGGGCCTTCTCGACTATATCGATGGCAGAACCCTACGGACGAGTAAGAGCACACGTAAGCGGCAAGGCCGACCGAGCCGAGGGACTCCTACGCCTCCGGGATACGGATACCTCACTCATCACCTTCCGTGAAAAGTAACTCTCGCTCGGACAAACAATTATGTTACCGACAAATAAGTCCAGATACTCAAAACAAGAGGAAAAGAAACGCAGCTTTACAACACGACGACAGTATGTTTGGGCCTCGGCGGCCGCAGAAAACATACGCACACTACAAGATAACCCGATCCTGCGGGCTCGGACCTTGACAGTTGAAGGGAGCAGCAGCACCCTCGGCGTCAACTACACCTTCGGCGAGGTCCGACCTAGCCTCGGACGGCGACGCGGTCGGAGGATCCCCACTCCGAAGGACGACATCAGCACCACCCCCGGGCCATCGCCACCAGGGTCTTCTCCAGGAATCCGGCTCGAGCAGACGGCTCGGTCGGCCACCCCGAAGCCTCAGACAGCTGTCCCCCGAGGACATTAGCCTGGCTCGTGGCATCGGCGACTCAACTCCGGCGTCGGTCCCGCCAGTGGACGACCCGACCAGGCTCCAGCCGACCAAATCTTCTTTTCGAGCCAACTCTGCCTCTGTCCATGCTGACACCGCTGCCTCTGGCTTCGGCTCATCGAAGAGCGGCCGAGGGTTTCCTTTAACTAAGCAAGAGAAGCCTCGGGCGGCAAGGCCGACCGAGCCGAGGGATTCCTACGCCTCCGAGATACGGATACCTCACTCGTCACCTTCGCACGAGGCAACTCACACTTGGTAAAGCGGTTCAGATAGCCGACAGGCGAGTCTTAGTGCTCGAAATGAGGAAAAAACACGGCTCCGTGCAAAAAATACATACATGTTCAGGCCCCGACAGCCACAATGAACAAAACACCGGCACTCAAGGTGCCATTACAAACAGAACTCCGGTTCCATCCCCACGGGTACGAACGACCCCCCCCCACATTGGAGGGCCCGCGGGGCGATAAGGCTCCAGGTCGCCCACCGTCACCCGCTCCAGCAGCAGCGACAATGACCTCCGCTCCGGGTGGCCGAACTGCAGCAGCAATGGCCTCAGGGCGGACGCCGCTGCAACAATGCCCTCGCCCACGCCTACGCTCGAGGGGCGAGGACAAGTACAAAGAGCCGGAGGCCCGGAGCGCGGATGGTGGCGGTGATCCCGTCGGCGACGAGGACTTCTCCAGCCGCCGCCACCTCAGCACCGACGACAGGAGCGGTCTGCCCACCGGCAGATCCCCACTCGGATCCTCCGGACGAGCGGAGCACCGACCTCCATGCAGAGGCGCCGTACCGGGGCAAAGGCAGGACAGCCCCAGAACACGAACGCCGCCCTAGCAGCGTGCGACGTCTTGGGCGGTCCTCCGGTGCGCGTGGCGCGACAACCGCCCTTGCGGCGAGAGGAGGCACCGGGAGCCGAGCCAGAGCCAGCTGAGCCAGCGAGCCCTACGCGCTGAAGCTGACGACGCTCGCCGCCGATCGGCCCCGCGTTGTCGGAGTCCGACCCTCCCGCTAGGCCGGTGGGCGCCCTCTCCCTTGAATGCTGAGGGAGAGGCTGACCCACGAACCCGCGCGGAAGGTAGAGCTCCGGCTCAGCCTGGCCTCCGCCCCAGCAAGAATGATGAAGATCCTTGAAGCTGAGGGTGGGACCAAGATCGCAGCCCGGTTCGCTTCTCCCCACCATCGAACTGGAGGTCACCGTCTTGGGTGACCACCGGCGAGGGGATGCAGACGGGCTGCCTGATGAAAATCCTTGAAGCCGAACGATGGCTGAAAGGTACCAACTTCCACGAAGTTGCGTTCCTCCAACAACAAGGCGGAAGAACTGCGAGTGTCCCCCATCCGAGGGCTCGGAAGGTGGAAAGACGCGATGCATAAGGGAGCGCGAAGACATGGTTGCCTTTCAAGGGGGTCACCCTCCTTTTAAAGGCAACTCTCCCCACTTGCGTCCTCAGCCATCGCGGGCTGAGTCTTCTCCAACACGCTCCAAGGTCCTCCCCCTACGACCCGGGTGCTGGGTCCCATGCGTCATGCAAGCTGGCCTAGGGCAGAAGAAGCCAAACCGCCGCGCGTGGTGCGCGCGACTGCCCAGCGGTTACAAGCATTCCTCCACTTTCGCCCAGACCAGCGGGTGAAAGGGCGGACATCCATGCAGGCGGCATGCAACCACGCCAAGTGGGCGCACCCCTTCGACTCCAACACGCCCAGCATGGAGGCCCAGGCCCACACGTCATGCAACCGGCGCGCCGGTTGCTACGTGCGAGCAACTGCACTGCCACTCGCGCCACTACCGCGCCTCCTCGACTGTGGAACCAGTACCGCGACTCGAGGCAACCCTGCGTATGACCCAACAGTGCCAGCTAGGCGCATCGATCACGGGTCAGTCAGCTGCGGGAGAAGGCGCGACGGTCAATACGGCCAAAAATGGGCCGGTAGTAATGGAGGTGGCAGGCGGGCGGAAGCAGCGGTCACGTCGTCAGCCAAGCTCATGTCCCATCCAGGGACAGAACCCTCTCTCACGGCGTGAAGACGGTGCGCCCGTGTTCTGTTCCTCGAACGGCTCACGCGCGCGCAATGGCTGCCCCGTGAACCACTCGTCCCGTCGCATTAACTCTGCGGCAGGACAGGCAGCACCTTTGGCAGGAGAAGCGGGCGACGCTTCGCCTTCGCCATAATGATCGCGTCAAAAAAGGTGTGCCACGTCATTCGATTTCGTATCCTTTTCCTTTTCCTCTTTCTCTCTCTTACAACAGGGACCGGGAAAGGGGGATACCCCGAAAGGGATCCTTCTCCGCGAAGGAAACGGGCCCCGAGCCCCCCTACTGATCAAAGGTTCGAAGGCTGGCCCCTCGGAGGGGTTCAACAGCCGCCGCAGAGCGCTCGGGCTCCGCGCCCACTACTGGTCAGAGGTTCAAAGGCCGGCCTCTCAGAAGGGTTCAACGACCGCCTCAGGCCACTCGGGCTCCGCGCCCACTACTGATCAGGGGTTCGTAGGCTGGCCCTCGAAGGGTTCACAGCCTCCTCAGACGCAGAGCGAGGGATGACCCTGGGTACGTTCGATACATAACCAAGGCTCGGGCTACGCTCCCGAGGTACCCTAGGACATTTCCGAGGCCAGCGGGAACGATCTTGTAATGGAATCCCATCAGAGGGAGGCATCGAGCCCTCGGACCCCGTCAAAAGGGGACCGGGTCCGGCAAATCACCCGCAGGTACTTTTGGAGCGCGCCTCCGGGCCTCTAGCCGACCCCTAACAAATGGGGCACGGGCGTCCACTCGGATTACCCGTTAGCAGCTCACTGGAGACACCATGTTCGGCGCCCTCCAAGGGCAACATGGCGCTTTTCCCCCCTCCTCCTTGCGGAAAGGCGACGCAGGGGCGTATGTAAAAAAGTTGAGTCTGTCCTTGACCGTCCTCTCGCCCTGTGCGGAGGCTCGGGGGCTGCTCTCGCAAACCCGGCCCCAGCCAAACCGTTGATAGCGTCAACATACCAGCCCGAGAACTTGGGACCCGACCGTGCACCCGGGCTACGGCCAGCTCGCATGAGGGAACAACCAGACCGGTCGAAGCATTGCGAAACGCATTAAGACCTCGAAGGAGTCAAACCACTCCTCCGAGGCCTCGGGGGCTACACCCGGCGGGTGCGCTCGCGCGCACCCACCAGAATGAAACGCAACCGACCGGTCCCCTTGCAAAAAAGTGCGACAAAAGCCTCCAAGCGAGTATTAACACTCCCTTCGAGGCTCGGGGGCTACTGTCGGGGACCATAATTAGGGGTACCCTCAAGACTCCTAATCTCAGTTGGTAACCCCCATCAGCAGAAAGCTGCAAAGGCTTGATGGGCGCGATTAAGTCAAGGATCGGTCCACTCAAGGGATACGATCTCGCCTCGCCCGAGCCCAGTCTCGGGCAAGGGCAGCCGACCCCGGAGGATTTACGTCTCGCCCGAGGACCCCCTCCAGCAACGGACACACCTTCGGCTCGCCCGAGGCCCAGTCTTCGCCAAGAAGCAACCTTGGCCAAGTCGCCACGCCGACCGACCGTATCGCAGGAGCATTTAATGCAAAGGTGGCCTGACACCTTATCCTGACGCGCGCCCTCCAGTCGACAGAGCCGAAGTGACCGCAGTCACTTCGCCGCTCCACTGACCGGCCTGACAAGAGGACAGCGCCGCCTGCGCCGCTCCGACTGCTGTGCCACTCGACAGAGTGAGGCTGACAGCAGCCAAGTCCGGCCTCAGGCGCCATAGGAAACTCCGCACCGCCCGAAGGGCTCGGACTCGGGCTCAGCCCCGGAAGACGACGAACTCCGCATCGCCCGACCCCAGGGCTCGGACTCGAGCTCAGCTCCGGAAGACGACGAACTCCGCTTCGCCCGACCCCAGGGCTCGGACTCGGGCTCAGCCCCGGAAGACGACGAACTCTGCATCGCCCGACCCCAGGGCTCGAACTCGGGCTCAGCCCCGGAAGACGACGAACTCCGCTTCGCCCGACCCCAGGGCTCGGACTTGGGCTCAGCCCCGGAAGACGACGAACTCCGCATCGCCCCACCCCAGGGCTCGGACTCAGCCCTGGCCTCAGCCGACGGTCTCCGCCTCGCCCGACCCAGGGGCTCGGACTCGACCTCGGCCTCAGAAGACAGACTCGACCTCGACCTCGGAGGAGCCTCCACCTCGCCCACCCTAGGGCTCGGACCGACCACGTCACAGGAGGCGCCATCATTACCCTACCCCAAGCTAACTCAGGCTACGGGGAACAAGACCGGTGTCCCATCTGGCTCGCCCCGGTAAAACAAGTAATGATGGCGCCCCGCATGCTCCATGACGACGGCGGCTCTCAGCCCCCTTACGGAAGCAAGGAGACATCAGCAAGGACTCGATAGCCCCGACAGCTGTCCTTCCGCCAGGCTCCAGCGCTCCTCCGACGGCCACGACACCACACGAACCGGGTGCCAAAACCTCTCCGGCTGCCACGATGGCATGTACTTAGGGCACTAGCTCTTCTCTGCTAGACACGTTAGCACACTGCTACACCTCCCATTGTACACCTGGATCCTCTCCTTACGCCTATAAAAGGAAGGTCTAGGGCCCTCTTACAGAGGGTTGGCCGCGCGGGGAAGGACGGGACGGCACGCGCTTAGGCCGCTCGCTCCCTCCCGCGTGGACGCTTGTAACCCCCTACTGCAAGCGCACCCGACCTGGGCGCGAGACAAACACGAAGGCTGTGGGATTCCCCTTTTACGCCTGTCTCCCTTCGGCTTCTTCCCCCCTTCGCGCTCCGTCTCGCGCCGACCCATCTGGGCTGGGGCACGCGGCGACAATTTACTCGTCGGTCCAGGGACCCCTCGGGTTCGAAACGCCGACAGCATGCTTCTAGCAAATTTAAATTTTCCATTCTCTATCTCATGCTCATTAATTTTAGTAGTTAGTAGTGCTATGTGATCATTTTGTTGTTTAAGGTGATCATGAATAGCATCAACATTAATGTATCTACATCTAGTACAAATAGTAACATGATCAACACTGGATGTAGAGGGTTTGCAAGATCTTAATTCCTCTATCTTAGCATATAAAGTAGCATTCTCATTTCTAAGACAGGAAATAGAATCATTGCAAACATTTAAATCCTTAGCCTTAGCAATTAATTTATCATTCTCAATCTTAAGGCTAGAAATTGATTCATTCAATTTGTCAATCTTAGCAGTTAAACTAGCATTATCATTTTTAAGATTGGCAATTGAATCATCACAAACATTTCTCTTTTCAACCTTAGCGATTAAATTAACATTTTCAATTCTAAGGTTGGAGATAGTGTCATGGCAAATGCTAAGCTCACTAGTTAATTTTTCACATTTCTCTATTTCCTGAGCATAAGCATTTTTCACTTTAACATGTTTTTTGTTTTCCTTAATAAGGAATTCCTCTTGGCTATCCAAGAGTTCATCCTTCTCATGAATAGCACCTATCAATTCATTTAGTTTTTCTTTTTGTTGTATGTTTAAGTTGGCAAAAAGAGCAAGCAAATCATCCTCATCTTCACTAGAGCTATCCTCATCACTAGATGTTGTATATTCAGTGGAGGCTCTAGATTTTACCTTCTTATTTTTGCTGTCCTTAGCCATGAGGCACTTGTGGCCGACGTTGGGGAAGAGGAGGCCCTTGTTGACGGCGATGTTGGCGGCGTCCTCGTCGAAGGAGGAGTCGGTTGTGCTTTTGTCGGAATCCCATTCCCGACACATGTGGGCATCGCCGCCCTTCTTCTTGTAATATCTCTTCTTCTCCTTCTTCTTCCCCCTCTTGTCGTTGTCCCTGTCACTATCACCAGATATAGGACATTTAGCAATAAAGTGACCGGGCTTACCACATTTGTAGCATACTTTCTTGGAGCGAGGTTTGTAATCCTTCCCCCTCCTTTGCTTGAGGATTTGGCGGAAGCTTTTGATGATGAGCGTCATTTCCTCGTTGTCGAGCTTGGAGGCGTCGATGGGGAGCCTACTTGATGCAAACTCTTCTTTCTTTTCTTTCGTCGCTTTGAATGCGACGGGTTGCACCTCGGGTGTGGAGGTGCCGCCTTGCTCGACGATTTGTTTGGAGCCTTTGATCATCAACTCAAAGCTCACAAACTTTCCTATAACCTCCTCGAGAGACATTAGCTTATATCTAGGATCACCACGAATTAATTGAACTTGTGTAGGATTACGAAAAACAAGTGATCTTATAATAACCTTGACCATTTCATGGTCATCCCATTTGGTGCTCCCGAGGTTGTGCACTTGGTTCACCAAAGTCTTGAGCCGGTTGTACATTGCTTGTGGCTCCTCTCCTTGGTTGAGGATGAATCGACCGAGCTCCCGCTCGATCGTCTCCCGCTTGGTGATCTTGGTCACCTCATCTCCTTCGTGCGCGGTTTTTAGCACGTCCCAAATTTTTTTGGCACTCTTCAACCCTTGCACCTTATTATACTCCTCTTGACATAGAGAGGCGAGGAGTATATTGGTGGCTTGGGAGTCAAAATGCTGGATTTGGGCGACCTCGTCCGAATCATATCCTTCATCCCCCACGAATGGTACCTGCGCTCCAAACTCAACAATGTCCCAAATGCTAGCGTGGAGTGAGGTTAGATGATGCCTCATTTTATCACTCCACATACAATAATCTTCACCATCAAAAATCGGTGGTTTGCCTAATGGGACGAAAAGTAAAGGAGTGCGTTTAGAAATGCGAGGATAGCGTAGGGGGGTCTTACTAAACTTCTTGCGCTCATGGCGCTTAGAAGTAGATGGTGACGAAGAATCGGTCTCGTAGTAGACCACCTTCTTCATCTTCTTTTTCTTGTCACCGCTTTGATGCGACTTGGCATGTGAAGGGGATCCCTTCATTTTGTTGTCGGACTCCCCCAATGGAGCCTTCCCGTGGCTTGTAGACTTGTCACCGCCGGTCACGATCTCCTTCTTGGCGTGATCTCTCGACATCACTTCGAGTGGTTGAACTCTTAATAAAGTACCGAGCTTTGATACCAATTGAAAGTCGCCTAGAGGGGGGTGAATAGGCGGAATCTGAAATTTACAACTTTAAACACAATCTACAAGCCAGGGTTAGCGTTAGAAATAAAACCGAGTCCAAAAGAGAGGGTGAAAACAAATAAACCAAAGAAATAGAGCGGATGACACGATGATTTGTTTTACCGAGGTTCGGTTCCAATGAACCTAGTCCCCATTGAGGTGGTCACAAAGACTAGGTCTCTTTCAACCCTTTCCCTCTTTCAAACGGTCACTTAGACCGAGTGAGCTTTCTCCTTAATCAAATGGGTCACCTAGACCCCGCAAGGACCACTACACAATTGGTGTATCTTGCTTTGATTACAAGTGCTTTGAAGAGCAAGAATGGGGAAGAAGAAAGCGATCCAAGAACAAGAGCTCAAAGAACACGAGCAAAACTCCCTCTCTAGTCACTATTTGTTTGGAGTGGATTTGGGACTTGGAGAGGCTTTGATTCTATTGAATTGTGTCTTGTATTGATTGCACTAGCTCTTGAATGGATGAGATGTCTGAAAAACTTGGACGCTTGGAGTGGTGGTGGTTGGGGGTATTTATAGCCCCAACCACCAAACCAACCGTTGGGGAGGTTGTCTGTCGATGGGCGCACCGGACAGTCTGGTACGTCACTGGACACTGTCAGGTGCGCCAGCCACGTCACCCAACCGTTAGGGTTCTGACGTTTTCGACCGTTGGAGCTCTGACAACTTGGGGCACCGGACAGCTACTGTTCAGTGTCCGGTGCGCTCTGACTCTGTCGCGCACTGTTGCGCACTGTAGCGTTCGGCAGTGACCGTTGAAGTCGACCGTTGCGCTGGAAGCCGTTGCTCTGCTTGGTGCACTGGATAGTTCGGTGGCACACCGGACAGTCCGATGAATTATATCGGAGTGGCTCCTGAGAAACCCGAAGGTGAAGAGTTCAGTCTATACGGTCCCTGGTGCAACGAACACTGTCCGGTGGCACACCAGACAGTCCGGTGCGCCAGACCAGGGTTCTCTTTGGTTTCTTTTGCTCCTTTCTTTTGAACCCTAACTTGGATCTTTTTATTGGTTTGTGTTGAACCTTTAGCACCTATAGAATATATAATCTAGAGCAAACTAGTTAGTCCAATTAGTTGTGTTGGGCATTTCAACCACCAAAATCATTTAGGAAAAGGTTTGACCCTATTTCCGACCCTTTCAGATAAGCTAGGTAAACTCTGTCTTTCAGGGGCTGGATGTTCTTGAAAACAAAGTCAGTGACCACAGCTTCAGCAGTCAGGCCTTTGTCTTTTAGCGAGCATATCTCAACAAGCAGCACCTTGGACTCGGGTACCTCTGAACTGGTGGGGGACTCTGTCCAGCTGGGCATGCGGACGTCGGGGTACCTCCCCGATCGAGGAGGGAGGGACTTGTTGTGGTTCTCCATGGTAAACCACTCAAGGCGCCATCCTTTAATGTTGTCCTTAACGGGGATGTCAAAGTACTCTATTTTCCTGCCCTGACGAAGCTCTAAGCTGGCACCACCAACAAGTTGATGCTATACTCCGGCCATACCGGGCCGACAGTGGTAAAGATATCTCTAAAGCCTAAAGTGGGGAAGAATTCCAAGGAACGCCTCACAAAGGTGCATGAAAATGGCAATTTGAAGAATAGAGTTGGGGTTTAGATGTGTGAGATTCAGATCGTAAAATTCAAGGAGGCCATGAAAAAATGGAGAAGCTAGCAGGGCAAGCCCTCAGATGAGGAAAGGCACAAAGACGACGGCTTCGTGGGTGTCCTCCGTTGGGACGGTCACCCTGCGCCAAATTCGACAAGAACACAGCTCCTTCGGTGGCAGAACCCCAGTTTCCACAAGATGCAAGAGATCAGACTCAGAAATGATGGACATATGGTTATCGGCAAACGGAAGCTGGCTACTAGGATCAATGGGCGGAACGATTAGAGCAGCAGCACTCTGTCTCTTCCTCTTGGGGACCATCGCAATCTCTCAAGCGAAGTGGGCAGGCTCAAGAACTCAGAAAACAAAGAAGCGGCGGAGGAGAAAAGCAAGATTTAGGGTTCGGAACTCAAGAAGACACATCGGCATAAATATGAGTTGGCTCAATAAATCGGGCGCAAAGAGTGCCAGATCATAACCCAGAAAAGCAAGGATCACAATCATCACTCGGACATTACCTCTAAAATGCCAGCGAGCCTTCAAACGCACAAACAAAAAAGCATGCAATAGTGGATAAACAAAAGAACTGCATTCTTTATTCATAAAGGGGAGTTCATCATAAACTTGAAGCCGACTCATTATGAGTCGGCCTCCTCCACCCCTAGTCATTACATTATATTACACTACTCTACCGCTTACACTATGCTATACTAATACTACTCTAATCCACTACTACTTACTACTGCTTATTGCTACTACGACTGCTATCTATACTAATATCTAAACCAGCAGCATTATGCCACTAGCCTTGTCACCATCGCCCTCGCCCTTGCCGCCATCGTCGTTGCTGTCGCCCTTGCTGTCGTCGCCGTCGCCCTTGCTGCCATCGCCGTCACCGTTGCCCTCGCCCTTGCCATCATTGTTGTCGTCACCCTTGTCGTCGCCATCGTCCTCGCCGTCGCCGTCGCCGCCGCCACCACCCTCGTCGTCGTCATCACCGCTGCTGCTGTCATCCTCGCCACCGTCACCTTCGCCGCCGCTCCACTCCTCGGAAGAGTCAGAGGAGTCCACCTCTTCCTAGGAGACCTCCTCCGAGTCATCTGATCCACCGAGCCCGGCACACTCGATGCAGCGCCAGTATGCTCGAGCCACGGTGGATAGCCCCATGGAGTCATCCGAGTCTTCGGACGATGCCACCGGGGAGGCGAGAGCGGTGATCGATCATACTCGGAGGAGGCTTCCTCCGAGTACTTCGAGTCGCCAAAGTCCTACGAAGGAGGACTAGGGGCACACTTGCGCTTGCCATCGGCACGGCGAGGCAAGCCCCTGCCCCTCTTACCCCTTCCCATGGTCATGCGGAGAGTGGAGCAGTGAAGAAGAAGAGAAAGAAGAAAGCTAACGATCAAGAGCAAGTGAAGTAAACAACCACGACAAACGAACTATTTAAAGGGGCCAAAGGGTGACCGTTCAGTTCCTACCCCGCTCGCCGAACAGTCGCAAGAATTCAATAAGCAATTCAAGCCGCCTGAAAATAAGTCAGGCAACCGGCGCCGTTTCGCGTAACACGACACCGATTGGACCTGAGTCAACTGCTTAGGCAAATGATTACACCTCTCCATCACATCAAGTTACTACTTCAGGACAACACGATAAACACTCTGCGTACTAAGACACCCATTAGGCACACCGATTAGGTGTGTCGCCCAGAATTTTCAAGACCTCATGAAGGAACAATATCTACAAAATATACGCAATGAATGTACCACGACAAAAGGAGGAGGTCGGCTGAGACGGGAGGAAGTCCAAATGTGGTTACCGAAGCGCAAGTCCAATCAACAGAAGCATTGAAGCACATAGCAGGGTGATGTCCAGCCGAAGGCCATTTGTCTCAACTAGCCAGATGTCCATCCTGTCACCGATCAAATTGATTTCAGACCTAACAAGGCATGGACATATGGCGTCGTCGCTTGGTTATTCAGAAAATGCTGATTTCAAAAGCACAAAATGAAGACCTTTAAATGGATTATTTATAAAATCCACTCAAAGCTCGGGGGCTACACCCATTGGGTGCACGTTTGGTGCACCCAATAGAATTACAGTACTCTAAAGTCGAAATGCTAATCTCAAAAGCATGAAAATGAAGACCTTTGAATGGATTATTTCTTAAAATTCACTCAAAGCTCGGGGGCTACACCTAGAACTACAGTACTCTTAAGTTCGAAATGCTGATCTCAAAAGCATGAAAATGAAGACATTTGGATGGATTATTTCTAAAAATCCACTCAAAGCTTGGGGGCTACACCTAATGGGTGCACCTTCGGTGCATCCAACAGCAAAACAGAAACCAGTCCACACAACAAACCCATAGGCCAGACCAAGAATCTTTGGGCTGGTTATTTCAAAATCAATTCAAAGATTGGGGGCTTGTGAGGGACAGATATCCCCCGGGTCCACTAGAAGGCGAAAGATCCTTGCGCGGGCAACGAGCCAGTTACCCCGCAAGGCCATCTCGTCGTGGACCGGACAAAGACAATGAGTGGAATGGGCCGACCCGAGAAGACAATGGACTTGAGCCCAGATTGTCCATCGGATCGTGCACTACACCAAGAAACCGTCCAACTTTCCCGCGCCTGGCACCCTCGGATGTCGGGATGGTTCAGGGAAGAGTCGACGAGTTTTTCTGAAGATTGGTTAAGTCGGTTCGCTATTAGTTAGGAGATATACTGGAAGAACGTCACCACCGTGTACGTAGGGAGTGCCCCACGGTCGTGTATATAAGGCCCAGGGGGAACCTCATCATTTTCATCTATCTCATATTAGCCCTTCTCCATTCAGGAGATACCACTTGTAACCCACCACACATACAGACCCATCCTAGGAAGTAGGATATTACGCCTCTCAAAGCGGCTCGAACTTGCAGAAAATCGCCTGTCTCTCTCTTTCTTGTGCACCTAGCATGAACCATTAAGCTACAATCAACAACACTGTCCTACCCAAAAGCACCAGCAAGAGTATTCCTAGGTGTGCGGTTGGACACTAAACACCGACAACAACTGTGCGTCGTTGCTACGATGAGTGTTGTGGTTTACATCGGTTTGGGTTAGCTGGCAAGTACGTTGTTGATGGTCATGTTTCGGCTGCTGTTGTTGTTCTGCTCGCATCAAGCATGTCCACTCTGTGTTTGTTTTTTTCTATTTTCTTTATGTTGCTGAAGTTTCTTGCGGCATTGTGCTAGCAGCTGTTTTGTAATATGTGGTCTTCCACAACACTATGTAAAGGTTTTTTCCTCGTTTTCCTTACAAACAAGGTCCATGAAGCGTGGCTCAGTCATGCTAGAATCAATGACATTCAGGTAGTAGCCTCTCCCTCTGTTGACAGTAAAAAACTTTAATCGGTAGTGATATAGTGTCTCGGCATATATCTTGGATCGACAGTGTTAATAACTTTTACTAAAAATCATTAGTAACTAAATTATATTTGAATTTTCAATAATAACCAACAGTAAAAAAAATATTAGATTCATAAGCAATCGATACTAATGAAATGTCAGCTGTATACTAGTGTCCAAGAGACCCTGCTAAGGGACGGAGTGATAATTATTGTTCTGTAAGACGTAGTGCAGGGCAATAGCGCAGACGCATGCATATGTCCTCTAGTGCCGACACACCAAGAGACAAAAGCTAGGAGGCGGTCCATGGATGCTCAGCCTGCTGTCTGCTGAAGCCATCTCAGCTATAGGTACCTCTGTTGCTATAGGTACGTACGTCGACTGGCCAATGCTCAGCTCCTTGTTTTAGGATCTAGCACATTACCTTTCTCTGCCAGAGGTAAAAAAAAACCGGGCATGCATACAGTTAACTAAGGAAACATATCCTGTTGCAACCATACAATCAAGTGGCCCGGTGTATCCCATTAAAATCCAACAATAACTACTATTTTATGTGGAATAAGTTAAATATAAAATAGCTACTAGGTTTAAAGTGGAAGAGGTTGTCGTCACAGAAAACCTACAATCGATCGTTCGGACAGCGAAAACTGATTGTGACTCTAGTTATGAGGGTTTTAGGGCGTGTTTGAATGCACTAGAGCTAATAGTTATTGGTTAAAAAAATTTCTAGTAAAATTAGCTAGTTAACAAATATCTAGCAAACTATTAGCTAATTTACTAAAAATAGCTATCAGTTGAACTATTAGATAGACTGTTTGGATGCCGTCAGCTAATTTTAGTAGCTAACTATTATCTCTTCAAACACCCCCTTAGATGTGCCACTTGGCCTGACCTACTGTAAGGAAAATGGACCCCAGGCCATTTGGCTAATTGAGTTTTGGCGTTTGATAAACAACACAATCCGTGAACTAATAAGTTTTCTAGTGTTTGTGTTTGTAGTTCACAGGATGCGAAGAGAATTGGACCAAGGCAATGAGGATGCAACACCTCAAAAGAAGACATAAAAAGATGAATAGGAGTCCAATACTCAAGAACAAAGAAGCCCGAAGAAATCAGCGAAGAAATCCAAGATGAGGGCTGTCAGCCAGCGCCTGGTGGCGCACCGGACATTGGTGTCCGGTGTGCACCGGACTGTCCGGTGTGGCACCGGACAGTCTACGCAGAGAGGCCGCAGACAGGCGCTCTCTAGCTGTAGCACCGGACTGTCCGGTGTGCACCGGACTGTCCGGTGTGCCAACGGGCAGACGGCAACGGTCGGATCCAACGGTCGACTGCTACAGGCGCCAACGGTCGGCTGACGTGGCGTGCACCGGGCATCTATTGTGCAGTGTCCGGTGGTGCACCGAACTGTCCGGTGCACCCGACGACAGAAAGCTGCTGCTTTCTGTCCAACGGCTAGTTAGGGTGTGGAGGCTATAAATACCACCCCAACCGGCCATTCTCAGGTGTGAGAGCCCAAGCAACATACCAAGACACATAGTGCATATTTCCAAGAGCTCAAACACCCAAGTGCTTAATAGAATCACTCGGTGATTAGCGTAGGTGCTTTGCGAAGTGCTTAGGTTAGTTAGACCGCTTTAGCGCTTGCTCTAGGTGAACCCTAGTTAGTTGAGTGAGTTTTGTAAAACCACACAACCCCTCGGCTCTTGCGTGAGTCGTTGTAATTATACCGAGTGGGGCGAGAGTCTTGCGAGACCGTGACAACCGCGTTTGTGTCACGGCCGCCACCGTGTACCGGAGGGAACGAGGCCCGCGGCGTTTCGGCCGGAAGCTCGATAGTGGAGACGGCGGGGAGCGTCCGAGAGGAGCCGGAAGCGGAGCACCACTTGTGCGTGGAGAAGGCCCGTGGCTCTCTACGGAGTTACTCGACCGTGGTGCTTGGCCCTCGCGTGGGCTTCCCTTTGCGTAGGGGCACCAACGAGGATTAGTCGGGACCTTGCGCGGTTCCGGATACCTCGGTAAAAATACCGGCGTCATCCACGAGAGTTTGCTTCTCTACTTAGCTCTTTACATTCCGCATTTATATTAAGCATTTAAGTTTCAATCTTGTAGTCATACTTATTTAGTGTAGATTGAAACTTAGTCTTTGCGGTAGAGATAGCAACACTTAGACAAAACCTAGTTTGCACATTCTAGTTTTGATTATTTGCATAGGTTTTGCTCTAGGGATTTAATTGTGGCCTAGTTTAGTAAAAGTTTTAGTAGTCCTAATTCACCCCCCCCCCCTCTTAGGCGTCACCCGTTTCCTACAAGTGGTATCAAAGCCCGGTTTGGCTCATTCGAAACGCTTTAGCTTCGCCGCTAAAAGAGCCGACGCTTTTTAGAGGAAGGGATGGATACCCATAGGCCACCACACTTCGACGGCACTAACTTCCCATATTATAGTGCTAGAATGGCTTGTTACCTAGAGGCCGTTGATCTAGGTGTTTGGAGAGTCACTCGTGACGGGATGAAACCCCTCAAGAATCCCGAGAAACCCACCACGAGTGAAGAAAAAGAAATTCATTTAAATGCTAGAGCCAAAAATTGCTTGTATGAATCTCTTAGCATGGATATTTTTAATCAAGTATTTACCTTGAAAACTGCTAATGAGATTTGGCTAAAATTGCATGAGCTCCATGACGGCACATCCAATGTCCGTGAGCAAAAACATTGCCTAGTGTTAAATGAGTATAATTCTTTTGCCATGAAAGATGATGAGCTTGTTAGAGACATATATTCTCGTTTGAATCTAATAATCAATGAGCTCAACTCTATTGGCATTAATAAGCTAGGTGATGCGGACATTGTGAGGAAGATTATCTCCCTGCTACCACAACAAAGATATGGGAGCATCATCACCATCCTTCACAACATGGAGGACTTAAGCAACATGACCTCGACCATTGTGATTGGGAAAATCGCGGCCTTTGAGATGTCGCGAAAAATGAGTCGGGGAGAGGAGCCAACTTCCTCAAGACCATATGCTTTTGCATGTGATGAAAGGAAGGGCAAAAAGAAGGCTCCCACTCCAAGTTCCTCAAGTGAAGAAGAGGAAGAAGAAGAAAGTGATGATGATGAAGATAATCAACCATGCACATCATCCTCCGAGGACGAAGAAACAATCCGACGCGTCGGAAAGGTAATGGGGATGATCCGCAAGATTAATCTAATGGGTGTGCCCCTGCAGGTCGAGGATCTTCTCTTTAACATTGATAGGAAAAAGCAAAGGAAGAGAGGATGCTTCGCATGTGGGGAGAAGGGCCACTTCAGGGACAACTGTCCAAATATGGCCAAACCCAAAAAGGAGAGGAGCAAAGGCAAGGCGCTAACAAGTGTTAGAACTTGGGATGATTCTTCAAGTGAAGAAGAACCTCCAAGGACGCGCAGCCAACGGTCCTCGTCACGATCATCACGGTCATCACACAAATGCCTTATGGCAAGAGGTAACAAAAGCATTCCATCCTCTAGTGATGAAAGTAGTAGTGATGATGAAGGTGAGGGAAAGCCCTCTCTAGATGAGCTTGCGGAAGCCGTAGAATTTTTCTAGGATGTTTGCACTAAGCAAAAAGCTCAACTTAAAACTTTGAAAAATAAGTTGGTTAGCTCTCAAAATGATTACAAAGGTTTGCTAGAAAAATTTGAAACTTTTGCAAACTTAAATAGTGAGCTATCAACTAAAATTGAGCTATTAGAATCTAGTGCTCCATCCACTGCTACCGATGATAGCCTTATTAAAAAGAATGAAAAACTTAAGGCTAAGTTAGCTAGCTCCCAAGAAGCTATTGAAAATTTGCTAGAGAAAATGGAAATTCTTAGCATACACAACAATGAGCTAACTACTAAGCTAGAAAACATTGGTAGCACCCCAGCAGCATCTTTAGTTGAAATGCCTGAAATAATTAAGAAAGATGCTTCTACTTCCTGCCTTGATTTAATTGATGATTCTAACCCCTGCAACCAAGTCGTTGTTGAGAATATTGTTGTAGAGACATGTACGGATGAGGTTGCAAAGGAAAATGAACAATTAAAGCAAGAAGTGGCTCGCCTTGGCAAGGCTTTGTATGACAAGAAAGGCAAAGCCAAACAAATCCAACCTCCACAGGATAACACCACTGCGGGAGTGAACAAGCCTATGGAGGGAGAAACTGTGATTTGTAGGCTATGCCACAAGGAAGGCCACAAGTCTTTCCAATGCAAGGCGATGACCGGGGATAAACAAAGACAAAAGCTCAAGCAAAAGCCATCAAGCAAAATCTCCAACATCTACATCAAAAAGGTGAACAAAAAGGATGCTACACCATATTTGATCAAGAAGAAAAAGAACGGAAAGGTGATAGCAATCAAGGCCAACAAGCAAGCCAACAAAGGAAAGTGGGCCAAACGCATCTGGGTGCCAAAGGAGATAATTTCAACCATGAAAAGCACCAAGAAGGTTTGGATCCCGAAAGGGAAGTGAGTGGACCGAAGGTCATTCGGGAAATTTGGAGACTTGGCAAAATTGGGATGTATCTCATGGGATACATCATATTGGATCAAGTTTTTTGCCAAGTGGGTTAGTGAAAATTTTGGACCCAAATTTCCCACCCATGACTAAGGTAGCTAGTTTTATTGTATTCTTCGTTTTTAGATATGCGTATCTATTTACCGTCTATCTAAGTTTACCTCTCTTGCCTAGTATTACATTTGTTATGTACTTTTGTTTAAAATCATGCATACTAGGTAAATCACATGGTAGGATTGCTTGCTTTCAATTCATATACTTAAGCAAACCTACATGGTTTAAAATGTTTATTTAAGCACGGCACATAGCTTTTATATCACTCCATAGTAAATGATGCAATAATTGAAAATTTTGATTTATACAAGTTGTATCATTTAACTTATATGTGCCAAGGTTAGGATTGTAGATAATTTGCCCCTCTTGATATCAAATCAAAGTGCATTTCTCCTACAAGTATTCAAAACTTGTATGCACACCTTTAGGGGGAGGTTACTCTATAATCTAACACCTTGAGACTAACATCTTTTCAAGTCTATTTCATGTGACAGTCTCATTGTAAGGAAAATGAAGTCCCTGGAGAAAGACAACAATCTTCCACTGCAAAATCTCCAAGAAATCTCATGTCTCTCAAGCTCACCATTGACTTTCAATTGGTATCTTTTGAGACTACTTTCAGTATCATTTACATGTCTTCTCCAAAATTTGATTAGACTATATTTCATATCATATGCTTCCATGTTGCAAAAATGCATAAGTAGTTAACTCATATTCTGTTACCTATGCATAAGGGAAGTTAGTCTTTTCAAATCATGTCTTGCACCTCTAATTTTCACATGCTTTTTCCTAAGTAGAGGATCTCTGTTAGGGGGAGTATTTCTTCATCTCTAAAGGGGGAGAAAAATTCTTTCTAAAGGAGACAACTCATTTAGGGGGAGTAATCTTTTGAGAACTCTTTCAAGTGGTATCATTCACATAGTTTAATGTCCTTCTAGTGATATCATTTGATACAATTCTTGTCGAGGGCAAGCTTTTATTTTCTTCCTACATGCTTTTAATGTCTTCCTTTTCGGTGGTTGATGCCAAAGGGGGAGAAGTTTACGGACCAAAGCAATGAAAACTATATCAAACACCAAACACCACCAATTTAAAATTTTATATCTCCAAATGACTTTTTCAAGTGGTTTTGGTTATTTGGTCCAAAAATAGGAAGTAAGTGAATTATGGAGTTAGGGGGAGGCTTAAGTCCATAATATCACATTGTGGGGACAATCATGCATCTTAGCAAGTAGATTGCATATTTTCACTCAAATACTTGTATTATTTGCTTGCTTTGGTTGTGTTGTCATCAATCACCAAAAAGGGGGAGATTGTAAGGAAAATGGACCCCGGGCCATTTGGCTAATTGAGTTTTGGCGTTTGATGAACAACACAATCCGTGAACTAATAAGTTTTCTAGTGTTTGTGTTTGTAATTCACAGGATGCGAAGAGAATTGGACCAAGGCAATGAGGATGCAACACCTCAAAAGAAGACATAAAAATATGCATAGGAGTCCAATACTCAAGAACAAAGAAGCCCGAAGAAATCAGCGAAGAAATCCAAGATGAGGGCTGTCAGCCAGTGCCTGGTGGCGCACCGGACATTGGTGTCCGATGTGCACCGGACTGTCCGGTGTGGCACCGGACAGTCTACGCAGAGAGGCCGCAGACAGGCGCTCTCTGGCTGTAGCACCGGACTGTCCGGTGTGCCAACGGGCAGACGGCAACGGTCGGATCCAACGGTCGACTGCTACAGGCGCCAACGGTCGGCTGACGTGGCGTGCACCGGACATCTACTGTGCAGTGTCCGGTGGTGCACCGGACTGTCCGGTGCACCCGACGACAGAAAGCTGCTGCTTTCTGTCCAACGGCTAGTTAGGGTGTGGAGGCTATAAATACCACCCCAACCGGCCATTCTCAGGTGTGAGAGCCCAAGCAACATACCAAGACACATAGTGCATATTTCCAAGAGCTCAAACACCCAAGTGCTTAATAGAATCACTCGGTGATTAGCGTAGGTGCTTTGCGAAGTGCTTAGGTTAGTTAGACCGCTTTAGCGCTTGCTCTAGGTGAACCCTAGTTAGTTGAGTGAGTTTTGTAAAACCACACAACCCCTCGGCTCTTGCGTGAGTCGTTGTAATTATACCGAGTGGGGCGAGAGTCTTGTGAGACCGTGACAACCGCGTTTGTGTCACGGCCGCCACCGTGTACCGGAGGGAACGAGGCCCGCGGCGTTTCGGCCGGAAGCTCGATAGTGGAGACGGCGGGGAGCGTCCGAGAGGAGCCGGAAGCGGAGCACCACTTGCGCGTGGAGAAGGCACGTGGCTCTCTACGGAGTTACTCGACCGTGGTGCTTGGCCCTCGCGTGGGCTTCCCTTTGCGTAGGGGCACCAACGAGGATTAGTCGGGACCTTGCGCGGTTCCGGATACCTCGGTAAAAATACCGGCGTCATCCACGAGAGTTTGCTTCTCTACTTAGCTCTTTACATTCCGCATTTATATTAAGCATTTAAGTTTCAATCTTGTAGTCATACTTATTTAGTGTAGATTGAAACTTAGCCTTTGCGGTAGAGATAGCAACACTTAGACAAAACCTAGTTTGCACATTCTAGTTTTGATTATTTGCATAGGTTTTGCTCTAGGGATTTAATTGTGGCTTAGTTTAGTAAAAGTTTTAGTAGTCCTAATTCACCCCCCCCCCCCTCTTAGGCGTCACCCGTTTCCTACACCTACAACCAGAAAGGGCGTGCCGATATAACACACTACTGTTATATGACACAAAACCACTAGGAATATACAAAACATGTCACAAGTTTGAAGATGAATTTGAATTCTTTTTCTTTCAAACATGTGTTTCCAAATTTTTTCCAAACAGAGAAAGTGAGAAAGTTATTTTTCTATATAAACCTCACTATGAAATGAGTTCAAACTTTGCTAAACGGTTTCTCTATGCTATTCTAGATTTCTAGAAAATTTTGAAGTAATTTGGACTTCATTTGGTTTAGATTTAAAAATCAAACTTGAATTCCAATTCTAAAAATAGAAAACAACAAAACAATGCAACGAGCGGACCAAAGGGCATTTAGCCCAACAGTTGTGTGCACGACCACGCTCTCCCTCTCGCTGACGGTCGAGCCCCGCCTATCGGTGCGACAGTGCCATCCCCTCATGCATCATGCCCGAGCCACTGACAATCGAGCCCCGCTTATCATCCCCAACCTCACCCCCTTACCGCCGAACACCGACGAACACACTACCGTTAATATTGCCTCTCCAAAGACGGAGCGCCACTCCCACGCCCATCGTCCAGTAACAGAGATCTCACATCTTCACCATGGACCCTACTCTCCCAAATCCTCCTCGAATGCCCACTCCATAACAACGAGCGGCTTCACCGACATTCAACAACAACCCCAGTCGTGTTGCCCCTGCCATCAATGGCATGGGGATATAAAACCTAACCCCTAGATGCCTTGTTCAGTTGTTCACCTCCATTTGAGCTCCTATCCACCTCAGCCCCATGCTCGTGTCACCAGTGCCATTGTCGCCGCCCTTGAAGCTTCCAGAGACGTTCTGCTTCCACCCAAGCCCTTTCTTTCTTAACTCTAGTGCCACAAGCTTTGTCAATGCTCGAGACATCCACAACACACATTGGGGTGAATTCTATCGGCTTCCACACCTCAGATCGCGATGATCCCGACACCACCGTGCCCCCACCACTGTCGACCGATGTCTCCAGCCACACGTTGCGCAATTAGGTACTAGAACTATCTCACCCTTTTCCTCGTCCAAACACACTTTTACACTAACCTTGATTGCTCACTAGAGTTAACTAGATCTGTCGTGAACACCTAGCTCGCTGGCCATGCCCTCCCTGATGACCCCCTTGCTTTGTTCCGAGCTCATATGGTTTGCCATGGCCAACAGAGGCTTGGTGGCAACCCACAGACCTAGTAAAAACCAGTTTGGTTGTAGCCATCTTCAGCGAGCCATCATCGTGGAGGATGAGCGTTGTCGTGATCCCACATCTGCATAACCCTTCTTTTAATTTGGGTCATCCACGTGTGATCCAACGAGCGAGAATGACAGGTACTGGTCAGACCGACGCTGATAGTGTTTCTTTGCAAAACAACCCCTCGGCTCTCTTGAAATCAACCAACAGTCCAATCCTATTTTAACCAGGGAGTGCATTTATACTTTTAAACACTGTAGTTTATTGATAATTAGAAATATAACCATGTCTGCTTAAAATGAAATAAATTCATAACAAATTTATTTTTAATCCAAATTAAATGATTCTGGTTTCAAGAAAATTGTAAATTTGCATAGAATAATTGTAAAACTATTTTCAAGTCATGTTTTGTGCTTTGTGTATGTGAAGGATATGTCCTAGGGGTACCTTGAATGCTAAGCATGGGGAAATATTATCTAAGGACTCGGGATTGAACTCAGACTCGGATTTGAACTAGAATATTTGAGAACTCACATGGGAGAAAAGATTGGACACTAAGGGGGATAGCCTCATTCGCATAATACAATTGTAACCACTACACCCGAGATATAAGGAGTTGTTAGATAGAGATAGATCCAAGAGATCTAAATAGGCTAAATATATGTTTTCCTTATAACTAACTCCTCCTTTTGATTATAAAAGGAAGGATGAGACATGCCCAGGGGGAGGAATGAATGATAAGCATAGCCACTAGCAAACTGGATGTAGGATATTATCTCCCAACGAGAGCCCAAACTAGTATAAATCTCTTGTGACCTCGTATTCTCTACTTTTAATTCTTCAATCTTACGCACACCCCTCATAAATTCATCAAACACTATCGATAAATCTTTGATAGTTGGCGTGCATGGCAGGGCACGGCATAGGTCATAATAGACTCAATGGCAGTCACTTTCACACAAGGATAGGAGATCACTTTCAAAGACCTCAAGTCTGTTTGGTGATTCATTCAGAAGTCACAGACGAGTGTCATGGTCCATCGCAATCAATGGTATTTTGTTCAGGTCACTACGCTTCATTAGAGACACGGTAGGATAGCTCAGGCTAGATCCTGTTACCATGGAGGCGCTAGTGCTAGCTACTATCTATAATAACATCCTCGATTTCCCCACACCTCGTAGGACTCAGGAATCATCTCGATACCGACAACTAGGACTCAGACTCAGACTTCGAGTTCCTTGGATCTCGACTCATCTTTGTCATCGACGAAGAATGTGAAAACCCTACTCCCAAGGAGGATGAAGTAGATTTAGGAATAAAAAGACAACAAGTCTACAAAGAGTAGCACCAAAGAGGTTGAGAAGCACATGACTAGATCGAGATGGTCAATTTCTTGGGACAATCCATCTATGCCACCCAGTGCAAAATATCATCACGACCAAGTTTACTAGATGGAATCAACTATTTTTTTACCACAAGACAACCCTCGGGCCCTCAAAAGCCTTAAAAGTTTAAAACAGAGGACATCTAAAATTATAGACGTGGGCACTCAACTCACCACAACTAGGTTGGTCTTCAATGGATTAATGCCAAATTTTAAAGAAAAACTAGAAGGAACTTAGTTCTTCTCTTTAGCCTCAGTACATAGCATGCATCGGCTTGGGAAAGACGAAGAAAAGAGGTTCATCATGAAATTGAAGTAATCATGATAGTTCTGATGATGAGCCTAAGCAAATTTATGTAACTGAGCTTGTTTGACCCATTGAGGTTGAACCACATACTTGTTCTTCTTTGCAGCTCACTCGCAAAAATAGGCAAGAAGAAGAAGAAGTGAAGTTTACTTTTTAATGTTGCTAAATGTGACAAGATATTCGACGAGTTGCTTAAGAGCGACAACGTTAAATTGTCTCACACAATTCCCCCTATAGATGTGATAAAGAAGAGAGCATATTGTAAATGGCATAACTCTTTTTCTCATGCTATTAATGATTGTAATGTCTTTCGTGGACAAAAGCAATCATCTATTGATGAAGGCTGGTTAAAATTTCTAGACATACAGTTGGGCAGTCAATCCTTCCCGGTAAACACTTGATGGGAAGAAAGTTCTGGTTCACCAGAAGCGATCAATAAGAACAAGTGTGATAACATTGTCATCGGTAACCCTCATGGGATTTATGAAAACACAAGGACCTTGGCTAGGAAGGTGGTTGTCGAGAAAACTTTAGATGGAAAAGAAGCCCTCAAGATCACCATCAAGTCTATTAGTGTTGGGGGGGTCAAGACAGAACAAGAAACAAGCAGAGCTCTCGTAGCCTGTGTATACCAAACAGTCTAGTGCTTAGTGCCAGACAGTCTAGTGCTGTCAGAGGCAAATCAAAGTCCCATGGGGTGATGGTAGACGGGACCAAGAAGCAGAATGAGGCTAAGGCTTTGGGTGAATTTACTAAATCTGGTCCTACGTTTGATCAGCTTTTTTCTAAGTATGTGAATAAAAAGGTCATTCGGCACAATCGGCCAACAAAACGATCAAAATGTTTCGCAAGAAAGAAACAAACTATGCAAGAGCAAAGGTTGACTAAATCAGCCTGCGAAGTGGCGCAACTAATGTCGCCTGCCCATCAGTCTCTAGGGATGTCATGGCACTTTTCACCCATCTACTCATCGCCAATGTTTTGTCCTGCTCAAGCATGGGAAAGTGCGGCGATGAATCTGTATTACATGTATAGCTCGTTTGATTACTCGGGATAGGGGCACCATAATTTTGTACTTTTTGACAAATTGATCAGATAGTCATGGCCAAAGAAGATGTATCTGAAATGGTTGTCATGCATTGGAGTTCTATTAAATGACTATGTTGTTTGGATTAAAGAAAATAGATCGTGACTTGCATCGAGCTAAGTTTTTATTTCGGGAGCAAGGTGACTTGTAAATATATTGTTTCTTAAAAGACGCTAGCGGTATATGTGTTTTTGGTTTGCGACCTCCACCAAAAGGCAGGGGCATGCGTTGAACACCTAATTTTGCAGCATTGAACCATGCAGACGATCCGGAATAATAGCCCGGACAGTCTGTGCCCATTCCCTATACGTTTTGGCTTGTTAGCCCGGACGATTCGCACCTCGGGCGGTCTAGCATGCTAGACAGGATGGTCTAGGATTAGATTAGTTCAGGTCGGAGTCCTGATTTGTTGTGTTATCTTCTAGATTTATTGTGAGGTCTTGTTGGACTTTGCTAAGGAAAGCGTCCAAACCTCCCCTATAAATATGACTGGGTATGATCGATTGAGAACACAAACAATCTAATCGAATCAATATATTTACCTTTATTGTAGTCATGTACCTTTTTTATCTTTCAACCTTAGAGCTACTCCAACCCCTCTTCTTCCTCTCTTCAGTTCTACATCAACGTGAGGAGTTCTAGGTGGCCTGTCGATTCTACAACAACCCTAGAGTCCATCCTCCCAGATAGGGTCCCTCCCTAGAGTTTGGATCTAAGGTTTACCCGAGAGCTCTCTGCGCCATCGCGCATGGTCCGACACTCTATCGTGGACCGTCCAGCAACCTACCGTGGAAGGTTCGCAAAGCCAACCCCAAGTTCCTGGTCGTCGAGTGCAAGCTATAGGATTCGTTAGTGTTTGGTCTAAAAAACGGCAACAAAAAGGGTATGTACATTTCCCTATATTGGGTCGAGGGCTGGCCCTGGGGATGGGCAGGGTTGGCGGCCGCCCAGGGCCCCCGAAGGGTATGGGCCCCTAAATTTGTATTAAGTGTAAGTATAAAATATATACTATAGATATTTAGCAATTGGTCATAGTTGAGACATTGTTCGGTAGTCCTTTCGCTAGCTGTAGCTTGTTGGGAATATGATAAACGAATCGATGAGCCTACTGCAGTCAGTCACAGAGAACACAAATCTCAAACTCGATCTCATTAATATATTCTATATAGGATTTTAAAGTTAGAATTTTTTTATCCCAAACTCTTATTGTACTTTGGCACCAAGTGAGTAAAAAGGGCAAGATAAGATATTTTCGAATGAGTTTTATCTGCTACATGATTTTTTGAGAATATCGTAGAGATGGATTGTTATACTAATGTCTCTATTGCATACTGAATCTAAGTGACGGTTCCATTTGCAAAAAAAACATTTAAAACTAAAATTATTGAAAAACTATTCGTGATCAACAACCATGTTTTTAAAAATTTATATATATAAATATATATTACATGCATATATATAGAGAGAGAACGATAAGAGCAGCCTCTAAAGTTGGGTTTGGTTGAGGGCCCCTAAAATGCCACCACCGCGGCTGATTGGGTCTCGGCTGCGACGACAAGTAAGAGTGCTGGAAAGACCTCACCTGATTGGTTGACATTTGACACTATTATCGTTTTTGGTAGTACCTGCGTGCCCCGGGCGGTTCGACATTGGTGCGTGCATGCATGCAGGCATGCCTGTAAACGCTGTCTGAGGGCTGAGGCTGTGCACGCACACAGACACAGACACAGACACAGGTAGCTGAGTCGTAAAAGCCCGCTGCATGCCCTGCTTTGTACGAGCGCCTGATCTCCGTTGATCTTTCATCGGCCGGCCCTGCCATGTTCCCTGTCGTTTGTTTCAGCTCTCTCTCTCTCTCTTTCTCTGATCTCTGACCACCATTTTTTGGCTGCATATATAATTACGCTACACGCAGGCTGCAGGCTACTAGCGGCTAGCTATCGCGCACCACCGGACGAGGCGTACCGTACCACCCTGCCGCCTTTTGACAAAAGCAGTCCAAGGGCAGTGTTCTCGTATGAGATGAAAATTGTGCTGTTAGCTTGCATATATATGTGGTCTTTCGACGCATGCATGAACGTACTGCACTATCGTCTGGCGGTAATGGTATGCCGCCGCGCGCACCACTGCATGCCTTCTCTCGCTGCCACTGCCACCGCCACGGCGCCACCCGGTCTGAATCCTACAGTGCTGCTGGCTAGAAGAAGCGCTTGCATGCATTTCGACGGGCCACGGACTCGATCGAGAGGCCATTGGCCATATTGCTCCGTGCTGCCTCCCCTCCACTGCCGCTGGCGATAACGTTAAACAAGGCAAGCAACAATGTGGCGAAAGCCACGCGACGACGCTGCCAGGTTGAACGTTCTATCGAGATATCATCCCGTTCACAAATATATGACAACGTTATTTTTTAACTTTAATTACTCGTCTTATTTAAAATATTTATTTAAAAATGTAAAAATTTAAATTAACCACAAACTACTTTAAATAATAAAACAAAACACAAAATAAATAAATAATAATTTATTTTTTTTAATAAGTTAAGTGGTTAAATTTTTTTTAAATCAACAGTGTCATATATTTATGAACGGAGAGTATATGCGAGAGAGTAGAGCAGCATGCATGTAATATGTAATAAAAATGTACTATGTTTTTTAGCCCTATATAGAGAGTACGTGGATGGACCGGCCGGACGAGAAAATGCACTGTATTTTTTTTTGGCCAAAAGTTGTTCGTGCAAGCTAGGGAGCTAGCGTCGTCGTATAGCATATTTTATATATGCATGCGATATATACATATACTAAATCCTCTAGCTGCTGGACATTATTTTCGATGCTAACGGGTTGGAGTACCGCCACAAAAAAAAAAATTAGCGAAATGATGGTGAAGCGGTGGCCGGCATGCTTAAAACGCGCGGCGGCTAGCGCCATGCTATATATAATTAATACTACGTGGTTGCATGCATGAACCGAATGCATCAGGACGTTCTAGCTAGTAGTCATTTTATTAGATCTTCGCATGCATATTTTTATACACTACACACAAAAAAAAATGGAGCGACCAAAAGTTTGGCGGGGTTCGTGGCGCCGTGGCGAGCTAGACTTGACCTTGAAGTCTCACCACGGCGCGCGCGCGCGCGCGCGTGGGCGGGGGAATTTTTAGACCAGCAAAATTGACCACCTCAACGTTAGTGTTTGTTTTTAATTTAAATTTGCGTCCCAAAACGTGCAATAATCAGGAGGTCGGGGAGAGAAGCCGTACGACCACATGCATGCATCCAATCGGCGGACTACTTCATGCGTCACCGGCCTGTACGTGCAAGATAGCTCAACTGGCTAATCAGTACTCTAATAATAATCAACTTGAGACTGATTGGATAAAATCAACAGGAAACACATGCATATGGTTCAATTAGGCACACACGGACGTACTATTCTAAGCATTAAAGAAACATCACACTCGTGGACATCGATAATAGGTCCTTAGGCCGTATACAACCTTGAGACGGTGGTTCAGTTTTTTCTAAGTATAATAGACAATTAAAAAATTGTATCATAGAACACCGAGTCTTTAGATCATAAATGTATTTTAAGAGACAATATATATGGAGAGTTATGCAGATGGACTCTTCGCGAAGCCACATGCCACCCACAGCCTCTGTGTGGTGCATGCAACTGTCTCTATAGCCATTGAAAGGATCAAGATGGCTAAGAGAGGGGGTGTATTAGGCCATTCTAAAATTTCTTGCACAAATTAAATCTTACTAGATATAGCCCATTTCACCCCTTGTGCCTAAGAATGTTATCTATTTAACAGTTTTGCATCCTAGGATCCAACACTATTCTAGCATAGCAATTCTAATAATGTAAATATGAGAATTGAATTGTTCAAATGTAAAATTGCAATATAAAGAAGGGTTAGAAAGTCAGTGATGTTTTCTAGAGGTATGGAAGATCCTACACTCCCTGTTGAAGCACCTGCACGATATTGCTACTCCCACTTGATCCACATAACCTTTTTTAAACTCAAACTATTTAAAGTTTAATCAAAATTATATAGAAAGTATATATGTATTCCAAACTGTAAGGCGTACGTTCTAGTTAGTTAGTATATAGCTTTTTACTATATATCACTAGTACAGATAAGCTCTATACTGACGGTCCTAAACATATTTACAGTGACGTTTTTCGTAACCGTCAGTGCTAGAGGTCAGTAGAAATCACCATTTTTACAGGCGGGTAACTGAAGACCGCCAGTGAAAATCGATTTTCACTGGCGGTCGACGTAATAAAACCGCCAGTGAAAATCGATTTTCACTGGCGGTCGACGTAATAAAACCGCCAGTGCAAATCGTTTCCAGAAAACATAAAACAGATTTTAAAAATAGTAAAAAAAATTTATTTGTATTAGGACCACCCCACCTGCCCGTCTCCGTCGCAAGTCGCGGCATTTTTCGCGCAAAATTCGCGCGCTACGCGGTTGTGAGGAATCGAACCATAGACCTCACCCTCGCGCGTACCCTCCACTACCACTCCGTCTATGACATGACTTGTGTCTAGTTTGTAGTTGTTTTCTCCACATATTACAACCATGTGAGTGTAAATTGCTTATTTGAGACCCTAAACGAATTCAAATAAAAAAGTTGTCAACTACAAAGATAAATAACTTTTGAAGTTCTACAACTTTTATTTTGACACTTTTTTCATCCGAGGTAGTTTGCAAAATTTGAATTTTAAATTTGCCATACTTAGATTCAATTTTTGAGAACCGAAATGAGTTCAAATAAAAAAGTTGTCAACTACAAAGTTTCATAACTTTTAGAGATCTACAACTTTTATTTTAGTGGTTTTATCATACGAGGTCGTTTGAAAAACTCGAAAAATTAAGGATAAAAATGATTTCTAGTGGCGGTTCCTTAAGAAAACCGCCACTAGAAATCGTATTTCTACTGGCGGTTCCTTAAGAAAACCGCCACTACAAATCATGGATTTCTACTGGCGGTTTTCTTAAGGAACCGCCACTAGAAATACGATTTCTAGTGGCGGTTTTCTTAAGGAACCGCCACTAGAAATAGCACAGTCGGTGGATAACCAGATCCGTCTGTAAAAATATATGGGTGCCGCAGGCTTTGAGCCTTTTTGTACTAGTGTATCTATATATATTAGATACGTAATAAAAAAATTATGCACGTATAAAAGTCATATAGGTTACAATTTAGAACAAAATTTATGTTGTAAAATAGTACTTCCTTTGTTTTTTTTATTTATCGTGTTTTAGTTAAAAATAAAGTAGCAAGCGATAGTACTTTCTATAAAGTAGTATCATCCTTTTTACGGCCGGTTTTCACGCTGGATCCTACAATGCTTAACTATTTTGGGACAGAGCCCAAGAGGGCTGTACCTACCACTGCATATGATGGTACCGTCTGTGATGTTTCTATATATATATACTATCATCGAATAATAGCAGGCCGGAGGTACCTGCGTTGCAACAGCTCCAGCATAAAATAACAAATTAAGATACTCCCCTGCTATAGAAGTGTTTGAACCGTAATAGATTTAATAGTTGGTTGGCTAAAAAATACTGGTAGAATTAGCTGGCTAACATATAGCTAGCTAATTATTAACTAATTTATTAAAAATAGCTAATAGCTGAACTATTAGTTAGAGTGTTTGAATGTCTCTAAATAATTTTAGCGCTAATTAATTATTAGCTCTGGTATATTCAAATATACCATGTGTAAAGAACTGGCATTGTATTATTAGAGCTATAGCATCAGTGTACGGTTGTGTTTGTGTGAAAGAAAACATGCATGCACGACGTAACAGAAACAGCTGCAGGCCGACTTGTTCCTCTGATAGCAGATAGATCGGACCGAGCAAGCTGGGCGGGTATAGAGAGAGAGAGATGGAATGGACCTGTCTCGTTCTCTAGCTTGTTGGCAATTAACAGGGACAAGTTGCATCGCAAAAGGGCGCGAGTACTACGGAAAGGGGCATCCACACTATACATGTCCAAACGTGCCGCCCGGCCTGACCCGGCCTGGGCATGTACTCGGCCCGGCCCGATTGAGGCGTGCCTGGCACGGCACGGGCAGACTTCGGGTCGTGCCGGGCTAACCCGGCGTGCCGGACCCTCGGCCCAGGCATGGCCCGATAGGTATTCGGGCGGGCCGGGCCGTACCATTGTACTGGTCAGCTCAGTGGTACAGGGCCCGGCCTGGCCCGAAAATCACAGAAAATCACATATATAATTATATAACAGAATTTACAATAAACACAAAAGACGACACAAGAAATATATTATTGAGCTGTTCGTGCAATGCTGCCTCATTAAAAACCTTCCTAGGTAAAAACTCACACCTCGTGAGAAAACCCTATGTCGGTGTTTCGAGACAGGGGGGTCCCAAAGCCGACGAGTGAGTGTGCTGCGTGCCCCAGCCCAGATGGGTCGAGCGCGTGGGCGAGCGCGAAGGGGGGAGAGGCGAGGTGGCCGGAGTCGAGCGTGAGAGAGGTGTAAGTCCCGCGGCCTTCGTGTTCGTCCCGCGCCCAGGTCAGGTGCGCTTGCAGTAGGGGGGTTACAAGCGTCCACGCGGGTGAGGGAAGCGAGCGGCCCCAAGAGAGCGCCTGTCCCGTCCTCGGTCCCGCGCGGCCAACCTTCTCTGAGAAGGCTCTGGTCCTTCCTTTTATAGTCGTAAGGAGAGGATCCAGGTGTACAATGGGGATGTAGCAGAGTGCTACGTGTCTAGCGGAGGGAGAGCTAGCGCCCTAGGTACATGCCAATGTGGCAGCCGGAGAGATCTGGGCACCCTGCTGGCGTGATGTCGTGGCTGTCGGAGGTGCGGCGGAGCCTGATGGAGGGACAGCTGTTGGAGCGGTCGAGTCCCTGCTGACGTTGTCCTGCTTCCGTAAGAGAGCCGGGGGCCGCCGTCGTCACAGAGCTTGCGGAGCGCCATCATTGCCCCTCCGGCGGAGCTGGCCGGATGAGACGCCGGTCTTGTTCTCCGTGACCCGAGTCGATTCGGGGTAGGATGATGATGGCGCCTCCTGTTGACGTGGCGGTCTATGCCCTAGGCAGGGCGACGTGGGGGTTCCTCCGAAGCCGAGGTTGAGTTTGTCTTTTGTTGCCGTGACCGAGCCCGAGCCAAGGGGTCGGGCGAGGCGGAAGTCGTTCGGCCGAGGCCAGGGCGGAGTCCGAGCCCTGGGGTCGGGCGAAGCGGAGTTTCGTCGTCTTCCGGGTGCTAGCCCGAGTCCGAGCCCTGGGGTCGGGCGGAGCGGAGTTCGCCGTCTTCCGGGTCTTAGCCCGAGTCCGAGCCCTGGGGTCGGGCGGAGCGGAGTTCGCCGTCTTCCGGGTCTTAGCCCGAGTCCGAGCCCTGGGGTCGGGCGGAGCGGAGTTCGCCGTGGCGCCTTTGGCAAGGCCTGACTGTCTGTCAGACTCACTCTGTCGAGCGGCACTGCAGTCGGAGTGGCGCAGGCGGCGCTGTCCTTCTGTCAGACTGGCCAGTGGAGCAGTGGAGTGACGGCGGTCACTTCGGCTCTGCCGGGGGCGCGTGTCAGGATAGAGGTGTCAGGCCACCTTTGCGTTAAATGCCCCTGCAATTTGGTCAGTCGGTGCGGCGATTTAGTCAAGGTTGCTTCTGAGCGAAGCCAAGGCCTCGGGCAAGCCGGTGATGTGTCCGCCATAAAAAGGGGGCCTCGGGCGAGACGGAAGTCTCTCGAGGTCGGCTGCCTTTGGCCGAGGCTAGGCTCGGGTGAAGCGTGATCGAGTCACTCGTGTGGACTGATCCCTGACTTAATCGTACCCATCAGGCCTTTGCAGCTTTATGCTGATGGGGGTTACCAGCTGAGAATTAGGCGTCTTGAGGGTACCCCTAATTATGGTCCCCGACAGTAGCCCCCGAGCCTCGAAGGGAGTGTTAGCACTCGCTTGGAGGCTTTTGTCGCACTTTTTTGCAAGGGGACCAGCCTTTCTCGGTTGCATTTCGTTCCGGTGGGTGCGTGCGAGCGCACCCGCCGGGTGTAGCCCCCGAGGCCTCGAAGGAGTGGTTACACTCCTTCGAGGTCTTAATACTTCGCTTAACGCTTCGGCTGGTCTGGTCGTTCCCTCATGCGAACTGGCCGTAGCCCGGGTGCACGGTCGGGGCCCAAGCTCTCGGGCTGGTATGTTGACGCTGTCAACGATTTGGCCGGAGCCGGTTTTTGCGAGAGCAGCCCCCGAGCCTCTGCACAGGGCGAGAGGACGATCAGGGACAGACTCGACTTTTTACATACGCCCCTACGTCGCCTTTCCGCAAGGAGGAGGGGGGAGTGCGCCATGTTACCCTCGATGGGCACCGAACATGGTGTCTCCGGTGAGCTGCAAGCGGGTAATCCGAGTGGACGTCTGTGCCCCGTTCGTTGGGGGTCGGCTAGGGGCCCAGAGGCACGCCCAAAAGTACCTGCGGGTGATTTGCCGGACCCGGTCCCCTGGCGACGGGGTCCGAGGGCTCGATGCCTCCCTCCGATGGGATTCCGTTACAAGATCGTTCCCGCTGGTCTCGGAAATGTCCTAGGGTACCTCGGGAGCGCAGCCCGAGCCTTGGTTATGTATCGAACGTACCCCTGGTCATCCCTCGCTCGGTGTCTGAGGCGACTGTGAACCCTTTGGGGGCCAGCCTTCGAACCCCTGATCAGTAATGGGCGCGGAGCCCGAGTAGCCTGAGGCGGCCATGGAGCCCTTCGGGGGGCTGGCCTTCGAACCCCTGACCAGTAGTGGGTGTCGGGCCCACGCGATCTGAGGCGACCGTTGAACCCTTCGGAGGGCCAGCCTTCGAACCCCTGATCAGTAATGGGGGGCTCGGAGCCCGGTTCCTTCGCGGAGAAGGATCCCTCTCGGGGTATCCCCCTTTCCCGGTCCCTGTTGCAAGAGATAGAGAAAGAGGAAAACGGAAAAGGATACGAAATCGGACGACGTGGCGTACCTTTTCTGACGCGGTTATTACGGCGAAGGTGAGGCGTCGCGCGCTCCTCCTGCCAGAGACGCCGCGTGTCCCGCCGCGGAATTAATGCGACGGGGCGAGTGGTTGGCGAGGCGGCCGTTGCGCGCGTGCGATCCGTTCGAGGAACGGGTCACGGGTGCACCGTCTCCACGCCGTGAGAGGAGGCTCTCTTGCTGTCTCAGGATGGGACGTGAGCCTGGCTGACGACGTGACCGCTGCGCCCGCCCGCCTGCCACCGCTATTACTGCCGGCCCATTTTCGGTCGCTTTGACCGACGCGCCAGGCTGGCGCTGTTGGGTCGCCTCGAGTCGCGGCATAGGCTCCGCAACCGAAGAGGCGTGATGGTGGCACAAGTGGCGGTGCGGTTGCTTGCATGCAGCAACTGACGCACCGGTTGCTCGACGCGTGGGCCTGGGTTCCCAAGCTGGCGTGTCAGAAGTCGGAGAAGCGCGTCCATCTGGCGCGGTTGCATGCCGCCTGCATGGTTGCCCGCCCCTTCTGCCCGTTGGTCTGGGCGAAAATGGGGGGTCGCCTGTAACTGCCGGACGGTCGTGCGCACCACGCGCGGCGGTTTGGCTTCTTCTGCCCTGAGCCGGCTTGCATGACATGCGGGACCCAGCCCCCGAGTCGCAGGGGAGGGCCTTGGAGCGTGTTGGAGAAGACTCAGCCCGCGGCGTCTGGGGGCGCACGTAGGGAGAGTTGCCTTTAAAAGGAGGGAGACTCCTTTCGTAAGGCAACCATGTCTTCTTTCTCCCTTAAGCGTCGTGTCTTCCCATCTTCCAAGCCCCCGGATGGGGGTATCCGCCGCCTTTCCGCCTCCTCGTTGGAGGATCGCAACTCCAGGGGAGTTGGTACCTCTCAGCCATCGTTCGGCTTCAAGGATTTTCATCACGCAGCCCGGTCGCGCCCCTTCACCGGCGGTCACCCGAGATGGCGACCTCCAGCTTGATGGTGGGGGAAAGCGAGCCGGGCTGCGGCCTCTGCCCCTTCCTCAGCCTCAAGGATTTTCATCACCAAGGCTGGGGAGGGGAGAGTGCCGAGTTGGGGTCGGCCCCTGCGTGGGCGGTGGCCCGCTCCTTCACTCAGTGATGGGGGGAGAAGCGGGCATTGCCCGTGGCGTCCGGCAGCTGCGGCGTGCCTGGTCTTCAGCCGCGAGTGGCTTCGGGGCCACTTGCGGCGCCGGCGTCTGCCACGGCAGCTGGAAGAGGTTCTTCCGCCGGCGCGGCGGCCGGGACCGGCCATGGGCTAACCTCCAACTTCTACGGCCTTCTGCCCGTCCTTGCCTCACGAGTTTTGGCATGGGCGGGGGCCTCCTGGCAGCGGCATCCACCCGGAGGTCAGCGTTGCCGCTGTTCGGCCCCCCGGAGCAGAAGTCGTCGTCGTCGCCGCTGCTGGAGCAGGTGACGGCGCGCCATTCGTCGGCCTTCCGTTGCTCCGCAGGCCTTCCCCCTCGGAGTGGGGTTGTTCGTACCTGCGGAGGGGGAACCGGAGTTCCGTTTGTAATGGCACTTCGAATGCCAGTGTTCTTCGTTCATTGTGGCTGTCGGGGCCTGAACGTGTATGTAATTTTGGCACGGAGCCGTGTTTTTTCCTCATTTTCGAGCATTAAGTCTTGCCTGTTGATTATCTGAACCGCTTTACCAAGCATGAGTTGCCCCATGTCAAGGTGACGGGTGAGGTATCCGTATCCCGGAGGCGTAGGAATCCCTCGGCCCGTTCGGCCTTGTTGTCTGGGGCTCCTCTAGCTTAGTTGAAGAGACCCCTCGGCCGCCCTTCGGTGGACCGAGGCCAGGGGTAGCGATATCAGTATGAACAGAGGCGGAGTTGGCTCGAAAATGGGAACCTGGTCGGCCGGGGCCTAGCCGTGTTGTCCGTCGGCGGAGCCGACGCCGAAGTCGATCAGTCGAGGCCTCGGGTCGGGCTGGCGCCCTTGGAAGCCGGTTGACCGAGGCCCCAGGGGTAACCGGTTGAGTCGCCTGCTCGGGCCGGATTCCCGGAGGAGTCCCTGGACCGCAGCGCCGCCCGAGGCTGGGTCGGGCTTTGCTGAAGACGTCGTCGATGCCGAGGGTGCTACGGCTCCCTTCAGCGTGAAGACCCGAGCCTGCAGGATCAGATCATCTTGTAGCGTGTGCTTTCTGCGGCCGCCGAGGCCAGAAGAACACACCCTCGCCGTGCTTGCGAAGCCGCGTCTTTTTTCCTCTCGTTTCGAGCATCCGGACTCTGTCGGTAACAGGGATGTTTGTGTGAGCGAGAGCTGCTTTTCGCGGAAGGGACGAGTGAGGTATCCGTATCCCAGAGGCGTGGGAATCCCTCGGCTCGGTCGGCCTTGCGGCTTACGCGTACTTTCACCCGTCCATGAGGCCCTGTCGCCGACTTAGTCGAGAAAGCTTGAAGGACTGCTTCGGCAGGAGAGCTTCCGAGCGTGATGACTCGTTCGGTCCACGGAGTCGCTTTATCCGAGCGCAAGTTACTTATCGCAGAAGGTGATGAGTGAGGTATCCGTATCCCGGAGGCGTAGGAGTCCCTCGGCTCGGTCAGCCTTGGCTGCTTACGTGTACCTCGTCGTTTCCAGGACCCGCTTTTCCGAAGTAGTCAGGAAGCACGAAAGAAAATCCTGCTAAAAAGAGATCCTTTTTCGAGGAAAAAATTCGACGCAGAGGGGGTCTCCCCCCTTTTAGCCCCCGAGGGAGGGTCGGGCTTTGCCGAGGCTAGGCCGACCCTTCCTTGACGACTAAACTTTGCGTAGGTGCGAGGTATATAAACAACTTGAAAACATCTTAAGGGTAGAAGCGACGTAGCTGTTTGATGTTCCAAGCGTTGCCGTAGATCTCGCCTTGATTGTTGGCCAGCTTGTATGTTCCGGGCTTCAGAACTTTGGCGATGACGAATGGTCCTTCCCAGGGGGGCGTGAGCTTGTGCCTCCCTCGGGCGTCTTGCCGCAGCCGAAGCACCAGGTCGCCCACCTGGAGTTCTCGGGACCGGACCCCTCGGGCATGGTAGCGTCGCAGGGACTGTTGGTACCGTGCCGAGTGTAGTAAGGCCCTGTCCCGAGCTTCCTCCAGCTGGTCCAGCGATTCCTCTCGGCTAGCTTGGTTGCTTTGTTCGGTGTAGGCCCTCACCCTCGGGGAGCCGTACTCTAGGTCAGTGGGCAAGATAGCTTCAGCCCCGTAGACCAGGAAAAACGGCGCGAAGCCCGTGGCACGACTCGGCGTCGTCCTTAGGCTCCAGACCACCGAGGGGAGTTCCTTCATCCATCGCTTGCCGAACTTGTTGAGGTCGTTGTAGATCCGAGGCTTGAGCCCTTGTAGAATCATGCCATTGGCACGCTCTACTTGCCCATTCGACATGGGATGAGCCACGGCGGCCCAGTCCACCCGGATATGGTGATCCTCGCAAAAATCCAAGAATTTTTTGCCGGTGAACTGGGTGCCGTTGTCGGTGATGATGGAGTTCGGGACCCCGAAGCGATGGATGATGTTGGTGAAGAATGCCACCGCCTGCTCGGACCTGATGCTGTTCAGAGGTCGGACCTCGATCCACTTGGAGAATTTGTCGATGGCGACCAGCAGGTGCGTGTAGCCCCCGGGCGCCTTCTGCAAGGGACCGACGAGGTCCAGACCCCATACAGCGAAGGGCCAGGTGATGGGTATTGTCTGCAGAGCCTGAGCGGGCAGGTGTGTCCGCTTCGCATAGAATTGGCACCCTTCGCAGGTGCGGACAATTCTAGTGGCGTCAGCCACCGCCGTTGGCCAGTAGAAGCCTTGCCGGAAAGCATTTCCGACAAGGGCTCGGGGCGCTGCGTGGTGGCCGCAAGCCCCCGAGTGTACTTCTTGCAGCAGTTCCCGACCTTCGGCGATGGAGATGCACCGCTGGAGGATGCCCGAGGGGCTGCGATGGTAGAGCTCCTCTTCGTCGCCCAGCAAGACGAATGACTTGGCGCGTCGCGCTACCCGCCGAGCCTCGACTTGGTCGAGGGGTAGCTCTCCTCGACGGAGATATTGCAGGTACGGGGCCTGCCAATCTTGATCTGGTGTGGCCCCGCTCTGCCCCCCCTCGACGTTCAGTGCCCTGCCCTCGGGGGTCGAGGGTACCTCGGGCTGGGCCGAGGGTGCCTCGGGCCGAGCCGAGGGTACCTCGGCCTGAGCCGAGGGTACCTCGGGCTCGGGCGTGTCGTCGAGCTTGACGGAGGGTTGATGCAGATCCCGGGAGAAGACGTCCGGGGGGACTGTCGTTCGCCCCGAGGCTATCTTAGCCAGCTCGTCTGTGGTTTCGTTGTAGCGTCGAGCGATGTGGTTGAGCTCGAGCCCGAAGAACTTGTCTTCCAGGCGCCGAACCTCGTCGCAGTAGGCCTCCATCTTCGGGTCGCGGCAGTGGGAGTTCTTCATGACTTGGTCGATGACGAGCTGCGAATCACCGCGAGCGTCGAGGCGTCGGATCCCTAGCTCGATGGCGATCCGCAATCCGTTGACCAGAGCTTCGTACTCGGCCACATTGTTGGACGCCGGGAAGTGGAGGCGCAGCACGTAGCGCAAGTGCTTTCCGAGGGGCGAGATGAAGAGCAGGCCCACGCCGGCCCCCGTCTTCATCAGCGACCCGTCGAAAAACATGGTCCAGAGCTCCGGTTGGATCGGGGTCGTTGGCAGTTGGGTGTCGACCCATTCGGCCACGAAATCCGCCAACACTTGGGACTTGATGGCCTTCCGAGGGGCGAACGAGATCGTTTCGCCCATGATTTCCACCGCCCACTTCGCGATCCTGCCGGAGGCCTCTCGGCACTGGATGATCTCCCCCAGGGGGAAGGATGACACCACAGTCACCGGATGGGACTCGAAGTAGTGTCGCAGCTTCCGCCTTGTCAGGATCACAGCATACAGCAGCTTTTGAACTTGTGGGTAGCGGATCTTAGTCTCGGACAGCACTTCGCTGATGAAGTAGACTGGCCTCTGAACGGGCAATGTATGCCCTTCCTCCTGCCTTTCGACCACAATCGCGGCGCTAACCACCTGAGTGGTTGCGGCGACGTAGACCAAGAGGGCTTCTCCGTCCGCCGGCGGCACCAAGACAGGCGCTTTTGTAAGGAGCGCCTTCAGGTTGCCGAGGGCTTCCTCGGCCTCAGGGGTCCAAGCGAAACATTCGGCCTTCCTTAAGAGGCGGTACAGAGGCAGACCTCTTTCGCCGAGGCGTGAGATGAAGCGGCTCAGGGTCGCGAGGCATCCCATGACCCTCTGTACCCCTTTTAAGTCCTTGATGGGTCCCATGCTGGTGATGGCCGCAATTTTCTCCGGGTTGGCTTCGATGCCTCGCTCGGAGACGATGAACCCTAGGAGCATGCCTCGGGGGACCCCGAAGACACACTTCTCAGGATTAAGCTTGACTCCTTTCGCCTTGAGACACCGGAATGTCACTTCAAGGTCGGAGAGGAGGTCGGAAGCCTTCCGCGTCTTGACTACGATGTCATCGACGTAGGCCTCGACTGTGCGACCGATGTGTTCGCCGAACACATGGTTCATGCACCGCTGGTACGTCGCGCCCGCATTCCTCAAACCGAACGGCATGGTGACATAGCAGTACATGCCGAACGGCGTGATGAAAGAAGTCGCGAGCTGGTCGGACTCTTTCATCCGGATCTGGTGATACCCTGAGTAGGCATCGAGGAAGGACAGGGTTTCGCACCCAGCAGTGGAATCCACGATTTGGTCGATGCGAGGCAGAGGGTAGGGAACCTTCGGACATGCTTTGTTGAGACCAGTGTAGTCTACACACATCCGCCATTTCCCCCCTTTCTTCCTCACAAGCACAGGGTTGGCAAGCCATTCGGGATGGAATACCTCTTTGATGAACCCCGCTGCCATTAGCTTGTGGATCTCTTCGCCAATCACTCTGCGCTTCTCCTCGTCGAATCGGCGCAGAGGCTGCCTGACGGGTCGGGCTCCGGCCCGAATATCCAGCGAGTGCTCGGCGACCTCCCTCGGTATGCCGGGCATGTCCGAGGGACTCCACGCAAAAACGTCGGCGTTTGCGCGGAGAAAGTCGACGAGCACTGCTTCCTATTTGGGGTCGAGCCCGGAACCGATCCGGATCTGCTTGGTGGTGTCGCCACTGGGGTCGAGGGGGACGGCCTTGACCGTCTCCGCTGGCTCGAAGTTGCCGGCATGGCGCTTCACGTCTGGCACCTCCTTGGAGAGGTTCTCCAGGTCGGCGATGAGGGCCTCGGACTCGGCGAGGGCCTCGGCGTACTCCACGCACTCCACGTCGCATTCGAACGCGTGTTTGTACGTGGGGCCGACGGTGATGACCCCGTTGGGGCCCGGCATCTTGAGCTTCAGGTAGGTGTAGTTGGGGACGGCCATGAACTTCGCGTAGCATGGCCTCCCTAGCACGGCGTGGTAGGTTCCTCGGAACCCGACCACTTCGAATGTCAGGGTCTCCCTTCGGAAGTTGGAGGGTGTCCCGAAGCAGACTGGGAGGTCAAGTCGCCCGAGGGGCTGGACGCGCTTCCCAGGGATGATCCCGTGGAAGGGCGCAGCGCCTGCTCGGACGGAGGACGGATCGACGCGCAGGAGCTTGAGGGTCTCGGCGTAGATGATGTTGAGGCAGCTGCCCCCGTCCATCAGGACCTTGGTGAGCCTGACATCGCCGACAACGGGGTCGACGACGAGCGGGTATTTCCCGGGGCTCGGCACATGGTTGGGGTGGTCGGCCTGGTCGAAAGTGATGGGCTTGTCGGACCAGTCTAGGTAGACTGGCGCCGCCACCTTCACCGAGCAGACCTCCCGGCGCTCCTGCTTGCGGTGCCGAGCCGAGGTATTCGCCGCATGCCCTCCATAGATCATGAAGCAGTCGCGGACCTCGGGGAACTCTCCTGCTGGGCGATCTTCGTTCTTGTCGTCGTCGTGGGCCCTGCCACCCTCGGCGGGTGGCCCGGCCCTGTGGAAATGACGCCGAAGCATAACACACTCCTCGAGGGTGTGCTTGACGGGCCCCTGATGGTAGGGGCACGGCTCCTTGAGCATCTTGTCGAAGAGGTTTGCACCTCCGGGGGGGCTTCCGAGGGTTCTTATACTCGGCGGCGGCGACAAGGTCCGCGTCGGCGGCATCGCGTTTCGATTGCGACTTCTTCTTGCCTTTCTTCTTGGCGCCGCGCGGAGCAGACGCCTCGGGAGCTTCTTCCGATGGGCGGCCCTGGGGCTGCTTGTCCTTTCGGAAGATAGCCTCGACCGCCTCCTGGCCAGAGGCGAACTTGGTGGCGATGTCCATCAGCTCGCTCGCCCTGGTGGGGGTTTTGCGACCCAGCTTGCTCACCAGGTCGCGGCAAGTGGTGCCGGCGAGGAACGCGCCGATGACATCCGAGTCGGTGATGTTGGGCAGCTCGGTGCGCTGCTTCGAGAATCGCCGGATGTAGTCCCGGAGCGACTCCCCCGGCTGTTGCCGGCAGCTTCGAAGGTCCCAGGAATTCCTGGGGCGCACGTATGTGCCCTTTTGGTCGATGAGGAGCGACGTAGTCACATCGGGGACTGGTTGCGCCGTCATCTCTGGTTCGAGGGCGACGTCCTGCAGGCTTTCCGCGAGCGCGCCGGCGTCGTCTTCTTGCTCGGGGTCAGCGTGGCGCGGGGGGACGGCGCTTGCCTCCGTCTTGAACGCGAGGTCGACGTCCGACGTGCCTTCCGTCGGGGCGTCGGGGGCGTCGATTCGCTCGACGGCCGACGAAGCGCGGCCTCCCGTCTGGCCTTGACAGCCCCGCCTCCTCCTCCGTTGGCGGGGGAGGGAACGGAGCGAGCCCGAATGTTGCTCTTCCACCACGCGGGGAAGACGTCGTCGATTCCGCCGCCGGCGGGCGGGTTGTCGGCCGCCATTGTCGTAGTCGCGCGGCGGTGGAAGAAGTATCATGTCGTAGCTGCCGTCGAAGGACATGAACTCAAGAGTCCCGAAACGAAGCACCGTCCCGGGCCGGAGAGGTTGCTGGAGACTGCCCATCTGGAGCTTGACGGGGAGCTGTTCGTCAGCACGCAGCAGGCCCCTACCTGGCGCGCCAACTGTCAGCGTTTCGAGACAGGGGGGTCCCAAAGCCGACGAGTGAGTGTGCTGCGTGCCCCAGCCCAGATGGGTCGAGCGCGTGGGCGAGCGCGAAGGGGGGAGAGGCGAGGTGGCCGGAGTCGAGCGTGAGAGAGGTGTAAGTCCCGCGGCCTTCGTGTTCGTCCCGCGCCCAGGTCAGGTGCGCTTGCAGTAGGGGGGTTACAAGCGTCCACGCGGGTGAGGGAAGCGAGCGGCCCCAAGAGAGCGCCTGTCCCGTCCTCGGTCCCGCGCGGCCAACCTTCTCTGAGAAGGCCCTGGTCCTTCCTTTTATAGTCGTAAGGAGAGGATCCAGGTGTACAATGGGGATGTAGCAGAGTGCTACGTGTCTAGCGGAGGGAGAGCTAGCGCCCTAGGTACATGCCAATGTGGCAGCCGGAGAGATCTGGGCACCCTGCTGGCGTGATGTCGTGGCTGTCGGAGGTGCGGCGGAGCCTGATGGAGGGACAGCTGTTGGAGCGGTCGAGTCCCTGCTGACGTTGTCCTGCTTCCGTAAGAGAGCCGGGGGCCGCCGTCGTCACAGAGCTTGCGGAGCGCCATCATTGCCCCTCCGGCGGAGCTGGCCGGATGAGACGCCGGTCTTGTTCTCCGTGACCCGAGTCGATTCGGGGTAGGATGATGATGGCGCCTCCTGTTGACGTGGCGGTCTATGCCCTAGGCAGGGCGACGTGGGGGTTCCTCCGAAGCCGAGGTTGAGTTTGTCTTTTGTTGCCGTGACCGAGCCCGAGCCAAGGGGTCGGGCGAGGCGGAAGTCGTTCGGCCGAGGCCAGGGCGGAGTCCGAGCCCTGGGGTCGGGCGAAGCGGAGTTTCGTCGTCTTCCGGGTGCTAGCCCGAGTCCGAGCCCTGGGGTCGGGCGGAGCGGAGTTCGCCGTCTTCCGGGTCTTAGCCCGAGTCCGAGCCCTGGGGTCGGGCGGAGCGGAGTTCGCCGTCTTCCGGGTCTTAGCCCGAGTCCGAGCCCTGGGGTCGGGCGGAGCGGAGTTCGCCGTGGCGCCTTTGGCAAGGCCTGACTGCCTGTCAGACTCACTCTGTCGAGCGGCACTGCAGTCGGAGTGGCACAGGCGGCGCTGTCCTTCTGTCAGACTGGCCAGTGGAGCAGTGGAGTGACGGCGGTCACTTCGGCTCTGCCGGGGGCGCGTGTCAGGATAGAGGTGTCAGGCCACCTTTGCGTTAAATGCCCCTGCAATTTGGTCAGTCGGTGCGGTGATTTAGTCAAGGTTGCTTCTGAGCGAAGCCAAGGCCTCGGGCAAGCCGGTGATGTGTCCGCCATAAAAAGGGGGCCTCGGGCGAGACGGAAGTCTCTCGAGGTCGGCTGCCTTTGGCCGAGGCTAGGCTCGGGTGAAGCGTGATCGAGTCACTCGTGTGGACTGATCCCTGACTTAATCGTACCCATCAGGCCTTTGCAGCTTTATGCTGATGGGGGTTACCAGCTGAGAATTAGGCGTCTTGAGGGTACCCCTAATTATGGTCCCCGACACCCTAGGAAGGAAAAAAGAGTGCAGCCAGCTCAAATTTATAATGTTCATATAGTTCAATGTTCAATACAACAAGTCACAACTCACAAGAGATAGAGACAAAGGATAAGATTACAAGTTACAATAATTCACTCTTGAGCCCTTGACTGACTTCCTTGTTGTCCTCCATCATTGTTTAAGCTTTCAAGGACAGATTCTATTTCTAGTGTGTCCTTCTCAAGATTGTGGTGCATGTGTAAATCTGCTAACTCCCAGTCTTTGATGCATGATAGAACCTCCACCATGTCCGGTGTGAGCCGTCGACGACGTTCCTCGATCACCATGCCAACCAAACTAAAAGTAGATTCTGAAGATATAGTAGAAGCAGGAACTGTCATGACATCCTTAGCTAGTATAGATAGAACAGGGTAAGTAAGTTTATGCCCATGTCACCAACCCAGAATGCTGAAACTGTCATCAAATTGATTGACAGTATCACTATCAAGGTATGCAGACAGCTCAGACTGAGCAGTAGTAGGCCAGGAAGAATTAGATGCAACATTACTACCAGAACCAGATCTCCTACCACTACCAATATCATCATCACCATATATGTCATCCCAGGCAGATTTGTTCTTACCCTCAGTTGTGGATGATGGTTCATGTACACGTAAGCGCACATCACCAAACTTTGTGTCATAAATCTGATAAAGTTTAGTTAACCCTTTCCTCACATCCTGAGGAAGTCTAGAATAATATGTACCAGTAAAAGCTGATAGGCGCTGTAGTGCTTTATGAAAACCTCTCATCTTAGCTCTAGGATCTAGTATGAAAGCAAAAGCATATAGAATGGGTATATCTCTCCAATATTTGAAATATTTATCTTTCATATGAACAACAGCTTGCCTCAGTAGTGTATCATTTTCAAAAGCATTCAAGTGTCTAGCAATTTTAAGTATTTGATGCAACATTAATGGAGCAGTTGGGTAATAAACACCAGACAAAATAACAGTAGAATCATAGAACAGTTGAAGAAATGATAACAGTTTCTCAGCAACATACCATTGGTTGTTACTTAATAAAGGGGTACCATCAGATGCCAAAGTATAATTAGTTTGGATGAAGACAGAAAATGTGCTTCTGTGTGGCATAAGGTGTTTCAGCATTAAAAAAGTTGAGTTCCACCTAACATCCATATCCACACCAAACTTTCTAGGACAAATACCCATACTTAAACAGTAACTCTTGTATGCAGCAATTCTTTGGTTTGATGAATTCAAAAATTTTATGGCAGTTCTAAAGTCCATAAGATAATGTTTTACTCTTTTCAAACCTGACTTTACTATTAGATTAATAATGTGACATGCACAACGTTGATGCAAAAGAATGGAAGACAATTCATCATCATCAACATCAGTTAGAGCTCCAAGATAACCAGAAAACAATGGTTTAAGATAATACATAGCAGTTTGATTAGAGGAAGCATTGTCAAGAGTAATAGCAAACATTTTATCACATAAACCATACTCATCAGCAACCATGTTAACACGTTCTACTATATTATTTCCAGAATGTTTCACATCTATGAGCCTAAGACCAATCAACCTTTTTTCTAGCTCCCAATTCGAATTCACAAAGTGAGCAACAACAGAAATGTAGTCCTCTTTAGCTTTACCATTCCAACTATCAGAAGTTAGAGCAACTGATGAAACAGATTTAAATGACTCAATAAGCTTAAGCACACGTTCATTGTAAAGCTTAATTAGATCCCTAGCTGTTGTTTGCCTAGATGACTTCACAAATTTAGGATTATGTGCTTTAGTAATGTACTCTTGAAAAGCATTAGATTCACCAAACCATACAGGCAAATCCTCTCTAGCTATCAAACGACATAATTCGGTTCTAGCAACAGCATTAGAGTATTCCCATCAAACTAGAGAACCATCAGGATTATACTTAAGAAGAGACTGAACAATGCCACTATGTTGTTGTTCCTTTTTAGCATTGCAATTATGCTGAAGCAAATGGCCAATCCCACAACTAGATTTAGCACTGAAGGTCTGCTTACAGTATTTGCAAAGGGCACCATACCTTACCCTCTTACCATTGACGAGATTAGTCAGCTCCTCAAAGTCATTCCAGACTTTGGATATCTTCCTGGAGGCATTGGCACCCATGCTACCACTAGTACCAGTACCAACACTGCTTCCATCAGCAGCAGTGGGGGTGGGGCTAGTTGAGCCCATACCAGTACCAGCACCAGGAGCATCATCGTTGCCGATGCCGAGAAAGGCCCTTGCATCCTGCTCCTCGTTATGTGCCTCAAGTCGGTATTCCTCCGCATCATCCTCAGCGGCTGGATCCAGCTCCATGGCGACCACGGCTCCTCAACAACTGCGCGACACCGGAACAAGACCGATACCTCCATTCAAAGTTCATACACAATGAGAATGACCTCAACATACTAACATCAATCAACAGATTTATTAAGGAGCAATCAACAGAACATACCTAACGCAATCGGAGCACCGGAGTCACCTACTGGTCGCCAGCCAAGGATGAGGAACACCAGAGCATATGAGGATTGAGGAGTAGTGGAGCACCAGAGCAGGGAGTATTAAGGATTTAGGGTTAGGTAGGAATGTAGGATTAGGAAAACCAGAGCAGGGAGCACTGGAGTCGCGCAACCGAGGAGTGGATCGAGCACGGGAAGCCAAGGATCCAACACAGAGCGGATCTGGGGAGTGGGGACTTACCGGCGCCTTACCGGATTTTAGATCTGGGAACTGGAACATCGCCACGGCGCAACGCAACGCCACCAAGTAACCAACACAGCGAGTTCTGGAGGTCCGAGAAGCGAGCGAAGGAAGAACCGCAGAAGGCCAGAAGGGGAAGAAGACGGGTGAGCCGGTGACTTACCAGTGAGGCGGTGACTCGGTGAGGCGGTGGCCCACGTCGACGACTTACCACCGGGGAGCAGGGCGGTGGCCGCGTGGGGAGGAGTGGAGCACCGCCACCGACACCGCTGAGGTCCACCGCCGTCGTGCGAAACGAAAGCGAAGGGGATTAGGGTTAGGGGAACGGCGCCGCGTGGGGAGGAGTGACTGCGGTGGGTGGGGACTGGGGAGCGGACGAGCGGTCGAGCGGATAGGATAGTATGGGGGTCGCGGCGTTTTTTTGTAACGGGCCAGCGTCGTGCCGCCTGTTTAAACGGGCCGGGCCGTGCCAAGCACGCCGTGCCGATGGAGCGGCCCATACACGGCCCGGCCCGAGCACGGTGGAGAGCGAGCCGGGTCAGATTGGTACCGGGTCAAAAACGTGTCGGGTTTCGGCAGTGGCGGAGCCAGAAATTTTTAGAAGCCTGGGCAACTTTAAAAGATCATATGAATTAAAAAAATAATTCATATACTATAAAGTACTTAAAGAATTTCTTACATGTATATAATGTGCTAGTCTCGTATAACACGAGGTAGACTCATTTTTCGAGTCTTTATACTCTGAAAGCGTCGTGTTATGGTAGAATTATCAAGTGCTTTGAATAATTCCCGCTCTGTGTAACACACCATCAAGTGATTGAACCATTTGTCTGAAATCATGTTGCGCAGTTTGTTAATTATTTTCATTGTAGAGAAGGCTCTTTCAACCGATGCTATTGAAACTGGCAGTATTAATGACAACTCAATAAGCTTGTAGACTAAAGAAAAAATCATATGCTTTTCAGTTTTAATCATCTTTACTGCCAAACTTCGAATATCCGTGTAACTAGAAAAGGACTAAATAGAGGGTGACAAAAAGATAAAACACCTATATATAATGGGTCTGCTGGAGACTAAGCCTGGGCAACAGCCCACCCTGCCCGGGCCTTGGATCCGCCCATGGGTTTCGGGCCAAACGGGCGGTCCGTATCGTTTGGACATCTATAATCCACACACAGCTCCTCAGCTTGAACTGTGTGCTACTACCTCCAGTCCAGCTAGGGGTGTGGAGCCATGGAGGTACGGTGGAGGTGGCGACAAAAAACATGCTTATTATTATAGCCTCACTACTCACCTTCTCCGATCGATCCATCCATCGTCCGTCCGGTCCATTCCTCAGCAGCTGCACATGGTTTTCATCAAGGGGATGATGCACGTATGTACATCGTTTCCAGCTGAACGATCGAGAGAGTGACTCGACTAGAGATGGTGTACACTCCTAGCTAGACGGCGAGAGACGCAGACGACTCATCAAACACGGTGTACGTACAGCGCGTGGTCCTTAGCTTTTCTAGAGACTTCGTTTCGCTTGCATTGGCCGGGATCCATCGGGGGAACGAAGGGAGCAGCTAGCTAGCCGTTGTTTTGCACAAGTTGCTCTTGCTCCTGCATATGGTTGGTTCCCTGCTGGTGCTTTCAGAGCCTGGGTTGATAGCTACCGTGCGTAGCAAATTGAATAGTGCTTGCTACTCAAGTTCACCCGCGTCCTGTTCCTCTCTTCTTCCTTGGAAAGAAACCCCCCGCCGGAGACGGTTACGGATCTAGAAAAATAAAAGTTCAGCGACGACGGATATAGAAAATAAGCTAACATTTATGTAATAACAAAATATATTGTTATATAAATATGTCTGAGATAAAAAAAGCTTTAATATTTTTTTTAAAAAAATATAATAAACTATTTAGCTTTTCGTTTTTCCGGAGAAAGTAGCCACCGAGAGACACACGCATGGATTAGCGCAAACTTCCAAGGTGCTTGTTTTTTTTATTATTCGAGAAGAGAGGAAACGACTCAGAAACCAAAAGGAGCCATGTGTACGCAGGCAGCAGCAGCAACACGCGACGTGAAGGAGGCGATAAGCATCAGAAAATAGCAGCAAAGGGTAGACGACAAGACCACCAAATGGGCACGAGGCGACAAAGCAAGACTGGGGCGAGGGGACGGAGCGGTGGGCCCGACCTCCTTTACAGGGGAGCTGAACTAGCCCAGCCGCCTTCTTTCTATCTGAGCCTCCTGTCACCTCATGTGATTCAGCCTCCCCACCACCACCACCCTCTCTCTCTCTCTCTTTCTCCCACTTGCCCATGTTGCTCCGTTAAATGCTGGGCGCACACGACCTAAGCACCAAGGCAAATGTCTTCTACCAGTACCAAGGCGACAAATGGACGGCAAGGCTACCAGATGTAAGATATCAGAGATTATAATGCGTCTTATTGGTTGTTCGTATCGTCTCGTCCTACATCCTTACGTCACTGCGTGCATTGAATTTATCTGAGCATTTGTTTAGTTTGATTGTGCCAAAAATATCCGTTTTCGGTCAGTCTGGATCGGACGAGCATGGGTGTGCTCGTCTAGCTAACCAATCAGCCGAAATATGAATAGCCCCACGTAACACTTTTTCTAATAATCTTTGAACTATGCATGCATCTAGCATTTGATCAATAATGGGTGGCGTTTCTCTCTCTCTCTCTCTCTCTCTCTCTCTCTCTCTCTTCTATCTATAAGAATAAAAAATAATTTGTTTAGAGGTAGCTCATAAATCAGCATTGGAGCTATCCTAAGAGCATGTTTGTTTATGCCCTAGATTTCATACTTTTAGCTCAAAAACTGGGGGTTTTGGTTTCATGTTTCTGGTTGTTAAATTTTTGTTATTAGCTTTAGTAATGAATTTCTAGCTTATTGGCACCCCCACACACAATATATCTAGAAAAACTCATATAGACTTGTTTCCGGCTTTTGATTCAAATAACCTAACTTCCTAGCTTTTTAAAACCTAGCTCAACATATGAGTTGTTTGTTTTTGTTTTGATCTTCTTGCTAACAAAAACCAAATAAAAGCTAAAATAAATAGGATATAAAACAAGTGACCAACTTATTTTAGTTTTTATGTCTATTGACTAGAATTAATTAAGGGTTCGACTATTATAAAAGCTCTTATAGATCGAATAACTAACCTAGCTTAGCTTCAATCAATGTAAATGGAATTTCTATAAGTACTTTTCCATAATATTTTTAATGTGGTGGAAAAAGGTTTTGGTCTCTGCTAGAGCACAAAACTAAGTTCTTATAAAATTTTCAGCTAACTAGTGTAAAACAAGGGAACGAGAAATCCAAATCCAAATTTTTCAGCAAAACATTAGACAAGATGCAAGATTCGACGAATCAAGCCTATCAAACACTAATGCCATAGTGTAGCACGTATACCAAATCCAATGATCAACCTTAAAAGATTAGACAAGCTACAAGATTCAACGTTCTAGAACTAATTCAAAATGCATCTGAATCAATGAAAGAAATCCAAAATGCATCTAAATGAATGAAAGAGTAAGCAGTTCCGTCGTCGTGTACAATATAAGATGTAAAGTTCAATCATTGATTTTTCTCTCCACGACCATCGACGACGAGATCAATGATGTAGATTGACTATCCGTGTTGAAAACGTCCAAAAGTAGCCCTCCCCCTACACATAACGACCAATCGACCATGAATTGGTCATTTGTCGATTAAATCGAGGATTGCAACGAAGATCTTGTTGCTGCAATCACTAAAGTCATTGCAGATAACATGATCCCAAATTGACAATCATTTGATTTCATTGATAGATTTAGTTAGGCTAAACCTTGAACAAATTAGCTCTAAAAACTACATATGAGGGAGATAAGACCCTTTTTTCTTAACATATGTAGGTGCACTGGAGAGGAAGGAGAGGGGCCCTAGGTGGCAAGGACGACGACAAGGGGGAGCAAGGGCTGGTGGCAGTGATAGGAATGTGTGGCTTCCTCTTGATTGTTTTCAATTGTACGCATGGAAATGAAATATGGTATCATACAGGTTTGGGGAGTGGTATTTGTTAGCAACTCATAGTTGATTACATTGAGATACAACATACACTTTTTCTGGATTGTTTAATGGACAAATTGTGTTTTTAGTTATGCTAAGCACTAAGTTTTTGTTAGGCTAATCTTAACATAACCAAAGACACTCCTTCGGTCGGAGCACCAAATTTATTGATCTTCATTATTAAAAGTGCTATATAAAGATGACCCCAAAAACACAACATATGTCTGACCATGCATGCAACTTCTATACATCATATACACGAAACAATGAGCATATTGGTTTTCATGTAAAACACATATCTAAAGCTAGTAAAGTTTTAACTAGTCTCATGTAAGTATATAGAAAGAACAAGAATATGGGTCTATTCATGCCTGACGCAGTACGTAGCTGCAGCCACAGAACGGCGTTGACAAGATGGATAATGTAAAAAAAAAACATAAAGAGTACCGGTAAGTAAAATCTACCGACTACCTCAAGGGAGCATGCCTATAGAATTACTGCGACACATATCGTCGCATGCCTCAAGAGCATGTGTAGAGAGAACACGAGCTATATATAGCTGAATAGCTCCTTATCGTCCTCCTGTTTTCTGAGAAATTTCCTGTTGGAAATTAATTAATTAATTAGCCACGAAAGAAAGCGGCCAGCTGCCAAAATATATACTTGGCGCGCGCACCCTTGTTTCTAAGAATCTTCTTCCCTGTCATCCACCGAATTAGTCCGTTGACCTGTGTCACGTCTTTCTTCCATTCGCCGAATTCTGCGTGACCACACGTATTTTTTTATTGTCCCCCCTCCACACCTCGCTTTTGTTTTTGTTGTTGGCCGGGTCACGTACGGTCGGGTCGACGAGCATATATATAGTATACACGTAGCTGACGAATTTTCCTAATCTCAGTTTATGCATGGTTTTACAAAAAAAATGTCGAAATCAATAAGCTGCGATTTTGATCAACAACTTGCGCAGATAAAATCGTGACGTTGTTGTGTGCACATTTCCACGTTGACGACACGGCGTGACTTTGCTCATGCCACGTGCACGTCAACAATGATTATACTACTACTACTTACCGAACGGTACGTACGTACGTGCGGCTGCTGTCGCGTACTACTGCCTCTTCACGTTTATGCTGATAACTTACTACAGAGATAAACAACGATCGAGAAAGCGTAGATACTTTGCTGTGGAAATCATCACATTTTGCTCCTGCAAGATGCATGGACGGAGATCAATCATCGTGTGCATGCATGGCAACCAATGCAAGCAAGGCTGTTTATGTTTAGTTTGAGAGCGGGCAACAAACATGGCCACATGACAGTTCTTGTCCCTGTCATGCATGCACCCACTCTTTAACCAAGTGGGAATTTACTTATTGGACAGTATTTTTGGATACATGGATTTCCTGCGTCTCGAGGTAGAACAAGCACCCGTGTGGCCTTATATATGGTTGTTCTAGTACTCTTTTTTAAAGGAAAATAGAACAAATTGATTTGTTTGCCAATAATATATTAGGTTCTTATTCACAAATTCACTGCAAGGCTTGATCTTATCCTTGAATCACTAGTATGCAACGCAGGGGTGGACCTAGCCCAAAATAAGAGTGGGGGCCTAAATAGAGGTTTAGTAGCTAATAAATTTTTGTTTTTACGGTAAATAATGTAAAAGGCCCACTAAAACTAGAAAAATCGAGGCAGGGCACGTACGTGCCCCCGCTCCACTAAAACTATATCTATTGCACTCCATCTATTTTAAATTATAAGACATTCTAATAAATTTTTAAAGAGTCAAATTATTTCAAATTTCATAGAAAAACTGTAAAGATTTATGACATTAAATAGGCATACTACAAAAATATAATTAATAAAAAATCTCATAGTACTTATTTGTATCATAAGTACTATTGTTTTATTATATAAATTTATTCAAACTTGGGATGCTTTGACTCCAAATTTTTTTTTGAAAGTGGGAATGATCTATAAGCTAGGATGAAGGGGTATGTATCATGTCTCATGTGTGCGCTTTAGCTTAAACAAATTTGGTGGCCAGTCCCCCCGCACAAAAAAGAAGCCTACACATGGTCCGAAGAAAAGTCAGCACACTTTGCATTCTCTCGCCACCTTGTACTAATGTGAAAGCATGCCGCGCCAAGACTCGTCGTTGGATATTGAAAGTCCTAGATCGATGGACAGAAACTAAAAAGAGCTGTGTGAGCATGACTGGAGAACTAAAAACAGACGAAGAAAATAATGTGGGCGTTTCCAGGAATCTATTTATTATTATATGAACCAAAATAAACTGCAGCAGCGGATATATATATATATATACCGTGTCCTTTCAGAAACTAGAATCACAAGTGTGAATATATATGTACTTTATAGAGAGAGAGAAAAAAAAAGTCTACAAGACATTATTACGTTTCAAATTTAAAACCGACCTACATATATGTGTGTTTTTTTTTTATAAATTCATCATGCACCATTGGATCGCCCATGTGTTATATATAGTTTGGCATCTAGCTAGCATCACTACTTGATTTTGTTGATTCGTTGTCCCATGCACCATGATGACAGGATACTTTGGCACCCAAACCAATAGAGAAAAACTAAGGACATGTTTGGATCCTACAAGCTAAAATAAAAATGACTAAAATTTATTCACTTAGGAGCTAAAGATCTGAACAGGAACAACTAAAAGTGACTAGAATGGTAAAAAAAACATCAATTTACTCACTTTTATCTCTACCTGTTTGGATGTTTGGATCTTCAGCTCTTAAATAACTAAACTGTAATCACTTTTGCATTAGCTCCTAGGATCCAAACATGCTCTAAATGGGGTTAATCTCGATGGTAAAAACATGTCAAACTCTCAGAGAACTTGCTCTTGTCCTTTTACTAGGGATAGGAAATGAGTCTGTAGCTCAACTGATTAAGGTAAGAGGTATGTTCATACTTTCCATAGAAACCCTTGGTTATAGTTATATACCAAGTACTGGTTTTATTTGTTTTCTTTTTTTTTTCTCGCGGTATACTTAATTTTAACGTTTTCTTATACATGCGCGATGCTTGATTATAGCACGCAGCCGACGTATAGGTATCAAGTACATTGCACGAGTCATACACGTCTACATCCGCATTCAAGTTGAGAAAAAAAGTACAATAGAAAAAAAATTCAACATCTGGAAATATATTTTGCTAAAGGATTGGAATTAAACTAGCTAGGCCTCAGGGTATATACGCAAACATGTGCATGGTTCCAAAATAGAAACATGTCATTCTCTATATATAGAGCGTCGCGCGGCAGCAGCATACCATACTACCACGCCCTCACAGGCCTGCATCATCTATCTTCTTGTATATCATCTTGTCCCAGCCCTAGCAAGCAAGCAAGCCTAGAACAGTAAAGTCTCGTCAATAATTCCATACTGTTTCTAGCTATCGCCTAGCGGCAGCGGCGAATACTATCACAGTCCGGCATCATCAGATAGAGGCTGCTCTGCTGCAGGCAGTACGCAAGCACGCACACACGCCAAGAAACCAAAGCGAAGATAGCACTCCAGAGGGAGCAGCGCGAGCTGTACGTAGCTGTAGCTCATCATGGGTATTGAGAGCATGAGCCCCACGGCGGCGGCGCCGGAGGACAGCTCTTCCGCCGCGTCCACGGCCACCACGGAGTCCGCCGCCGCCGCGCAGCCGCCGCCCGCTGCCGCACCACCAGGCGGCGGCGCGGTCGGCGGCGGAGACGCCGTCGCCGTCTCGCCGGCGGCGGACGAGCAGGCCGTCACGTCGCAGCCGTCGGCGGTGCCGCAGGGCTCCTCGCGCTTCAAGGGCGTGGTGCCGCAGCCCAACGGCCGCTGGGGCGCGCAGATCTACGAGCGCCACGCCCGGGTGTGGCTCGGCACGTTCGCCGACGAGGAGGCCGCGGCGCGCGCCTACGACGTGGCCGCGCTCCGCTACCGCGGCCGCGAGGCGGCGACCAACTTCCCGGGCGCCGGCGCGTCGGCGCCCGAGCTCGCCTTCCTGGCCGCCCACTCCAAGGCGGAGATCGTCGACATGCTGCGGAAGCACACCTACGCCGACGAGCTGCGCCAGGGCCTGCGGCGCGGCCGCAGCCGCGCGCAGCCCACGCCGGCCTGGGCGCGCGTGCTGCTGTTCGACAAGGCGGTCACGCCCAGCGACGTCGGCAAGCTCAACCGCCTCGTGGTCCCCAAGCAGCACGCCGAGAAGCACTTCCCGCTGAAGCGCGCGCCGCCGTCGGTGGAGGCGCAGGCGCCCACCACCGCCAAGGGCGTGCTCCTCAACTTCGAGGACGGGGAGGGCAAGGTGTGGCGGTTCCGCTACTCCTACTGGAACAGCAGCCAGAGCTACGTGCTCACCAAGGGCTGGAGCCGCTTCGTCAGGGAGAAGGGCCTCCGAGCCGGGGACACCATCGTCTTCTCCCACTCCACGTACGGCTCGGAGAAGCAGCTCTTCATCGACTGCAAGAAGACCAAGACGACGACGCCCGCCACCGACGGGGTACCGGTACCATCACCAGCACCAGCGGAGAAACCAAGCGAGGCCCGTGTAGTCAGGCTGTTCGGCGTCGACATCGCCGGAGCCGGGTGCCACCACCAGAAGCGCGCACGGCCGGTGGAGATTTCGTTCGACCATGGGCCGCAGGCGGAGTCGTTCAAGAAGCAATGCGTGGCTCATCATCACCGCTCTCCTGCCCTAGGTGCCTTCTTGTTATAGCAGCGATGCTAGTATACACATAGTACTCTAGTCCTTCCTCCTCTTTCTTCGATCTTCATGTCGTCTCGGCCGCCTGCTTGATCTTGAATTCAATTACTCGGCTCGTCTTTGCAAAAACTTAAGTTTAAGTAAGACTGCAAGTTAAACTAGTTGTATGTACATCATTAGGCAATCTTGAGTTGCTAGACGATACTATGTAGTAGTTCCTATAATTAAGATCTCATGCAAGTTTGTGCCATCGAGTGCAGCAATAAGTTGATTGCATCTGCTAGAGACTAAACATGTGTGCTTGCATCTTGTTCTCATGTGTTGGATCGATTCAGCCTTTGCCTATTTGGCAACACACATGCCGTCTATAGTTTGGTTATTTTTGCTGCAACAGTTCACATCATGCACGAATAACTAGTCGATAGATGTTGCACACTTGTACTATAGGTTGCGGGTGTTATATATCATCAATCAAAAGACAATCCAAGTTTTTCTAGATACTGAAAGAAGTCAAAGTTGAAGATGCAGTTAGAGAGTGATTGAGGATTCAGATCAGTTTCATTCTATCTACATGCATATATAGCAATTTTTGAATCTCCTCTTATTACTGTGCTATAGATTGGTTTCGTCCTTCGTTCACTCACAGTGACTATATTCATAGTAGATCGCTGCAGTTTCGTTCATTCAAAAGGATTGACGGATCTTATTAGTACTGATTCTGTAATAGCTAGACTGTAGAGAGAGAGCTGGGTAAGATCGTACACCCCTTTATTTCCTCAATGAAAAAAAGATCTCGTACACCTCAGAAGAGTACTGTATACACATCAGCTATTCCTATTTCTCCTACAAAGCCTATAGTCCATAACTCAAATGCTGTTTATTTTCCTTTCTTCATACATAACTTTCTTGATTTTCTTGTATCGTATGTCAGCTACTCTATCGTGTTTCCAATGGCTTTTAGATCTTTCAAACCGATTTCTGTGAGCAAAAACACGCACTTTTCGATCATATAGCGTTTGTGGACACCTATAAAAACGTACAGTAAGATTTACTCCAATATCTATTTCGTACTGCATCTAGCAGCTTACTCATCTACATCTCTTATTTCAAACTACACCCTCTAAATAGTATAGTCTTCAGTACAGTGTTTTGCAGGACCATGTGCACGATCTGCTAGCTTTAGCCTTACTCCCTTGGTCCTCCAATAAGAGCACATCTTAAGTTTTATACAAAATAGTATTAATAGATAGACCTATTTCTCTTGAAAAGTGATACATGAAAGAAAGATCCCTTTTATTTCAAAATAAGGTAATCTCCTTTAGGCCACTCCCGGTGGGAGTTTTATCATAGTTTCATTCTTATTAAATGAGATGACACATCACCATATTTGATGACATGACATTGATATTTATGATGAGAGAGATAGAGTTTCATGGAAGGGGGAGAGGGTTTCATCCAGATGAAACTCAGGATACACTGTTTCATAGACAAAAGATGACGTGTCACTTTTGAAAACCGTGCAATGAAACTTCCACTGGGAATGGCCTTAGGGTTCAGGTTCCCCAATCCTGGTTAAAGTTATCTCTAGCAGCTCTTCTATGTCACCTCCTATTCTAAACTCCGCTCTATAAACAGTACAAAACAGTGTCCATGTGCACGATCTGCAGGAGACAACCTTCATGAGAGCATCTAGAGGGGGGTGAATAGGTGATCCTGCAAAAATCAACTCTAAACAAGACAAACTTGGTTTATAACGAGTGTTAGTGAAAGCTAAAACCAAGTTGTTATGAGTAGAGATGGAGAGAGAGGAGAACTCTTCACTTGATTACTCCTTTTAAATGTGTATCAAACTTAGGAGCAATAACACAAGTGAATATGAGGACTCAAGAAGTCAACAATCGCAATAAAGTAAATGGACAATGGACATAGTGATTTTATCCCGTGGTTCGATCAATGCCTACTCCACGTTGTGTGGTGACCTCCTTCGGTCAAGGGTTGCACTCAACCCCTCTCAAGTGATCCAAAGATCAAACTTGAGTACCACAGTTTTCTTCCTTATATCAAATCTCGTTTGTGAAGAATCTCCACAAATTGGAGTCTCTCACGCCTTACACAAATCATCTTAATCAAAACCAAAGTAAGGAGGGAGTAGAAACACACACAAGAACTTAATTGCAGCAACAACACACATACAAGTCAAGAAAAGAGCGCAAGACTCAAAATGTCAGAGTCACAACTCAAGAACGTGCTCAAATCTCTATCTAATGAATCAACAGCGTGGTCGCAGAGTCTCGGAGTTATAGTATGCTCAAAGTATGCTCAAAGTATGCTTTTATATAGCTCCATGGTGCCTAGGGGGTCCTTTTATATTCCCAAGGGACCTAGAAGTCGTTAGAACTCAATTTGGGAGGCCCTGGTTTCCTTCTGTCCGTGGGTGCACCGAACTGTCCGGTGCACACCAAACACTACATAGTGCAACAGCTACAGCTCGCTGATTGGTTGCTTTCTACTTCTAGGGGCACCAGACCGTCCAGTGCTCCTATTAACTGTTGGCTCTAGCTGACATGTTAATTAACTAGCCGTTGGTCGGTTGGCACACCGGACTGCCCGGCGCTCCGCGCGGACCGCCAGGTGAATTATAACCGACGAATTCTTGTTTTTTCTGAGGGCAACCCTAACGGAAAGCAAATTATATCCAAGCGATTCTACCAAAAAGACATTAGAAATTGAATGCTCGGTAGTAATCGCTATTGTACCTATCCCCTTTACCATGCCTTGATTCCCATCTCCAAAGATGATCGTGTCATGAGAATCCTTGTTCTTGATGTAGGAAGTGAACATGTTCTCCTCCCCCGTCATGTGGTTTGTGCATCCACTATCAATGATACAGCTTAAGCCCCCGGATGCATAAACTTGCAAGGTATTTAGGCTTGGGATTTAGGTCCCCAACTTGTGTTGGGTGTTGTCTGGTTAGTTACATAAGTTTTTAGAACCCAAATGCAAGTCTTACCTTTCTTGCATTTTGGTCCTACATTTGTAGCAACGATTTTATCATTTTTACAATGAATTACATAGGATGCACCAAAAGTGCGAAATAGAATGGAAGATTCATGAGATGCATTCCTATCCTTAGGCGTATGAGAAACAACATGAGAAGCATGACGCCTAGTTCTAATCACATTAAAATCACTAGATGAAGCTAACATAGTGCGAGGAGTAAAACTATCATTGCAAGTAGCTCGATAAGCGTTATAAGAAGCATTCTTGACATGAGAATATAAGTAAGCATGATTTTTCTTCTCATAAATAGAATGCAAGCTATTAGCCATAAGTGCCTTCCCCTTCTACTTTGTGAAGTTGAGGACCTTTTGGCTCTTAGTGTTCTTGGTTCCCTTTTAGAAACCAAGTCCATCCTTAATGGAGAGATGTCTACCAATGGTAAAGGCATCCCTGGCAAATTTAATTTTTTTCTACTTCATTTTTGCAAGTTTTAAGTTGAACGTTTAGTTGAGAAATTTCATCATTTAATTTTGAAATAGTAGAAGCATAATTAATGCAAGCATTAAAATCACGGTCTCTGTGTTTTGCACAAATTGAAACATGCTCAACGGATGAACTAGCAACATTTACTTTCTCTATTCTAGCATTCAAATCATCATTTGAACTCTTAAGGCTAGTAATAGAGGAATGGCAAGAAGATAATTCAAATGCAAGCATTTCATTCTTCTTGATTTCTAAAGCAAGAGATTTTTCTATTTCTACTACTTTATCATGTTCCTCATAAAGTAGATCCTCTTTTTTAGCAATCTATCCTTTTCATTAAGAGTGTCAATTAATTCGTTAATTTTATCTACCTTAGATCTATCTAAGCCCATGAAAAGATTGCTATAGTCTATGTCATCATCATCATCGCAGTATTCATCACTAGAAGAGGTATACTTAGGAGTATCACGGGTACATACCTTCTTCCCTTTTGCCATGAGGCAAGTGTGATGCTTGTTGGGGGAGAGAGAGGATTTGTTGAAGGCAGAGGCAGCAAGTTCTTCATCATCGGAGTCAAATGAAGAACCGTCTGAGTCCCATTCCTTAACGATGTGTGCCTCACCCTTCGTCTTCATGTAGAACTTTTTCTTCTCCTTCTTCCCTTTCTTATCTTGTACCTAATCATTCTCATTATCGGGACATTGAGCAATAAAATGACCAGTCTTACCGCACTTGAAGCACGAACGCTTTCCTCTTGATTCGTTCTTGTTAGGGTAGTCTTTGCGTCCTTTCAATGCAGTCTTGAAGCGCTTTATTACAAAAGGCATTTCCTCCTCATTAAGTCCAGTCGCCTCCACTTGTTCAAGCTTGTTTGGAAGTGAAAGTCGCCTAGAGGGGGGTGAATAGGGCGAATCTGAAATTTATAAACTTAAGCACAACTACAAGCCGGGTTAGCGTTAGAAATATAAACGATTCCGAGAGAGAGGGCGAAAAAACAAATCACAAGCAAATAAAGAGTGAGACACAAGGTTTTGTTTTACCGAGGTTCGGTTCTTGCAAACCTACTCCCAGTTGAGGTGGTCACAAAGACCGGGTCTCTTTCAACCCTTTCCCTCTCTCAAACGGTCACTTAGACCGAGTGAGCTTCTCTTCTGAATCAAACGGGACACAAAGTCCCCGCAAGGATCACCACACAATTGGTGTCTCTTGCCTTGGTTACAATTGAGTTTGATCACAAGAAAGAATGAGAAAAAGAAGCAATCCAAGCGCAAGAGCTCAAATGAACACAAGTCACTCTCTCACTAGTCACTATTTGATTTGGAATGAACTAAGGACTTGGGAGAGGATTTGATCTCTTTGGTGTGTCTTGTATTGAATGCTATAGCTCTTGTAAGGTGTAGGAAGTTGGAAAACTTGGATGCCATTGAATGTGGGTTGGTTGGGGTATTTATAGCCCCAACCACCAAAAGTGGTCGTTGAGAGGTTGTCTGTCGCATGGCCACCGGACACTGTCCGGTGCGCCTGCCACGTCACAGAGCCATTGGATTCTGACCGTTGGAGCTGAAGTCTTCTGGGCCACCGGACAGTCCGGTGGTGCACCGGACAGGTCCTGTAGACTGTCCGGTGCGCCTTCTCGCGCGTGCCTGACTTCTGCGCGCTGTGGCGCGCATTAAATGCCGTTGCAGGTGACCGTTGGCGCGGAAGAGCCGTTGCTCCGCTGGCACACCGGACAGTCTGGTGCGCCACCGGACAGTCCGATGAATTATAGCGGACTGGCCTCCAGATTTCCCGAAGGTGAGTAGTTCGGAGTTGGGGTCCCTGGTGCACCAAACACTGTCCGGTGCGCCAGACCAGGACACACTTTGGCTGACTTTTGCTCTCTATATTTGAATCCTTTTTTGGTCTTTTTAATGGTTTGTTGTGAACCTTTGGCACCTGTAGAACTCATAATCTAGAGCAAACTAGTTAGTCCAATTATTTGTGTTGGGCAATTCAACCACCAAAATCAATTAGGAAAAGGTGTAACCCTAATTCCCTTTCAATCTCCCCCTTTTTGGTGATTGATGCCAACACAAACCAAAGCAAATATAGAAGTGCATAATTGAACTAGTTTGCAAAATGTAAGTGCAATTACTTAGATTTGAACCAATAAATATTGTCATAAGATGTGCATGGATTGATTTCTTCTTTTTCAACATTTTGGACCACGCTTGCACCACATGTTTTGTTTTTGCAAATTCTTTTGTAAATTCTTTTCAAAGTCCTTTTGCAAATGGTCAAAGGATAAATGAGTAAGATTTTGAGAAGCATTTTCAAGATTTGGAATTTTCTCCCCCTGTTACAAATTCTCTTCCTTTGACTAAACAAAACTCCCCCTCAATAAAATCCTCCTCTTATTGTTCTAGAGGGTTTTAGATATTAGATTTGAAGAGGGTGTTCCAATTTGAAATTCTATCAAAAATAAGATATCAATTGGAAACACATCATGGGAAATCACCATTTGAAAAAATCTTTTCTTAACTCAAATTTTAGAAAATTGGTGGTGGTGCGGTCCTTTTGCTTTGGGATAATACTTTCTCCCCCTTTGGCATTAATCGCCAAAAACGGATACCTGAGTGAAATATAAGCCCTTTTACTTTCTCTCCCGATGGTAAATAACATAAGAGTGAAGATTATACCAAAGTTGGAGAGTTGCTCGGAGCGACGGCGAAGGGTGAGTAATTTGATGGAGTGGAGTGGAAGCCTTTGTCTTTGCCGAAGACTCCAATTCCCTTTCAATCTATGACTTAGCATGAAATGCACTCGAAAACACATTAGTCATAGCACATGAAAGAGATATGATCAAAGGTATATTAATGAGCTATGTGTGCAAAATCATCAAAAGAAATTCCTAGAATCAAGAATATTTAGCTCATGCCTAAGTTTGTTAAATGTTTGTTCATCAAGTGGCTTGGTAAAGATATCAGCTAATTGTTCTTTGGTGTTAATATATGCAATCTCGATATCCTCCTTTTGTTGGTGATCCCTTAAGAAATGATACCGAATGGCTATGTGTTTAGTGTGGCTATGCTCAACGGGATTATCCGCCATGCGGATTGCACTCTCATTATCACATAGAAGAGGAACTTTGGTTAATTTGTAACCATAGTCCCTAAGGGTTTGCCTCATCCAAAGCAATTGCACGCAACAATAGCCTGCGGCAATATACTCGGCTTCGGCGGTAGAAAGAGCTACGGAATTTTGCTTCTTTGAAGCCCAAGACACCAGAGACCTTCCCAAGAACTGGCAAGTCCCCGATGTGCTCTTTCTATTAATTTTACACCCTGCCCAATCGGCATCAGAATAACCAATTAAATCAAATGTGGATCCCCTAGGGTACCAAAGCCCAAACTTAGGAGTATAAACTAAATATCTCAAGATTCGTTTTACGGCTGTAAGGTGAGCTTCCTTAGGGTCGGCTTGGAATCTTGCACACATGCATACAGAAAGCATAATATCCGGTCGAGATGCACATAAATAGAGTAAAGAACCTATCATCGACCGGTATTACCTTTTGATCTACGGATTTACCTCCCGTGTCGAGGTCGATATGTCCATTAGTTCCCATGGGTGTCTTGATGGGCTTGGCATCCTTCATTCCAAACTTGTTTAGAATGTCTTGAATATACTTCGTTTGGCTAATGAAGGTGCCCTCTTGGAGTCGCTTAACTTGAAATCCCAAGAAGTACTTCAACTCCCCATCATAGACATCTCGAATTTCTGTGTCATGATCCTACTAAACTCTTCACATGTAGATTCGTTAGTAGACCCAAATATAATATCATCAACATAAATTTGGCATACAGACAAATCATTTGCAAGAGTTTTAGTAAATAAAGTAGGATCGGCCTTTCCGACTTTGAAGCCATTAGTGATAAGGAAATCTCTTAGGCATTCATACCATGCTCTTGGGGCTTGCTTGAGCCCATAAAGCGCCTTAGAGAGTTTATACACATGGTTAGGATACTCACTATCTTCAAAGCCGGGAGGTTGCTCAACATAGACCTCTTCCTTGATTGATCCATTGAGGAAGGCACTCTTCACGTCCATTTGGTAAAGCTTGAAGCCATGGTAAGTAGCATAGGCAAGTAAAATGCGAATTGATTCTAGCCTAGCTACGGGTGCATAGGTTTCACCGAAATCCAAACCTTCGACTTGTGAATACCCCTTGGCCACAAGTCGAGCTTTGTTCCTTGTCACCACACCATGCTCATCTTGCTTGTTGCGGAAAACCCACTTGGTTCCTACAACATTTTGGTTAGGACGTGGAACTAAATGTCATACCTCATTCCTAGTGAAGTTGTTGAGCTCCTCTCGCATCGCCACCACCCAATTCGAATCTTGAAGTGCTTCCTCTACCCTGTGTGGCTCAATAGAGGAAACAAAAGAGTAATGTTCACAAAAATGAGCAACACGAGATCGAGTAGTTACCCCCTTTTGAATATCGCCGAGGATGGTGTTCACGGGGTGATCTCGTTGTATTGCTTGGTGGACTCTTGGGTGTGGCGGTCTTGGAACTTGTTCATCTTCCTTATCTTAATCATGGGCATCTCCCCCTTGATCATTGCTCTCCTTTTGAGGTGGCTCATCTTCTTGATCTTCTCCTTCATCAACTTGAGCCTCATCCTCATTTTGAGTTGGTGGAGATGCTTGCGTGGAGGAAGATGGTTGATCTTGTGCTTGTGGTGGCTCTTCGGATTCCTTAGGACACACATCCCCAATGGACATGTTCCTTAGCGCGACGCACGGAGCCTATTCATCATCTAGCTCATCAAGATCAACTTGCTCTACTTGAGAGCCGTTAGTTTCATCAAACACAATGTCACAAGAAACTTCAACTAGCCCAGAGGACTTGTTAAATACTCTATATGCCCTTGTATTTGAATCATATCCTAGTAAAAAGCCTTCTACATCCTTAGGAGCAAATTTAGATTTTCTACCTCTTTTAACAAGAATAAAGCATTTGCTACCAAAGACTCTAAAATATGAAACATTGGGCTTTTTACCGGTTAGGAGTTCGTATGATGTCTTCTTGAGGATTCAGTGTAGATATAACCGGTTGATGGCGTAGCAAGCGGTGTTGACCGCCTCGGCCCAAAACCGATCCGAAGTCTTGTATTCATCAAGCATGGTCCTTGCCATGTTCAATAGAGTTCTATTCTTCCTCTCCACTACACCATTTTGTTGTGGTGTGTAGGGAGAAGAGAACTCATGCTTGATGCCCTCCTCCTCAAGGAAGCCTTCAATTTGAGAGTTCTTGAACTCCGTCCCATTGTCGCTTCTAATCTTTTTGATCCTTAAGCCGAACTCATTTTGAGCCCATCTCAAGAATCCCTTTAAGGTCTCTTGGGTATGTGATTTTTCCTGCAAAAAGAACATCCAAGTGAAGCGAGAATAGTCATCCACAATAACTAGACAGTACTTACTCTCGCCGATGCTTATGTAAGCTATCGGGCCGAATAGGTCCATGTGTAGGAGCTCGAGTGGTCTGTCAGTCGTCATGATGTTCTTGTGTGGATGATGAACACCAACTTGCTTTCCTGCCTGACATGCGCTACAAATCCTTGATTTCCATCCCCGAATGTGATAGCTCTTTGGGGATCTTGGTTTTTCTCATAGGAGGAGAACATCTTCTTCTCCCCTGTCATGTGGTTTGTGCACCCGCTATCGATGATCCAACTTGAGCCCCCGGATGCATAAACCTACAAAACAAATTTAGTTCTTGATTTTAGGTACCCAAACGGTTTTGGGTCCTTTGACATTAGATACAAGAACTTTGGGTACCCAAACACAAGTCTTTGATCCCTTGTGTTTGCCCCCAACATACTTGGCAACTACTTTGCTGGATTTGTTAGTCAAAACATAAGATGCATCAAAAGTTTTAAATGAAATGTTAGAATCATTTGATGCAATTAAAGTTTTCTTCTTAGGCAATTTTGCACGGGTTGATTGCCTAGAGCTAGATGTCTCACCCTTATACATAAAAGCATGATTAGGGCCAGAGTGAGACTTCCTAGAGTGAATTCTCCTAATTTTGTGCTCGGGATAACCGACAGGGTACAAAATGTAACCTTCGTTATTCTGAGCCATGGGAGCCTTGCCCTTAACAAAATTAGACAATCTTTTAGGAGGGACATTAAGTTTGACATTGTCTCCCTTTTGGAAGCCAATGCCATCCTTGATGCCAGGGCGTCTCCCACTATAGAGCATGCTTCTAGCAAATTTAAATTTTTCAGTTTCTAAGTCATGCTCATTAATTTTGGCATTAAGTTGAGCTATGTGATCATTTTGTTTCTTAATTAAAGCTAGGTGATCATGAATAGCATCAACATCAATGTCTCTACATCTAGTGCAAATGGAAACATGCTCAACAGTAGATGTAGAGGGTTTGCAAGATTTTAGTTCAACAATCTTAGCATGTAAAATGTCATTTTCACTTCTAAGATTGGAAATTGTAACATTGCAAACATCTAGGTCTTTGGCCTTAGCAATTAATTTTTCATTATCATTTCTAAGGCTAGCAAGAGAGATATTCAATTTTTCAATCTTAGCAAGTAAACTAACATTATCATCTCTAAGATTGGGAATTGAAACATCACAAGCATTTGAATCAGCCTTAGCAATTATTTTAGCATTCTCATTTCTAAGGTTGGCAATAATATCATGGCAAGTGCTTAGCTCACTAGATAGTTTTTCACATTTTTCTACTTATAGAGCGTAAGCATTTTTAACCTTAACATGCTTCTTGTTTTCCTTAATTAGGAAGTCCTCTTGGGTGTCCAAGAGTTCATCCTTCTCATGAATGGCACTAATTAGTTCATTTAATTTTTCTTTTTGTTCCATGTTAAGATTGGCAAAAAGAGTACGCAAATTATCTTCCTCATCACTAAAATGATCTTCATCACTAGAGGATGCATATTTAGTGGAGGATCTTGATTTTACCTTCTTTCTTTTGCCGTCCTTTGCCATGAGGCACTTGTGGCCGACGTTGGGGAAGAGGAGTCCCTTGGTGAAGGCGATGTTGGTGGCGTCCTCGTCGGAGGAGGAGTCGGAGGAGCTCTCGTCGGAGTCCCACTCGCGGCACACATGGGCATTGCCGCCCTTCTTCTTGTAGTATCTCTTCTTTTCTCTCATCTTTCCCTTCTTGTCGTCGCCCCTGTCACTATCACTTGATAATGGACATTTTGCAATAAAATGACCGGGCTTACCACACTTGTAGCACACTTTCTTGGAGCGGGATTTGTAATCCTTCCTCCTCCTTTGCTTGAGGATTTGGCGGAAGCTCTTGATGATGAGCGCCATCACCTCGTTGTCGAGCTTGGATGCGTTAATGGGGAGTCTACTTGATGTAGACTCTTCCATCTTCTCCTCCGTCGCCTTGAATGCGACTGGTTGTGCTTCGGGCGTGGAGGGGCCATCTTGCTCGATGATTTTCTTTGAGCCTTTGATCATCAATTCAAAGCTCACAATTTTTCCTATTACTTCCTCGGGAGACATTAGTGTGTATCTAGGATCACCACGTATTAATTGTACTTGCATAGGGTTAAGAAAAACGAGTGATCTAAGAATAACCTTGACCATTTCATGGTCATCCCATTTTTTGCTCCCGAGGTTGCGCACTTGGTTCACCAAGGTCTTGAGCCGGTTGTACATATCTTGTGGCTCTTCCCCTTGGCGAAGCCGGAAGCGACTGAGCTCCCCCTCGATCGTCTCCCGCTTGGTGATCTTGGTCACCTCGTCTCCTTCGTGCGCGGTCTTGAGTACGTCCCAAATCTCCTTGGCACTCTTCAATCCTTGCACCTTGTTATACTCCTCTCGACTTAGAGAGGTGAGGAGTATAGTGGTGGCTTGGGAGTTGAAGTGCACAATTTGGGCCACCTCGTCCTCATCATAATCTTCATCCCCTACGGACGGTACCTGTACACCAAACTCAACAATATCCCATATACTTTTGTGGAGTGAGATTAGGTGATACCTCATCATATCACTCTACCTAGAATAATCTTCACCGTCAAATGTCGGTGGTTTGCCTAATGGGACGGAAAGTAATGGAGTATGTTTAGGAATGCGAGGATAGCGTAGGGGGATCTTACTATACTTCTTGCGCTCTTGGCGCTTAGAAGTGACGAACGCGGCGTCGGATCCGGATGTAGAGGGCGAGGAAGAGTCGGTCTCGTAGTAGACGACTTTCTTCATTTTATTCTTCTTCTCGCCACTCTTGTGCGATCGAATGCGTGAAGGGGATCCATCCTTCTTGTTGTTGGCGGACTCCCTTGATGGAGCCTTCCCGTGGCTTGTAGCGGACTTCTCACCGCCGATCACCATCTTCTTGGCGTGATCTCCCGACATCACTTCGAGCGGTTAAGCTCTAATGAAGCACCGGGCTCTGATACCAATTGAAAGTCGCCACAAGATATAAACTTAAGCACAACTACAAGCCGGGTTAGCGTTAGAAATATAAACGAGTCCGAGAGCGAGGGCGAAAAAACAAATCACAAGCAAATAAAGAGTGAGACACAAGGATTTGTTTTACCGAGGTTCGGTTCTTGCAAACCTACTCCCCGTTGAGGTGGTCACAAAGACCGGGTCTCTTTCAACCCTTTCCCTCTCTCAAACGGTCACTTAGACCGAGTGAGCTTCTCTTCTCAATCAAACGGGACACAAAGTCCCCGCAAGGATCACCACACAATTGGTGTCTCTTGCCTTGGTTACAATTGAGTTTGATCACAAGAAAGAATGAGAAAAAGAAGCAATCCAAGCGCAAGAGCTCAAATGGACACAAGTCACTCTCTCACTAGTCACTATTTGATTTGGAATGAACTAAGGACTTGGGAGAGGATTTGATCTCTTTGGTGTGTCTTGTATTGAATGCTATAGCTCTTGTAAGGTGTAGGAAGTTGGAAAACTTGGATGCCATTGAATGTGGGGTGGTTGGGGTATTTATAGCCCCAACCACCAAAAGTGGCCGTTGCGAGGCTGTCTGTCGCATGGCGCACCGGACAGTCCGGTGCGCCTGCCACGTCACAGAGCCGTTGGATTCTGACGTTGGAGCTGAAGTCTTCTGGGCCACCGGACAGTCCGGTGGTGCACTGGACAGGTCCTATAGACTGTCGGGTGCGCCTTCTCGTGCGTGCCTGACTTCTGCGCGCTCTGGCACACATTAAATGTCGTTGCACGTGACCGTTGGCGCGGAAGAGTCGTTGCTCCGCTGGCACACCGGACAGTCCGGTGCGCCACCGGACACTGTCCGGTGCGACACCGGACAGTCCGGTGAATTATAGCGGACTGGCCTCCAGATTTCCCGAAGGTGAGTAGTTCGGAGTTGGGGTCCCTGGTGCACCGGACACTGTCCGGTGGCACAACGGACAGTCCGGTGCGCCAGACCAGGGCACACTTCGACTGACTTTTGCTCTCTATATTTGAATCCTTTTTCGGTCTTTTTATTGGTTTGTTGTGAACCTTTGGCACCTGTAGAACTCATAATCTAGAGCAAACTAGTTAGTCCAATTATTTGTGTTGGGCAATTCAACCACCAAAATCAATTAGGAAAAGGTGTAACCTTAATTCCCTTTTAGGAAGCATCTCCGTGCTGGCCATTGCTTTGAGTGCAACGGGTTACTGGTCGTAGAGAGGAAGAGGTATGTTGGCAATGTCATCGACGTACATTGCTTCTTTTACCATCATGCGCCCGCTTACAAACTTACCAAGGATTTCCTCAGGCGACATTTTGGTATACCTAGGGTTTCACGAATAAGATTGACAAGATGGGGATCAATTACAGTAAATGACCTTAACATGAGGCGCAGGACATATTGATCTGTCCATCTTGTGCTTCCATAGCCTCGAATCTTGTTCACCAGGGTGTTGAGCCTATTGTACGTTTCAGTTGGCTCCTCTCCCCTTTTCATGCCGAATCTCCCTAGCTCGCCTTCCACCAACTCCATTTTGGTGATCATTGTAGCATCATTTCCCTAACTCATTAGAGATCTTGAGGGTGTCCCATATTTGCTTGGTGTTGTCTAAGCCACTAACCTTGTTGTATTCATCCCTGCATAGAGATGCTAAAAGAATAGTATTATCTTAGATATCTTTATGAATTTTCTCATTAATAAATATGGCATTATCATTACTATCAAAATTCATTCTGTTTTCTACTACTTACCAAATGCTAGGATGAAGAGAAAATAAATGACTACGCATTTTATGACTCCAAAAACAATATTCTTCCCCATCAAAGTGAGGGGGCTTGCCAAGAGGTATAGATAATAAATGAGCATTTGAGTCGTATGGAATACGAGAATAGTCAAAGGAATAGTTTTGATTAACCGTCTTTTTCATTGACGTAGAGTCATCGTCATCGTCGTCCTTCGGTGAAGATGAGGAGGCATCGATGTTGAAAATCGCCTAGAGGGGGGTGGATAGGCGTAAACTGAAATTTACAAACTTTAAGCACACTTCAAGCCGGGGTTAGCGTTAGAATAAAAGTTAAGTCTGGGATAGAGGGGAAAACAAATCAACCAAGAAAATAAAGCGGATGACACAGTGATTTGTTTTACCGAGGTTCGGTTCCAAAGAACCTAGTCCCTGTTGAGGTGGTCACAAAGACCGGGTCTCTTTCAACCCTTTCCCTCTCTCAAACGGTCACCTAGACCGAGTGAGGCTTCTTCTTAATCAAACGGGTCACTTATTAGACCCCACAAGGACCACCACACACTTGGTTTCTCTTGCTTTGATTACAAGTCACTTAGAGAACAAGAATGAGGAAGAAGAAAGCCAACCAAGCAACAAGAGCTACAAAGAAACACAAGACAATCTTCTCACAAGTCCTATAATACTAGAGTTGAATTGTGGACTTTGATTGGATCGGAGGTTTTGATTTGTGTCTTGGAGTGTAGTGTATTGCTCTTGTATTGAATGCACTGTTGTGAATGCTTGGATGGTTGGAGTGGAGGTGGTTGTGGGGTATTTATAGCCCCCAACCACCAATTCAACCGTTGGGGCATGCTGCTGTCGATGGGCGCCAGCCACATCACCCAACCGTTAGGGTTCTGGCGGTCTCGACCATTGGAGCTTTGTCTTCTTGTGGCACCGGACAGTCCGGTGTTGCACCGGACAGGTACTGTTCACTGTCCGGTGCGCCTTCTGGCGGCTGCTCTGACTCTGCGCGAAATATCCGCGCACTGTAGCACTTTTGCATGTGTCTGTTGCAGTCGACCGTTGCGCTAGAGCCGTTGCTCCGCTGTTTCACCGGACAGTCCGGTGGTACACTAGACAGTACGGTGAATTATAGCGGAGTGTGGCCTCAGAAACCCGAAGGTGAAATGTTTGAAGTCGATCGACCCTGGTCCACCGGACAGTCCGGTGCGCCTGACCAGGATTCTCTTGGGTTTCTTTTGCTCCTTTCTTTTGAACCCTAAATTTGTTCTTTTATTGGTTTGTGTTGAATCTTTATGCACCCGTGGAATATAATCTAGAGCAAACTAGTTAGTCCAATTATAGGTGTTACTGTCTTTAGAAGAAGTGATGATTCAGTAGCATTTAAGGGAGTGTTAGAGGGTCAGCTATACCTACTTGATTTTAATAGAGCTGAACTCGATACTTGCTTAGTTGCTAAGACTAACATGGGTTGGCTCTAGCATCGCCGACTAGCCCACGTTGGGATGAAGAATCTTCACAAGCTTCTAAAGGGAGAGCACATTTTAGGACTAACAAATGTTCATTTTGAGAAAGACAGGGTTTGTAGCACATGTCAAGCAGGGAAGCAAGTTGGTGCCCATCATCCACATAAGAACATCATGACGATCGACAGGCCGCTTGAACTACTCCACATGGATCTATTCAGCCTGATCTCTTACATAAGCATCGGCGAGAGTAAGTATTGTCTTGTTATTGTGGATGATTATTCTCGCTTCACTTGGGTGTTCTTTTTGCAGGAAAATCACAAACCCAAGAGACCTTAAAGGGATTCTTGAGACAGGCTCAAAATGAGTTCGGCTTAAGAATAAAAAAGATTAGAAGCGATAATGGGACGGAGTTCAAGAATTCTCAAATTGAAGGCTTTCTTGAGGACGAGGGCATCAGGCATGAGTTCTCTTCTCCCTACACTCCACAACAAAATGGTGTAGTGGAGAGAAAGAATAGAAATCTACTTGACTTGGCGAGGACCATGCTTGATGAGTACAAGACTTCGGATCGGTTTTGGGCGGAAGTAGTCAACACCGCTTGCTACGCCATCAACCGTCTCTACCTTCACCGAATCCTCAAGAAGACATCATATGAACTCCTCACCGGTAAAAGCCCAATGTTTCATATTTTAGAGTCTGAAAGTCGCCTAGAGGGGGGTGAATAGGGCGAAACTAAAATTTACAAAGTTAATCACAACTACAAGCCGGGTTAGCGTTAGAAATATAATCGAGTCCGCGAGAGAGGGTGCAAAACAAATCGCAAGCGAATAAGGAGTGTGACACGTGGATTTGTTTTACCGAGGTTCGGTTCTCGCAAACCTACTCCCCGTTGAGGTGGTCACAAAGACCGGGTCTCTTTCAACCCTTTCCCTCTCTCAAACGGTCCCTCGGACCGAGTGAGCTTCTTCTTCTCAATCAAACGGGAACAAAACTTCCCCGCAAGGGCCACCACACAATTGGTGCCTCTTGCCTTGGTTACAATTGAGTTGATCGCAAGAAAGAATCAAAGAAGAAAGCAATCCAAGCGCAAGAGCTTGAAAGAACACAAGCAAATCTCTCTCACTAATCACTAAGACGTTGTGTGGAATTTGGAGAGGATTTGATCACTTGGGTGTGTCTAGAATTGAATGCTAGAGCTCTTGTAAGTAGTTGAAGTAGGAAAACTTGGATGACTTGAATGAGGGGTGGTTGGGGGTACCTATAACCCCAACCACCAAACTAGTCGTTTGGTGGGGCTGTCTGTCGCATGGTGCACCGGACAGTCCGGTGCACACCGGACAGTGTCCGATGCGCCAGCCACGTCACCAGGCAGTTGGGTTCCGACCGTTGGAGCTCTGACTGCTGGGCCCGCCTGGATGTCCGGTGGCACGCCAGACATGTACTGTAAGTGTCCGGTGCGCCACTTCGCGCGTGCCTGACTTCTGCGCACTTTGGCGCGCATTTAATGCTTCTGCAGGCGACCGTTGGCGCGAAGTAGTCGTTGCTCCGCTGGCTCACCGGACAGTCTGGTGTACACCGGACATGTCCGGTGAATTATAGCGGAGCGAATTCCCGAAGCTGGTGAGTTCAGAGACGCTGAGTCTTGGGGGACCGGACACTGTCCGGTGAATTATAGCGGAGCGCCTCTGGATTTTCCCAAATGTGAGGAGTTCAGCGTGAAGTCCCCTGGTGCACCGGACACTGTCCGGTGCGCCAAACCAGGGCTGCCTTCGGTTATCCCTTGCTCTCTTTGTTGAACCCAATTCTTGGTCTTTTTATTGGCTAAGTGTGAACCTTTGGCACCTGTATAACTTACAGACTAGAGCAAACTAGTTAGTCCAATTATTTGTGTTGGGCAATTCAACCACCAAAATTAATTAGGAAATAGGTATAAGCCTAATTCCCTTTCAATCTCCCCCTTTTTGGTGATTGATGCCAACACAAACCAAAGCAACTATATAAGTACATAATTGAACTAGCTTGCATAATGTAAGTGCAAAGGTTGCTTGGAATTGAGCCAATATAAATACTTATAATATATGCATGGATTGTTTCTTTTATTTTTGACATTTTGGACCACGCTTGCACCACATGTTTTGTTTTTGCAAATTCTTTTGTAAATCCTTTTCAAAGTTCTTTTGCAAATAGTCAAAGGTAAATGAATAAGATTTTTCAAAGCATTTTCAAGATTTGAAAATTTTCTCCCCCTGTTTCAAATGCTTTTCCTTTGACTAAACAAAACTCCCCCTAAATGAGATCCTCCTCTTAGTGTTCAAGAGGGTTTTGATGTTTTGATATATCAATTTTGAAATACTACTTTCTTCCCCTTTGGAACATCAATAAGATACCAATTTGAAATTTCCAATTGAAAATCATTTTAAAATTAGGTGGTGGTGCGGTCCTTTTGCTTTGGGCTCATGCTCTCTCCCCCTTTGGCATGAATCGCCAAAAACGGAATCATTAGAGCCCTCTTTAAACAATTTTCTCCCCTTTGGCAAATAAAACATATGAGTGAAGATTATACCAAAGACGGAGTCCTTTTGCTTTGGACTTAGGCTCTCTCTCCCCCAAAGATGGAGAGTTGCCCGGAGCGATGGCGAAGGATGAGTTACGGAGTGGAAGCCTTTGTCTTCGCCGAAGACTCCAATTCCCTTTCAATATACCTATGACTTGGTTTGAAATAGACTTGAAAACACATTAGTCATAGCATATGAAAGAGACATGATCAAAGGTATATGAATGAGCTATGTGTGCAAATCAACAGAAGAAGTTCCCAGAATCAAGAATATTTAGCTCATGCCTAAGTTTGTTAAAAGTTTGTTCATCTAGTGACTTGGTAAAGATATCGGCTAATTGATCTTTAGTATTAATGTATGCAATATCGATATCTCCCTTTTGTTGGTGATCCCTTAAAAAGTGATACCGAATGGCTATGTGCTTAGTGCGGCTATGCTCAACGGGATTATCCGCCATGCGGATTGCACTCTCATTATCACATAGAAGAGGAACTTTGGTTAGTTTGTAACCGTAGTCCCTAAGGGTTTGCCTCATCCAAAGTAGTTGCGCGCAACAATGGCCTGCGGCAATGTACTCGGCTTCGGCGGTAGAAAGAGCTACGGAATTTTGCTTATTTGAAGCCCAAGACACCAAGGATCTTCCCAAGAACTGGCAAGTCCCCGATGTGCTCTTTCTATTAATTTTGCACTCTGCCCAATCGGCATCCGAATAACCAATTAAATCAAATGTGGATCCCCTAGGATACCAAAGCCCAAACTTAGGAGTATGAACTAAATATCTCAAGATTCGTTTTACGGCCGTAAGGTGAGCTTCCTTAGGGTCGGCTTGGAATCTTGCACACTGCATACACAAAGCATAATATCCGGTCGAGATGCACATAAGTAGAGTAAAGAACCTATCATCGACTGGTATACCTTTTGATCCACGGACTTACCTTCCGTGTCGAGGTCGAGGTGCCCATTGGTTCCCATGGGTGTCTTGATGGGTTTGGCATCCTTCATCCCAAACTTGCTTAGAATGTCTTGAGTATACTTCGTTTGGCTCAAGAAGGTGCCCTCTTGGAGTTGTTTTACTTGGAATCCCAAGAAATACTTTAACTCCCCCATCATAGACATCTCGAATTTTTGTGTCATGATCCTACTAAATTCTTCACATGTAGACTCGTTAGTAGACCCAAATATAATATCATCAACATAAATTTGGCATACAAACAAGTCATTTTTAAGAGTTTTAGTGAAGAGTGTAGGATCGGCTTTTTCGACTTTGAATCCATTAGTGATAAGAAAATCTCTAAGACATTCATACCATGCTCTTGGGGCTTGCTTGAGCCCATAAAGCGCCTTAGAGAGTTTATAAACATGGTCAGGGTACTCACTATCTTCAAAGCCGGGAGGTTGCTCAACATAGACCTCTTCCTTGATCGGTCCATTTAGGAAGGCACTCTTCACGTCCATTTGATAAAGCTTGAAGCCATGGTAAGTAGCATAGGCCAATAATATACGAATTGACTCAAGCCTAGCTACGGGTGCATAGGTTTCACCGAAATCCAAACCTTCGACTTGGGAGTATCCTTTGGCCACTAATCGAGCTTTGTTCCTTGTCACCACACCATGCTCATCTTGCTTGTTGCGGAAAACCCACTTGGTTCCTACAACATTTTGGTTAGGACGTGGAACCAAATGCCATACCTCATTCCTAGTGAAGTTGTTGAGCTCCTCTTGCATCGCCACCACCCAATCCGAATCTTGTAGTGCTTCCTCTACCCTGTGTGGCTCAATAGAGGAAACAAAAGAGTAATGCTCACAAAAATGTGCAACACGAGATCTTGTGGTTACCCCCTTATGAATGTCGCCGAGGATGGTGTCTGAAAGGGAATTAAGCTTACACCTAGTTCCTAAATAATTTTGGTGGTTGAATTGCCCAACACAAATAATTGGACTAACTAGTTTGCCCAAGTGTGTAGATTATACAGGTGTAAAAGGTTCACATTCCGTCAATAAAAAGACCAAGTGTTGGATTCAACAAAGGAGCAATGAGGCAACCGAGGGCACCTCTGGCTGGAGGCACCGGACTGTCCGGTGTGCACCGGACAGTGTCCGGTGCGCCCAGAGGACACCAACTCAAACTCTTCGCCCTCGGGAATTCTCGGAAGCCGGCGCGCTATAATTCACCGGACTGTCCGGTGTGCACCGGACTGTCCGGTGTGCACCGGACATGTCCGGTGCTCCAAGGAAGCGCGGTCTCCGGAACTCGTCAGCCTCGGGTTCGCGCGGCAGCCGCTCCGCTAAAATTCACCAGACTGTCCGGTGTGCACCGGACTGTCCGGTGTGCCAGCGAAGCAACGGCTCCCTGCGGCGCCAACGGCTCCCTGCGGAGCATTTAATGCGCGCGCAGCGCGCGCAGACGTCAGGCACGCCCATACTGGTGCACCGGACATCAAACAGTACATGTCCGGTGTGCACCGGACACCCAGGCGGGCCCACAAGTCAGAAGCTCCAACGGCTAGAATCCAACGGCAGTGATGACGTGGCAGGGGGCACCGGACTGTCCGGTGTGCACCGGACTGTCCGGTGCGCCATCGAACAGACAGGTTCCCAACGGCCACATTTGGTGGTTGGGGCTATAAATACCCCAACCACCCCTCCATTCATTGCATCCAAGTTTTCCCACTTCTCAACCACTTACAAGAGCTAGGCATTCAATTCTAGACACATTCAAAGAGATCAAATCCTCTCCAATTCCACACAAAACCCTAGTGACTAGTGAGAGTGATTTGCCGTGTTCATTTGAGCTCTTGCGCTTGGATTGCTTCTTTTCTTTCTCACTTGTTCTTGTGATCAAAACTCCATTGTAATCAAGGCAAGAGGCACCAATTGTGTGGTGGCCCTTGCGGGGAAGTTTTGTTCCCGGCTTTGATTTGAGAAGAGAAGCTCACTCGGTCCGAGGGACCGTTTGAGAGAGGGAAGGGTTGAAAGAGACCCGGCCTTTGTGGCCTCCTCAACGGGGAGTAGGTTTGAGAGAACCGAACCTCGGTAAAACAAATCCGTGTGTCACACTTCATTATTTGCTCGCGATTTGTTTTGCGCCCTCTCTCGCGGACTCGTTTATATTTCTAACGCTAACCCGGCTTGTAGTTGTGTTTATATTTGTAAATTTCAGTTTCGCCCTATTCACCCCCCCTCTAGGCGACTATCAATTGGTATCGGAGCCCGGTGCTTCATTAGAGCCTAACCGCTCGAAGTGATGTCGGGAGATCACGCCAAGAAGGAGATGGAGACCGGCGAAAAGCCCACTACAAGCCACGGGAGCACTTCATCGGAAGAGTCCCGCACCAAGAGGAAGGAGAAGAAGAAGGACTCCTCCAAACGGAAGGAGAAAAAGGCTTCCTCTTCTCACCACCAAGAGAAGAAGGAAAAATCTTCTTCCCACAAGCCGCATCGGAAAGGCGACAAGCATAAGAGGATGAGGAAGGTGGTCTACTACGAGACCGACACTTCATCAACATCGACCTCCGACTCCGATGCGCCCTCCGTCACTTCTAAGCGCCAAGAGCGCAAGAAGTATAGTAAGATCCCCCTACGCTACCCTCGCATTTCCAAACATACACCTTTACTTTCCGTCCCATTAGGCAAACCACCAACTTTTGATGGTGAAGATTACGCTAGGTGGAGCGATTTAATGCGATTTCATCTAACCTCGCTCCACAAAGGTATATGGGATGTTGTTGAGTTTGGTGTACAGGTACCGTCGATAGGGGATGAAAACTATGATGAGGATGAGGTGGCCCAAATCGAGCACTTCAACTCTCAAGCAACAACAATACTCCTAGCCTCTTTAAGAAGAGAGGAGTATAACAAAGTTCAAGGGTTGAAGAACGCAAAGGAGATTTGGGATTTACTCAAGACCGCGCATGAAGGTGATGAGCTCACCAAGATCACCAAGCGGGAAACGATTGAGGGGGAGCTCGGTCGGTTCCGGCTTCGAAAAGGGGAGGAGCCACAACACATGTACAATCGGCTCAAGACCTTGGTGAACCAAGCGCGCAACCTCGGGAGCGTAAAGTGGGATGACCACGAGGTGGTTAAGGTTATTCTAAGATCACTTATTTTCCTTAACCCTACTCAAGTTCAATTAATCCGTGGTAATCCTAGATATACTAAAATGACCCCCGAGGAAGTTATCGGGAATTTTGTAAGTTTTGAGTGCATGATCGAAGGCTCGAGGAAGATCAACGAGCTTGATGATGCCACCACATCCGAAGCTCAACCCGTTGCATTCAAGGCAACGGAGGAGAAGAAGGAGGAGTCTACACCAAGTCGACAACCAATAGACGCCTCCAAGCTCGACAATGAGGAAATGGCGCTCGTCATCAAGAGCTTCCGCCAAATCCTCAAGCAAAGGAGGGGGAAGGATCACAAGTCCCGCTCCAAGAAGGTTTGCTACAAGTGTGGTAAGCCCGGTCATTTTATTGCTAAATGTCCTATATCTAGTGACAGTGACCGAGGCGACGACAAGAAGGGGAGAAGAAAGGAGAAGAAGAGGTACTACAAGAAGAAGGGCGGCGATGCCCATGTTTGTCGCGAGTGGGACTCCGACGAGAGCTCAAGCGACTCCTCCGACGACGAGGACACCGCCAACATCGCCGTCACCAAGGGACTCCTCTTCCCCAACGTCGGTCACAAGTGCCTCATGGCAAAGGACGGCAAAAAGAAGGTTAAATCTAAATCCTCCACTAAATATGAATCCTCTAGTGATGACAATGCTAGTGATGAGGAAGATAATTTGCGTTCCCTTTTTGCCAACCTTAACATAGCTCAAAAAGAAAAATTAAATGAATTGTTAGTGCTATTCATGAAAAGGATGACCTTTTGGATTCCCAAGAGGATTGTCTAATTAAAGAAAACAAAAAACATGTTAAGGTTAAAAAGGCTTATGCTCTAGAAGTAGAAAAATGTGAAAAATTATCTAGTGAGCTAAGCACTTGCCGTGAGATGATTGACAACCTTAGAAATGAAAATGCTATTTTAAATGCTAAGGTTGATTCACATGTTTGTAATGTTTCAATTCCCAATCTTAGAAATGATAATGTTGATTTGCTTGCTAAGATTGATGAATTGAGTGTATCTCTTGCTAGCCTTAGAGTAGAAAATGAAAAGTTGATTACTAAGGCTAAAGAACTAGATGTTTGCAATGGTACAATTTCTGACCTTAGAACTAAAAATGATATGTTGCATGCTAAGGTTGTAGAATTAAAATCTTGCAAACCCTCTACATCTATTGTTGAGCATGTATCTATTTGTACTAGATGTAGAAATGTTGATATTGATGCTATTCATGATCATATGGCTTTGATTAAACAACAAAATGATCATATAGCAAAACTAGATGCTAAAATTGCCGAGCACAACCTAGAAAATGAGAAATTTAAATTTGCTCGTAGCATGCTTTATAATGGGAGACGCCCTGGCATCAAGGATGGCATTGGCTTCCAAAGGGGAGACAATGTCAAACTTAATGCCCCTCCTAAGAACTTGTCTAACTTTGTTAAGGGCAAGGCTTCCATGCCTCAGGATAACGAGGGCTACATTTTGTACCCTGCCGGTTATCCCGAGGACAAAATTAGGAAAATTCATTCTAGGAAGTCTCACTCTGGCCCTAATCATGCTTTTATGTATAAGGGTGAGACATCTAGCTCTAGGCAACCAACCCGTGCCAAGTTGCCTAGAAAGAAAACTCCTAGTGCATCAAACGATCATAACATTTCATTTAAAACTTTTGATGCATCTTATGTTTTGACTAACAAATCCGGCAAGGTAGTTGCCAAATATGTTGGGGGCAAGCACAAGGGCTTCAAGACTTGTGTTTGGGTACCCAAAGTTCTTGTTTCTAATGCCAAAGGACCCAAAACAGTTTGGGTACCTAAAGTCAAGAACTAAATTTGTTTTGTAGGTTTATGCATCCGGGGGCTCAAGTTGGATACTCGACAGCGGGTGCACAAACCACATGACCGGGGAGAAAAGGATGTTCTCCTCATATGAGAAAAACAAAGATCCCCAACGAGCTATCACATTCGGGGATGGAAATCAAGGTTTGGTCAAAGGACTTGGTAAAATCGCTATATCTCCTGACCATTCTATTTCCAATGTTTTTCTTGTAGATTCTTTAGATTACAACCTGCTTTCTGTTTCCCAATTATGTAAAATGGGCTACAACTGTCTATTCACTGATGTAGGTGTCACTGTCTTTAGAAGAAGTGATGATTCAATAGCATTTAAGGGAGTGTTAGAGGGTCAGCTATACTTGGTAGATTTTGATAGAGCTGAACTCGACACTTGCTTAATTGCTAAGACTAACATGGGTTGGCTCTGGCACCGCCGACTAGCCCATGTTGGGATGAAGAATCTTCATAAGCTTCTAAAGGGAGAACACATTTTAGGATTAACAAATGTTCATTTTGAGAAAGACAGGATTTGTAGCGCATGCCAGGCAGGGAAGCAAGTTGGAACCCATCATCCACACAAAAACATCATGACGACCGACAGGCCACTGGAGCTCCTACACATGGATCTATTCGGCCCGATTGCTTACATAAGCATCGGCGGGAGTAAGTACTGTCTAGTTATTGTGGATGATTATACTCGCTTCACTTGGGTATTCTTTTTACAGGAAAAATCTCAAACCCAAGAGACCCTAAAGGGATTCTTGAGACGGGCTCAAAATGAGTTCGGATTAAGGATCAAGAAAATAAGAAGCGACAACGGGACGGAGTTCAAGAACTCTCAAATCGAAGGCTTCCTTGAGGAGGAGGGCATCAAGCATGAGTTCTCCTCTCCCTACACGCCACAACAAAATGGTGTAGTGGAGAGGAAGAATCGAACTCTATTGGACATGGCAAGAACCATGCTTGATGAGTACAAGACACCGGACCGGTTTTGGGCCGAAGCGGTCAACACCGCCTGCTACACCATCAACCGGTTATATCTTCACCGAATCCTCAAGAAGACATCATATGAACTCCTAACCGGTAAAAAGCCCAACATTTCATACTTTAGAGTTTTTGGTAGCAAATGCTTTATTCTTGTTAAAAAAGGTAGAAAATCTAAATTTGCACCTAAAACTGTAGAAGGCTTTTTACTAGGATATGACTCAAACACAAGGGCATATAGAGTCTTTAACAAGTCCACTGGACTAGTTGAAGTCTCATGTGACGTTGTGTTTGATGAAACTAACGGCTCTCAAGTAGAGCAAGTTGATCTTGATGAGATAGGTGAAGAACAGGCTCCATGCATAGCGCTAAGGAACATGTCCATTGGGGATGTGTGTCCTAAGGAATCCGAAGAGCCTCCACATGCACAAGATCAACCGTCCCCCTCCACGCAAGCATCTCCACCAACTCAAAATGAGGATGAGGCTCAAGTTGATGAAGGACAAAATCAAGAAGATGAGCCACCTCAAGATAATGGCAATGATCAAGGGGGAGATACAAATGATCAAGAAAAGGAGGATGAGGAAGAACCAAGGCCGCCACACCCAAGAGTCCATCAAGCAATACAACGAGATCACCCCATCGACACCATCCTCGGCGACATTCATAAGGGGGTAACCACTCGATCTCGTGTTGCACATTTTTGTGAACATTACTCTTTTGTTTCCTCCATTGAGCCACACAGGGTAGAGGAAGCACTACAAGATTCGGATTGGGTGGTGGCGATGCAAGAGGAGCTCAACAACTTCACTAGAAACGAGGTATGGCATTTAGTTCCACGTCCTAACCAAAATGTTGTAGGAACCAAATGGGTCTTCCGCAACAAGCAAGACGAGCATGGTGTGGTGACAAGGAACAAAGCTCGACTTGTGGCCAAAGGATACTCCCAAGTCGAAGGTTTGGATTTCGGTGAAACCTATGCACCCGTAGCTAGGCTTGAGTCAATTCGCATACTATTGGCCTATGCTACTTACCATGGCTTTAAGCTTTATCAAATGGACGTGAAAAGTGCCTTCCTCAATGGACCAATCAAGGAAGAGGTCTATGTTGAGCAACCTCCCGGCTTTGAAGACAGTGAGTACCCTAACCATGTCTATAGGCTCTCTAATGCGCTTTATGGGCTCAAGCAAGCCCCAAGAGCATGGTATGAATGCCTAAGAGATTTCCTTATTGCTAATGGCTTCAAAGTCGGCAAGGCCGATCCTACTTTATTCACTAAAACTCTTGACAATGATTTGTTTGTATGCCAAATTTATGTTGATGATATTATATTTGGGTCTACTAACGAATCTACATGTGAAGAATTTAGTAGGATCATGACACAGAAATTTGAGATGTCTATGATGGGGGAGTTGAAGTATTTTCTAGGATTTCAAGTGAAGCAACTCCAAGAGGGCACCTTCATCAGCCAAACGAAGTACACTCAAGACATCCAAAGCAAGTTTGGAATGAAGGATGCCAAACCCATCAAAACACCCATGGGAACAAATGGGCATCTCGACCTCGACACGGGAGGTAAGTCCGTGGATCAAAAGGTATACCGGTCGATGATTGGTTCATTGCTTTATTTATGTGCATCTCGACCGGACATTATGCTTTCTGTATGCATGTGTGCAAGATTCCAATCCGACCCTAAGGAATCCCACCTTACGGCCGTAAAACGAATCTTGAGATATTTGGCTTACACACCTAAGTTTGGGCTTTGGTACCCTCGGGGATCCACTTTTGATTTGATTGGTTATTCGGATGCCGATTGGGCGGGGTGTAAGATTAATAGGAAGAGCACATCGGGGACTTGCCAGTTCTTGGGAAGATCCTTGGTGTCATGGGCTTCAAAGAAGCAAAATTCGGTCGCTCTTTCCACCGCCGAAGCCGAGTATATTGCCGCAGGTCATTGTTGCGCGCAATTGCTTTGGATGAGGCAAACCCTGCGGGACTACGGTTACAAATTAACCAAAGTCCCTTTGCTATGTGATAATGAGAGTGCAATCAAAATGGCCGACAATCCCGTCGAGCATAGCCGCACTAAGCACATAGCCATTCGGTATCATTTTCTTAGGAATCACCAACAAAAGGGGGATATCGAGATTTCTTACATTAATACTAAAGATCAATTAGCCGATATCTTTACCAAGCCACTTGATGAACAATCGTTTACCAGACTTAGGCATGAGCTCAATATTCTTGATTCTAGAAATTTCTTTTGCTAGCTTGCACACATAGCTCATTTGAATACCTTTGATCATATCTCTTTTATATGCTATGACTAATGTGTTTTCAAGTCTATTTCAAACCAAGTCACAGGTATATTGAAAGGGAATTGGAGTCTTCGGCGAAGACAAAGGCTTCCACTCCGTAACTCATCCTTCGCCATCGCTCCAAGAAAAGGACCTTGTCTTTGGGGGAGAAAGTAAAAGCCCAAAGCAAAAGGACCGGATCTCGTCTTTGGTATAATCTTAACTCATTTACTTATGACCAAAGGGGAAGAAATTACTTCGAGGGCTCTAATGATTCCGTTTTTGGCGATTCATGCCAAAAAGGGGGAGAAATGAGCCCAAAGCAAAAGGACCGCACCACCACCAAATTCATAAACTTAGTGCTTTCCAAAAGTATTTATCATTTGGTATCCTACTGTGTTAAAAAGGGGGAGAAAGTAGTATTTCAAAAATGGTATATCAAAACCCTCTTGAACACTAAGAGGTGGATCTCTTTTAGGGGGAGTTTTGTTAAGTCAAAAGAAAAGCATTTGAAACAGGGGGAGAAAATTTCAAATCTTGAAAATGCTGTACAAACTCTTATTCATTTACCTTTGACTATTTGCAAAAGATCTTTGAAAAGGATTTACAAAAAGATTTTGCAAAAACAAAACATGTGGTGCAAACGTGGTCCAAAATGTTACATAAGAAAGGAACATTCCATGCATATCTTGTAAGTAGTTATATTGGCTCGATTCCAAGCATCCTTTACACTTACATTATGCAAACTAGTTCAATTATGCACATCTCTGTTTGCTTTGGTTTGTGTTGGCATCAATCACCAAAAAGGGGGAGATTGAAAGGGAATTAGGCTTACACCTAGTTCCTAAATAATTTTGGTGGTTGAATTGCCCAACACAAATAATTGGACTAACTAGTTTGCCCAAGTGTGTAGATTATACAGGTGTAAAAGGTTCACATTCAGTCAATAAAAAGACCAAGTGTTGGATTCAACAAAGGAGCAATGAGGCAACCGAGGGCACCTCTGGCTGGAGGCACCGGACTGTCCGGTGTGCACCGGACAGTGTCCGGTGCGCCCAGAGGACACCAACTCAAACTCTTCGCCCTCGGGAATTCTCGGAAGCCGGCGCGCTATAATTCACCGGACTGTCCGGTGTGCACGGACATGTCCGGTGCTCCAAGGAAGCGCGGTCTCCGGAACTCGTCAGCCTCGGGTTCGCGCGGCAGCCGCTCCGCTAAAATTCACCGGACTGTCCGGTGTGCACCGGACTGTCCGGTGTGCCAGCGAAGCAACGGCTCCCTGCGGCGCCAACGGCTCCCTACGGAGCATTTAATGCGCGCGCAGCGCGCGCAGACGTCAGTCACGCCCATACTGGTGCACCGGACATCAAACAGTACATGTCCGGTGTGCACCGGACACCCAGGCGGGCCCACAAGTCAGAAGCTCCAACGGCTAGAATCCAACGGCAGTGATGACGTGGCAGGGGGCACCGGACTGTCCGGTGTGCACCGGACTGTCCGGTGCGCCATCGAACAGACAGGTTCCCAACGGCCACATTTGGTGGTTGGGGCTATAAATACCCCAACCACCCCTCCATTCATTGCATCCAAGTTTTCCCACTTCTCAACCACTTACAAGAGCTAGGCATTCAATTCTAGACACATTCAAAGAGATCAAATCCTCTCCAATTCCACACAAAACCCTAGTGACTAGTGAGAGTGATTTGCCGTGTTCATTTGAGCTCTTGCGCTTGGATTGCTTCTTTTCTTTCTCACTTGTTCTTGTGATCAAAACTCCATTGTAATCAAGGCAAGAGGCACCAATTGTGGTGGCCCTTGCGGGGAAGTTTTGTTCCCGGCTTTGATTTGAGAAGAGAAGCTCACTCGGTCCGAGGGACCGTTTGAGAGAGGGAAGGGTTGAAAGAGACCCGGCCTTTGTGGCCTCCTCAACGGGGAGTAGGTTTGAGAGAACCGAACCTCGGTAAAACAAATCCGTGTGTCACACTTCATTATTTGCTCGCGATTTGTTTTGCGCCCTCTCTCGCGGACTCGTTTATATTTCTAACGCTAACCCGGCTTGTAGTTGTGTTTATATTTGTAAATTTCAGTTTCGCCCTATTCACCCCCCCTCTAGGCGACTATCAGTGTCGACGGGGTGATCTCGTTGGATTGCTTGGTGGACTCTTGGGTGTGACGGCCTTGGTTCTTCATCCTCCTTGTCTTGATCATTTGCATCTCCCCCTTGATCATTGTCGTCATCTTGAGGTGGCTCATTTGTTTGATCTTCTCCTTCAGCAACTTGAGCCTCATCCTCATTTTGAGTTGGTGGGGATGCTTGCGTGGAGGAGGATGGTTGATCTTGTGCATTTGGAGGCTCTTCGGATTCCTTTGGACACACATCCCCAATGGACATGTTCCTTAGCGCGATGCACGGAGCCTCTTCATCACCTATCTCATCATGATCAACTTGCTCTATTTGAGAGCCGTTAGTCTCATCAAACACAACGTCACAAGAAACTTCAACTTGTCCGGAGGACTTGTTAAAGACTCTATATGCCCTTGTGTTTGAATCATAACCTAGTAAAAAGTCTTCTACAGTCTTAGGAGCAAACTTAAATTTTCTACCTCTTTTAACAAGTATAAAGCATTTGCTACCAAAGACTCTAAAATATGAAATGTTGGGCTTTTTACCGGTGAGGAGTTCATATGATGTCTTCTTGAGGATTCGGTGTAGATACAACCGGTTGATGGCGTAGCATGCGGTGTTGACCGCCTCGGCCCAAAACCGATTCGATGTCTTGTACTCATCAAGCATGGTTCTTGCCATGTCCAATAGAGTTCGATTCTTCCTCTCCACTTTACCATTTTGTTGTGGCGTGTAGGGAGAAGAGAACTCATGCTTGATGCCCTCCTCCTCAAGGAAACCTTCAATTTGAGAGTTCTTGAACTCCGTCCCGTTGTCGCTTCTTATTTTCTTGATCCTTAAGCCGAACTCGTTTTGAGCCCGTCTCAAGAATCCTTTTAATGTCTCTTGGGTATGAGATTTTTCCTGCAAAAAGAATACCCAAGTGAAGCGAGAATAATCATCCACAATAACTAGACAGTACTTACTCCCGCCGATGCTTATGTAAGCAATTGGGCCGAATAGATCCATGTGTAGGAGTTCTAGTGGCCCGTCGGTCGTCATGATGTTCTTGTGTGGATGATGGGCACCTACTTGCTTCCCTGCTTGGCATGCGCTACAAATCCTATCTTTCTCAAAATTAACATTGGTTAATCCTAAAATGTGCTCTCCCTTTAGAAGTTTATGAAGATTCTTCATCCCAACATGTGCTAGTCGGCGATGCCAGAGCCAGCCCATGTTAGTCTTAGCAATTAAGCAAGTGTCGAGTTCAGCTCTATCAAAATTCACTAAGTATAGCTGACCCTCTAACACTCCCTTAAATGCTATTGAATCATCACTTCTTCTAAAGACAGTGACACCTACATCAGTAAATAGACAGTTGTAGCCCATTTTGCACAATTGAGAAACGGAAAGCAAATTGTAATCTAATGAATCTACAAGAAAAACATTGGAAATAGAATGGTCAGGAGATATAGCAATTTTACCCAATCCTTTGACCAAGCCTTGATTTCCATCCCCGAATGTGATAGCTCGTTGGGGATCTTGGTTTTTCTCGTAGGAGGAGAACATCTTCTTCTCCCCTGTCATGTGGTTTGTGCACCCGCTGTCGATTACCCAGCTTGAGCCCCCGGATGCATAAACCTACAAAACAAGTTTAGTTCTTCACTTTAGGTACCCAAATGGTTTTGGGTCCTTTGGCATTAGATACAGGAACTTTGGGTACCCAAACACAAGTCTTTGATCCCTTGTGTTTGCCCCCAACATACTTGGCAACTACCTTGCCGGATTTGTTAGTTAAAACATAAGATGCATCAAAAGTTTTAAATGAGATGTCATGATCATTTGATGCACTAGGAGTTTTCTTCTTAGGCAACTTAGCACGGGTTGGTTGCCTAGAGCTAGATGTCTCACCCTTATACATAAAAGCATGATTAGGGCCAGAGTGAGACTTCCTAGAATGAATTCTCCTAATCTTGTTCTCAGGATAGCCGGCAGGGTACAAAATGTAACCCTCGTTATCCTGAGGCATGGGAGCCTTGCCCTTAACAAAGTTAGACAATTTCTTAGGAGGGACATTAATTTTGACATTGCCTCCCTGTTGGAAGCCAATGTCATCCTTAATGCCAGGGCGTCTCCCTCTATAGAGCATGCTTCTAGCAAATTTAAACTTTTCGTTTTCTAAGTCATGCTCGGCAATTTTAGCATCTAGTTTAGTTATATGATCATTTTGTTGTTTAATTAAAGCCATGTGATCATGTATAGCATTAACATCAACATCTCTACATCTAGTACAAATGGAAGTGTGCTCAACGATAGATGTAGAGGGTTTGCAAGATTTTAATTCTACAACCTTAGCATGCAATATATCATTTTTACTTCTAAGGTCGGAAATGGTAACATTGCAAACATCTAATTCTTTAGCCTTAGCAAGCAATTTTTCATTTTCATTCCTAAGGCTAGCAAGAGATATGTTCAATTCTTCAATCCTAGCAAGCAAATCATCATTATCATTTATAAGATTGGGAATTGAAACATTACAAGCAATAGAATCAACCTTAGCTAACAAATTAGCATTCTCATTTCTAAGGTTGTCTATAGTCTCATGGCAAGTACTTAGCTCACTAGATAATTTTTCACATTTTTCAACTTCTAGAGCATAAGCATTTTTAACTTTAACATGCTTTTTGTTTTCCTTGATTAGGAAGTCCTCTTGGGAGTCCAAGAGATCATCCTTCTCATGGATGGCACTAATTAATTCATTTAATTTCTCTTTTTGTTGCATGTTTAAGTTGGCAAAAAGAGTACGCGAATTATTTTCCTCATCACTAGCATTGTCATCGCTAGAAGACTCATATCTAGTGTAGGATTTGGATTTAACCTTCTTCTTTTTGTTGTCCTTTGCCATGAGGCACTTGTGGCCGACGTTGGGGAAGAGAAGTCCCTTGGTGACGGCGATGTTGGTGGCGTCCTCGTCGTCGGAGGAGTCGCTAGAGCTTTCGTCGGAGTCCCACTCGCGACAAACATGGGCATCGCCGCCCTTCTTCTTGTAGTACCTCTTCTTCTCCTTTCTTCTCCCCTTCTTGTCGTCACCCCTGTCACTGTCACTAGAAATAGGACATTTAGCTATAAAGTGACCGGGCTTACCACATTTGTAGCAAACCTTCTTAGAGCGGGGCTTGTAATCTTTCCCCCTCCTTTGTTTGAGGATTTGGCGGAAGCTCTTGATGACGAGCGCCATTTCCTCGTTGTCGAGCTTGGAGGCGTCGATGGGTGTTCTACTCGGTGTAGACTCTTCCTTCTTCTCCTCCGTCGCCTTAAATGCGACCGGTTGTGCTTCGGACGTGGAGGGGCCGTCAAGCTCGTTGATCTTCCGTGAGCCCTTGATCATAAATTCAAAGCTCACAAAATTCCCGATTACTTCCTCGGAAGTCATTAGTGTATATCTTGGGTTACCACAAATTAATTGTACTTGAGTAGGGTTAAGGAAAATAAGTGATCTTAGAATAACCTTAACCACCTCGTGGTCATCCCATTTCTTGCTCCCGAGGTTGCGCACTTGATTCACCAAGGTTTTGAGCCGGTTGTACATGTCTTGAGGCTCCTCCCCTTGGCGAAGACAAAAGTGACCGAGCTCCCCCTCGATCGTTTCCCGCCTGGTGATCTTGGTTAGTTCATCACCCTCGTGCGCGGTCTTGAGCACGTCCCAAACTTCCTTGGCGCTCTTTAATCCTTGCACCTTGTTGTACTCCTCCCTACTTAGAGAAGCGAGGAGTATGGTTGTGGCTTGGGAGTTGAAGTGCTCAATTTGGGCCACTTCGTCCTCATCATAATCCTCATCCCCTACGGATGGTACCTGTGCTCCAAACTCAACAACATTCCATATACTTTTGTGGAGTGAGGTTAGATGAAATTTCATTAAATCACTCCACCTAGCATAATCTTCACCGTCAAAGGTTGGCGGTTTGCCTAATGGAACGGAAAGTAATGGAGTATGTCGAAAAGTGCGAGGGTAGTGTAAGGGGATCTTACTAAACTTCTTGCGCTCATGGCGCTTAGAAGTTACGGAGGGCGCGTCGGAGCCAGAGGTAGATGGTGATGAGGTGTCGGTTTCGTAGTAGACCACCTTCCTCATCTTCTTCTTCTTGTCCCCACTCCGATGCGACTTGTGGGAAGAGGGTTTCTTGTCCTTCCCTTTCCTTTGTTGCGGGACTCTCCCGATGAAGCTTTCCCTTGGCTTGTAGTGGGCTTGTCGCCGGTCTCCATCTCCTTCTTGGCGTGATCTCCCGACATCTCTTCGAGCGGTTAGGCTCTAATGAAGCACCGGGCTCCAATATCAATTGAAAGTCGCCTAGAGGGGGGGTGAATAGGGCAAAACTGAAATTTACAAAGTTAATCACAACTACAAGCTGGGTTAGCGTTAGAAATATAATCGAGTCCGCGAGAGAGGGTGCAAAACAAATCACAAGCGAATAAGGAGTGTGACACATGGATTTGTTTTACCGAGGTTCAGTTCTCGCAAACCTACTCCCCATTGAGGTGGTCACAAAGATCGGGTCTCTTTCAACCCTTTCCCTCTCTCAAACGGTCCCTCGGACCGAGTGAGCTTCTTCTTCTCAATCAAACGGGAACAAAACTTCCACGCAAGGGCCACCACACTATTGGTGCCTCTTGCCTTGGTTACAATTGAGTTGATCACAAGAAAGAATCAAAGAAGAAAGCAATCCAAGCGCAAGAGCTCGAAAGAACACAAGCAAATCTCTCTCACTAATCACTAAGGCGTTGTGTGGAATTTGGAGAGGATTTGATCACTTGGGTGTGTCTAGAATTGAATGCTAGAGCTCTTGTAAGTAGTTGAAGTAGGAAAACTTGGATGACTTGAATGAGGGGTGGTTGGGGGTATTTATAACCCCAACCACCAAACTAGCCGTTTGGTGGGGCTGTCTGTCGCATGGTGCACCGGACAGTCCGGTGCACACCGGACAGTGTCCGGTGCGCCAGCCACGTCACCAGGCAGTTGGGTTCCGACCGTTGGAGCTCTGACTGCTGGGCCCGCCTGGATGTCCGGTGGCACACCGGAATGTACTGTAGAGTGTTCGGTGCGCCACTTCGCGCGTGCCTGACTTCTGCACGCTCTAGCGCGCATTTAATGCTTCTGCAGGTGACCGTTGGCGCGAAGTAGTCGTTGCTCCGCTGGCTCACCGGACAGTCCGGTGTACACCGGACATGTCCGGTGAATTATAGCGGAGCGAATTCCCGAAGCTGGCGAGTTCAGAGATGCTGAGTCTTGGGGCACCGGACACTGTCCGGTGTAGCACCGGACAGTCCGGTGAATTATAGCGGAGCGCCTCTGGATTTTCCCGAAGGTGAGGAGTTCAGCGTGAAGTCCCCTGGTGCACCGGACACTGTCCGGTGGTGCACCGGACACTGTCCGGTGCGCCAGACCAGGGCTGCCTTCGGTTATCCCTTGCTCTCTTTGTTGAACCCAATTCTTGGTCTTTTATTGGCTAAGTGTGAACCTTTGGCACATGTATAACTTACAGACTAGAGCAAACTAGTTAGTCCAATTATTTGTGTTGGGCAATTCAACCACCAAAATTAATTAGGAAATAGGTATAAGCCTAATTCCCTTTCAGAGTCTTTGATAGAAAATGTTTTATTCTTGTTAAAAGATGTAGAAAATCTAAATTTGCTCCTAAGGCTGTAGAAGGCTTTTTACTTGGTTATGACTCAAACACAAGGGCATATAGGGTCTTTAACAAGTCCACTGGACTAGTTGAAGTCTCTTGTGACATTGTGTTTGATGAGACTAACGGCTCTCAAGTAGAGCAAGTTGATCTTGATGAGCTAGATGATGAAGAGGCTCCATGCGTCGCACTAAGAAACATGTCTATTGGGGATGTGTGTCCTAAGGAATCCGAAGAGCCTCCACAAGCACAAGATCAACCATCTTCTTCCATACAAGCATCTCCACCAACTCAAGATGAGGATCCAGCTCAAGATGATGAAAATAAGGATCTAGAAGAGCCACCTCAAGAGGAGGACATTGATCAAGGGGGAGATGCCAATGATCAAGACAAGGAAGATGATGAGGGTCCAAGACCGCCACACCCAAGAGTCCATCAAGCGATACAACGAGATCACCCCGTGAACTCCATCCTCGGCGATATTCATAAGGGGGTAACCACTCGATCTCGTGTCGCTCATTTTCGTGAACATTACTCTTTTGTGTCTTCTATTGAGCCATACAGGGTGGAAGATGCATTAAGAGATTCGGATTGGGTGTTGACAATGCAAGAGGAACTCAACAACTTCACGAGGAATGAGGTATGGTATTTAGTTCCACGTCCTAATCAAAATGTTGTAGGAACCAAGTGGGTCTTCCGCAACAAACAAGATGAGCATGGTGTGGTGACAAGGAACAAAGCCCGACTTGTGGCCAAGGGATATTCACAAGTCGAAGGTTTGGATTTTGGTGAAACTTATGCACCCGTAGCTAGGCTTGAGTCAATTCGTATATTACTTGCCTATGCTACTTACCATGGCTTTAAGCTTTACCAAATGGACGTGAAAAGTGCCTTCCTCAATGGACCAATCAAGGGAGGTCTATGTTGAGCAACCTCCTGGCTTTGAAGATAGTGAGTGCCTTAATCACGTTTATAAACTCTCTAAGGCACTTTATGGGCTCAAGCAAGCCCCAAGAGCATGGTATGAATGCCTAAGAGATTTTCTTATCGCTAATGGATTCAAAGTCAGAAAAGCCGATCCTACTCTCTTTACTAAAACAATTGCAAATGATTTGTTTGTATGCCAAATTTATGTTGATGATATCATATTTGGGTCTACTAACAAATCTTCTTGTGAAGAGTTTAGTAGGATCATGATTCAAAAATTTGAGATGTCAATGATGGGGGAGTTGAAGTATTTCTTAGGATTTCAAGTGAAACAACTCCAAGAGGGCACCTTCATTAGCCAAACGAAGTACACTCAAGACATACTTACCAAGTTTGGAATGAAGGATGCCAAACCCATCAAGACACCCATGGGAACCAATGGGCATCTCGACCTCGACATGGGAGGTAAATCCGTAGATCAAAAGGTATACCGGTCGATGATAGGATATTTACTCTATTTATGTGCATCTCGACCGGATATTATGCTTTCCATATGCATGTGTGCAAGATTCCAAGCCGATCCTAAGGAAATTCACCTTAGGGCCGTAAAACGAATCTTGAGATATTTAGTTCATACACCTAAGTTTGGTCTTTGGTACCCCAAGGGATCCACCTTTGATTTAATAGGATATTCAGATGCTGATTGGGCAGGGTGTAAGATTGATAGAAAGAGCACATCAGAGACTTGTCAATTCTTGGGAAGATCCCTGATGTCTTGGGCTTCAAAGAAAAAAAATTTCATAGCTCTTTCTACCGCCGAAGCCGAGTACATTGCCGCAGGCCATTGTTGCGCGCAATTGCTTTGGATGAGGCAAACCCTTAGGGACTATGGCTACAAATTAACCAAAGTCTCTCTCCTATGTGATAATGAGAGTGCAATCCGTATGGCCGATAATCCCGTTGAGCACAGCCGCACTAAGCACATAGCCATTCGATCTCTTTTTGAGGGATCACCAACAAAGGGGGGATATCGAGATTGCTTATGTTAGCACCAAGGAACAATTAGCCGATATCTTTACCAAGCCTTTAGATGAGAAAACTTTTAACAAACTTAGGCATGAGCTAAACATTCTTGATTCTAGGAACTTTGATTGATTCCTTGCATACATAGCTCATTTATACCTTTGATCATCTCTCTTTCATGTGCTATGACTAATGTGGTTTTTCAAGTGTATTTCATGCTAAGTCATAGATTGAAAGGGAAATGGAGTTCTTCGGCGAAGACAAGGCTTCCACTCCACTCCATCGAATTATTCATCCTTCGCCGACACTTCGTATCGCTCTCCAATTTGGTATAATCTTCACTCATATATTGTTTGCCAAAGGGGGAGAGAAAGTAAAAGGGCTTATATTTCACTCACAAGTATCCGTTTTTGGCGATTCATGCCAAAGGGGGAGAAAGTATTAGCCCAAAGCAAAAGGACCGCACCACCACCAATTTCAAAAATGTCGTCTTTCAATTTGTATTAAAAGAAGTTTTTCAATTGGTATCTTATACTTGATATAATTTCAAATTGGTATGACCTCTTTCAAAATTAATATCTAAAACCCTCTTGAACACTAAGAGGAGAATTTCATTGAGGGGGAGTTTTGTTTAGTCAAAGGAAAAGCATTTGAAACATGGGGAGAAATTTTCAAATCTTGAAAATGCTTATCGAAATCTTGTTCATTTACCTTTGACTATTTGCAAAAAGACTTTGAAAAGAATTTCCAAAAGAGTTCGCAAAAACAAAACAAGTGGTGCAAGCGTGGTCCAAAATGTTGAAATAAATAAAGCAATCCATGCATATCCTATGAATGTATAAATTGGTTTTAAATCCAAGCAACCTTTGCACTTACATTATGCAAACTAGTTCAATTCTGCAATTATATATTTGCTTTGGTTTGTGTTGGCATCAATCACCAAAAAGGGGGAGATTGAAAGGGAAATAGGGTCAAACCTTTTCCTAAATGATTTTGGTGGTTGAATTGCCCAACACAAATTATTGGACTAACTAGTTTGTTATAGAATATATGTTCCACAGGTGTCAAAGGTTCACAACAAACCAATTCAAATATAAAAGAAAGGGTTCAAATCAAAGGAGCAAAGAAAACTGAAGGCTGCCCTGGTCTGGCGCACCGGACTGTCCGGTGTGCCACCGGACAGTGTCCGGTGCACCAAGGAGAATCCCCTCCAACTGCTAAGCTTCGGGTTTCTGAAAATGGCTCTCCACTATAATTCAACGGACTGTCCGATGTAGCATTGGACTGTCCGGTGTAGCACCGGACTGTCCGGTGTGCCAGTGGAGACACGGCCTCCAAGCGCAACGATCGACTTCAACGGTCGGCTGATAGGTGAACAGTGCGTGGACAGAGCGCGCAGAGTCAGAGTAGCGCCAGAAGGCGCACCGGACAGTGAACAGTACCTGTCCGGTGCACCACCGGACTGTCCGGTGGCCCCACCTGTCAGAGCTCCAACGGTCGAACCCCAACGACTGGGTGACGTGGCTGGCGCACCGGATAGTGTCCGGTGACGCGCCGGACTGTCCGGTGCGCCCTTCGACAGCAGCCCCTCCCAACGGCAACTTTGGTGGTTGGGGCTATAAATACCCCCCAACCACCACACTTCATTGCATCCAAGTTTTCATACATTCCACCCAATACAAGAGCTAGTGCATTCAATACAAGACACAAATAGAGTGAATCAAAATCTCTCCAAGTCCCAATTCCACTCAAAGCATTAGTGACTAGAAGAGAGAGTTTTGTTGTGTTCTTTTGAGCTCTTGCGCTTGGATCGCTTTTCTTCTTCCCATTTCTTGTTCTCAAGTTCTTTGTAATCAAAGCAAGAGACACCAATTATGTGGTGGTCCTTGTGGGGACTTAGTGTCCTAATTGATTGAGAAGAAAAGCTCACTCGGTCTAGGTGATCGTTTGAGAGAGGGAAAGGGTTGAAAGAGACCCGGTCTTTGTGACCACCTCAACGGGGAGTAGGTTTGCAAGAACCGAACCTCGGTAAAACAAATCACCGTGTCATCCGCTTTATTTGCTTGTGATTTGTTTTCACCCTCTCTTTCGGACTCGACTTTAATTCTAACGCTAACCCCGGCTTGTAGTTGTGCTTAAACTTTATAAATTTTAGATTTGCCTATTCACCCCCCCCCCTCTAGGCGACTTTCACTACTCCACATTGTGGTGACCTCCTTCGGTCAAGGGTTCACTCAACCCCTCTCAAATGATCCAAATATCAAACCTGAGTACCACAATTTTCTTCCTTATATCAAATTCCGTTTGTGAGGAATCTTCACAAGTTGGAGTCTCTCATGCCTTACACAAATAATCTTAAACAAAACCAAAGTAAGGAGGGGGTAGAAACACACACGAGAACTCAATCGCAACAACAGCACACGCACAAGTCAAGAAAAGAGCGCAAGAGTCAAAACGTCAGAGTCATAGCTCAAGAACGCGCTCAAACTCTATCTAATGAATCAGCAGCGTGGTCGCAGAGTCTCGGAGTTGTAGTATGCTCAAAGTACACTTGTATATTGCTCCATGGTGCCTAGGGGTCCTTTTATAGCCCCCAAGTGACCTAGGAGCCATTGGAACTCCATTTGGAAGGCCCTGGTTGCCTTGTGTCCACGGGTGCACCGGACTGTCCGTTGCACACCGGACACAACACAGTGCAACAGCTACAGATCGCTGTTTGGCTGCTTTCCGCTTCTGGGGGGCACCGAACCATCTGGTGGGTGGCACCGGAATGTTCGGTGCTCCTGTTGACCGTTGGCTCCAGCCGACGTGTCAACTAGTCGTTGGTCGGCTGGCACACCGGACTATCCAGCGCTCCGCGCGGACCGTCCGGTGAATTATAGCCGACAATGTCTTGTTTTTTCCGAGAGCAGCCCTTTAATTTCGGCTGGATCGTGCACCGGACTATTCGGTGCACGCCGGATTGTCCGGTGGGTGGCATCGGACCGTCCAGTGCTACGCAGGCCGGTCCAACTTGCTATTTTTCATTCCAATTCTCTTTTGCTCCTTTTGACTTGACTTCATATAGTTCCTAACACTTAGACTAATATGATTAGTATCTAAAACAACTGACTAAGTGTTCGGAGCATACATTTTTCACTTGGAACCATATGGATTTGTGGTATGCCCACTTTCAAGCCTAAAAGTGTCTTTCTCTCAATTTGCTTTGACTACCTGTGCTCATTGCTCGTACAAGATGATGTTAGTCCAAAAAATGTGTTGAGCATTTAATCACCAAAAGTAAATAGAAATGGTCCAATGACACATTTCTCTTTCACTTCCTAATGGTTATGATTTTGTAACTGATAATAGGATAAGAAATAAAACAATATATGGTCAAAATTCCATCAAGTCCTAATATTATATATATATATATATATATCATGTATAACGAGAGCCCTGCGCTTCCAATAGTTAAAGAAAGCCCAGGTCGACCACCCCTGCAAACTAGTTCAACCCAGCGCGCCCAACCAGGCTGTCGGGTGCGCCACCTGCCCCACGTCTGTTAGCGCAAAAAAAAGGAATGCATGCATGAGTCAAACACGATCCAATTCATGCGCATAAATTTAGGAAAGATATGTGTGGCGGTTTCTATTTTTAAATACTTTATTTCCTCCATAAATTTAGGATCGCTGCAACAGACATGCAGCTAGACGCGCAAGGACCATTTTATGATATATACTAAGACTAAATATGCTACACTGTGTAGATAATTATGCAATTCAGTATACTGCGTAAAAATCTGTTACCAGTTGCATGCACACGAATTTATGATGTAAAAAATGTCAATGAAAGGAAATGAATTGCATACATAGAAACAAAAAATCGTATTTAATGTTTAATTTGCTTCATAAATATAGGATCCCTCTAACAACCATGCAGCTAAACACATTAGAACTAGTTTATGATATATACTTATACTAATTATACTACACGGTGTAAGTATTTATGCAATTCGGTACACTGCGTAAAAAAATCAAGCATGTTGTTCACTGGTGGACGCATCTCTAGGTTGGAGCGTAAAAACCTTAAGTTTTGAGCATAAAATCTTTCAATTATAAGCGTAAATACCTAGCCAATGTGAGAGGTTGATAGCTCTGGTAGGTAGTTATTACGATCCTATTATTATGACAGATTCGAAAAACATGGCAACCGCATGCATGCGGTTTCTATTTTTATACAGATCCAAAAATTATAGCAAAATGCATGCATGAGTCAAACACGTTTCTTTACATGCGCGTAAATTTAGGAAAGATATGTGTGGCGGTTTCTATTTTAAATGTTTTATTTCCTTCATAAATTTAGAATCGCTCCAACAACCATGCAGCTAGACTCGTAATGATTATTTTATGATATATAATGATACTAAATATGGTACACTGGCCCTGTTTGTTTCGACTTCTGGCAGCTTCTGGCCACCAAAAGCTGCTGCAAACTACCAAACGCTCAGCTTTTCAGCCAGCTTCTATAAAATTCGTTGGGGCAAAAACCATCAAAATCAACATAAACACATAATCGGTTGAGTCGTTGTAATAGTAGGAAACCGTCACTTTCTAGATCTTGAGCCCTATGAACAACTTTATCTTCCTCCACACGTAATCGTAATGATACTCAGATTCTCCTCACAGCCAGATTCTCCCCACAGCCAGATTTTCAGAAAAGCTGGTTAGAAAAAAGCTGAACCAAACAGGCCCACTATGTAGATAGTTATGCAATTGGGTATACTCCGTAAAAATTTGTTACCAGCTGCATGCACACGAATTTATGATGGAAAGAATATGCAATGAAAGGAAATGAATTGCATGCATAGAAACAAAAAATCGCATTTAATGTTTTATTTCCTTCATAAATATAGGATCCCTCCAACAACCATGCAGCTAAACGCATTAAAACTAGTTTATGATATATATTGATACAAATTATACTACACGGTGTAGGTATTTATGCAATTCATTATAGTGCGTAAAAAAATCTGGCATGTTGTTCACTGGTGGACGCATCTCCGGGTGGAGCATAAAACCTTAAGTTTTGAGCATAAAATCTCTCAATTATAAGCGTAAACACCGAATCAATGTGAGAGGTTGATAGCTCTAGTAGATTGTTATTACGATCACATTTTTATGACAGATCCGAAAAACATGGCAGCCGCATGCATGCAGTTTCTATTTTTATACAGATCCAAAATTTATGGCAAAATTGTGGGAGATTTCATTGCATGCGCACAAATTACGAACAACATAAATTAAGAAATTGTCTTTCCAATGTGCATGCAAAAAATATGCATGCAACAAACCGATATACGAACTCCGTGTTTAAGCATAAAATCGTACAATTTTTAGCATAAATAATACATGTGATAGACATAAAACACGAATCGAAGGAGGTAGTCGCTGGAGGACGTCGTCGACGATATAAGCACAGATGTATGTCGTCATTGGGGCCGCCCGAACTGCGCCGGATCGGAGGATGTCATGCGCGATCGTCGCTGCGCGCACCTCACACCTTCCGTGACGCCGCTCGAACCTCACGCCTCGTGTGTCACCGTCGCTACTCACACATCGAGGGGCGTCGCTTGCTCGCCGACCGTGGAAGTGCCGCCGCCTCGGGGCCCCGAGAACGCCGTCGCTTGCCCGCACAAGGGCACTGTCGTCGCTCGCCCTCTAGATCGGGGAGCCGCTGTCGCCGACCTAGGAACCGCCGCCTCTACTCCGGATCGAGGAATCGCCGCCACCGCACGTCGAGGTCGGGGAGCCGCGGCCACCGCAGCCACTGGCCGGGGGTCCACCGCTGCGTGCGCTATCGAGTAACCGCCGTAGTCACGTCGCTAATGAATCTGGATGGGGCGTGAAAACTGAATCCTAGCACTCCGGATTTTTTTATAGACGTGTGAACCTGGTCCGGCTCGACCGGATTGAACTGTCTGGCCTGGGCTTCCTCTAGTTATTGAAAGCCCATGGCTCCTAATATACAATCTATATATATATATATATATATATATATATTACTAGCGTTAATTTGCGGTTGTTTTATTAGATCCCATAGTAGATTGGATTAGCTGCAGGAGATTGGTATGTGTCCTATTAATTAATGCGTTATCAGCTAAACGTCCAGGTGTGTCCAAAAACTTAAATTTAAACGGACAAAAATGCATGAGTTGAAATCCGGGAAAAAACAAGAGCCACCACTGACATCTAAAAATGGACTCTCATTGTTATCATTTATAGCGGTGGCCTAAGTAGGGTAGCACACATTGCAACTTCGGCATTCCTAATATTCTCTTTTAAGCTCTAGTTCTGTAACTCCATTTTTCAAAAAAAATACTATTTTTCTAAGAAAAATAAACTAATTTTCTTTGGCGTGGAAAAATGGGTTATCATTTATGATTTTGCTCGTACAGGATGATGTTTGTCCAAAAAATATGTTGAGCATTTAATCACTAAAAGTAAATAGAAATGGCCCAATGAAATATTTCTCTTTCACTTCCTAATGGTTATGATTTTGTAACTGATAATAGGATAAGAAATAAAACAATATATGGTCAAAATTCCATCAAGTCCTAACTTCACCATATATATATATATATATAGGGAATAGGTAATGGAAGCCCTGGGCTTCCGTTAGTGGGCGAAGTCCCAGCCATGAGGCCGATTGGGTCGCGTTCGGCCCACTGGACGCCAGCTTGTGTCAGCCATGCATAGGATAGCCACGTATCCCGGCTGAGACGCGACATGCGATATACGCACGCATAAATATATGTACAAATGTGCATAACTCATGCATAAATGGAATCTTTTATGCCACGAATCATGGGAACGAATATTTGCATGTGCTTGCCGGTTACGACTGCATAACGTTGTGATACATGATAGCGTAAACCATGCAAACATTTAAAATCTCCCATCGGTTTTAAGATAAGGAAAGACGTGCTCTTCGTGCGCGTAAATAAAGGCGCAGTTACAGGAGGAAAAAAATACGCACGCATAAATCATGCATAGAAGGGATCTTTTGTACCTTGACTCACGGAAACGAATATAAGGAAAGACGTGATGCATAATCGCGTAAATAAAGGGACAGTTACGGTTCGAGGAGCATTAGTAGAAGGAAATAAATTTTAATTTACAGCCGCAGTTCGCGGGTTCTGCTCGGGCGGATTCCAGCGTAAAACGTGAGCTAAAACATCGTAAATGAGTACGAAATTTAGCGTAAATCATATATCTGTTTTGTAACAGCAAACGAAGCCCAAAATTACGGCGTAAAAATCGCGTGCACCCAATCGTGCGCGGGTTTTGGCTAGGGCAGATTCCGGCGTAAAACGTGAGCTAAAACATCGTAAATGAATACGAAATTTAGCGTAAATCCTATATTAGCTAAAACAGCGTAGATTGATCACGTTCGATCGTGCACGGATTTTGGCTTGGTCAAATTTCAGCGTAAAACGTGAACCAAACAGCGTAAATGGGTACAAATTTTATCGTACATCATCAATCTATTTCGTAACAACGAATGTGGCCTAAATTACGACGTCAAAATCACGCTCCGATCGTGCTCGGGTTCTAGGTCAGGTGGATTTAAGCGTAAGACGTGATCCGAAACAGCGTAATGGATACGAATTTTAGCGTAAATCAATGATCTGTTTTAAAACGACGAATGTGGCACTTGCTTTTTAGTGGAAGCGTAAAATGCAATAAGAAAGAACCCAAGACAAAATCTTTTTTTGCCGACCTATACATGCGACATGGGGGTGAATTAATAACTGAACGAACCCAAGACAAGAAAGAAAACGATGAAGCCATTTGCTGTTCCTGAATCTTGATCCGTCACGCTCACGCCCGGCCATGGAACTGAGGTCAGAAGAGTAGCCACTAGACAATACAGAGGGCACGGCGGTCAGAAGAACAAGAACTTGGACATGGAGATGCATCTGAAGGGGAGCACGGTGCCGTTGGGCCAGAAGAAGCAAGGCTGACACGCCAGGCGCGTCCACTGGTCGACGCCGACGATCCCCGCGACCTTCCATCGCGTCTGGGCCTCCCCATCCACCCGGAACGGCACCACGCCGTCGCAGAGCGCGGCCTCCATGGCGGCGCTGCCGGCGTCGCCCAGCGGGGCGCCCTGCGCGCGCGCCACGTACGCCAGCGGGAGGACGCACCTGGCGGGCACGCGGAACGGGTAGGCGCGGAGCACCGCCAGCCCGCCCGCACCGCTACGTACGGCACGCGGGGCTGCAGCAGCAGCAGCACCACCACCACAAGGACGGCCACGGCGCCCAGCAGCACCACGACCGCCAGCACCATGAACAGCACCACCGCCGCCCACTCCGCCGCGCCCGACCGGTGCCTCCTGAAGCTGTGCCGCCGCAGACGCTGAGGCTCCTCCTCGCGCCCCCTCCACGACCGCCAATCCGCCGGCTGGAGAGCGCCGCGGCGGCCGGGGCTCTCCTGCTCACGGGCGCCTGCTCGCATGCCCGAGGGAACCGCCGCCGCCGCTAAAACCTAATCCCTGGTGGCGTGGGGGTGTTTTTATAGTGACGGCGTGGGACTGGATAATTGTGAGCGCGTGGGCAGGATCGTGGGCCCGATTCACGTAATATACGCAGACTATATTTGCATAAACTGATACACACATCAGCATAACTCGTATTATAATTTAGTGTAAGCACAGGTAGGTATAATAAGCCAAAAAGGATTTGTGCGGTCTGCACACCTGGTCAGGGCTTCCTGTAGTTAAATAGAGCCCAGGGCTCTAAATACTATATATATATATATATATATATATATATATATATACGGCGCTGCTAAAATGCACCTGGGTGCATTCTCTATATTGAATGCACCCAGGCGTAAGTCCTGTTTCACGCGCCTCCCCGCCCCCGCCGCCGCCGCGCGCATCCCTATCCCCGCGCCGCCGCCGTCTCCTCCTTCTTCCTCCGATCCTCTAAACCTAGATCCCACCGCCGCCGAGCGCCTCCCTGTCCTCGCGCCGCCGCGCGCCTCCCTGTCCCCGCGCCGCCGCGCGCCTCTCTGTCTGCGTGCCTCCCTGTCCCCCGCATTAGGTGGGATTACAAGCCCGCATTATGTGTGATTGCAACTGTTGTATAATTTTACTCAAATATCTGTTAAAAAATGTAAACAAAATGATTGCAACCGATGGTGTGTTGTAATTGCAACTGCTGGTGTAGTGTGGATGCAACTGCTGAGTTGCTCTTATGTGATTGCAAGTACTGAATAACTCTGAGAAATTTTGTTAAAAATATGATTGCAACTGCTGGTCTGGTGTAATTGCAACTGCTGGTCTGGTGTGATTGCAACTTCTATATAACTATGTCCAAAAATCTGTTAAACAAACAAGATTGCAACTACTGGTCTGGTGTAATTACAACTGTGGGTCTGTTGTGATTGCAACTTCTATATAACTATGTCCAAAAATATGTTAAACAAACAATAATTGCAACTGCTGTCTGGTGTAATTGCAACTTCTGATCTGGTGTGATTGCAACTTCTATATAACTATGTCCAAAAATCTGTTAAACAAACAATGATTGCAACTGCTGCCTGGTGTAATTGCAACTGCTGGTCTGGTGTGATTGCAACTCCTATATAACTATGTCCAAAAATCTGTTAAACAAAACAATGATTGCAACTGTGTCTGGTGTAATTGCAACTGCTGGTCTGGTGTGATTGCAACTTCTATATAACTATGTCCAAAAATCTGTTAAACAAAACAATGATTGCAACTGCTGTGTGGTATAATTGCAACTGCAAGTCTGGTGTGATTGCAACTTATGTGAAGAGGTTGAGCCGTTCGCGGAGGAGCCGTTCACGGAGAAAGAGGGGCGGGGGCGGGAAAATGAAAATGTTCTGTCCGGAGCGTGCGGGAGGGACGAAACCGGCCTGGGTGGGACGGTTGGCTCGGACCTGGCACATAGGTTCGGCTTGGGTGCATTCTCTATATTGAATGCACCCAGGTGTAATATATAAATACAGTATATATATATATATATATATATATATATATATATATATATATATATATATATATATATATATATATTACTAGCGTTAATTTGCAGTTGTTTTATTAGATCCAATAGTAGATTGGATTAGCTGCAGGAGATTGGTATGGACTCTCATTGTTATCATTTATAGCGGTGGCGTAGTAGGGTAGCATACATTGCAACTTCGGCATTCCCAATATTCTCTTTTGAGGTCTAGTTCCGCAACTCCATTTTTCTCAAAAAAAAAATTATTTTTCTAAGAAAAATGAACTATTTTCCTTTGGCGTGGAAAAATGGGTTATCAAACTAGTCCTATAGGGAAATCCAGACACAAAGTGAGCGCCTTATCAGATCATAGCCTTCAAGTTTTCAATTCTAATATTAACAATATTTTGTCACTCTAGCCAACCAAGGAGCATGAATGAGAGAATTGCTTCATCGTTAAGTACGTCATAATCCTTTGATGGCTTGTATCCACATTGGTTAGTGTTTTTGCCTAGGGAAATGTAATTGGGTATTGCGGAAGGTAGATCATAAATGATATATACTTCGGAATGATAAGTGACAAGTCATTTTTGTCAAGAGTCACGATCGGTAAAGAGTTTGTCGAGTGTTTTCAATGCTGCGGCACTTGGTAAAGTACCCTGTTCCAGTAGAGAGGTTAAATTGAATCTTGAGTTGGCAAATATTATGAAATGAATCGAAGGGGTTAGGATTTTACACTTCTATAATCTGGATTGACTGTTTACTCAATCGAATCTAGAGATTTGTGATGGAGTACCGCGCGCTACACTCTGCAACCATTTTAATACAGCTCAAGCTAGACCTAATAATTAACATCACATAAACTAAAAACCTCATGTACAAATGCTACACATTAGATAGCTAGTTTGATAGACGGCTGTTCTTAAATTGTAATCAAACTCAATCGAATCTAGATGATTATGCTAGAAGCGTTTCCCTTTTTCATAAACTCAATCGAATCTAGTTTGATAGAAGCTTTTCACGATAGTTTTGGTTGACCAGTACTAGCTAGGTTGCAGAACCGGCTGGAGAGGTCAGGACTTTCTGGTCAAGAGCACACCAAAATTGGCCGTGGGCTCGCCCGCCTGCTCGTCAAAGAGTCGTGTATTATCACTTAGCACTTCATTCGTTCTAAGTTATAAAGCCTTTTGTAGATACGTACGCACTTAAATATATACACTGTATATTAGATACATAATAAAAAATAGTATACTTTAAAAATCAAAATATTTTTACAATTTGGAACTGATGATAAAGTAGTATGTAAGTTTCTTGTTTAGTGTGTGGTTTGCGTACGATCGGAAGCTAAGCATAGTGCTAGTTCTCCAGACAGATAGATATTATATTGATCGAGTAAGGTCTTGTTCAGTTATTCTCTGAAAAAAGTTAAGAAAAAGTCCGACTTACTTAGGATTTAAACACGCTCAATCCTACTCAATCCATGTGGACTAAGAGGTAACCGAACAATCCCTAAAGTGTAGCGATTTTCGCATTCATTCATTGATCAACATAATCCTGCTTGGTCCTTGCAAGTGATGCAACTTGTACACACATTACATTATAGCCCACTTGCATCAGAGAGAGCACGAGATGGCTGCTGGCTGGCTTGGCTAGCTATAACTAGCTAGGTTCATCGCACTAACCAAGACATTGAATACATTCCGGTCCTGTTAATTAAGCTGGCCAACTCCCAGTATTTGTATTGCCACAGGCCGGTACGAGTCGCGTCGTCATTAACTGCTTGTCTGTAAGATTATTGACACACATATGCAAAGATTAACATACACATGTACTCTGCGATACCAACTTGCTGTATTATACATTTATACTTTCGAGGGAGGACAAATAATGCAGCCACTGGTAATAATCGTTCAAACAAACTCAAGTTGTCGCGTGCTTGTGCCGTTTACTGTGGAGGCACATGTTGCGCATTTGAAAACTCGGTTTTCAAAGTGTTTCAAACAACAGGGATACTACAATTTGTTCCAAGCACCGACCGATTGTTGATGCTCATCATCATGCATGCACGTTGAATAGTCTAAGGGTCTAGAAGATCCGATCCATGGCGGGCGGCCATCTCAGAACATTCCTCTATGACGTGAACGGTGAACCTTGTTAACTAATAAGGTAGGTTGTGGTTAGCAGACCGTGTATATGGTTATACAAAAGAAACATTGTTTTGTATTGAATACCATACTGGTTATAGAGTGAAGTTTAAAATAAGGTAGCAGGCGAGTATACATGTATATAAACACGCATAGCTCTACGACGCGCGTGTATATATATAAGCACATGCAGCTGCTACCCCTGCTACGTTCTCTGTTTATGTGTAGCAAATTGTTCATATGACACTACTCATCAGCTAATTAAGCAGTGCGCCTGATGAACTGCAAGCCAATGCAACGCAAGTGTCTGCAACAGCTAGCTAGCTGCAGCATTTGCCACAGTAGTGTCGTCAGTGCAACTGGCTCATCACCACTTGCCTGCTCATCAGCAAGTTGGGACGACGATACGTACGAACGAAAACGGCAGGATTTTTTTTCCCTTGTCGTCACAGGCGTTTGTTGCGTTCTTCTTTCCTCTCTTCTTCGTCCAGCTGGTGGGTGCGTGCGCCATTCTTTTTGCAACTTGCATTGTATTGTTCGAGAGCGTGCATGCGAGGAGTGACTGAGCATGGCGGCGTCCACGTACGCGTTCCTTCTGTTCGGCCATGACCATCGGTCCAGTCAGTGGTCAAATATTCATAGCTACGAACGGCATGTGCTCGCCAAATTGCAGCAAAAGCCAAGTATTATATTTCCAGCGGAAGAAAAAATAAATAAATAAACTAACCTGCAGTTTGCGCTATACCCTTTAGCGGATTCCATTAGCGGTCCCTCACCTTGTCTCATCCACATTTTTACAAATTCTTACTAAGGTGCGTGTATAGGCCGTTAAACTTAACTGTGTTAATTTGCACCTGTGTCAGCCGACCCATTCAATTTGCAGCGATGGAATTTGAAAAAATTCTAAAAAAAATGAAGAAAAAAATCCAGAACTCGCACCTTGTAAATATAGAGTGGGTCCTTCCCTTCTGTCGCCCACAGCATCCACCTTCCATTCTTTCAGTCATATTCGCCCACGTTTAATTTATACAGATCCATTTTTTTGTCTAGATATGAATTTGAAGTGTAGTATACCACCAACCACGAAACTTCATTTCGCCTCCATCGAAGAACCGGTTTTCTATTGCACCGCATGGGTCCATCTTGCAGCCAGTGCAGGAATATCATGTGGTACAGTAGAAACCAGTTCTCGAATGGAACCGTGGTCACGATTTGCGATAAGAACTTTGTCCTTTTATTGTTTTTTAAAAGCTAATGGACTTTGTTTGATTTATGCGGTATTATATTTTTTTTTGAACTAGCTATATATTATTTTATTTTATTGTTTTACTTATTTTTGCTTATTATGGTATTTGAATTAAACCCCATGTTTGATGTTTGGTCGTGTATGCGTGCATGGTAGTCTGTAAAAAATACAAAAGCTGGTGTGTGTCTGTAGTAGGCCGATCGACGACCGAATTTTTTGTATTTTAGCCCTTAAACAGAAGTAAAATCACGTTTAAACCTAAAAAAATTTTAAATGCAGTTTTGGACCCTTAGCTCGGCGCCATAGCCTGTGGCGCCGAGCTAACACAGCTCGGCGCCACAGCTTATGGCGCCGAGCTTCGTGACGTGTCATCCCGCGTGGCACCTAGCTCGGCGCCACAGATCTTGGCGCCGAGCTAGGAAATATCCGCCCGACGCCTTTCTCTCTGCCCGTTTCGTCTGTTCTTCAGTTTTCGCGCCGAGCCCACCGCCGCCGTTAGCAATTCGCCCGCCGCCCCGTCGCCGTCGCCTTCTCTCCGGCCACCCGCACGCCCATCATCGGCGGCGCGGTCGCCCTAGTCTCCGGCCTCTCCGCCCGGCGAGCTCCGGCGAGCACAGCCGAGGTCGCCCGCCCCGCCCTCCTTCCTCGCCTGGGCCGGCCGCCGCCGAGCTCCCCGGCCACCGCGCAGCCTGCTCGCCGAGCTCCGGCCCCGGCAGCTCCGGCCCCGGCAGCTCCGTCCCCGGCCGCCGTCGAGGAGCCATTCGCACGACACCAGCGTGCTTACGTGGAGTACTCAAACGAGCTCGACGCACTTACTCCTTCGATGGTGAGTTGTCTCCTTTTTTCTTTTTACATGTCCTTTCTACTTTTATCACACGACACCAGCGTGCTTACATGGGCTTTCTAAAACTTTTGCAGGTGACTTGGCAACCGTATCTTGATCCATATTTCGCCAGCATACAGTTGAGCAGCATGTGCTCAATAGACGAGAACCTCTACCTCATGAGGTGTCCCCTCATCTGTTTTTATGCTGTTGAGTACCACTTGCCCCACAGAGTTGCTCGACAGTTCGGATTGCGCCAGGAGTTTCCGGTGGAGCCATTCTCGACTCCAATAGAACTTCATAAGTCAGTTACTACATGCACTTGTTATTCTAACTAATAATTGAAATATCAGTTAGTCGCTAATATATGGTTCTAACTTTTGCAGGTTCGACAGACAGAGACAGAAGAAGGTCACGGACTTCGAGACGCACCATCGTGATTACATTGATGAATGGGACCAGCAGGGGGATCTGAACTATGAGAATGACCAGGCGCACACAAACTACAACTTCCGGAGGTATTTGATTTGGTATTCTGGTGTGACTAGGTGTAAGTTGAAGGGACAGTGGACAGCTGCAGACTACGCCGAGCAAGAATCGTCAGACGACGAAGACACAGCTTTCGACATAGCTGCTCGGCACGGGTCCCAAATTGAGGCTGCTCCAATCCTTGATAGAGTGGTAACTATTTCTTTACTAAAATTAGAGATTTCAATTCAATGTTTTATGTCTAGTTTTGAGCATCCTAATGTCTTAACTTGTGATAGGGAAACTCTATGCTCGTATCTGTTGTTGAACTCGAGCGTATCTCACAGAGAACTTCAGATACTACTACGCTATCGTTACTATCAGTGAGTATCAATGTCTAACAGAAAACTTGTTTATTTGTATGTTGTAACATATGTCTTTAACTAACATTTCGATTACAGAGGGTATCACGTCGTCTTCGTCGAGCAGCGGCTCGGTGTGGATGCTGGTCTCTAGCGGGCGTTGACGTGCAGCTGCATGTGCCTCGTATGCAGCAGGACGTTCAGCCTCCCATTTGTGCAGTTGGACCATCTACAGCAGGACTCAGCTCGTCGCGATCGACGCGGGACACGTTTGAGAACGTGGCCCAGGACGACGACGACGACGACGATGACGACGACGACGACGACGACGACGCTGGCGCTGGCGCTGGCGCCGCAGGTCAGGTGGAGATTGGACCGTCTCAGTTGCAGGATGCTCCTACAACTCAGCCATCACAGCTGACACCACGTAGAAGGCGTCCACGAGACCCTTACACTCCAGGCACCGACGCTCTTGGGGCCAAGGGCAAGGGTAAGACTAGGAGGAAATGAATACTTTTGTGATATGGACTGTGTGATTTGGACTTATGCTGGAGACGTTGTAATATGAACTATGTTATGTGTTTTGGACTATGTGTTGGGGAACTTGTATTTTGGACTTTGTTTGTGGACATTATATGAAGAACTATGTTCTGTGGATGTTTTTATATTCGATGTTATTTTGTGATGTATTATATGTTGAAATGCTTATATGTCTTATAATATGTGATTATTTGAACTGTGGTTGTTAATAAAACAAGAGGAACTCTTGCAAAAATTTTTTGTGAACTGTAAAAAACATAATAAGCAATAAGTAACGCATCTTTAGAGTTCTAAATTATTTTTGATACGTAAATACTACATAATAGGCTACAATTCTTCAGTCTGAATCACAATCTATGAGTAACTCATCTTCGGAGTCATCCGTCGCGCAATCCTCAACAACAACCTCATTCCACTTGCTGCATTGTCCTGCATCACACTTGTCACCAGTTCTTTTGTAATAATTGGCTTCTGCTTCATCTGCAGCTTGGGAGAATAGCTCATCCTCAGCCTCATCAGACTTCTTCTTGTAATAAGCTGCCTCTACCTCTGCGGCGGCCTGTGACATAAACTCATCCTCTTCCTCTTGAGCACGTAATCCAGCCTCAGCTAGTGCTATGAGCTCACTCAACCTTGACATGTCGTCCTCCTCTTCTTCATGTAATCCTGCCTCTGCGAGGGCGATAAGCTCACTCAATCTAGATGTGTCGTCGTCCTCCTCCTCCATCAGCTCAACCGTTGCCATTTTATCCTGAACATATCTCGCATGCGCCTCATCGGCCAAATAGTTTACGCCGCTTCCAATCTCTGCAAATATAATGAGAAAATTAAGTTAGCAAAGTCAGGATAAATAAATTGTACTAACATAATTATAATATCATTTATCTCACTTACTTCCCTTGAGGCGATCAGCAAGATTATCCAACATCTGTTTCTCGGCTTGAGCCGCTTCCCATTCCCTTGCATCCTGTGCTCTCTTCTCATCTGCCGCCTTCAACCTCCTATACTCTGCACGCTTCGGGCTATCATAAAAGGCAGATTTTGCTTCCCTACGCATGTCGCGTATGCGATCGTTAATGTACGAATCAACGAGTCGAGATCCACAACGCATCTTCTGTCCCATTATTCTCTTGGACTCTATTGTGCGCATCACCTCTCCTTTGTCGTCGTAACTCTCCCAACTGCATTTTCTCGTCTCCTACAAAAAAAAATAGTAAGTACCGCTATAACATTACATCTGGTGCAAAAAAAATACCAACCTCATCGTAATCGACCATATGTCCACAAAAATATCCAACACCAAGCTCCGAAGGAACTAATCCATACTTAGCTTCAATACCACATTTGCAGAGTACTGGATCAAATTTGACCTCTTCTGCCGCCCACCCCATGTATCTCTTTTCCTTTACCTCTGGCTCTGGCCAATGGGACAAAGGACCATACAACCACTCTCTGAAACGACACTTACGCCACCCGTATGGCTGCAAGAGAAAAAATTAGTAATTTATTGTAAATAAAAACTAGTTTATACATTTAGCGTATCAATGGGCTCACATAATCAATGTTCGGACAACAGAACTGCTTGTCATAGTCTAGCATAGTCTTCGTCGATGACAGCACGGTCTCCACAATCGCATCGAGGCGGTGAGTCCATCCGTCTTTCTGTTGCTACCTCCTTCTCCTCATCCGTCATTGGTGGAGGATTCGGGGGAGGAGGTACCCAACGCTTAAAACGCTCATGACTGGTCTTTCCACTCAACCAATTAACGAAAAGAAGATATCGAGGGTCAAATTTATCAGGACCATCGATCCACTGGAAAAAGAAACACCTCTCATGTCCCTAAAATAATGGAAAGATGCACTATTACATATCTACAAAAAAATGAATGCGAACAAAATTAAGTGATAAGTCATAAGCTACGTACGTCCAAAGTGCCACAAAGGTAGTAGCAGCGAGCAGTCGTGTCTGGATGTTGTGATTGATGTACCCAAGCCAGTCTGCCACAGTCACAGTTAGGCACGGGGAGTTCAGGAGGAACAGGAGCATCCTTACTAGATACGTCCGGATATAACTCCCGAGGACGACCTCTCTTCTGCCACAACGCCTCTCGGTACATGTCTTTCATCTAATAAACGATTATAATTATCACTTATACCTAATATGCTTTATAATAAGTTTACACAAACTAATAATCGAAATGATAATATAATAGGTGTATACAAATTATTAAACTAAAAACCTAATATACAAAACGAATCAGTTCGAAATCATACCTTGGTCTACGAAGTGAACCAACTCAAATCTTTGAATCCAGGAAATTTTTACGAAGTTTGGAAATGGGATGAAATGAGCTGCTCTCGGCCAGCCGCGCGGGCGTTTTTATAGGAATTCGTAGCTCGGCGCCAAGATCTGTGGCGCCGAGCTACGAGGCCGCGCCGCCGCCACGTCAGCGCCAGGTCAGCCCTGGACGCAGCTAGCCGTTGCGGCCACGTCACAGCTCGGCGCCACAGGCTGTGGCGCCGAGCTAAGGGTCCAAAACTGCATTTAAAATTTTTTTAGGTCTAAACGTGAATTTACTTCTGTTTAAGGGCTAAAATACAAAAAATTCGGGATCGACGACGGTATATATAGGCATTTTCAAACTTTCAGTCTCTAAATCATCAGTAAAATAAACTTGCATACGTACAGTGTTAGAAAGGGTGCTTAGGTTAGCTTAATCACTCGGCGATTCAACACGGTTGATTGTCAATTAATGGATCGGAGACTTGACTTGGACTATAGGTAAGTAAGTAACCAGAGATGCATGTGCACGGCTCATGAGATTCAAAGGCAATGGAGGATAACCACTGCACGTACGTAGTCTGTGGCTGGTGGTGGTGGCCGTGGTTGTGTTGATGCAGGCAGGCAGGCAGCAGCAACTTGTGCGTGTGCCTTTTCCATCCAAGAGGGCCAAGAGGGAAGGGGGAGAAAAGAAAGCAGAAGCTAGCTAGCTAGCTAGACCTGCAGCTTTCCATCCAAGACCAAGAGCCGCCCGCCAGGACACTCACGCACGAGGCTGCTGCCTGCTGGGCACACGGTTTCCGACCAGAGAGAGGCGGCAGCTTGCAGCTAGCTAGCCGGGGCCAATGCCGCCCGGCCTGCCCAGGTTTCCTCTTCCCTGGCTCCGGCTCCCGGCCTGCGGTTTGCACTTGCAGTCGCTGTTGCTGTTGCAAACGAGAGTGGAGTGGACTGCTGGGCAGCGTAGCCTGAGCCAGCTAGCTATAGCTCTGTCCCCCTCCCCTCCCCTAGCTGCTGGCTGCTGCTGCTGCCGCTCCCTGTGTCTGTCTGTCTGTCTGTATGCGCCTCTTGATAATTGTTAAAGCTGCGTGCGTGTGCATATGCATTGCATTGGTTCAAATAACGCATGATATAGATGCCACTTGCGCAACATGTTTTTTTTTTGGGTTTCCTTTCGTCTGACGTGCATGGCAGCTGGAGGAGTGTGGTAGAGTTGTTGCTTTGCAAGGTTCAAAGGACCTGTCTGATTCATGGTGTTGTGCAGGGCAGCATGCATGTCATTTCTGCCGTCCTCGTCGTCGTCGTCGATGGCCGACTACTACTACGGTCTCGGTACTACCATTGATTGGGTCCCCATCGACGCATGTACGGTATGGATACCATACCAGCCAATACTCAAATATTGTGTGCCCATGCATGCATACGTCTCTATCTGCGTGTGGGGGTGAGTTTTGTGATCTGATGAGTAGTTTATTTATACACTAGTAATAATATTAGTGGAGGATGACATTTGCTGCTAGCTTGGCGGCTGAAGCCTAATTTTGACACGTTTACGAAATCCGCACGACGGCGAAAGAGAGTGTTTAAGTATACACGTCTTCCAGGAGGAGCTGACTCCCGAGTCCCGACTTCGCCACTTGTCAGGTTTTATATAAAACCACCCCCACACCGTACGTGCTGCCAAACTGGGGCTTCGAAAGATGCATGCATACGATCGATTAATAGCTCCAAATAAAAAAAATTATGTAATATTCCGCGCGTGCCTAATTGCATATGCGTGGACGTGGCTGTGCTGATGCATTTATATGCTGCCTCCTGTTTCATTTCCCTCTCTGCAACGCACGCACGCATGCATGCATCCTCTGCTTTTTATTTATTGAGGCGAGGAGAGGAGATAGCTACAATTAAAGTTACAGTAGTTCTTTGTATACATAATACTCGGTATATAGTATTTATACTCGTAGGCATGCATTAGGCACGATTAAAGCGCGCGCCGGCAGACGGCATGAACTTGGTGTGAGAGAGAGATGATAAGGATGACCTAACCTTATCTACGCACAGTTGGTCTGACAAAATGCATGCATGTCCGTCCAAAGAAACTTGAGCAGGCAAGACGACGCCGGACACGTACGCTTCTGTCTAGTGTAGACCGTACGAGTAGTAGTATACGTCTTCTCCTTTCGATCATCAGTTCTTCTCCTTTCGATCATCAGTTCGTTGTGCAACGGAGTCGGAGAGTACATGTCAGTAACACCCATGGTGGACATGGATGGACGATCGATCGATGAGTCCCGTCGTTTTCTAGCTGACACACGACGCGTGCATAGCTGAGCCAGAGCCCAATCTCATCTGTGTACTGCAACTGCAGCACCATCACGTGCACCGATGAATCCAGCCAAACCAGTCAGGAACCAACACCCAGACGTCGCTATTATTACCACCACAGCAACCTACCTGCATTGCTCGCTTTTTCTAGCTGGTAACCATGAGTAGTTAATATACTAAGTAAATAGATGATGGCTATACTGAGTAGTTACTATACTAAGCAACTAATCAAAAATACAGAACGTGCAGATCATTCAGAACTGCTGAAGTTTGTGGTAGATATAATATGGAAACCGTAAAAAATTTGAACCATTACTGAGATGTGCAGATTCTAGCGGAGGTAAATACCTCAAATAGAACGCCCGAGAGAATTAGATCACCTCCAGAATATACCCTCTCTAATAAAATGGCCCTGCAAGTAAAATCGGAAAAAAAAAGAAACTGGGCGTAAAAACCAAGGAACGTTAGTGAAATAGCTATACATACAGTCTGCAACCACAAGGACTCCACCACGCTAACAATTATTATTCCATAATAATACACCCGTGGAAAAATTCCATGTGCAACAATAAAAATGAAATAGGCTGACAACAGAGGCCCATTGGTAGCCCAACACGAGAAACCAGCTGGCATGATTAGCCGTAGTTGGGACACCAAATTGTAATGTAACGCAACTTCCACTTCGAAGCAGAACAATCCAAGTCATAAGATGCAATATACATTTGTGTGGTGCAGCCGCCCGTGCATGGGTGGGTGCGCGCGTCTGTCAGCCCTCCTCGCCGAACTCCTTCGTGAACCTCTCGTGCACCTCCAGGTCCTTCTTGCTAACCGTCGGCCTCTGCCTCGACAGGACCTTCTCGAAGTCCGCCCTCGAAATAGGGGGCGGAAGAATCTACGTTCAAAACAGGACACCTTTGTTGCCTTAGAGCAGTTCGACCGGGAAGCCCTCTCTCTCTCTCTCTCTCTTAACACTGCAATGGAAGAATGGGCCATCTTGTGTGTTGTGTGTTACCTTCGCAGCGAGGCCTTTGGATGCAAGCTCCTGCATGGTGGTCTGCACGGCGCCCGGTTGCTTCGGTCCACATGGCATCCACATGTCACCGTCCGCCTTGAAGAAGAACATGGCGTCCTGCGTTTTGCGCACGGGTTCAAATAACACGTCCTTAACCTGGTCGAGGGAAAAAAAATGTATCAGATTTCATTGCTTAGTACAATGTGAGACTGAGCAGTGAAGCATAGTGATGACAGATGCACAAGTTCAGAAATTACTTACACAGACAGCAACGTCAGAACCAGAAAACCCGTCTGTCCGACGGGCCAAGCTCTCGAAATCACTTTCAGTTAAACTGTGTGGTGTATCCCCGAGATGGACCTGTATGAATTGATGGTTCCAAATGTTAGCCAATGGATTGTAAACCATGGAACAGGACAAACTTAGTTATGTTAACCTTAAACATGTGTTGCCTTGCTTTCAAGTCAGGTAGCGGAATGTAGATACGCTTGTCAAATCTTCGCCGCACAGCCTGCAACAATGAATCAGTCAAAGAACCAAACAGTGTTTCACAAGATAATGGGGACGTTACTTTTTTTTGGCGAAGTTGTATTCGGTGCAAAACTGTACTCCCTCTATCCCAAAAAGAATGCAATTCTCACTTTTCGAGTCAAACGGTTTGAAGCTTAACCAAAGTTAGACAAAAAGTATTAACATTTATGATACAAAATAAGTACCACTAAATCATTAATTCTGGAATATATTTTCATAGTAAACATAGTTGAAGACGTAAATTTTAATAGTAATCACTATAAATTTGGTCAAACTTGGGCTAATTTGACTTGCACAGATACCCTAGCTAGTTGCATCATCTTCAGGACGGAATATTCGGCAAGTTTTTTGTAACCTGGTCCAGAGCATATGGCGTATTCGTGGCAGCAAGAACAAGAACTTTATCATCATTGTGACCAACACCCTGGGAATCAAGTACAGAAAATATGATCATGTCAGTTTAACATCAAAGAAGGCATAGAATGCTGAGATTAAGAAAACAAGTCCTCTAAACAAACGGAGAAGCAGAATCTTCAGAGAATTTCAGTTCTACTTTTTTTACATGTAAATAAAATCTTGGACATCAGAAGGCTATCATATTCACTGATTAATTATAGTCAACATGTATTAATAACAGCAAAAAGTCGGGAGTTTCATCAGATAGGTTGTATGCAATCACTGGATAAACAATTAGATTTTTCTGTGTTGAAAATTTGACAGAGTATAGCAATGAGCTAATGACATCTACAAATACTAGGATCAGTTTTAAAACATAGTATAGCATTCAAGCTAATAATGTGTTGACAGTATCGGAATCCTTTGTGCTGACTAGCCAATTCTACATGACCTGAATAAGCTCGGTAACATATCTCTGGAGCTAACAACTCAGACAAAAGAAGAAAAAAAAAGAGCATCATCACTCATAACTTTGGACACTAGCAATTGATGGCACATTATCACAATTCTCAGAATAACAGCTCCAGACATTCGCGAAATAAGTTTAAATCCAGCACCCCAGGCTTGGCGGTTGCTTGTAAAATCATTTTTTTCTTTCTTTGTCTAAATTCACAGCATTTCAGGTAACCATCCTAAGCAGAACATAACTAGCTAAGTGCATCCCACACGGGAACAGTTTGCAACATTAATACTTCACCTGCATTTGCACAAGAAGTTCAGTCTTAATTCTCCTAGATGCTTCACTTTCATTGCCTTCTCCACGTTGACCGCATAAAGAATCAATTTCATCAATGAAGATAATGGAAGGGGCATTTTCCCGAGCCATTTGGAACAGATTTGCAACTAATTTCTCACTTTCACCCATCCACTTTGAAACCAGATCTGAAGAAGATATACTGCAGTAAAGCAACAGTGTGAAATATCATAAAGATACGGCATAGAAAACAAATGGTAGGATATTAGTATTGCTAACATCCATTGACCAATCAAGTGAAACAAAAAAATGCAAGTTCGATCTGTAGATAGATAGATATAGACACACACATTCAAGATCTAGGGTAGCCTGTAGCATGTAAATTTACTAATTGTATATTATATTCTTTTGAACCACACTCATTTGTACAGTAGACGCCTGGAAGAAAAAAATGAAGCCTGGAAGAATACAGGTTGTTTGCACGACCTGGCTAAAGATAACTCTAGGGAAAGTTAAGCAACAATGCAACATATCTGCAAGTATGATTAAATCAATATATTATGAGTTTGGTTTACTATTGTGGAATAGATGGGACAAATATCAATTTCCCTGAATACATAATTGACCAATTAACTGTTATACGACTAGCTCATTAATATGCGACTTCCTTTTCAATAAATTCGAATTTGTCAGTAAGGTACTGCCTTTGTTTCAAATATGAGACATAGTTTTCCCCGAACTTCTATCAAAATATAAGGTGACACTTTTCCTCTTCTTATTTGTTCCCCCTTTCTTCTCCAGTTACATAAGTAATTAGTAATCATTCATAATAACTAAGGCCACTATACCCAAGGCATTGACACCAGGGACATATAGTCGGTTACCTCTATCCTCCTATCGAACCAGCTTTATACCTGTGTTGCATCAAAAATCATCTTATACCAAAAAAAACGCAGGGAACACAATCAGTTATCAGTATGCTAATAAACTAGAGAATATCAATGGCAATGATAAATACTAAGAATATGTGTTCCTTACAAAACATCAGCAACAAATGAAAACTCCACATTAACCATTTGCTCAAAAAGTGTAAGCTCTCTTGAACTTTGGGATACTGATGGATTATATGGAAGGTCCGAAGGTGCAGCCTATATATAAAAGTTAAACTCAACAAATATATAAGCTGCTATCATAGGGCACACCTTTCAAGCGACAACTTCCCTAGTTTTGCAAAAGTTATTTGTTTTTTAGCTAAATGCTCTCTTGCCTGCACCAAGCATCAGCATTCAATTTTCAGGAAGCAGGCATTTACTTCAAATAGTCTTATATGAATGCTAAGAAGGGAAGGCCTGGCGCAGTGGTGAGAGCTATCTCACCGAGTCACCAGGTCACGCATTCAAAGCAGCCTCTCCGCATTTGTGGGGGGAGGCCTCGGTTTATCCCTTCCCTAGACACACTCATATGGGAGCCTCCGGCACTAGGTCTGCCTTTTTTTTAGTCTTATATGAACGCTGTTTAATTTAATAACAGAGCAACGATTGCCTCATAGCAACATCTGATTCCAAAGCATATATCGATTTCTTTAATAACACACAGTGCATATAAATGTCACATGCGCAAAGTGCACTCACGTAAGTCTTAACAGATGAGAGTTCGAGCTAAAAACATTGATGTTTGAATGTTTGATGAAGTATAGTTCTTCAAATTAGGTAGATGTAGTCATGTAGATGACAAAAACACTTCGAAGAGGCATGTTGGCATTTTTGGCAACTTTTGATACCCCAAAATAAAATCTGATGGAGCTGTGTGATCTTTTTGCAGATTAAACACTTCAAATTTTGGAAGTTTTATTCATACGGTGTAAAAAATATGACTGCACCACAAAATGTCAGTAAGATGCATTATCCTCTGTAATTGAGCTAATAGACAACTGAACATTTACACAAAAGATGTACACAAATCAAAGAACGTTTCAATACAAACAACATGCTTATGGCAGTCTATATAATATTGCATTGTGGAACAAGTTTCAATAAAAACGATTGGTATCCAGTTCCTTTCAGGTGAAATAGTTACAATTAAGATGCGCAGTTCTCCTGCGCGTTCTATAAAAAACAATATTTTTTATGATAGCCCATACAAATCCATCACATATTTCCATAGAAATCAGAAGTTTGTGTGATTCATGTGAGACATGGTGTGTACTATTCTCAAACAAAATAACATATCCCCTGAAGCCAAGAAAAAGTGTGATGCTACACTACAAGTAAAGAGTCATGTGATGACTCTAGGTACTGAACAAATATGTCTGGAATGCAGGATGCCTAAAAATTCTTAATTTGGCAGACAATTTACTAGGCATGCAACTAGTAGCGCTGAGGCAAAAGGTGAAAGATCAATCGGAGTTCAAGAGTGGTGCACATTTAGTTGTCACTGGAAGGTGAAATATGTAAGATAGATATAGTACGATCTCAGACATATGACAGTCAAAGAAAGCATAGCAGGAGATGCACGAAAAGCCTCTACAGCATTTTTAGTTTTAAAGTCAAAACATTATAAAACATGTCTCTAAAAGAGCAAACTGAAGGAAACTGGCATAGCGATGAATATACAACTATCTACCTGAAAAACGTTGAATCAGCCTCGGTTGCAACAGCTTTTGCCAAATAAGACTTTCCTGTTCCTGGGGGGCCATACAAAAGAAACGCCCTCCAAGGCCTCCGCTTGCCTAAGGGATGGCATTCTTCATTAGTACATGTACTAGTTGACAACACGAAGATATCTACACTTCCAATGAGTTCAGACATATGATGTTTTTTTGTATAATTATGTGTTTATAAAAACAATACACACTAGTTAACACTAGCTGAAAGAAACAGATAACGAGGAAATGCTTTGGTTGTTAAAACAAAAAAAAGTGCACAAAGGCCAAAATGACACACAAACGAACAAACCATTCAAAATTAAACTAAATTTTATCAGGTCAAAAAATTCTAGATTTGAATCAAATAGCGAGGCATAACCTTTGGTACACAACTTGCAGAATAATAGGAATGCATATATTCTCAAAATAACATATTTGATCCCTTTTGAATTTTGAAGTGAACCATCTTTCAGTTCACACTTGTAACACCTAAAATTCTACTTTAGAATTTATAACATTAATAATTAAAAAAGTCCCAAAGTGAATATATTGTCTAAATAAAAGACCAAAATAAAAGATACTTAGAAATTAAATTATACTTGGATTGGATTATATATAGAAGAATTATGTGTTAGACTCTCTTTTGGATAAAATAATTGGAGATATTCTCTAGATAGGTTGAGATAAAACTACCTTTTGTGTAAAATTATGTAATAGTAGTTGTGTCTTTGAAACATATAATTTAGATATATAATAACAGCGAAAGGTCCTCTAGCTGAGTTGGTTAGGTGATCTGAGTAGCACTCCTCAGGTCCTGGGTTCAACTCCCCGTGGGAGCGAATTTCGGGCTGTGGTTAAAAAAATCCTCTCGTCTGTCCCACGCCAAAGCACATGTCTAAGGCTCAGCCCCGGTCATGTTCGTTCTCACATGGGCTTCGATGCCGCTGTGTATGGGTGGGGCAGGGGTTCGAGGGTTTTCTCGACCTGTGTGAGAAGGTCTTCTTCTTAATACAATGTCCGGGGCTGTCTTACCCCCCGCAGGTCGAGATATATAATAACAAGAAGATTTCTTATGTGTGTTAAAACAAGTGGGATATTCCTTTCATTAACTATGTAGTTTAAAATATTAATGAATAAATAAATGCAGTAAAAAATAAATAAGATTATTGCAAACAGTGGTAGTATTATTCATATATTAGAATTATGGCGGATATTTGGAAACCTGAAATTCAAAACAGGAATTTAAAATTTAGTTTGAATCTTTAAATTTGGAAATAGAAAAGAAAGAAAAAAGGAAAAAGAAAAGGGGAGCCGAATGGGCCGCTCACTCATTTTCAGCCCATTTCACCAAAGCGGCTTCCGCGCTGCCTGCCTCATCCTGACCACACGGGCGGTCACTGACACGTAGGTCCGCCCTGTCAGCCTCTGCACGCCCTTCTCTCTGCCTGTGTCGCTGCCGCGCGGGCCCGCCCACCAACCTCACTATTGCGCTCATCTTCTTCACGGATCTGTTTCAACAGACACCGTGTTCACCGCTGTCGCCATGAAATCCGGTGCCCCCACAACGACCTCCGTTTATCCTGGTCGTGATGAGGTTTTCCCTAGTGTATAAAACCTGAAGGCCTCGTTCCCCTTGTCTATCTGCTCCCGCAAACCACACCGAGGCGCCACGAGAGGGGAGGGAAGCAGGAAGCCGCCACCGTCACTACTCGCACGCGCCTTCAACCAAGCCTCGGCTGGCACCGCAAGGGGTTCCCCGGTGCACACTGATCGTGTCGTGGGTCGGCCGTGGGAAGGCAGGAGCTTGGCGCGTGGGGATTGCTCGTCGTTGCTGCTGCGCCTCCAGCGAACCGCGGGTCGGCGTGGGCAGTGTTCCGCGCATCCCAATCACTGGTGAGAAACGCCTTATTCAATTCGCCTTGCTCCATAGTTCGTGTAGCACTGTCCGGATTAGAAATTGGTGCTCGGGCCACAGGTTTGGGCGAGGCCGGCAATGGCGCCGCCGTGGTTGGCGCGCGCCACCGTGGCTGGGCGCTGGGGAAGATGGGTTGAAGGGGGGAAAGTTTATGGTCGTTGATCCGGTGATGAAGGGCTAAGAATAGATGGTGGGATACCCCCCTTTCGGTGATTTGATCTAAACCGTCGGCGCGAATCGAATGGCCCATATTGGATCACATCGCATTAAATACTGACCATAGATCCGAGACCTGGCGATCAGTAATGCGTACCGGTTCAGAAAGGACTTGATATAATCTCGTGCGTCCAACCCGGATCCAACGGCTCACATGAGCCTATACCCCTTCGGCCGCGTGAAAAATGCAAAAAGGACCCTGTGCTTTTCACAAACTAACCCTAAATCCATTTTTCAGTGTAAAGAAAATAAAAATAAATGAAGACTTTGCGTATTAGCCCCTGGAGTTTATTTTTAAGCACAAAATTAATACAAAAATGAACAAAACCTAGGAAAATCCATATCTTGCTCATTTTAACTCCGATTTGGTCCGTTCAAGTTGCGTTAGTTTCGTAATAAAGTTGCCTACACAGTAGCAAACTAGCAATATTATTTGATCATGTGCCATAACTTTTATAAATAGATATTATTTAACCTACGTTTTGGTAGATTAATCTTTCTTAATCTATCCATAATTATAACCAAACTAGGATATGGTCCCTGCTCAAGTTGTAACTTAGAGTAAAATTGAATTAGTTATATCTTTAATATATTCTCTCAAATAATTTACATTAATCCACATAGAATCTAGTTTTTATTATTCAATCATGTATGTCTTCCGAAAACTATACCTCTTTAACCGTAACTCTGAATTTAGTAGTTCTCAAACCCACGTTCTTGTAGCATCGCGTAGAATGTTTTTACGTTGTTTGTTCTCATGTTTGGTGTACTGTTAATTTATTTGATATTATGTGTATGTTATTTAACACTCAGCGATGCTCTAGAGGAAGATTGAGAAGAAAAATCATGTAAGTTGTCAAACATATGGTCCCTAGAAGTGGTCTTGTCCAACAATATAAATCATCATCTAGAAAATGGAAGTTATCAATCAACCAAATATTCAATAATCACTATCGACCAAAACAATGGTATTCACTACTTAACAGTAACAATGGATAATTGTATCAACCCTAGCTCACTCCATCCAATTTGATAAATATAATAAAGATCTGCAAAGCCTTTTGTGACCCCATATCAATTTCAATCGCCAAACTTTTATCAGGATCAAAGCTTAATAAAGGGGGAAAAGATAACGCTTTTAGGTACCGTCGCTCACCCGTGAAGAACTGCGGGAACTTGACGGGCAATATAACGGCCTCCTGCAGTGCCTGCTTGGCGCTCTCGAGGCCGGCAACGTCGTTCCACTTAATGTTGGGCTTCTCGGTGATGATGGCGGAGTTGAGCCCCGCCCTCAGCTTGGACTGCTCGGAGTCATCCCCTCCGTTGCCTCCGTCCCCGTCCTTGCCCTTGGTCTTGGGGCGCGTGGCGACAGCTGCGTCGCCACCGTTGGCCCCAGGCCCTGCGCCGCCCTCATCGAGGACCGCCCGGATCTCCTCGGCGCGGCGGAGGTACTCGGTGAACTTGGCGGTGATGGCCTCCTTGATCTTGGGGTTCTTCTCGTACTTGAGGTGGGTTTTGAAGTACTCGAGCGCGTTCATGTAGAGAGGGAACGCCTTGACGTAGTTGCCGGCATTGTCCTCCTGGACCGCCTGCTTGACGTACTCGATCGCCTGCTCCTTGAAGTTGCTATACATCGGGGGAGGCCCGGAGGCGCCGCCTCTGCGGCGGGCACCCGCGGATCGGAGGGGGGATCGGCCGGATTAGGCACCTCGACGGCTGATTCGGGAGAGGAGCGAGGAGGCGGCGGGCGGTTGCTTTTTGTGCTGGGGTTTGACGCGGGGAGGAGAAGACGGGGTGCGCAGGAGGGAAAGGGGAACAGAGACGAGCCGAGGAGGGAGGAGGGGAAAGGAAAAGATGGGAAGGGAGAAGCGTGTTTTTGGCTGCGATTTTTATTTTTTATTGGGTTTGTTAGCATTACGAAGAAAATAGAAAGCTGTTGACGAATGACGATTTTGACTTAGGTCCTTCTGTTTTTTGGTTTTCTAAAAACACCTACAAAATAGTGCTCAAAAATAAAATATTGTATTATTTAAATTATTTAGGGCACTAAAAATAAATTAATCTCCAATAATTAATCCCTATATCATATAATTTAGTAAGTAAACAATATTATTAGAAAATAAAATATTAAAAATGATATAAAAACAAGGATATGACACTAATATAGGGTGTGATATATATGTAGATCACTTCATAGTGTGTTCTATATTTTTTATAAATATTTATAAAATATAAAATTATTGGAGCTATTTTTATAAGTTGAGATATATATTTTAAGATAGAGCATTTAAGGCGTGGTTGGAGATGCCCTACCCGTTTGGATATGATGTTGAACACTAAATAGAAGTATTAAATATAATTTAATTATAGAACTAATTACATAGATAAAGATTAAACAGTAAGACAAATCTATTAAACTTAATTAGTCCATGATTCATTCATGTGATGCTGCAGTAAGTATTTGTTAATTATAAATTAATTAGACTTAATAAATTTGTCTCATCATTTAGTCTTCAATTGTATATTAGTTTTGTAATTAGACTATACTGATGATTAACGTTCAACCATTTAATATGGCACTCACTACTAAACTTTAGGGTTATTTGGTTCTCCTGACTATAATTTAGTTTGTGTCATATCAAATGTTTAAATATTAGTTACGAATATTAAATATAGTCTAATTACAAAAATATCAAACATTTGTAAACTAATCAGTCAGACAAAATTGTTAAGCTTAATCAGTCTATAGTTAGCAAAAGTTTATTGTAGCATCACATGGACGGGTCGAACTAGGCTTAATATGCTTGTCTTATCGTTTATTCTGCATATTTATAATTTGTTTTGTAATTAGTTAATATTTAATGTTTCATATTTAGTGTTTCATCAACTCCAACAACGTCGTGTATGAAGCATGTATAACACTATTTTGTATTGTAGATGAATTGCTTGCAGAGAGGAGTTTAAAATAGTGAGTGAGATAAGGAGTGAAATAGAAAATTTGTTGGAGATAGTATAATATCCAAGTATTTGATGTGACACAGACCAAAAAATAGTTGATGGATCCAAATATTTACTTAGAGCTTATTTGAAAGCAAGGATAATGTAGGGGATTCGGAGGGCTAGAATTCTCCACTATTCAATTTTAAATAGTGAGTGATTTTAATCCTCTCAATCCTCTCTATTTCATCTGCTCCTAAACAATTTCCTTATTAAAATTTAGTTCGTATCACATCAAATATTCAAATAGCAATCATGATTATCATTGGAACCAAACACTCCTAACATGATCCCTAAACTTGTGAGCGAGTATATACATGTTTTCTGTTTTATTTCAACATATACAAGATGCGAGAAAGATTTTGCTGTCTAACTTGCTATATTTTACCTATTTTTTTTGTGTAAAGTGAAAATTTTCTTCGATTCAGATAAACCTTAGTCACAGAGTGAAAGAGCCACGAACCAAACATGGAGAAAAACGCCGAACTTTACAGTCAAGTAGCGCACTTTGGCTTGTGGGCAGCTGTGCCCCTATCACGGTATCCATACACTCCCGGCATCCCTTCCATCCGCGACCCGCCGCGTCCGTACACCGGACCATGCTCTCCACACCCGCCGCAGGCTGGCGCTTCCGCCGGGGAGGTCTGCCCTGGAGGCTTCATACGTGCTCCTGCCTGGCGTCGCCGCTGTCTTCCAGCGGCGGCGAGCCTGAGTACGTTCTGAATTTCACCAGACTTTTTTTCTGAATGTTTTTGCTGCTCTTTCTTCCTTTCTTTTAGTTATGGAAATGTATGTGCTGATGCAGAAAGGCGAGGCCTTTGCTCGCGGAGAGGTACCGGGACGGTGTCGTCAAGAGGTTTTTCACTTCTGAACCGTGAATTCTTGATTTCGGCTACGCCATCTGATTTCCCCATTCTACACCCGAACTCACAAAGAAACTGTCGAGTTTGCATTTGGAATGGGACAGGGTAAGTGGAGAACCATGCCAAATTTCTCATGTTTGATTTGGTCGATGTTGTGGTAGATATATTTCGGATGGCAGTTCTAAGCTGCAACTTCGTTTGGAGAAGCATGAATCTCCAGTGAACGGTGTGGAAGATGAGAATGCAGATTCTTTGATCCCACAGGCTATTTTGGACTTTGTGCTTCCAGCTGGGTTTCCAGGTGATTCATCGCATCCCTGCATACTCTGTACTCTCAACCATATACTTCACTGTTAATCTATTCTAGCCAAATCTTTAACAGCGAACCATCCTGCTTGAAAAGCTATAGGAAAGGTCATACTTTAGTAAACTGTTTTGGTTGGGAGCTATGTATACCATTTCTATCAAATGTAAGCAACCTATAATATCGAGTTAATGACAAATGCTGGTATTCTGGTACATCATGATTTTTCCTAAATTTCTTTCAGTCGCTATCAAAGTTTGCGCAGAGTTTTACCTGTACAATAATTTTAAAAGGTATCCATGTCACTGTTATTTTAGAAATACACCCAAGGACATGGGTAACGGACTGAAGTCACTTGTTATTTTGGTAGTTCGGGAAATATGAAAATTTGGGAATGCCTGTGTGTTTGAGCCTTTGAGGGCAGGTGTTTCTAATCTCCAGGACCTGCTCCTAAAGTTGATTGTCACAGAACCTTAGTTTCTGGTTGGCGGTTTGCCCCCCTTGGTCATGTTCTATAGTCATTGGCGTGGGTTTTGTATATAACCGGGTTTGTGGGGTCTCTTTCTTCGCACTCTTGTACTCTTTCTCTCTTAATGAAATGACATGAAGCTCGTCTGCGTAGTTCGAGGAAAAAACGTACCACCTAACAAATCAACGATTTATTGTTAATTTTTTTAGGGTCTGTTTCAGCGGACTACCTGGACTACATGTTGTTGCAGTTCCCAACAAATGTGACAGGTTGGATCTGTCATGTATTGGTTACATCAAGTCTTTTGAAGGTATTTTCTTAATCTGTTAGTCTGCGAAAGGGCCTCTAGCTGAGTTGGTTAGGTGGTCTAAGTAGCACTCCTCAGGTCCTGGGTTCGACTCCCCGTGAGAGCGAATTTCAAGCTGTGGTTAAAAAAATCCCCTCGTCTGTCCCACGCCAAAGCACAGGTCTAGCTCAGTCCCGGTCGTGGTCGTTCTCACATGGGCTTCAATACCGCTGTGTATGGGTGGGGCAGGGGTTCGGTGGTTTTCTCGACCTGTGTGAGAAGGTCTTCTTCTTAATACAATGTCCGGAGGCTGTCTTACCCCTCGTAGGTCGAGTTTTTTTTTAATCTGTTAGTCCAGTGGCCTAATTATGTAAAAGTATTTTGTCATTGAAACAATACGTAGTCTAAGAATGAAGAAAAAAAACTTACTAAAGTTATGTTATATTCTTATTTCAAATGTAATAAGTGGATTGGGGCTTCCCCTTCTGTTTTTCTAAAGTAAATGTAATATGTGGATTTCATTATTGGATAGTTCCTACGTTCCAAACTACAGTTCACTTTGGCTTTGTTCCAAGTCAAACTTCTCTAACTTTGATCAGGTTTTTTTAGAAAAAATATTAGCATCTCAAGTTCAAATAAATGCACTTTCAAAATATATTTCATGTAGAATTAATGAAACAAATTTGAAGTTATAGATGTTGATGCACTTATCCGTAGACTTGGTCAAAGTAAAAAAAGTTTGACTTAGGAGAAAGTCAACGTGATCTATAATAATATAGGGAGTAGTTTACAAATAAGGTAGATAATAACGGGTGTTAAACATATGCTCCCAAAAAAGGAAAGGAAAAGGGGCAAGAACTCCAGTTTTCAGTCTATATTTTCGGACAGCTTTTGATGGTGAATCTGATCACTGTGTACTTTGATATGCAACTTACAAGGAAATGTGCTACCAAAATTTCATGTTGTGAAAACGAAGGGAATGGCCCTCGTCTCTCCCGCACCGCCCTCTCGGCTCCCGACGTCCCTCCCCCTCCCCAGCACCAACACGCGCCGGTTCCCATTCCGGGGCCGACAGCCAACTCCCTTGCTGCCGTCGCCGCAGCTCCCTCTAGCCCTGGCGCGTCGGCTTCCATCCCCTCCTTGTCTCCTCCCGTGTCCCATGTAGCCAGGGGGCGCTCCAAGTCTATTAGGTGGGGTGACCTCAGTCCGGCCTCTTCGGATGGCGCCACGTCGCTCGACTCCCGGCCTTCCTTCAAGGACGTGCTGGTGAGACCAGCGAATCCTTCGCCGCCCCGCCGTGTGGTAGTCCAAGAGTCAGCCCTGGCAGCTGGAACGTCCTCGGCGCTGGGGAAGGTGAACCGTCAGGCGCCTTGCTCTCTCCCCCTATCTACAAAATGGCGGAGCCCCAGGCAGGCCACCCACTCTACACCGGCATTCCGCCCAGCTCCAGGTTTCGATGATCGAGGATGGACGACGGTGGAATCCAAACAAGGTAGAAGACGCCGGTTGAGGGCTTCGCGGCTCCCAAGTCGAGTCCCTGCTGAGCTTGTTGGGAGGTGCTTCAACTGCTTGGGCTGCGATCACCGGGCTGCGGGTTGTGGCAGTGAGCCTCGGTGCTTCCTCTGCTTAGAGCTTGGCCACAAGTCTTTCTCCTGCCCCAAGGCCCCGGTGTGGAAGCGGCTCGGGCGTCCCAGAGTCCCGGTCTGGGAGCGGCTTTCACCGGCAGTTGTGGGGAGAGTCCAACGAGCGGCAGGCCACCGTTCGGTTTGGCAGCGTATCGCTACGCCCGAAGCTGTTCCGATCGCCCCCTCTGTCCCGGTGGGAAGCATTCTTGGCGTCTCGACTGCACAGGGTAATGGCGGCCCTGCCAGCTCCAGGCGCAAACGGTGGAGGAAGAAGACGCGTATGGAGCGTGAAGATGAGTTGGCTTTGGAGATACTGGCTCCACCTCCTCCCGTGGCAGATGCTTTCGGCAGTTGATGCGACTGCTTGTGTTATCGATTGGTCTGTTCAGATGTCTATTGCGGAAGATAATCTCAAGACGGTTGCGGTGATCACAGTGGTCTGCTCCAGGGACATCAGCGCAAATGAGGTCGTGTCGGTCTTGGCTCCACGGCTGGAAATGGAGGAGGGAGGATTGGTTCTCCGTCAGTTCTCCTAGTCCAGCTTCTTGGCTGTCTTACCCAACCGAGTGCAACTCGACACGCTGGTGGATCGCTTCCCTATCATCAGAGAAGAAAATTTCATGCTCTCCTCTAGGCGTTGGACGAGGTTCGGGGGTGCTGGTGGTAATTCCTTGAAGCACCTCGTGGAACTTGAGCTCAGAGGTCTGCCGGTGCATGCGTGGGAGACTTCGGTGGTGCAACAATTGATCAACCCCCATGCGTGCATTTCCCAGGTTCTGCCCGACACGCTGGATATCCAGAGTTTGGAAGTCTTTCGATGCCTTGCCTGGTGCTGCGACCCTGAACGTATCCCATCTATGAAAGACCTCTGGATTACTGAACCAGACCAGGCTTCTGCTGCTGAAGGGAAGAAGGCCCTGGTGTACCCGGTGCAAATTCGTTGGGTCCCTGCTGATTTGAGCCTCTTGCCTGGTGCTCCACTGCAGCCGGTTGGAGGTGACGATCAGGACAAATCTGATACCCCCCCTTCACGGAGAAGATGTGATGACAACCTTGCACGTACTCAACATGATGCAATCAATGACGTTCCTGGCAACAAGACCCACACTCAACGGCGGCCGGTTCATGACCGATTGGGACCCTTGAGGCCCTCGGATTCCCCCAGGGAATTGAGCCATCCTCGGGTTCTGATTGATACTGAGGCCCGCAGCAGCCAGCCTTGTATTTTGTTTGATGCAATGGCGGACAGCTGCGTAGGGAATCCTCCGACTCCTGTGCCGGTCGGGGTTCAATGTATGGTGGCGGGGGATGTGCTGCTGCGGCGCGAGGAGGGTTGCGAAGATGCTGAAGTAATTCCCATGACCCCGATGGCCGTTTCCAGCCCTTGTCCTTCCTCCGGAGTGAGACACAGACTGATGTTGAAGACCGCTACAAAACAAGCAAAGTTCAGGAACCCGCCCATTGCGTTCTTCAGACGGCGGCAGCGCGCTCCGAGGACCCCTGAGGGCGCCACACTTCCCCCTTGCTCCTCTGGTGATCGGGGGGCAGGGAGCAGCCTAGGCGCCTTGCCTCCTGCCCCAGCTGCTGGGGTGGCCGGGTCGCCCCTTTCACATGGGCCGCCCCCGCTTGTGGAGTCCCATGGGTCGCTAGGACAACAGGATTTTCTCCGTCAAGTTTCTAAAGCTGTTGGCGCCGTTCTTCCTCTTCCGAGGGCAGTGGGGGGAGGCCGACGACGGAGGCAGCCCACTTCCCCTCCGGACGCGATTCGCCGAAGTCGGCGCGTTGCGGGGTTGGGAGTGGAGCAAGTTCAGCATATTCCCAAAGCAAGAAGGACAATCATGAAGTCCATCCTCGCGGAGCCGGACAGTGAACATTTCAGCCAACAAAATCTTGATGCTTATGCGAAGCTCTTCCAAGCACCCTTGTCTCGTGCCCAGGTGGAGGCTCTCGCTGCTCTCTTTGGATGGGTGATGCCGGATGATGATGGTGAGGTTGTTCCCCCTGGGACAGCCACTCTGGTCTGCTGATTACAGCCCACGGTCGCCTACTATTCCAACTGTTTTCCTATGGATCCTTCCCTAATCTTATTCTGGAATGTTCGCGGTCTCAACTCTGCCGCTAGACAGGATGTTGTTAAGAGTTTGGTTGACTCATTAAGAGTAGATGTTGTCTGTTTGCAAGAAACAAAGTTGGTTAATTGCGATTGTCGCACAGTTTTGTCAATGTTAGGCGCTGATTTTGACAATAACTTCATTTGCCTCCCCTCGGTTGGGGCCAGTGGTGGGGTGCTGATCACTTGGAGAGCAAAATTGGGAAGAATCGTTGCCTCTCGCGTGGACTCCTTCAGTGTTTCAGTAAAATTCAACCCTGCTGATGGCGTGGCTTGGTGGCTCACCTGCGTGTATGGTCCGCAGGGACATGACAGAAAAATTGTTTTTATTCATGAGTTGAGAGCGATCAGAGCTGCTTGCACCGGGCCTTGGCTCCTAGGGGTGATTTCAATCTCATTTTCAGAGACGAAGACAAAAACAACATAAATATCAATCGGCCCATGATGGGGAGGTTCAGAAGGTGCATCAATGATTTAAGCATCAAAGATATTGACCTTTTAGGCCGGAAATATACGTGGTCTGGCGCTAATAATGTGCAAGTCAGGCTGGACCGGGTTTTCTGTTCTTCGGATTGGGAGGAAAAATTCCCCAATTATCTGCTGCAAAGTTCGGCTTCAGAGGATTCAGACCACTGTCCTCTCCTGTTGGGATTGAAGGACAACCACACTGGGAAACAGAGATTTCATTTTGAATCATTTTGGCCCAGATTTGATGGTTTTCTGGAAGCGGTATCTAATGCCTGGGGTTCTGTTCAGCAGTCTTCTTGTCCCCTCAAGACCCTCTCCCTAAAATTCAAGGCGACAACAAAAGGGCTGCAAAGTTGGAGTGACAGAAAGGTTGGAAATTCCAAACTGCAACTTGAGCTTGCCAGAGAAATATTGCTGCAGCTTGAAGTGGCAAAAGAGAGCAGAATTCTTAATGTTTTGGAGACTTGGCTGCTTGGACGCTTGAAGAAATGTTCTCTGGCTCTTGCATCCTTAATCCGCTCGATGGCTAGGACTAGATCAAGAATTGCTTGGCTCAAAGATGGTGATGCTAATACAAGGCTCTTCCACTCTTGGTCTCGTTATCGGAAAAGAAAAAATTTCATAGCCAAAATTCAAGACGGGGAGCAACTAGTGACCAGTCATAGTGATAAGGCAGAGGTGCTTCGGTCCTTTTATTCAGATCTGATTGGTATAGGGCAGCAAAGGTCCACAACTGTCAACCTTGACACCTTAGAAATGCAGCACATTGACCTTCAGGGGCTCGAGCAGCCAATCTCAGAGGAGGAGGTGTGGAATACCATCAAGCAGCTTCCTCCGGACAAAGCCCCGGGGCCTGATGGGTTCACAGGCCGTTTCTATAAGGCCTGCTGGTCAATCATCAAAAAAGACAGTATGGCTGCTATCATGGCTGTCTGGAACAAGGACTTTCGGAATTTCAGATACCTCAACACAACCTTCATCACTCTTTTACCTAAGAAAGAGGATGCCATCCTTGCCAAGGACTTTCGGCCTATTAGCTTGATCCATAGCTTCGCAAAGTTAATCACGAAGATCATGGCAAACAAACTTAGTGGTTATATGGACAAGCTGATTTCTAGGAACCAAAGTGCGTTTATCAAGGGCCGATTCATCCAAGACAATTTCATGTTAGTTCAGCAAACTGCAAGACTGCTGCACGCTCAAAAACAGCCTAGAATCCTTCTCAAGCTGGACATATCCAAGGCCTTCGATTCGGTGTCTTGGTCCTTTTTACTTGAAGTATTGGAAAAGGTTGGATTCGGCCTCATTTGGAGAGATGTGATCAGTGGGCTGCTTATGACCTCCTCTACCCAAATTTTACTTAATGGAGTTCCTGGGGAATACATTCAACACATGAGGGGCCTGCGACAGGGGGACTCGTTATCCCCTCTTCTCTTCATCATCGTTATGGATGTTCTCAATGGCCTAATTGTTAAAGCTGCTGATGAGGGTTTGCTTCAACCCCTCTCAACTCGCTCCATCCAGCACCGAATATCGCTCTATGCTGATGATGTGGTAATTTTCTTGAGACCGGCTGCTAGTGATCTGCACTTGGTAACCAGGATTTTGGAGCTGTTTGGGGACGCCTCGGGGCTTAAAACCAATGTTCAGAAAAGCAGTGTGGCTCCCATTCACTGCTCTCCGGTAGACATGGAAATGGTAACCCAGATTTTTCCTTGCAAAGTTGAAACACTTCCTCTTAAATATCTCGGGCTGCCTCTCTCCCTCAGGAAGCTAAGCAAGGAGCAGCTGCAGCCACTAATCGATAGGCTTGCGGACCTCTTACCTAATTGGAAGGCCGACCTGATGACTCGAGCTGGCAGAGCTATCCAGGTGCAGCATGTGCTCACGGCAACAGTTATATATCAAGCCATGGCATTGGATTTACCTAAGTGGGCTATCAAAGCCATTGACAAGATTAGACGTGGCTTTCTTTGGAAAGGTCGAAAGGATGTGCTCGGTGGCCACTGCTTAGTTGCTTGGGGCAAAGTGACACGCCCAAAGGAGCTTGGTGGGCTTGGCATCTCAGATTTACAAAAGCTGAATTGGGCCTTTCGGGTTAGATGGTTGTGGTTGGAAAGAACAGATCCCTCGAAGTCTTGGGCTGATTTACCTCTCCAGAGTTCCAGCATTCTGAAATCTATCCTCTCTACAGCTTTGATTACAGAAATTGGTGATGGTCGTAACACCTTATTTTGGAGGGACAGATGGTTGATGGGGTTGAGGATTGAGGATCTAACTCATATTTTCGCCCTCGTCCCGACCAGGATTACCAACAGGAGAACGGTGGCAGAAGGTATCGTGGAGATGGCTTGGATTCGGGACCTGAGAGGCACCATCACTTGGGATGTCCTTTCTGATTTTTTAACTCTTAGTGAAGTCATTGCAGATTACTCCATTAGTGTTGGAGTGCCAGACAAGCATATCTGGAAATTCTCCCCGACAGGCCAATACTCTTCAAAGTCGGCTTATGATATGCTATTTCTAGGTTCCACTTCTTTTGGTGCATATGAGCGCGTTTGGGAATCTTGGGCACCTTCAAAGTGCAGTTTCTTCCTTTGGCTTGTCATGCACAACAGATGCTGGACCGCAGACTGTCTTGCTAGAAGAGGGCTACCCCACCCCAGCGTGTGCCCCCTTTGTGACCAAGAAGAGGAAACAATACAACATCTTCTCATCTCTTGCGTCTTTGCAGTTTGCACGACAGTTCTGGTATTCCTTGTTGAGCAGGTCTGGGTTGCCTAATCTTTTTTTTTTTTTTTCGAAAACGCAGGAGAGCTGCGTATCAATATATTAAGAAGAAAGGGTGAGGCAAGGAAACCTCGTACAACTCCACACGAACCCACAAACACTAGGCTATAGGGAGAAGGAGAGAATTAACATCAACAACAACAAAAGACATCTACTCCCGTGACCATGGAGACTAAAATTAAAGAATACCCACTGAAATTACTGAAATTACTGGAGCATAAGGATGTTAGATAAATCCCTGGCTCCAGCCCTATACCAGAGATGAGCCTCCTCCTTGACCCAATTGATGACCATGCTTTGACTAGGCTGCACACCATTAAAAACACAGCTATTGCGGTGATTCCAGATGGCCCAAGCACCAATAATGATCAAAGAGTTCAAGCCCTTGTGCAGCCCTGTGTTTACTGGACCAGCAGAAAATGCAGCAACCCCTTCCCACCAATCTTCAAAGGAGGAGCACGCAGGGTTAGGAGCAAGATGCTGCAACCCAACAGATTTCATCATCTGAAACCAGACAGCCCGAGAAAAAACACAGGAAACCAGCAAGTGGTTTATCGTTTCTTCCTCTTGATCACAAAGTATACAGAATTGAGGGTGAGGCAGTCCTCTTTTTGCAAGTCGATCTGCTGTCCAGCAGCGATCGTGGGCCACGAGCCACATGAAGAACTTGCATTTATTTGGAGCCCATGATTTCCAAATCCTTTTCCAGGGTTTAAAAGTTGTTGCTCCAAGAAAGAAACCGGTATATGCTGATTTGGCCGAATATAATCCTGAGCTTGAAAGCCTCCAGCAATGTTTATCCTCCTGATCTGGTGTTAAGACCCAGTCTGTAGTGAGGTCCCAAACCTTGAGGAAGTCAGACAAAACATTAACAGTGATAGCTCCTCTAATATCATGGACCCAGCTCCTTGAGATGAGGGCATCGTGGACATTCCTCATTCTAGCCCTAGAAGAGACCATCTGGACCAAATGAGGGGCCAGCTGACATAGACTTTGTCCATTGATCCAATTATCTGTCCAAAACAAAGTGTTTCTGCCGTTGCCCACCACCGAGGAGATTGCTACCGAGAAGAAGGCCTTTACTGAAGGATGAGCATTTATTTTAAAGGATGCCCAAGGTCTGTCAGTATCGGTTTTTTCCAGCCAGAGCCAGCGTAATCTAAGAGCCCAATTCATCAATCGCAGATTTAATATACCCAAGCCTCCAAATTCTTTTGGCCTTGTAACCTTGTTCCAAGCTACCAAGCAATGTCCTCCCAAAGCTTCTTTCCTCCCTCTCCACAAGAAATTCCTTCTGATCTTGTCAATTGCTTTGAAAACCCAAGAAGGAAGGTCCATGGCCATCATTAAGTAGATATTCATTGAAGACAGGACAGTCTGGACAATAATCAGTCTTCCAGCTCTAGTCAACAGGTCAGCTTTCCAGCAGGGAAGACGATCTGCAATTTTATCAATGAATGGCTGAAAGTGTTGTCTGCCGAGCTTCTTTAAGGATAGAGGCACCCCCAAATATTTGCAGGGGAAGTTGGCAACAACGCATGGCAGCAGATTATGAATGGTATCCAGATTTTCAGCAGTACAGTGGATGGGGAAAACGCTGCTCTTTGCCAAATTCACTTTGAGCCCAGCTGCCTCCCCAAAAATCCTGATAATGTCCATGGTGATTACTAATTCAAGAGGCACCGGGTGGAGGAAAATCACCACATCATCAGCATAAATAGAGATACGGTTATGAACTGAACTTTCTAACAGAGGCACCATCAAACCATCATTAGCAGCCTCCTTAATTAAATAGCCTAGCACATCCATAACCAGTATGAACAACATGGGGGAAAGAGGGTCCCCTTGCCGAAGACCACGTCTATGAATAATTCTCCTACCTGGTTTACCATTAAGCATCACTTGGGAAGAGGCAGAAGCAAGAAGAATGCTAACAATATCACACCAAATTTGCCCGAAACCCAAATTTGCAGCCTTGATGACTGGTGGAGCAGGGCTGTGGAGAAGATTCCCCGTGATCTCCAATCGGGCTTCAATTCTCTAGTTATTCTTGGCGCTTGGAGCCTTTGGCGTCATCGCAACGACTGTGTGTTCAATGGGAGGTCGCCGAGCCTGGCGAGTGCTCTCACCCTCGCTGGCGATGAGCTTAGGATGTGGTGTAGTGCCGGGGCGAAAGGGTTGAACCTGCTTTCAACTCTTATGTTTATGCTTGACCCAGGGGGATAGTCTAGTGTCTTGTTCAGAGTGGTTGTGTGCGGTTGCTGTGTTGCGTCTTGTGTCTTGTTGTGTCATGTGTGTGTCGTGTCATGTGTGTGTCGTGTGTGTTGCGTTGTACCTTCTTCTACCTATTAATGGAATGATACGCAGATCTCCTGTGTGTTCGAGACAAAATTTCATGTTGTTGGCAACACATGAATTGTACTCATACTATTTTTTCAAGTTATGTGTATTGATCAATATGTTATGTATCTCACTTTTTCAAGTATATTACGTCAGTCATGGCTTTATGTCACCATCACTGATTAGCTGATTTTAGATTGGTACAGGCTGTAGGTGTTGGGTCCTTTACAGGAACTTCTGCAGCTGCATCTGCTGCTGCTATCAGGTCATAATCATCTTTGCTACTCATATAGTTTTATCTGTTACTAAAAAGTAGAAAGTAAAAACCTTAGAGTTGTTGCTTCAGGGAGATGAAAATATTTTAGGTGCCTTCTGTCCCATTCTTGTTTGGCTTTGTTAATGCTAGAGTCCCGCTTAGGGCTTTCGGGTTAGCCCCTTGTAATTATTGTCATACCCTTGTGTAATGGGCCAGGCCCAACAACCTCTTGGTCTATATATACAAGTCCCAACCCTAATCAGGGTTAGGGTTTTCACTCATTTCAACTATTAATTATATCCCTTTTGGCAACTAGACTGAGTTTCTATTTGTCATGAATCATGGCCACATAGGAGAAATATATAGGTGCATTAAAACATGATGCAAATGTGAGTGGATAATTTATCGTATGATCATACTAACTTGAACCCTGTTGATTCAAACCATAGATGGGTATCAAAGGATGGCATTGGGGCCTTTGGACGTCTTCTCATTGGTACTGTTATTACTTTTTTCATCATTTCAGAATTTAGTGTTTAGGAAGATTTATGGATGGCATCTTTAGGTGGACGCTTTGGAGCACTTTTCGATGATGACCCAAAGAAGTGGAGGATGTATGCAGATTTCATTGGAAGTGCTGGAAGGTTGGCAATAATAAGTTCTTAAAATAACAGAAACAGATCTTCATAACCATGTTACAAGTAGTCTAATGATGAAACAAAACTCTGTACTAATATATCTGTACCATTTTGCAGCATATTTGAGCTTAGCACTACATTATATCCAGGTTACTTTCTCCCACTTGCATCATTAGGGAACCTTGCAAAGGTATTCTGAAAAGATATTGCGCTCGCATTTAATTCGGCTCCAGCTGACATTTTATGCCCCTATGGTGTGTAAGATCATTGACTTCAGTTTTTCAAGCAGGCCATAGCAAGAGGATTTAAAGATCCTTCATTTCGCGTTATCCAAAATCACTTTGCAGAATCTGGAAATCTTGGAGAGGTTGCTGCAAAGGTATCGACTTCAGTAAAAATACTTTTCTTGTAGTCAGTTGTGTTATAATGCCTTCTAACTGCAGCATTGACATTGTCACGGATTTCGGATCTGATTGAATCAATATACTATATAATGTTTCTTTTTTCTGTGGAAAACGAAACAAAATTACAAATTACAATCATTTAAAAGTTTGTTTGGATGTAAGGACAAAAAATGCCTTAAAACTCCTTTCAAGAATAATTCTTTAAGAAATAGCATTGCATTTTCAGGAGGAAGTATGGGAAGTAGGAGCTCAGCTTTTAGGCCTTTCAATCGGTGTACTCATTATGGTATATATGTACAGTTCATTATGTTTTATATGTTGTTTATATCTAACCGCCTTTTTGTATGGCAACCTTATTGATCAGTTATAATATCGCACTGATGGAGACAGATGCCATCATTTTTATATCCATTTACAGTTGCTGTTTTTATTCTAGGATAAGACAGGTGTAAAGTCATCATACTTAACTCTTGTTTTAACTTGGCTGAGTGTTCGTCTTCTACATCTTTGGTTGCGCTATCAGTCCATATCAGTTCTCAAGTTCCGCACAGTAAGGTGCTTGACCCAAATTGTGTTTTGCTTGATGAAATTAAATAATAATGTTGAAGATATGTTTGACTGCATTTTCATACATACATTAATTCTTTTCATGGTAATATTGGTAGATAAACCTAAAACGTGGCCGGATTCTTGTGAAATCACATGTTGCACAACATACTGTTCCTGGTGATATTTTCTTCTCACGATTATTTTTCCATTTTTCTTGTTAATTTCTGAAACAGCTGTAGTAACTTCTGAGTCCCTGGTGAATTTGGCTTGCTGTTTTAGGTTATGTTGCTTGCAATGAGGAAGAAAACATTTTAACATGGGAAAGATACTTGCGTCCACAAGTTTCTTTCGGTGTGCCCATGGAAAGAATGCTTGGTGGTGACAAATCCAGTGACATGGTATGAATAGCTTATTCTGTTAACTTCAGTAGATTCACTTTTCCCATGCTTAACTTTACAATCTTATCTAGTGTTACCCTAAAGCTAAATGGTACACAGTCAGTCACCCTTTATTTGCCGTGTAGACCGTTTAAACATTGTTTAAACAAAGTTAAACAGCCCAAACAGTTTTGTGCAGCACCACTAAATGTACATATTTTATGTATAAAAAATCAAGTATTGTAGCAAATATTCATATTTATGCATGTAAAGATAAGTATTATAGCAAGTTTTTTTTTGAGAAGGAAACTAAAATCGCATTCCCTGTTGTATGTTTACGATGTCAATTAGTTTGATGCCAATGTGGTGATTGAAATTGTCCTATTCACTAATCAATGAATTAAAAGGCCATTTAGTCATCTAATAATGTTTTCCTCCTTTCTATTTTGACCGTCTAAATGGTCAAACCATTTAATGGATTGTTTATGTCCAAAACTACATGGGTACTCTTTTTACTGTTTAAATCATGGGCGTTTAGGCAAACAGTGATCTTATCTATAGACGGGCTTCCTTGGGAAGGTACCTTTTTTTTTCTCGAACACGCAGGAGATCTGCGTATCATTCCATTAATAGATAGATAGAAGAAGGTACAACACACGCACACACACACGCCGCAAACAACATACCAACAGACGCACCACACCCCTCACAAGACACAACATACCAACCAACGCAACACCACTACCACACTTAACCACTCTGGACCTGATACAAGACTATCCCCCCGGATCAAGCATGAACGCAAGAGTTGAAAGCAGGTTCAACCCTTTCGCCCCGGCACTACACCACATCCTGAGCTCATCGCCAGCGAGGGTGAGAGAATTCTCAAGGCTCGGCGACCGCCCATTGAACACACAGTCGTTGCGATGACGCCAAAGGCTCCAAGCGCCAAGGATAACTATAGAATTGAAACCTGATTGGAGATCACGGGGAAGCTTCTCCACAGCCCTGCTCCACCAGTCATCTAGGCTGCAAAAAGCGTTGTCCGGTGAAAGATTAGGCAATCCAGACCTGCTCAACAAGAAGTACCAGAACTGTCTTGCAAAGACGCAAGAGATGAGAAGATGTTGTATTGTTTCCTCTTCTTGGTCACAAAGAGGACACGCACTGGGATGTGGAAGTCCTCTTTTAGCAAGACGGTCCGCGGTCCAACATCTATTGTGCAAGACAAGCCAAAGAAGGAATCTGCACTTTGGAGGTGCCCAAGTCTCCCAAACACGTTCAAATGCACCAAAAGAAGTGGAACCTAGAAATAACATATCATATGCCGACTTTGCAGAGTATTGACCTGTCGGGGAAAATTTCCAGATATGCTTGTCTGGCACACCATCACTAAGGGAGAAATCTGCAATGACTTCACTAAGAGTTAAAAAATCAGAAAGGACAGCCCAAGTGATGGTGCCTCTCAGGTCCCGAATCCAAGCCATCTCCACGATACCTTCTGCCACCGTTCTCTTATTGGCAATCCTGGCTGGGACGAGGGCGAAAATATGAGGGGTAAGGTCCTCAACATTCAGCCCCATCAACCATCTGTCCCTCCAAAACAAGGTGTTACGACCATCACCAACTTCAGTAGTCAAAGCTGTAGAGAGAATAGATTTCAGAGTGCTGGAACTCTGGAGAGGTAAGTCAGCCCAAGACTTCGAGGGATCTGTTTTTTCCAACCACAACCATCTAACTCGAAGGGCCCAATTCAGCCTTTGCAAATCTGAGATGCCAAGCCCACCAAGCTCCTTTGGGCGTGCCACTTTGCCCCAAGCAACTAAGCAGTGGCCATCGAGCACATCCTTTCGACCTTTCCAAATAAAGCCACGTCTAATCTTGTCAATAGCTTTGATAGCCCACTTAGGTAGATCCAAAGCCATGGCGTGATATATAACTGTTGCCGTGAGCACATGCTGCACCTGGATAGCTCTGCCAGCACGAGACATCAAGTCGGCCCTCCAATTAGGTAAGAGGTCCGCAAGCCTATCGATAAGTGGCTGCAGCTGCTCCTTGGTTAACTTCCTGAGAGAAAGAGGTAGCCCGAGATATTTAAGAGGGAACATTTCAACTTTGCAAGGAAAAGTCTGAGTTACTATTTCCATGTCAACCGGAGAGCAGTGAATGGGGGCCATACTGCTTTTCTGAACATTGGTTTTTAGCCCCGAGGCGTCCCCAAACAGCTCCAATATCCTGGTTACCAAGTATAGATCACTAGCAGCCGGTCTCAAGAATATCACCACATCATCAGCATAGAGCGATATTCGGTGCTGAATGGAGCGTGTTGAGAGGGGTTGGAGCATGCCCTCATCAGCAGCTTTAACAATTAGGCCATTGAGAACATCCATAACGATGATGAAAAGAAGAGGGGACAACGAGTCCCCCTGCCGCAGGCCCCTCTTGTGTTGAATGTATTCCCCAGGTATTCCATTAAGCATAATTTGGGTAGATGAGGTCATAAGCAGCCCACTAATCACATCTCTCCATATGGGGCCGAATCCAACTTTTTCCAACACTTCAAGAAGGAAGGACCAAGATACCGAATCGAAGGCCTTGGAAATGTCCAACTTGAGACGAATTCTGGGCTGTTTTTGAGCGTGCAGCAATCTTGCAGTCTGCTGAACTAACATGAAATTGTCTTGGATGAATCTGCCCTTGATAAACGCACTTTGGTTCTTAGAAATCAACTTGTCCATATAACCACTAAGTCTGTTTGCCATGACCTTCGTGATTAACTTTGCGAAGCTATGGATCAAGCTAATAGGCCGAAAGTCCTTGGCAAGGATGGCATCCTCTTTCTTAGGTAACAGAGTGATGAAGGCTGTGTTGAGATATCTGAAATTTCGAAAATCCTTGTTCCAAACAGTCAAGATAGCAGTCATAATATCTTTTTTGATGATTGACCAGCAAGTCTTATAGAAACGGCCTGTGAACCCATCAGGTCCCGGGGCTTTGTCCGGAGGGAGCTGTTTGATGGTATTCCACACCTCCTCCTCAGAGAATTGTTGTTCGAGCCCCTGAAGGTCAATGTGCTGTAGTCCTATGGTGTCAAGGTTGACAGATCTGGACCTTTGCTGCCCTGTACCAATTAAATCAGAATAAAAGGACCGAAACACCTCAGCCTTATCACTATGACTGGTCACAAGCTGCTCTCCGTCATGAATTTTGGCTATGAAATTTTTCCTTTTCCGATAACGAGACCAAGAGTAGAAGAGCTTTGTATTAGCATCACCATCTTTGAGCCAGGCAATTCTTGATCTAGTCCTAGCCATCGAGCGGATCAAGGAGGCAAGAGCCAGAGAGCATTTCTTCAAGCGCCCAAGCAGCCATGTCTCCAAAACATTAAGAATTCTGCTCTCTTTTGCCACTTCAAGCTGCAGCAAAATTTCTCGGGCAAGCTCAAGTTGCAGTTTGAAATTCCCAACCTTTCTGTCACTCCAGCTTTGCAGCCCTTTTGTCGTCGCTTTGAATTTTAGGGAAAGGGTCTTGAGGGGACAAGAGGACTGCTGAACAGAACCCCAAGCATTAGTAACCGCTTCCAGAAAGCCATCAAATCTGGGCCAAAAGGATTCAAAATGAAATCTCCGTTTCCCCGTGTGGTTGTCCTTCAATCCCAACAGGAGAGGGCAATGGTCTGAATCCTCTGAAGCTGAGCTTTGCAGCAGGTAATTGGGGAATTTTTCCTCCCAATCCGAAGAGCAGAAAACCCGGTCCAGCCTGACTTGCACATTATTAGCACCAGACCACGTATACTTCCTGCCTAAAAGGTCAATGTCTTTGATGCTTAAATCATTGATGCACCTTCTGAACCTCCCCATCATGGCCCGATTAATATTAAGGTTGTTTTTGTCTTCATCTCTGAAAATGAGATTAAAATCACCCCCAAGGAGCCAAGGCCCGGCGCAAGCAGCTCTGATCTCTCTCAGTTCATTCATAAAGGCAATTTTTCTGTCATATCCTTGAGGTCCATACACGCAGGTAAGCCACCAAGCCTCGCCGTCAGCAGGGTTGAATTTTACTGAAACACTGAAGGAGTCCACTCGAGAGGCAACAATTCTCCCCAATTTTGCTCTCCAAGTGATCAGCACCCCACCACTAGCCCCAACCGAGGGGAGGCAAACAAAATTATTGTCAAAATCAGCGCCCAACATTGACAGAACAGTGCGACGATCACAATTAACCAACTTTGTTTCTTGTAAACAGACTACATCAGCTCTAAATGAATTCACCAAACTCCTTACGGCATCTTGTCTTGCGGCGGAGTTGAGACCGCGGACATTCCAGAATAAGACTAGGGAGGGATCCATAGGAAAACAATTGTAATAAAAGACGACCGCGGGCTGCAATCAGCAGACCAGAGTGACTGTCCCAGGGGGAACAGCCTCACCTTCTTCATCCGGCACCACCCATCCAAAGAGATTAGCGACAGCCTCCACTTGGACACGAGACAGGGGTGCTTGGAAGAGCTTCGCATATGCATCCAGATTTTGTTGGCTGAGATGTTCACTATCTGACTCCACAAGGATGGACTTCATGATTGTCCTTCTGGCTTTGGGAATATGCTGAATTTGCTCCACTCCCAGCCCCGCAACGCGCCGACTCCGGCGAGTCGCGTCCGGAGGGGGAATGGGATGCCTTCGTCGTCGGCCTTCAGTCGCTGTCTTCGGAAGTGGAAGAACGGCGCCAACAGCTTTAGAAACCCGACTAAGAAAATTCTGCTGTCCTGGCGACCCAAGTGACACCTCATGCGGGGGCGGCCCATGCGGAAGGGGCGACGCAGCCACCCCAGCAGTTGGGGCAGGAGGCAAGGCGCCCAGGCTGCTCTCTGCACCCCGGGTTAGCAGTTGAGGTACGCAGTGTCCAGGCCGCGACGAAAGATGAACAGGGAAGTGTCCGCCTTGGCCTCGACGAAGCCCTGTGAAATCAAGAAAGTGGCAAAGCGACTGTACCAAGCTTTGGGCGCCTGCTTGAGGCTGTAGAGGGACCGGTTGAGCTTGCAGACCATGTCGGGGTGTGCCGGGTCCACAAAGCCGACCGGTTGAGTGCAATACACCGTCTCCATCAGAGTGTCATGGAGGAAGGCATTCTTGACGTCGAGCTGATGCACTGGCCAGGATCGTGAGAGAACCAAAGTCAGAACAGTTCGGATGGTACCTGGCTTGACTACGGGGTTGAATGTCTCGTCATAGTCCACCTCCGGACGCTGGATGAAGCCCCGCAAGACCTAGCGATCCTTGTACGGATCCAAAGAGCCATCCACCTTTAGCTTGTGCTTGAAGATCCATTTCTCGATGACCACATTGGCACCAGAGGAGCGTGGCACCAGGTCCCATGTGTGGTTCGCCTGCAAATCATTGTACTCCTCCATAGCGCGCTGCCGGTTGGGGTCTGCGAGCGCACTACGGACAGAGGATGACTCGAGAGAGAGCGTCGGAGAAGATGACGCCGAGAGGATGAGGCGGTCGACAGGCCGGAGGACACCGGCGGCTCGTCGGGTAACCATTGGGTGTACGTGTCGAGGTTCCGGTGGAGAGCAACTGGATGATAGATTGGTGGTTCCTCGCAAGAGGGAGCCGAGGCATGGGCTGGCGCAGTGGAGGGGACCGAGGAGTTAGGCTGCACACACCGATGGTAGACATGGGCGGGATTAGCGTATCGTGCCGCGAGGGGCATAGACAACGGGGCTATGCCAGGTGCAGACGAGGGCGACAGGGCCACGCAAGGCGCGGGCAGGGTCGATGGGCCCATGTATGATGCAGGCGGGGTCGAGTGGTCGACGGGCCAAGAAAGGATTATTTTGCAACCATGGCACTCCCTTCTGCGGGCTTTAGATTATTGGCACCACGATCGTCGCAATTGAATTCGTGGCATTATAATCTCGCCCGTTTTGAAAAAATGGCATCGCGCTGCATTGATGGTCATTAGCCTTTTTCGTGTGCCCGTCGTGCCCTCGCTCCGGTCGCTCCATTACTTCCCTGGCTGCCGTATTCGAGCGTCTTCCATTCTCCCTTCCCTGGTCGTCGTCTTCCTCATCTCTCCTGGCTCCCTCGGCTCTGTTCGTCGCGCACTGTGGTGCCTGCCCTGCCCTTCAACAGCTCTCGCCCTTCCCTGCTGATTTAGTTCTGCCCAGAGCGGATCCTGCGCTGAGGGCCATTCCCGTGCCTCCGACGCTGGTGAGATCTCGTATCTTCTTCTGTAACCCTAGGGTTTGCAGACAAGATTTTAAAGTCGGCTAGTCGACTCTAGTCGCCTAAGCACCGATAAGGTGACTAATCGCGATTAGTCGTCGATTAGCTCGATTAGTCGATCCTAGTCGACTCCCTAGTCGTCCTATAGTTGTCCATCTATAACAGGACCATATATATATATATATATATATATATATATATATATATATATATATATATATATATAACAGTATACTAGATTGCAAATCCTAGTCAACTCCCATCCTCATCTGCAGCAAGCAAAGAGCAACTCAAGAAGTGCTCATCTCTGTTTCCAGCAAAAGAACAAAAGACTAGAGGAGGGAGGGATTACCAGAAGTGCTCATCTCTGTTCCAGCAAAAGAACAACAGAGCAGGAGGGAGTGGAGGATGGTCTGAACTCTGAACAGAGCAGAGCAGGCGGCGCTCAGCAGTCAGCAGTCCAGCTCCAACAAGAAGATGAGGGCGGCGGCGCTCAGCACAACAGTTAGCACTCAGCAGTCCATCTCCAGTCCAGCAAGCAGAGGAGGGCGGCGGCGCTCAGAGCAGCAGCAAGCAGAGGAGGGCGGCGGCGCTCAGAGCAGTTAGCAGCAAGCAGAGGAGGGCGGTGGCGCTCAGAGCAGTTAGCAACAATCAAATGAAGGCGGCGGCGCTCAGAGCAGCAACAAGCAGAGGAGGGCGGCGGCGCTCAGTGCAGCAGCAAGCAGAGGAGGGCGGCGGCGCTCAGAGCAGTTAGCAGCAAGCAAATGAAGGCGGCGGCGCTCAACTCCAGCTAGGGTAAAAGACTGTACAAGAGGGGCAACGGCATTGGCACATTGGTGCTCAGTTTCAGCTCCCCTCCCCTGGTGGGCCGGCCCAAATAGAAAAGAGCAGCCTGGAGCCCAAAACAGAGCACCTAGTCAAGAACAAGCCTAATCGGACGACTAATCGCCGACTAATCGCGATTAGTCGGACGACTAATCGCCGACTAATCGCGATTAGTCGGACGACTAGGTTTCTAGTCGCCCTAATCGCGTCGGTGGCCCTAATCGGCCTTGCAGCAGCGATAAGTCCGACTAATTGCGACTAATCGCGATTAGTCGGACGACTTTAAAACCATGTTTGCAGATATGGATTCCGGCATGGAATCTGCCGCTGAGCTATGTGCCCAGAAGTTCTCCGCGACCGTTGATGCAGCCCGTGACACATTGAGTGCTTCTGCTGCCACCTGTGTGGTTGCTGGTGATCTCTGCGCCACAGCATCAGTAGGTAACCATGTGGATTCTACGCTTGATGTTCTTGAATCCGCTGTGGAGGCGGAAAAAAGTGCTATGTGTTCTTATCAACAGGCGAGTGCAGCCGTCGTTTGTGCTCAGGAGACATTGGCCAAATACTATCAGGTTTGTATTCTGAAACTTTTACTGAGCCAATGCTTGAGATATCTGCGCCATGTGGTTTGTAGCAGCCTTGTGATGGAATTATAATAACCTGAGTGCTGTTTTGAGGCTTGTGATACATATGAGGTGATATAGTTGCTTTGCCCTATGATGTTTTCTTTGAAAATATTGAACTGTATACTACACTTGGTCTTTTTTGTGAAAAATAGCTTAGGGCATATGGATGTTTGTGGTGACAGTGCATAGTTGACAATGCCAGTTCATATGGCTGTTATATTCATTTGAGGGCATCAGGCTGTTTGTTGCTGTTTTATTGAAAATATTGAACTGAGGCTTGTGATACATGTGAGATGATCTAGTTGCTTTGCCCTATGATGTTTTCTTTCAAAATATTGAACTGTATACTACACTTGGTTTTTTGTTGAAAAATAACTGAGGGCATATGCATATGGCTGTTTGGAGGCTGTTTCTGTTGCATCATACAGAAAATATGCCCTCAAACCGTGGCACTCTTCGGCGGGCTTCAGATTATTGGCACCGTGATCGTCCCAGTTGGATCCGTGGCATATGGCTGTTTGAGGGCATATGGCTTTGAGGGCATATGGCTGTTTGAAATTAGTAAATAACAGAAAATAGCACAAATAATATAACACACAACCATCCATTACCTTTTCTTTGTGCCATTTAATGGACATTTGTAGCTTGCTTTCCTGTGCCCTAGTTCACCACAGTTTGGACACTTGAACTTGCCCCGAATGCTTTTCTTACCATTGTCATTATTAGTTTTCTTTTTTCCACTGTCTCCCTCAAGGCATCTTTTGATCCTATTTTTCCTCTGTCGACCCACAACGCGTTTGCCAATTGGAGCACCCACTTCTTTTGCGAAAGGAACTTCTGGCCAAAACGATTTGTCATCGATAGGTGGAACCACCCTTGAGTACGCTGTGGTGAAATTAGCTACAGAGTAGTACTCATCGACAAAATCCTCCATCCTGACATCCCTAAATTCTTGAGCTGTTATCAAGCACAATGCATGGATACATGGTTTGCCCGTGTGCTGCTACTCTTTGCAAGAACATTCCCGTAGCTGAGCATTGACAATGTGCTTCGAATGCACATCATTGTTATTAGGGGTGGATAACGAGCCAGTTCGGCTCGGCTCATCCGAGTTCGAGCTGGTTCATTAGGCTAACGAGCCAACTCGACTCGGCTCGTTAAGTTAATGAGCCACAGAGTCAGCTCGGCTCGGCTCGTTTAGCTCACGAGCCAGAGCAGAAAAAATAATATGTACATAATAATTAATTTTTAGTTAATTTCAAACTAATTTAACAATAGAAAATAGTAATGATACTCATAGTTTCACAAACTACGTCAATGTAACACCAAATTAGCACAATTCATCACTCATCAATTCACAATTCACATACATGTTCATCAGTTTAACCCATAATTATATTTGCATAGACTAATTTAACACATAAATATAGTTCATTAATCATTAGTTTAACTCATAAGCCATAGACACCTCACATACATATAACATGTTCATCAATTATTTCGTAAATGATATGCATATAGTTTCGTTTTACTAGAATGTGGTAGCTCGTTTAGCTCGCGAGCTGGCTCGTTAACAAACCGAGCTAGAATGTCAGCTCAGCTCGTGAAAAATTTCAAACGAGCCGATCCAAGCCGAACCGAGCTGACCATAAACCGAGCGAGCCAACGAGCCACGAGCATTTCGTCCAGCCCTAATTGTTATCCCTTACCTCTGCAATGTAGTGTCAGCTTTCCGTACTGATAAATGACCTAAACCTCTTGTTCTGGCGTGTAGGATATGCAGAACCGACGGTAAAATCTGTCCTTGCAACTTTTGTGCAATCCTCCTCCTGTGAAACATCTCCATAATTTCCTCCCTTATCCTGTCAGTCAAATCACATACATGCAGATCCTTCCAATCCTTAATCCAATTGTTGAAAACCTCAGCAATGTTGTTGGTTACGTAGTCGCACTTGATGTCCGTATTGAAGCCACTTCGGTACCAGAGACTGTCATGATGCTCATTTAGCCAACTGCTGACCTTAGGGATTTCTTGGATGCTGCTAAAATAGTGGTCGAAGACCTCTCTCCTATAAGCTCTAGCGGCTGGATACATGTACTCAGACCCACCAAACTGCTTTATGTAGTTTTGTATCAGATGTCTGAAGCACTCCCTTTTCTCGGCATACCGGAAGACATTGTTCATAGCATTTTTAAGACCTTTGCAAGCATCTGAACACAAAGCTAACAAAGGCAGACCCCCCACAACCTTGTGCAACTGATGAAAGAACCATGTCCAGTTTTCAGTATTTTCTGCCTAAAAATCCATATGCAACTGGATACATCCAATTGTGCCCATCGACACCTATGGCACAACAAAGGTGACCATTCCACCTTCCATTAAGAGTTGTGGAGTCAACACTTAGGTATGGTCGGCAGCCACCCTTGAAACCATAAATGCATGGACCGAGCGCACAAAAGAATCGACTGAAGAAAGGACGACCCTCATCCATTTTTACATCAAGCTCAATGACACTATCCGGTGACTTGCATAACTGCTTCTCTCCAAAGTCATAGTAGCTGAAAGCTTTCTTCCCAACTACCAAATAATTCCTTCAGAGCTTTCTCTTTACCATACCAAAATGTGTCATATGCAATGGTACAACCAAAAGTGACCTGCAATGTAGTTTGTAGCTCCTTAGCACCTATATGAGGCTTCTTCATTAGTAATGGAAGCGCACATGCCGCAACCCAAGCTCCTGTAGGTGTAGTCGTCTTACGTCTACCACTCGAAGTACAAGTATGTTTGTCATTCAAGACAATCACCTGAAAAATTAGTCAAAGTGTCAAATAGATTTTAACCACGAATAGAAATGTACATATTAAATAAAACAACTATATTCTGGGCTTACTTGAATTGTTGAAGCCCCTTTCGTCTTCGGTCTAGCATGAATGCTCCAGGGGCAATCAGGCCCTTTACAATACCCTCTAAATCTAGTCTTATTGGTTGCCTCAATTCCAAGCTCAAATTCTTTATTTATGGCGTATTGTCTAATTGCGAGTCTGAAGTGGTGCATTGTTGCATACAAGCTGTCAGGCTCCATTACTGGATTGTTCATATCATATATGCTCCTTGTCTCATCAAGCACTAAATCAGAACATGGAATGCCTGCTCTCAATTCATCTTCACATGGAATGCTATTTCCAAAACGGGAAGCACTTGAATCATCTTCCCTTCCATCATCTTGATTATCTAGTCCAAGCTGCAAATAGAGTCCTTGTTCACTACTAACATCATTTCTTCCTTCTTCGTTGTTGGTTTCTTCTACCATTATTGAATCCCAATCGATATCATGCATTCCATGGCCACTCCCCTATTCACCAAAATAGTTGTAATATCATATATAACTACTAAATTGCATACAATAAATTCGAACCACTAACCACTGTAGTCTGTGTGCCAATACAAGTCAATGCCCACTCTTGTTCTTCGACAATGCATGCAGTCGTTTCGTCCATGGGGGAACTGCCTCATCGTTCGTAGTATTATTCATACTAAACTGCACAAACAAAAAGCTAAATGGGGGCTCGGCTCTAGGCAGTTTAGTGTGGAAGAAGATACGGGATCTCACCAGAGTCGGCGGCGTGGGAACCGCGCGGGAATGGCCCTCGGCGCAGAATCCGACCTCGGCGGTAGTTGTTCACCAAGGAAGGGCGAGATCCGGTGAAGGGCAGGGCAGGAACCGCAGTGCGCGACGAACAGAGCCGAGGGAGACAAGAGAGATGAGGAAGACGACGGCCAGGGAAGGGAGAATGGACGACGCTCGAAGACGGCGGCCAGGGAAGTAACGAAGCGAACGGAACGAGGGCACGACGGGCACACGAAAAAGGCTAATGACTATCAATGAGAATTTTGCAAACATGGCACCGCCTACGGCGGGCTTCAGACTTTTGGCACCGCGATCGTGGCAATTGAAATCGTGGCATTATAATCCTTCACGTTTTGAAGATTTAGCATCGGGGTCGCTTAATGGTAATTAGCATTTCTGCTCTTCCCGTCGTGCCCTCGCGTCGTTACTTCCCTGGGCGCCGTCATCCTCTTTGTTCTCTATTCCATTCCCTGGCCGTCGTCTTCCTCCCTCTTCCTTCCCTGGTCGTCGCCTTCCTCCCTCGGCTCTGTTCGGCGCCGGCTCGCAATGCGGAGCGAGGCCTGCCCGGCCATTCCCGGATCTGTGCCCAGCGGCGTTCGTTCACCGGATCCAGCGCGCCCAGCTCTGGTAAGTGACCCTCTGCAGTTCCCTAGCCGCCCAGCTTAGCCGACTGTGGTAGCATATTGTTTGCGCCGCCCCTGCCATTCACCGGATTTAGCACCCATTTAGCATTGTCTGTGCAGTGTACTAGAGCCGAGCACCCATTTAGCATCCATTGTTTGTGCAGTGTACTATGAATAATACTATGAACGACGAGACAGTTCCCCCCATGGATGAAACGACTGCATGCATTGTCGAAGAACAAGAGTGGGCATTGACTTGTATTGGCACACAACATACAGTGATTAGTGGTTTGAATTTATTGTATGCAATTTAGTAGTTATATATTATATTACAACTATTTTTGGTGAATAGGGGAGTGGCCATGGAATGCATGATATCGATTGGGATTCAATAATGGTAGAAGAAACCAACAACGAAGAAGGAAGAAATGATGTTACTAGTGAACAAGGACTATATTTTCAGCTTGGACTAGATAATCAAGATGATGGAAGGGAAGATGATTCAAGTGCTTCCCGATTTGGAAATAGCATTTGATGTGAAGATGAATTGGGAGCAGGCATTCCGTGTTCTGATTCAGTGCTTGATGAAAATAGGACAATATATGATATGAACAATCCAGTAATGGAGCCTGGCAGCTTATATGCAACAATGCATCACTTCAGACTCGCAATTAGACAATACGCCATAAATAAAGAATTTGAGCTTGGAATTGAGGCAACCACTAAGACTAGATTTAGAGGGTATTGTAAAGGGCCTGATTGCCCTTGGAGCATTCATGCTAAACCGGAGAGGAAAGGGGCTCCAACAATTCAAGCTGAGAATATAGTTGTTTGTACTTAATATGTACCTTTCTATTCGTGGTTATATGCTATATGACACTTTAACTAATTTTCAGGTAATTGTCTTGAATGACAAACATACTTGTACGTCGAGTGGTAGACGTAAGACGACTACACCTACGGGAGCTTGGGTTGCGGCACGTGCGCTTCCTTTACTAATGAAGAAGCCTCATATGGGTGCTAAGGAGCTACAAACTACATTGCAGGACACTTTTGGTTGTACAATTGCATATGACATAGTTTGGCATGGGAAAGAGAAAGTTTTGAAGGAATTATTTGGAAGTTAGGAAGAGAGCTTTCAGCTACTATGGCGTTGGAGAGAAGCAGTTATGCAAAAGTCACCGGATAGTGTCATCGAGCTTGATGTAAAAATAGATGAGGGCCGTCCTTTCTTCAGTCGATTTTTTTGTGCGCTCAGTCCATGCATTTCTGGTTTCAAGGGTGTGTGCCGACCATTCCTAAGTGTTGACTCCACAGCTCCGAATGGAAGGTGGAATGGTCACCTTTGTTGTGCAACAGGTGTCGATGGGCACAATTGGATGTATCTAGTAGCATATGGATTTTTTGAGGCAGAAAATACTGAAAACTGGACATGGTTCTTTCATCAGTTGCACAAGGTTGTGGGGGATCTGCCTTTGTTAGCATTGTGTTCAGATGCTTGCAAAGGTCTTAACAATGCTATGAACAATGTCTTCCCGTATGCCGAGAAATGGGAGTGTTTCAGGCATCTCATACAAAACTACATAAAGCAGTTTGGTGGGTCTGAGTACATGTATCCAGCTGCTAGAGCTTATAGGAGAGAAGTCTTCGACCACTTTTTTAGCAGCATCCAAGAAATCCCTAGGGTAAGTAGTTGGCTAAATGAGCATCATGACTGTCTTTGGTACCGAAGTGGCTTCAATACGGACATCAAGTGCGATTACGTGACTAACAACATTGCTGAGGTTTTCAACAATTGGATTAAGGATTGGAAGGATCTGCCTGTATGTGATTTGGCTGACAGGATAAGGGAGGAAATTATGGAGATGTTTCACAGGAGGAGGATTGCACAAAAGTTGCAAGGAAGGATTTTACCGTTGGTTCTACATATCCTACACGCCAGAACAAGATGTTTAGGTCATTTATCAGTACGTAAAGCTGACAACTACATTGCAGAGGTAAGGGACAACAATGATGTGCATTCGAAGCACATTGTCAATGCTCAGCTGCGGGAATGTTCTTGCAAAGAGTGGCAGCACACGGGCAAACCATGTATCCATGCTTTGTGCTTGATAACAGCTCAAGAATTTAGGGATGTCAGGATGGAGGATTTTGTCGATGACTACTACTCTGTAGCTCATTTCACCACAACATACTCAAGGGTGGTTCCACCTGTCGGTGACAAATCATTTTGGCCAGAAGTTCCTTTCCCAAAAGAAGTGGGTGCTCCAATTGGAAAACGCGCTGTGGGTCGACAGAGGAAAAATAGGATAAAAGGATGCCTTGAGGGAGGTAGTGGAAAAAAGAAAGTTAACAATGACAATGGTAAGAAAAGCATTCGGGACAAGTTCAAGTGTCCAAACTGTGGTGAACTAGGGCACAGGAAAGCAAGCTACGAATGTCCATTAAATGGCACAAAGAAAAGGTTACATTATTTCTGGTTGAAATTATTTGTGCAACTGGCTATTTTATGATATTAACTAATTTCTGTCAAAACAGGAAGCGAAAGCCTAGGAAAAATTCAACTAAAGGCTGGTTCCCCAAAGATGTACCTGAGTCATCACAGCCAGTTGACCACGAGAATGAAGACGTGGTTGCAATGATACCAGCTATTGAAGATGTTGTTGAAAGACCTTCTTCGCCACCAGAAGAACGTGTAGTTCGAGTCCTAGTTAAAAAGATCACACCTAGGAAGAAGAATGTTTGAGTACTATGGTGAACTTGTTTGTTCTTATGGTAGTATGGTGTGTGTATGGAACTATGGCATTTGTGTGACATTTGTATGTAACTTTGGCATCTGTATGACATTTGTATGCACCTATGGCATTTGTATGGTACTTGTATGACACTATGGCATTTGTATGAACTCTCTTTCATAATTGTCATGAACTCTCTTAAAATTAGAGAACACACAATAGAACGCAATTAGAGAACACATAACAAATAACAACCAACAGGTAGTTCATAGCATTTCATAGCAAATAAGAACCAACAAGTAGTTCATGATGTCTTGTCTTACAATTTCCAACCCACTCATTACAATACTAGTTCAGCTAACTGAACACAAAAGAACTACACAAGACAATGTTACACTGATCTATCCCAGATCTCATTGAAACTAAGCCCCCACTTAGCACAGTGCTCAGCAAGCGTCTCCGCTTCTAATGGCTGATTCATTATTTCTCGGTCACGGAATACGTCCTCCCACACCGCACTGTCTTCACTTCCATAGCCAGCTTCTAATATAGTTGTTGGATCCATCATCGAGACCTGACAGTCAATTGAAGTTACTTCTAGCATTTCAGCTAACTCGTCCATTGAACGAGCTACTTGAGTCATCATGAAACCATCTACAACATCCTCATCTGTGTAGCAGAAAGAGGCAGTATCTTGTAGTTTCTTAGCTGTATCACTCATTTGAGACGTGGCATATCTGAGTGCATGTGCAAGTTTTTTGTTCATCTGCAAAAAAAATATAAATAACATCAGACTATGGACAACCACATGAGGAGGTAGTGGAACTGACAACTGAACAAACAGGCACATACCCTCAGCTGAACAAACAGGCAGCTGTAAACATGAACTGAGGGTTTAGGGTCAGAACAGCACAGCAGCAAACAGGCTGACACAGCCATATGCCCTCAGTTTTTGAAAAAAAACATCATATGTAGTATACAGTTCTAAAATTTCAAAGGGCAACTGACAACTGAACAAACAGGCACATACCCTCAGCTGAACAAACAGGCAGCTGTTAACATGAACTGAGGGTTTAGGGTCAGAACAGCACAGCAGCAAACAGGCTGAGACAAATAGCCATACTACCAAAGTGAACTGATAACTGAACAAGACAACTATATGCCCTCAGTTTTTTAAAAAAACATCATATGTAGTATACAGTTCTAAAATTTGAAAGAAATCATCATAGGGCAACTGAACAAACAGGCACATACCCTCAACTGAACAAACAGGCACATACCCTCAACTGAGGGTTTAGGGTCAGAACATATGCCCTCAAACAGCCACATATCATCATAGTGTTGTTTTCAGACAAATAGCCATACTGCCAATAATCTGAAGCCTCCAAACAACCATACGCCCTCAGTAATTTGTCAGCAAACAAAACCAAGTGTAGTATACAGTTCACTATTTTGAAAGAAAACATCATAGGGCTGAGCAAGTACATCATCTCACATTATCACAAGCCTCAGTTCAATTTTTTCAATGAAACAACATCAAACAGAGAATTTTGCAACCATGGCCTCAGTTCAACTGTCATCACAAACATCCATATGCCCTCAGTAATTTTTCAGCAAAAAAATAACAAGTGTAGTATACAATTCACTATTTTGAAAGAAAACATCACAGGGCTAAGCAACTTGATCATCTCAAATTATCAGAAGCCTGAAAACTGCACTCAACTTTCTACAATTCAATCACAGGGCAAAGCAATTATATCACCTCACATGTATCAGAAGCCTGAAAACAGCACTCAGGTTTCTACAATTCCATCACAGGGCTGCAACAAATCACATGGCAAAGATATCTCAAGCATTGGCTGGCTCAGTAAAAGTTTTAGAATACAAACCTCACAGTATTTGGCCAATGTCTCCCGAGCACAAACGACGGCTGCACTCGCCTGTTGATAAGAACACATAGCACTTTTTCCGCCGCCACAGCGGATTCAAGAACATCAAGCGTAGAAACCACATCGTTACCTAAGGAAAATGTTTTGCAGTAATCACCAGCAACCATACAAGCGGTAGCAGAAGCATTCATTGTGTCACGGGCTACATCAACGGCCGCGGACAGCTTCTGGGCACATAGCTCCGCAACAGATTCCATGACGGTAGCCTAATCTGCAAACCCTAGGGTTATAGAAGTAGGAGAGCTCACCAGCGTCGGCGGGGCGGCAATGGACCACAGGCGCAGGATCCGCCTAGGGCAGAACTAAATCAGCAAGGAAGGGCGAGATCCGGTGAAGGACAGGGGAGGAAGGCACCGCAGTGCGCGACGAACAGAGCCGAGGGAGGAAGACGACGGCTAGGGCGACAAAGAGGAAAGGGAGAATGAAATACGGTAGAGGATGACGGCGACCAGGGAAGTAACGGCGCGAGGCACGACGAGAAGAGCAGAAATGGTAATGACCATTAAGCGGCCCCGATGCTAAATCTTCAAAACGTGAAGGATTATAATGCCACGATTTCAATTGCCACGATCGCGGTGCCAAAAGTCTGAAGCCCGCCGTAGGCGGTGCCATGTTTGCAAAATTCTCCCGACAACCAGGGGGGAGGGAAGGGGCAGCACTGGCGAGGCTACAGTAGCCGGCGTCTATAGTGGCAGCTAGGGGTGGGGAGAAGGGGAGGCCTAAACCTAGCTTTGATACCATATTGGAAGTGAAACCCTAACCCTAAACCAGGGTTGGGTGATGTATTATTAAAGAGCTAAGTAGGCCTAGGTCCAATACAAGGACAATACACACATAATACATCTAACATTAAGGACTCAATATAGATGTCACTTTGCCATCAACCACTGCATGACATCCTTGTTTATTTTTCCTTCAATCGTAGTCTTTTTCCTTATTGACATTTTATTTCTTGTTCTGTTTATAATTATCTGGATTTGCATGGAATCTATGCTTGATTAATCTAACCTTGAATGAACCAGAATTTGGTGAGAACACATGTACGCGAAGAAATCAGTGAGACAGTGACAAACATGCCATTTTTGAGTAAAATGTAGGGGACATCCAACTTTTTCACCATTGACCATTCCTGATAATCTACTGAAGTAATATGTTTCTTTGAGAACAATTTTAACAATGGTGAGTGTTGTGGCTTGTCTGTGGCTTAGTCTGACTCAGGAAAAACCTACAGCCAGCAGCAAGTATGTATCCAGGAACTAATGGTAGTAGCACTATAACTGTTCCCTTGGCTATTCAATAACATCTGTTTAAAAAACTGATGCCCAGCCCCGCCTAGGCAGTCATAAGTAGAGCTGCATCGCCTAGGCATTTCTGTCTTCTTTTGTGCATGGAACCTCACTCATCCCTTTCCCAGATCCCAACTCATGTGGGAGCCTACGCTATTGGGTATGTCCTTTTTTCTGCATGGAGATGTCTTGGGCTTGATGTATGTAAATAAATGGACAAATTAGAGATGAAGAAAGATGAACTGTGATCGTAGTACTCATGGATGCATCACTCTGATTTGCTAATTTCCTTTATTTAGTGTATCATTGCTCAAATCAACCACGTCAAGTCGTAAAATACAAGTATCAAGAAACACATTGGTGCTAGTGCCTAGCTCCTAGCGCTTTTCGAAACATGGTTTATAACACAACTCATTTGGTATTGCTTTCTCAAGCTTCTAAACCTGTTCACTCTCAGAATCTGCAAGCGTGTATTCTTGTGTCATTTTAATTATTTTGGTGCCGATCTGTTAAATCATTGAACAGGTGAATAGATTACTGAAGTTATACAAGAACGAGAAGTACATCCTCTTCTTCGAGCAGTTTGGATCAAGGGAGCCGACATTTCTAGTTACTTTCAAGGTAGTCTACTAGTCTTCAAGCTGAAACGGCATTGAAATAGCTGGGCACAAGATCAAATCGATATCGCTGTCTGCTTCGCTGTTTTTTCAGGAATCAGCAACAAGTATGTCAGTCCTAAGGAGCCTGTGGCAAGCACATTGGCTTCACAAGAATCAGCTAAGGCAGGACGAGGTTTTCCCATGGTTAGAAGAAAGCATAGTCGCATTGGAGAATGGATTCACTGACTTCCTCGAGCAATTGGGGAGTGCTGGCTGGGACCAGGACCTGATCATTTTGAAAGTCCCAAAAGAGCCCGTCTTGGTGTTGGAACATCTAGAAGACCAAGAGGTGTAAGATGCCACGGCTGGTCTGTTGCTAACCTAGAGGACAATGTAGAGTCTTCTTTTCTATTGCGTGATCATGACCTGCTGAATCAATTGCAACTGAGCATCGCGAAGGAGCCGAGTTCCCATGTGGCAGATGCTTAGTGATCTAACAAGAATAGAAACTGTCTGGCATGTGACATGATGTTTATGCTTTAAGGAGTGTTTGGTTTATAGGGATTAATTTTTAGTCCCTTCATTTTATATGATTTTAGTCTCTAAATTATCAAATACGTAGTTTCTGTATTTCATAATTTAGAAACTAAAATAGAATAAAATAGAATGACTAAAAATAGAAACCAAACACTCACTTAGTCTTTACACTCAATATTATGATTATAATGCATCACCTGCTGTCAATTGAGTTGATGCCCAAAGGGCAAAGGCACTCGCTCGTCTCCGTGACTTTTTTATGTGCAATGCATCAATTTTCTATCATTGGCATGAAACTCTCCTGCCTCCAGTCACAAATACTTGGCATGGACAGTCCCCGAAACATCATTTCATATTTTTTGTACAAAATATTATGAATGGTAGTACATTTTTATGAAACTGCTTTCCATGTTTTTTTAATCATTTTCAACTCTCCAAATTTAACAAAAAATGGAATATGCAACTAACAACGTCTCTAAAAGACTAGCCAAATGATCCATCAAGCTAAATTTTAGCTACTCAATAGCAAAATAAATCTCCAACAGACTAGCTATCTGACTCAGCAAATTATCTGACTCTTTAAATTGGCTCCCTCATTAATCAAATTTAGCTAGCCACTTGACTAGTCAAACTAAATAGATAATCTGTTACATATAAAATGTAATATTTATGAAAATATAAATAAAGACTCAAATAGAGAGCTAAAAATAAAAAATCTCTAAGGTTGGAAGTGTCAAGGGTCGACAAAACAAGCGGTTTCATGACAACACAGAATCCCCCCTCCACCCACACACAAAAAAAAACATATCTAGTTAGTTGCAAGCTCCGCCAATGGACAGCCCGTTAGCTTCCATATTGTAGTGTCCCATATTTTTGTATAACATTGTTTTTAGATAAATTTTATGTTTTAGAAACTTATATTTATTTTTATGGACTGAGTAAGCTTCTTAGAAAACGATATACTCTGATCTCCAGAAAAATAATTATACATCCCAACTGACGATGTTTCGAACCAGCTCATACAATTAAATTTGTTTGTGCGTGTCCCAGAGTCGGATGATGTGCTCAATGGACGCAAGATTTATACTAGTTCAAACAGAACGTCTCTACATCCAGTCTTCGACGGCTCGCGCTACCGACACCTTATTGCTCAATGCTCATAGTAGGGGTTACACGCGGGTGAGAGGAGGCTCCCAAGTCTCTTAGACCAACTCCATCAGTCACCCTATTGCACTTTGCAATTTGCATCCGTATTTTGCGTGGCTTGTGGCACTATTCACAACTCCAGTAGACTCCGCATACCTCTCCCCATAATGCACGTCAGTCATCTCCACTCCCCTTCCCCATGTCTTCTCTCTGCTCTCCGCACAAGTCTGAGAAATGGTGCAATTAAAAGCCTATGCTCGCGGGACCTAGTTGTCAGTCTAATACATGCATGTGAATAGGGAGTGTAAATACGGAGTCTGTTGGAACACGTCGTGCAAAAGAACCACCCATCCGTGATCAAGCCTACGTAAAATACGGATGCAGAGTGTGTATTTGTTGGAGTTGGTCTTATGCGTGGAGCGGCCTAAGGACTACGAATATGGTGCTCTCAACCTAGCTAAGCCTTGGACGTTGTGACAACATGCTCCTTGGCTTTGGCCTCCGTAGTCCTCCGACGAGTGGTCGTCTGTCCGTCTTCCGTTGTTGGTCTATCCCTATGTCTGCATATGCACGTGTGTGCATCCCTTTGTTTCTCGGCCGACCCTCCCCCTTTTACAGGCCAAGGTGGGGTCGGTTACCGGTAGCTTCTCAAGGAAGGTGCTACTGCGCTGTGGTAAATGAGGTGTTCTACCTTGGTAGAATCGTGCTTGTTAGCATATGCCACTGTCGTCTGGGGTTCTCTAGTCGCGCTCTTTAAGAGTGGTTGCATTGGCGGCGAAGAGATCTAGCACCATCATTATTGTCTCAGTGCCATGTCACCCCTCGTCTCCATAGCCAGGGTCTATCTGTGGCTCGCGTGTTGTGGGTTCTGTAGATGACTAGTGCACTCAGGCCTAGGGCCAATAGGTCATGAGTGGGTCACAGGCCTAGGGGCCCGAAGGTCACGAGTGGAAGGAGGACCGAATCTCCCACGGTGGCTTGGTGCCATGCGCAGTTAATGCGGTCGGTCACTTACGACGGGTTAGTCTTGGGCTAGCCGAGAAATCCACTCGAGTGGCTTTCCTCGATTCACCCGACCCCTCCTTCTAACTCCAACTTGCTCGATCCCAGGCTCGATGCCTCGGGACTATCCGGGAGGCAGGTGCTACCGAGATGGACCTTTCCCTCGTCCTTTTGCTAACTAGTGGGCCCTAAGGCCTCGAGGATCTTTTCCCCAACACCAACCATTATTAAAAACCTATTTCTGGTGCAGTTTGGGTGAGATATTGATCACGCCATCCACCTCAAAGTTTATTGGCCTGTTTAGATTGACAGATAATGGCTAGATAGCTAAACATTGGTTTAAATACAATTAAAAATAGCATAAATTCGTTGTAGTACATTTAATTAGAAAGCCTAATAGGTGAACTGATTTTTTAGACAAGTCTTTAGCTAGCTATTAGTTAACTAGCTACTCAATCATAACTAATCTAAGCTAAGTTAATTTTTAATGCACGTAGTAACTAGTCATATTATCAAACAAGTATAAATCTTTTTTGGTTACATAATCAAGTTTGGTATGTCATATTTTTTTAAGTAAAATTTACCTTCGGTCCTTAAACTTGCAATACCGTGCCATCCCGGTCCATAAACAGTGAAAGTGTCACTTGAGTCCTTAATCCACGTTTGGGTCTCATTAGTGAAAGGAAAATGTGTCATAGGGCCATTTCTACCTATTTTGGTGATTAAGTGCTCAACACACCATCTAGAACTAACTATTTCAAATGAGTATTAGCACATGTCCATTAAAGGCAAGTTAAAGAGATCAAGTCCATATGAGCTAAAATAGAGGGCTAAAAGTGTAATTTTGGGCAAAACAACATAAACATTAGGTTTAAATGTTTAAATAAATCACACATGCCCTACTCTATGTTTCTAGCACTTTGTTTTTTTTTGCTACTAACTCATTTATGCCAGAAAAGTGCATTTTGGGCTTGAAATGAGCCATATTGAAAATCCTAGTGAAACTGAGGAGAAAAATGTATGTTTCCTACATTTAATAAATTGGATTAAGTGCTAACTACGTTCGTCTAAGTCGTAGGGAAGCTACCAAAGAAAACCAAAAGAAGCTGGAGAAGTTTGGCACAAAAAAGCCAATGCTGGGACAAGTCTGGGACTCACCGGACGATCCGGTGGTGCACCGCACAGCCGCTCCAACGACTACTTTGGCCTTCGCCTAGCGCTCCAATGGCTAGTTGAGGTCACCGGACAGTCCAGTGCCACCCAAAAAAGAAAAGGCGCTTGAAAGGGAAATTAGCCTAAAAACCATTTCCGCTCTAGTTTTGGTAATTGACGACCATCACAACCAATTGAGCTAACTAGTTTGCTAAGTTATGATTTGAGGAACTCAGAAATACTTCAAGAAAGATCAAGCCTCAAAACAGCGCATCGCGAACCGTCCAAGCCCCTAGTGCGGACTGTCCGGGGCAACGTAGATTATCCCGAACAAGAGCTCTTTTTGAAAATTAGACATGAGCTCGGACCGTTCGTGCGGTTCCGGCGGACCATCCAAGCGGTTCCCGCGGATCGTCCGCGACTCCTCGATGCTTTGGACAAGAACTGTGCAAAATGCACATCTCTATATCGGACTGTCCGGCAGATAAGTGGATATCGTCCGGCACCTGGCACGGACCGCCCGGCCCCCTTGCGCAGATTGGTCCACCCGTTGAAAACCAGAAAAAGCTGAAGGTGTCGGGTTCAGAAAAATGATTTATAGCGTCCACGCGGACCGTTTGGAGGCACAATCGGACCATCTGCGTCAAATTTTATCTAACATCTGACGACACATTTAATGCGATTATAGTCGTTGATATAGTTGTTACTACTTGCAAATACATCCGTTGATGTGCGGGGCAGATCGTCTGGACCTGCAGCGTGGGTCGTCCATGTGTGGCAGAATAAAGGCAACAACTATATGGTGGTTGGGGGTTATAAATACCGCCTCCATTCAATACATCCAAGCATTCTGAAAGTCGCCTAGAGGGGGGTGAATAGGCAAATCTGAAATTTATAAACTTTAAGCACAACTACAAGCCGGGGTTAGCGTTAGAATTAAATCCGAGTCCGAAAGAGAGGGCGAAAACAAATTGCAAGTAAATAAGGCGGATGACACGGTGATTTGTTTTACCGAGGTTCGGTTCTTGCAAACCTACTCCCCATTGAGGTGGTCACAAAGACTGGGTCTCTTTCAACCCTTTCCCTCTCTCAAACGGTCACTTAGACTGAGTGAGCTTCTCTTCTCAATCAATCGGGATACTAAGTCCCCACAAGGACCACCACACAATTGGTGTCTCTTGCCTTGATTACAATTGAGTAGGAGACAAGAAAGAAGGAAGAAGAAAAGCAATCCAAGCGCAAGAACTCAAATGAACACAATTGTCTCTCTCACTAGTCACTATTTGATTGGAATGATCTTTGGACTTGGGAGAGGATTTGATTTCTTTGATTGTGTCTTTGAATGAAGTCTAGAGCTCTTGTATGAGGTTTGATGGCTGAAAACTTGGATGCATTGAAGTGTGGTGGTTGGGGGGTATTTACAGCCCCAACCACCAAAAGAACCGTTGGTGGAGGCGGCTGTCGTATGGCGCACCGGACAGTCCGGTGTGCCAGCCACGTCACTTGGCCGTTGGGTTCTAACCGTTGGAGCTTCTGACAACTGGGCCACCAGACAGTCCGGTGGTGCACCGGACATTCAATATTCACTGTCCGGTGCACCTTCTGCGCCTGCTCTGACTTCTGCGCGCGCAGTCGCGCACTGTAGCGTTTCACTGTTCCTCTGCAGACGACCGTTGGCGCTGTATAGCCGTTACTCCGCTGGCACACCGGACAGTCCGGTGCTACACCGGACAGTCCGATGAATTATAGCGGAGTGGCTCCCAGAATTCCCAAAGGTGGCAAGTTCAGAGTTGGGTTCCCTGGTGCACCGGACACTGTCTGGTGGCACACCGGACAGTCCGGTGCACCAGACCAGGGCTGCCTTTGGGTTGTCTTTTGCTCTTTTTATTTGAACCCTTTCTTGGACTTTTATTGGTTTGTGTTGAATCTTTGGCACCTGTAGAACTCATAATCTAGAGCAAACTAGTTAGTCCAATTAATTTGTGTTGGGCAATTCAACCACCAAAATTCATATAGGAAAAGGTGTAAGCCTTTTTCCCTTTCAATCTCCCCCTTTTTGGTGATTGATGCCAACACAAACCAAAGCAAATATAAAAGTGCAGAATTGAACTAGTTTGCATAAGGTAAGTGCACAGGTTGCTTTGAATGAAACCAATAATTATTTCTACTAGACACGCATGGATGGCTTTCTTCTTATTTAAAATTTTGGACCACGCTTGCACCACTTGTTTTGTTTTGCAAAATTTTGGATAAACTTTTTCAAAATCTTTTGCAAATAGTCAAAGGTATATGAATAAGATTTTGAGAAGCATTTTCAAGATTTGGAATTTTCTCCCCCTGTTTCAGATGCTTTTCCTTTGACTAAACAAACTCCCCCTTAATGAAATCCTCCTCTTAGTGTTCAAGAGGGTTTTAGATATTAATTTTGAAGAGGGTATACCAATTTGAAATTTTATCAAAAATAATATACCAATTTGAAAATCTTTAAAAACACTTCTTTAATACAAATTGAAAGACTGCATTTTTGAAATTGGTGGTGGTGCGGTCCTTTTGCTTTGGGCTAATACTTTCTCCCCCTTTGGCATGAATCGCCAAAAACAGATACTTGTGAGTAAAATATAACACTGTTTCAAACTTTCTCCCCTTTTGGTAAATAATATAGGAGTGAAGATTATACCAAATTGGAGAGCGTTGTGGAGCGACGACGAAGGATGAATAATTTGATGGAGTGGAGTGGAAGCCTTTTGTCTTTGCCGAGGACTCCATTTCCCTTTCAATCTATGACTTAGCATAATATTCACTTGAAAACACATTAGTCATAGCACATGAAAGAGATATGATCAAAGGTATATAAATGAGCTATGTGTGCAAAAATATCAATCAAAATTCCTAGAATCAAGAATATTTAGCTCATGCCTAAGTTTGGTAAATGTTTTCTCATCTAGTGGCTTGGTAAAGATATCGGCTAATTGATCTTTGGTGTTAATATAAGCAATCTCGATATCTCCCCGTTGTTGGTGATCCCTCAAAAAGTGATACCGAATGGCTATTTGTTTAGTGCGGCTATGCTCAACGGGATTATCCGCCATGCGGATTGCACTCTCATTATTACATAGAAGAGGAACTTTGGTTAATTTGTAACCATAGTCCCTAAGGGTTTGCCTCATCCAAAGCAATTGTGCGCAATAATGGCCTACGACAATATACTCGGCTTCGGCAGTAGAAAGAGCTACAGAATTTTGTTTCTTAGAAGCCCAAGACACCAGAGATCTTCCCAAGAACTGGCAAGTCCCTGATGTGCTCTTTCTATCAATCTTACACCCTGCCCAATCAGCATCTGAATAACCAATTAAATCAAAAGTGGATCCCCTGGGGTACCAAAGGCCAAACTTAGGAGTATAAACTAAATATCTCAAGATTCGTTTTACGGCCCTAAGGTGAACTTCCTTAGGATCGGCTTGGAATCTTGCACACATGCATACGGAAAGCATTATATCCGGTCGTGAAGCACATAAATAGAGTAAAGAACCTATCATCGACCGGTATACCTTTTGATCTACGAATTTACCTCCCGTGTCGAGGTCGAGATGCCCATTGGTTCCCATGGGTGTCTTGATGGGCTTGGCATCCTTCATCCCAAACTTTGCAAGAATGTCTTGAATGTACTTCGTTTGGCTAATGAAGGTGCCCTCTTGGAGTTGCTTGACTTGAAAGCCTAGAAAATACTTCAACTCCCCCATCATTGACATCTCGAACTTTTGAACCATGATCCTACTAAACTCTTCACAAGTAGATTTGTTAGTAGACCCAAATATAATATCATCAACGTAAATTTGGCATACAAACAAATCATTTGCAATAGTTTTAGTGAATAGAGTAGGATCGACTTTTCCGACTTTGAAGCCATTAGTGATAAGAAAATCTCGTAGGCATTCATACCATGCTCTTGGGGCTTGCTTGAGCCCATAAAGCGCCTTAGAGAGTTTATAGACATGGTTAGGGTACTCACTATCTTCTAAGCCGGGAGGTTGCTCAACATAGACCTCCTCCTTGATTGGTCCATAGAGGAAGACACTCTTCACGTCCATTTGATAAAGCTTGAAGCCATGGTAAGTAGCATAGGCAAGTAAAATGCGAATTGACTCAAGCCTAGCTACGGGTGCATAGGTTTCACCGAAATCCAAACCTTCGACTTGTGAATATCCCTTGGCCACAAGTTGGGCTTTGTTCCTTGTCACCACACCATGCTCATCTTGCTTGTTGCGGAAGACCCACTTGGTTCCTACAACATTTTGGTTAGGACGTGGAACTAAATGCCATACCTCATTCCTCGTGAAGTTGTTGAGCTCCTCTTGCATCGCCAGCACCCAATCCGAATCTTGAAGTGCTTCCTCTACCCTGTGTGGCTCAATAGAGGAAACAAAAGAGTAATGTTCACAAAAATGAGCAACACGAGATCGAGTGGTTACCCCCTTATGAATATCGCCGAGGATGGTGTTCACGGGGTGATCTCGTTGGATTGCTTGGTGGACTCTTGGGTGTGGCGGTCTTGGATCCTCATCATCTTCCTTGTCTTCATTAGCATCTCCCCCTTGATTATTGTCCTCCTCTTGAGGTGGCTCCTCTTGATCTTCATCTTCATCATCTTGAGCTTGATCCTCATCTTGAGTTGGTGGAGATGCTTGCATGGAGGAAGATAGTTGATCTTGTGCTTGTGGAGGCTCTTCGGATTCCTTAGGACACACATCCCCAATGGACATGTTCCTTAGCGCGACGCACGGAGCCTCTTCATCATCTAGCTCATCAAGATCAACTTGCTCTACTTGAGAGCCGTTAGTCTCATCAAACACAATGTCACAAGAAACTTCAACTAGTCCAGTGGACTTGTTAAAGACTCTATATGCCCTTGTGTTTGAGTCATAACCAAGTAAAAAGCCTTCTACAGCCTTAGGAGCAAATTTAGATTTTCTACCTCTTTTAACAAGAATAAAGCATTTGCTACCAAAGACTCTAAAATATGAAACATTGGGCTTTTTACCAGTGAGGAGTTCATAAGATGTCTTCTTGAGGATTCGATGTAGATATAACCGGTTGATGGCGTAGCAAGCGGTGTTGACCGCCTCGACCCAAAACCGATCCGAAGTCTTGTACTCATCAAGCATGGTTCTTGCCATGTCCAATAGAGTTCTGTTCTTCCTCTCCACTACACCATTTTGTTGTGGCGTGTAGGGAGAAGAGAACTCATGCTTGATGCCCTCCTCCTCAAGAAAGCCTTCAATTTGAGAGTTCTTGAACTCCGTTCCGTTGTCGCTTCTAATCTTTTTGATCCTTAAGCCGAACTCATTTTGAGCCCGTATCAAGAATCCCTTTAAGGTCTCTTGGGTTTGAGATTTTTCCTGCAAAAAGAATACCCAAGTGAAGCGAGAATAATCATCCACAATAACTAGACAGTACTTACTCCCGCTGATGCTTATGTAAGCGATCAGGCCGAATAGGTCCATGTGGAGTAGCTCAAGCGGCTTGTCAGTCGTCATGATGTTCTTGTGTGGATGATGAGCACCAACTTGCTTTCCTGCTTGACATGCACTACAAACCCTGTCTTTCTCAAAATGAACATTGGTTAGTCCCAAAATGTGCTCTCCCTTTAGAAGCTTATGAAGATTCTTCATCCCAACATGGGCTAGTCGATGATGCCAGAGCCAACCCATGTTAGTCTTAGCAATTAAGCAAGTGTCGAGTTCAGCTCTATTAAAATCAACTAAGTATAGCTGACCCTCTAACACTCCCTTAAATGCTATTGAATCATCACTTCTTATAAAGATAGTAACACCTATATCCGTAAAAAGACAGTTGTAACCCATTTTACATAATTGAGAAACAGAAAGCAAGTTGTAATCTAAACAATCTACAAGAAAAACATTGGAAATAGAATGGTCAGGTGATATTGCAATTTTACCAAGTCCTTTGACCAAACCTTGATTTCCATCCCCGAATGTGATTGCTCGTTGGGGATCTTGGTTTTTCTCATGGGAGGAGAAAATCCTTTTCTCCCCTGTCATGTGGTTTGTGCACCTGCTATCGATGATCCAACTTGAGCCCCCGGATGCATAAACCTACAAAACAAATTTAGGCCTTGTTCTTAGGTACCCAAACGGTCTTGGGTCCTTTGGCATTAGATACAAGCACCTTGGGTATCCAAACACAAGTCTTTGATCCCTTGTGTTTAGCCCCAACATATTTGGCAACTACTTTGCCTGATTTGTTAGTGAGCACATAGGAAGCATCAAAAGCCTTAAATGAAATGTTATGATCATTTGATGCAATAGGAGTTTTCTTTTTAGGCATTTTAACATGTGTAGAATGCCTAGAGCTAGAAGCCTCATTCTTATAAATAAAAGCATGGTGAGTAGAATGAGTCTTCTTTGTATGAACTCTCCTAATCTTATTGAAAGGGAAATGTGCCCTTGGGCCATTTCTAAGTATTTTGGTGATTGAGTGCAAACACAAGGGCTTAAATGTGAAATTATGCTCATGGGTGAACAAGGTGCAAATCACAAGTAAAGGTATGTTTCTAAGCCTTAGTACATTAGTTTCGAATACTAATATATTTGTCTAAGTGTTAGAAACAGAAAGAAGAAGAGAAGAGAAGACTTGGCTGTGTACAGCCAAGGGGCTGTTTCGGTCTGGGGCACCGGACTGTCCGGTGGTGCACCGGACAGTGTCCGGTGCGCCAGGCTGCCTCGGCCGAAGAGGCCGCTCTCGGGTTTTTCTCCGGCGACTTCGGCTAAAATTCACCGGACTGTCCGGTGTGCACCGGACTGTCCGGTGAGCCAACGGTCGGCCGGGCCAACGATCGGCCGCGCGATCGGCGCGCGACACGTGGCCGAGCCAACGGTCGGAAGGAAGCACCGGACTGTCCGGTGTGCACCGGACTGTCCGGTGCACCAGATCTGCAACGGTCGGCTTCGCCATTTAAGGAAAGGAATCGGGCACCGGACACTGTCCGGTGTGCACCGGACTGTCCGGTGCGCCCGACGACAGAAGGCAAGAATAGCCTTCCAGATGTGCTCTCAACGGCTCCTAGCTGCCTTGGGACTATAAAAGGGACCCCTAGGCGCATGGAGGAGAATACCCAAGCATTCCTTGAGCACTCTTGATCACTCACACATCAATCTCGCGCACTTGTTCGACATTCTAGTGATTTGAGCTCCGTTCTAGTGTGCTAGTCTTTTGAGCTCAAGTCTGGGTCTTGTGTGTGCGTATTCGCTGTGATCTTTGTGTTGTGTGTGAGTTGCTAATCCCTCCCTTGCTCTGTGATTCTCTGTGAACATCTTTTGTAAGGGCGAGAGGCTCCAAGTTGTGGAGATTCCTCACAAACGGGATTGAGAAAAGAAAAGCAAGAACACCGTGGTATTCAAGTTGATCATTGGATCACTTGAGAGGAGTTGAGTGCAACTCTCGTCCGTTGGGACGCCACAACGTGGAGTAGGCAAGTTTTTGTACTTGGCCGAACCACGGGATAACCACCGTGTCATCTCTGTGATTGATTTCTTGTGGTTATTGTGTTTTGACTCCTCTCTAGCCACTTGGCCATACTTGTGCTAACCCTTAACAAGTTTTGTGGCTTAAGTTTTGAAGTTTTACAGGATCACCTATTCACCCCCCCCCTCTAGGTGCTCTCAATTGGTATCAGAGCCGTTCTCTTCAAGAAAGGGACTGACCGCCCGAAGAGATGGATCCTAAGGGGAAGGGAATTGTGATCAACGACAAGGAGAAGGAGTCCTTCGTCAACGAGTCAAGGGATGACAAGTCCAATGACTCGGGCTCGGGCCACAAGCGAAGAGATGGGAAGAAGAAGAAGACAAGACGCATCAAGGAGATCGTCTACTACGACAGCGATGAGTCCTCTTCTTCCCAAAAGGACGACGACCACGACAAACAAAGGAAACCGGTTAATTCTAACTTTTCTTTTGACTACTCTCGTATTCCGCAAAGTTCAAATTCACATTTGCTTTACATTCCACTCGGCAAGCCCCCACACTTTGATGGGGAGGACTACGGATTTTGGAGCCACAAAATGCGTAGTCACCTATTCTCTCTCCATCCTAGCATATGGGAGATTGTAGATAGTGGAATGCACTTTAATAGTTCGGATAGCCCTATGTTTATCAATGAACAAATTCATAAAAATGCACAAGCTACTACTGTTCTTTTAGCATCTTTGTGCAGGGAAGAATACAATAAGGTGAGCGGCTTGGACAATGCCAAGCAGATATGGGACACCCTCAAGATCTCTCACGAGGGCAACGATGTCACCATGCTCACCAAGATGGAGTTGGTAGAGGGCGAACTTGGAAGATTTGCTATGATAAGGGGGGAGGAGCCAACCCAAACATACAACCGGCTCAAAACCCTTGTCAACAAGATAAGGAGCTATGGAAGCACGCGATGGACGGACCACGACGTCGTCCGCCTAATGCTAAGGTCCTTTACCGTTCTTGATCCTCATTTGGTGAATAATATTCGTGAGAATCCCAGGTACACCAAAATGTCGCCTGAAGAGATTCTAGGAAAATTTGTAAGCGGGCGGATGATGATCAAGGAGGCGAGGTACGTCGACGACGCGTTGAACGGTCCAATCCACGAGCCTCAATCCATTGCTCTCAAGGCATCGAGAAGCAAGGAGGCACTACCAAGCAAGGTGGCGCAAATTGAGGCGGCCGGTCTTAATGAAGAAGAAATGGCCCTCATTATCAAGAGATTCAAGACGGTGCTAAAGGGTCGCAATGGACAGCCGAGCAAGACTAAGACCAAGGGGAAGCGATCATGCTTCAAATGCGGTAAGCTTGGTCATTTTATTGCTAACTGTCCCGACAATGATAGTGACCAGGAAAAGGGAAACAAGAGGGAAAAGAAGAAGCATTACAAGAAGGCAAAGGGCGAGGCGCATCTAGGCAAGGAGTGGGACTCGGATTGCTCCTCGTCCGACTCCGACAATGAAGGACTCGCCGCCACCGCCTTCAACAAATCAACCCTCTTCCCCAACGAGCGTCACACATGCCTTATGGCAAGGGAGAAGAAGGTATGTACTCGCAACTCTACCTATGCTTCTTCAAGTGAGGACGAATCTAGTGATGAGGATGAAGTAGATTATTCATGTTTGTTCAAGGGCTTAGATAGATCTAAGATAGACAAAATTAATGAATTAATTGATGCCTTGAATGAAAAGAATATACTTTTAGAAAAGCAAGATGATTTGTTGTATGAAGAGCATGATAAATTTATTAAGGCACAAAAATCCTATGCTTTAGAAGTTAAGAGAAATGAAATGCTTTCTTTTGAACTATCTACTTGTCATGAAACCATTTCTACTTTGAAAGGTGTCAACAATGATTTAAATGCTAAATTAGAAGTAGCAAATAAATCCAATTCTTGTGTAGAACATGTTGAAATTTGTACTAGGTGTAAAGATTTTGACATTAATGCTTGTAGTGAACACCTAGTTTCAATTTCCAAGCTTAATGATGAACTGGCTAGTCTTAATGCTCAACTTAAGACTAGCAAGAATGATTTCGATAAGCTAAAATTTGCAAGGGATGCCTACACAATTGGTAGACACCCCTCAATTAAGGATGGACTTGGCTTCAAGAGAGAAGCTAAGAACTTAACAAGCCATAAGGCTCCCATTCCCGCCAAGGAGAAAGGGAAGGCCCCTATGGCTAGTAATGTGCAAAAGAACCATGCTTTTATGTATTATGATAGGAGACAAACTAGAAATGCTTATAGGAGTTATAATGCTTTTGATGATTTTGACTCTCATGCCATGTTTGCTTCTAGTTCTTCCTATATGCATGGTAGAAATATGTCTAGGAGAAATGCTATTCATCATGTGTCTAGAAAGAATGCTATTCATGCTCCTAGGAAAGTAGTGAATGAACCTTCCACAATTTATTATGCTTTAAATGCTTCCTTTGCTATTTGTAGAAAGGATAAGAAAATTGTTGCTAGGAAGTTAGGGGCAAAATGCAAGGGAGACAAAACTTGCATTTGGGTCCCTAAGGATATTTGCACTAACCTTGTAGGACCCAACATGAGTTGGGTACCTAAGACCCAAGCCTAAATTTGCCTTGCAGGTTTATGCATCCGGGGGTTCAAGCTGGATTATTGATAGCGGATGCACAAACCATATGACGGGGGAGAAGAAGATGTTCACCTCCTACGTCAAGAATAAGGATTCCCAAGATTCAATCATATTCGGTGATGGGAATCAAGGCAAGGTAAAAGGGTTAGGTAAAATTGCAATTTCCAATGAGCATTCTATTTCCAATGTGTTTTTAGTAGAGTCTCTTGGTTACAATTTACTATCTGTTAGTCAACTGTGCAGCATGGGGTATAACTGTCTATTCACTAATGTAGATGTGTCTGTCTTTAGAAGAAGTGATGGTTCACTAGCTTTTAAGGGTGTATTAGACGGCAAACTTTATTTAGTAGATTTTGCAAAAGAAGAGGCCGGTCTAGATGCATGCTTAATAGCTAAGACTAGCATGGGCTGGCTGTGGCATCGCCGCTTAGCACATGTAGGGATGAAGAACCTTCACAAGCTTCTAAAGGGAGAACACGTGATAGGTCTAACTAATGTTCAATTCGAAAAAGATAGACCTTGTGCAGCTTGTCAAGCAGGGAAACAGGTGGGAGGCTCTCATCACACCAAAAATGTGATGACAACATCAAGACCCTTGGAGATGCTGCATATGGACCTTTTTGGACCCGTCGCCTATCTGAGCATAGGAGGAAGTAAGTATGGTTTAGTTATTGTTGATGACTTTTCCCGCTTCACTTGGGTGTTCTTTTTGCAGGAAAAGTCCGAAACCCAAGGAACTCTCAAACGCTTCCTCAGTAGAGCTCAAAATGAGTTTGAGCTCAAAGTGAAGAAGATAAGGAGCGACAACGGATCCGAGTTCAAGAACCTTCAAGTGGAGGAGTTCCTTGAAGAGGAAGGGATCAAGCACGAGTTCTCCGCTCCCTACACACCACAGCAAAATGGTGTGGTAGAGAGGAAGAACAGGACGCTCATCGATATGGCGAGGACGATGCTAGGAGAGTTCAAGACCCCCGAGTGCTTTTGGACGGAAGCCGTTAACACTGCTTGCCACGCCATCAACAGGGTCTACCTTCATCGCCTCCTCAAGAAGACGTCGTATGAACTACTAACCGGTAACAAACCCAATGTATCTTACTTTCGTGTATTTGGGAGCAAGTGCTACATTCTAGTGAAGAAGGGTAGAAATTCTAAATTTGCTCCCAAAGCTGTAGAAGGGTTTTTGTTAGGTTATGACTCAAATACAAAGGCGTATAGAGTCTTCAACAAATCATCGGGTTTGGTTGAAGTCTCTAGCGACGTTGTATTTGATGAGACTAATGGCTCTCCAAGAGAGCAAGTTGTTGATCTTGATGATGTAGATGAAGAAGATGTTCCGACGGCCGCTATACGAACCATGGCGATTGGTGATGTGCGACCACAGGAACAAGAAGAGCAAGATCAACCTTCTTCCTCAACTATGGTGAATCCCCCAACCCAAGACGATGAACAGGTTCATCAACAGGAGGCGTGTGATCAAGGGGGAGCACAAGATGATCAAGTGATGGAGGAAGAAGCGCAACCGGCACCTTCAACCCAAGTTCGAGCGATGATTCAAAGGGATCATCCCGTTGATCAAATTCTGGGTGACATTAGCAAGGGAGTAACTACTCGATCTCGATTAGTTAATTTTTGTGAGCATTACTCTTTTGTCTCTTCTATTGAGCCTTTCAGGGTAGAGGAGGCCTTGCTAGATCCGGATTGGGTATTGGCCATGCAGGAGGAGCTCAACAACTTCAAGCGCAATGAAGTTTGGACACTGGTGCCTCGTCTGAAGCAAAATGTTGTGGGAACCAAGTGGGTGTTCCGCAACAAACAGGACGAGCACGGGGTGGTGACGAGGAACAAGGCTCGACTTGTGGCAAAAGGTTATGCCCAAGTCGCAGGTTTGGACTTTGAGGAGACTTTTGCTCCTGTGGCTAGGCTAGAGTCAATTCGTATCTTGCTAGCATATGCCGCTCACCATTCTTTCAGGTTGTACCAAATGGATGTGAAGAGCGCTTTCCTCAACGGGCCAATCAAGGAGGAGGTGTACGTGGAGCAACCCCCTGGCTTCGAGGATGAACGGTACCCCGACCATGTGTGTAAGCTCTCTAAGGCGCTCTATGGACTTAAGCAAGCCCCAAGAGCATGGTATGAATGCCTTAGAGACTTTTTAATTGCTAATGCTTTCAAGGTTGGGAAAGCCGATCCAACTCTTTTTACAAAGACTTGTGATGGTGATTTGTTTGTGTGCCAAATTTATGTCGATGACATAATATTTGGTTCCACTAACCAAAAGTCTTGTGAAGAGTTTAGCAGGGTGATGACGCAAAAATTCGAGATGTCGATGATGGGCGAGTTGAACTACTTCCTTGGGTTCCAAGTGAAGCAACTCAAGGACGGCACCTTCATCTCCCAAACGAAGTACACGCAAGATCTGCTAAAGCGGTTTGGGATGAAGGACGCCAAGCCCGCAAAGACTCCGATGGGGACCGACGGACACACCGACCTCAACAAAGGAGGTAAGTCTGTTGATCAAAAAGCATACCGGTCAATGATAGGTTCTTTGCTTTACTTATGTGCTAGTAGACCGGATATTATGCTTAGCGTATGCATGTGTGCTAGATTTCAATCCGATCCTAAGGAGTGTCACTTAGTGGCGGTGAAGCGAATTCTTAGATATTTGGTTGCTACGCCTTGCTTCGGGCTCTGGTATCCAAAGGGGTCTACCTTTGACTTAGTTGGATACTCAGACTCCGACTATGCTGGATGTAAGGTCGATAGGAAGAGCACATCGGGGACGTGCCAATTCTTAGGAAGGTCCCTGGTGTCATGGAACTCTAAGAAACAAACATCCGTTGCCCTATCCACCGCTGAGGCCGAGTATGTTGCCGCAGGACAGTGTTGCGCGCAACTACTTTGGATGAGGCAAACCCTCCGGGACTTTGGCTACAATCTGAGCAAAGTCCCACTCCTATGTGACAATGAGAGTGCTATCCGCATGGCGGAAAATCCTGTTGAGCACAGCCGCACAAAGCACATAGACATCCGGCATCACTTTTTGAGAGACCACCAGCAAAAGGGGGATATCGAAGTGTTTCATGTTAGCACCGAGAACCAGCTAGCCGATATCTTTACCAAGCCTCTAGATGAGAAGACCTTTTGCAGGCTGCGTAGTGAGCTAAATGTCTTAGATTCGCGGAACTTGGATTGAATTGTAGCATACATGTGTTTATGCTTTTGATCATGTTCATTCTGCATTTTGTTGTTTATTGTGGTGCTCAAGTTGTACAAACACTCCCTGGACCTCACCAGTCCGTTGCAAAGTGATGCACAGTTTTAGGGGGAGATGTGTTACAACTTGACCCTTTGAGACTAACCATGTGCTTGAGTTTGATGATTTAGTCTCGAAGGAGGATTGAAAGGGAAAAGGTGGACTTGGACCATGAAAGACTTCCACTGCACTCCGATGAGAGGGTAATTAATTCCAAGTTCATCTCATGCAATCTTATTGCCATTTGCTCTTAATTGACGATTTTGGTGAGGCAATGGGGTTAAAGGGCCAAGATTGATCCCGTTTTGGTGCTTGATGCCAAAGGGGGAGAAAATAAAGGCCAAAGTGATAAATGGATCAGCTACCACTTGAGAGATTTTGAAAATAGTAGAATAGAGTTTTTATGAGTTTTTGTTTTGTCAAAAGCTTTTATTGTCTCTTATTGTCTATATTGTCTTTCTTGTGGGGAGAAGTGGTGATTATGGGAAATAGGGGGAGTTTTTTGAAATCTTTGATCAATCTCTTTTGGAATGACTCTCTTTATGCTTCAACATGTGTGTTTGACTTAGAGATAGAGATTTGAGTTTGATTTGCAAAAACAAACCAAGTGGTGGCAAAAGATGATCCATATATGCCAAAATTGAATAAAACTCAAAGTCAGTTTTTATTTGAAGTGATTTTGCACTTGTTCTAGTTGCTTTATGTTGTGTTGGCATGAATCACCAAAAAGGGGGAGATTGAAAGGGAAATGTGCCCTTGGGCCATTTCTAAGTATTTTGGTGATTGAGTGCAAACACAAGGGCTTAAATGTGAAATTATGCTCATGGGTGAACAAGGTGCAAATGACAAGTAAAGGTATGTTTCTAAGCCTTAGTACATTAGTTTCGAATACTAATATATTTGTCTAAGTGTTAGAAACAGAAAGAAGAAGAGAAGAGAAGACTTGGCTGTGTACAGCCAAGGGGCTGTTTCGGTCTGGGGCACCGGACTGTCCGGTGGTGCACCGGACAGTGTCCGGTGGTGCACCGGACAGTGTCCGGTGCGCCAGGCTGCCTCGGCCGAAGAGGCCGCTCTCGGGTTTTTCTCCGGCGACTTCGGCTAAAATTCACCGGACTGTCCGGTGTGCACCGGACTGTCCGGTGAGCCAACGGTCGGCCGGGCCAACGGTCGGCCGCGCGATCGGCGCGCGACACGTGGCCGAGCCAACGGTCGGAAGGAAGCACCGGACTGTCCGGTGTGCACCGGACTGTCCGGTGCACCAGATCTGCAACGGTCGGCTTCGCCATTTAAGGAAAGGAATCGGGCACCGGACACTGTCCGGTGTGCACCGGACTGTCCGGTGCGCCCGACGACAGAAGGCAAGAATAGCCTTCCAGATGTGCTCTCAACGGCTCCTAGCTGCCTTGGGACTATAAAAGGGACCCCTAGGCGCATGGAGGAGAATACCCAAGCATTCCTTGAGCACTCTTGATCACTCACACATCAATCTCGCGCACTTGTTCGACATTCTAGTGATTTGAGCTCCGTTCTAGTGTGCTAGTCTTTTGAGCTCAAGTCTGGGTCTTGTGTGTGCGTATTCGCTGTGATCTTTGTGTTGTGTGTGAGTTGCTAATCCCTCCCTTGCTCTGTAATTCTCTGTGAACATCTTTTGTAAGGGCGAGAGGCTCCAAGTTGTGGAGATTCCTCGCAAACGGGATTGAGAAAAGAAAAGCAAGAACACCGTGGTATTCAAGTTGATCATTGGATCACTTGAGAGGAGTTGAGTGCAACTCTCGTCCGTTGGGACGCCACAACGTGGAGTAGGCAAGTTTTTGTACTTGGCCGAACCACGGGATAACCACCGTGTCATCTCTGTGATTGATTTCTTGTGGTTATTGTGTTTTGACTCCTCTCTAGCCACTTGGCCATACTTGTGCTAACCCTTAACAAGTTTTGTGGCTTAAGTTTTGAAGTTTTACAGGATCACCTATTCACCCCCCCCCCCTCTAGGTGCTCTCACTTATCCTCAGGATAACCAGCAGGGTATAAAATGTAACCCTCATTATCCTGAGGCATGGGAGCTTTGCCCTTAATAAAATTAGACAATCTTTTAGGAGGAGCATTAAGCTTGACATTGTCTCCCTGTTGGAAGCCAATGCGATCCTTAATGTCAGGGCGTCTTGAAAGGGAAATGTGCCCTTGGGCCATTTCTAAAGGATTTTGGTGATAAAGTGTCCAACACAATTGTCCTAAGTATTTATAAGTGCCAAATGGTGGATGAAGTGCAAATCAATACAAAGGTATGATTCTAGACTTAGTACATTGGTTTTTGTGTACTAACATATTTGTCTAAGTGCTAGAATCAGAGAAATTACAAAAGGAAAAAGACTTGGCTGGAGCAGCCAAGACTCTGCGCAGTCTGAGTGCACCGGACTGTCCGGTGGTGCACCGGGCAGTGTCCGGTGCGCCAGGCTGGAGTCTGGTCAACTCGCCGCTCTCGGGAATTCGTCGGTGGCGTACGACTAAAATTCACTGGACTGTCCGGTGGTGCACCGGACTGTCCGGTGAGCCAACGGTCGGCCGCGCCAACGGTCGGTCGCGCAATCCGCGCGTGACGCGTGGCCGAGCCAACGGTCTGATGGGGGCACTGGACTGTCCGGTGCGCACCGGACAGTGTCCGGTGCGCCAACGGCTCCAAATCTTAAACAGTCGGCTGCGCCAATTTAGGAAAGCAATCTGCACTAGACACTAAACAGTGCCTGTCCGGTGGCACACCGGACTGTCCGGTGCGCCACCCGACAGAAGGCAAGGATTGCCTTCCTGGATTGCTCTCAACGGCTCCTAGCTGCCTTGGGGCTATAAAAGGGACCCCTAGGCGCATGGAGGAGTACACCAAGCATACTCTGAACATTCTAAGACTCTCGCACTCCATCTTCGCACACTCGATTGACATTCTTAGTGATTTGAGCTCCGTTCTAGTGGTGAACTTGTTGTGTTCCGTTTGAGCTCAAGTCTTGGCTTGTGTGTGTGCGTATTGCTAGGATTTGTGTGTGTTGCTTTTCCCTCCCTTACATCCGTGTTTCTTTGTGATCATCATTTGTAAGGGCGAGAGGCTCCAAGTTGTGGAGATTCCTCGCAAACGGGATATAGTGAAAGAAAGAAAAACACCGTGGTATTCAAGTGGATCTTTGGATCACTTGAAAGGGGTTGAGTGCAACCCTCGTCCATTGGGACGCCACAACGTGGAGTAGGCAAGTGTTGTACTTGGCCGAACCACGGGATAAACCATCGTGTCTCTTGTGCTTGTTCTCACTGTGACTATTGTGTTTCATAAGAGCACGGTCCTTAGACACTTGATTTCATTGTGCTAACACTTAATCAAGTTTTGTGGCTTTAAGTCTTAAGTTTTTATAGGATCACCTATTCACCCCCCTCTAGGTGCTCTCAATTGGTATCAGAGTCGTTCTCTTCACGAAAGGGACTAATCGCCCGAAGGGATGGATCCTAAGGGAAAGGGGATGGTGATCAACGACAAGGAGAAGGAGTCCTTCATCAATGAGCCAAAAGACGACAAGCCCACTGACTCGGGCTCAAGTCATAAGAAGAAGGATGGGAAGAAGAAGAGGCGCATCAAGAAAATAGTCTACTACGACAGCGACAAGTCCTCTTCTTCCCAAAGAGACGATGACGACGAGAAAAAGAAAACGGTCAACTCAAACTTTTCTTTTGATTATTCTCGTATTCCGCAAAATTCCAATACTCATTTGCTTTCCATTCCTCTTGGTAAACCTCCACACTTTGATGGAGAGGACTACGGATTTTGGAGTCACAAAATGTGTAGCCACTTGTTCTCTCTTCATCCAAGTATATGGGAGATAGTAGAAAATGGAATGCAATTTGATAGTACGGATAATCCCATGTTTATCAATGAACAAATTCACAAAAATGCACAAGCTACCACTGTTCTTTTAGCATCCTTGTGCAGGGAAGAGTATCATAAGGTGGGCGGCTTGGATAATGCCAAGAAAATTTGGGACACCCTCAAGATCTCACATGAGGGGAACGACACCACCATGATCACCAAGATGGAGTTGGTGGAAGGCGAACTAGGAAGGTTCGCAATGATCAGGGGGGAGGAGCCAACCCAAACATACAACAGGCTCAAGACCCTGGTCAACAAAATAAGGAGCTATGGAAGCACGAGATGGACGGACCATGACGTCGTCCGGCTTATGATAAGGTCCTTCACTGTCCTTGATCCTCATCTTGTAAACTCTATTCGTGAAAATCCTAGGTACACCAAGATGACGCCCGAGGAAATACTCGGAAAGTTTGTAAGTGGGTGAATGATGATCAAGGAGGCAAGATATGTTGATGAGGCGTTGAATGGCCCAATGTCGATCCACGAGCCTCAAACCGTTGCTCTCAAAGCAACAAGCAGCAGGGAGGGGCTACCTAGCAAGGTGGCGCAAGTTGAGGCGGTCGGGCTAAATGAGGATGAAATGGCCCTCATCATCAAGCGCTTCAAGACGACGCTCAAAGGTCGCAAGGAGCATCCCAACAAGAGCAAGACGAAGGGAAAGCGCTCCTGCTTCAAGTGTGGTAAGATTGGTCACTTTATTGCTAACTGTCCCGATAATGATAGTGACCAGGAACAAGGAAAGAATGGGAAGAGAGAGAACAAGAAGGTTTACAAGAAGGCTAAGGGCGAGGCACACCTTGGAAAAGAATGGGACTCGGATTGTTCTTCGTCTGACTCCGACGACGAAGGACTCGACGCCACGGCCTTCAACAAATCGTCTCTATTCCCCAACGAGCGTCACACCTGCCTCATGGCAAAGGAGAAGAAGGTTTATGCATCCGGGGCTCAAGCTGGATTATCGACAGCGGATGCACAAACCACATGACGGGGGAGAAGAAGATGTTCACCTCCTACGTCAAGAACAAAGATTCCCAAGATTCAATCATATTCGGTGACGGGAATCAAAGCAAGGTTAAAGGACTAGGAAAGATAGCTATTTCATCCGAGCATTCCATATCTAATGTATTTTTGGTTGAATCGCTCGGGTATAACTTGTTGTCCGTTAGTCAATTATGTAATATGGGGTATAATTGCTTATTTACAAATGTAGATGTGTCTGTCTTTAGAAGGAGTGATGGTTCACTAGCTTTTAAGGGTGTACTAGACGACAAACTCTATTTAGTTGATTTTGCAAAGGAGGAGTCTGGTCTAGATGCATGCTTAATTGCTAAGACTAGCATGGGCTGGCTGTGGCATCGCCGTCTAGCACATGTGGGGATGAAGAACCTTCACAAACTTCTAAAGGGAGAACATGTGTTAGGTCTAACAAATGTAACTTTCGAAAAAGATAGACCTTGTGTAGCTTGTCAAGCAGGTAAACAAGTGGGAAGCCCTCATCATAGCAAAAACGTGATGACCACATCAAGACCTTTGAAGCTACTCCACATGGACCTCTTCGGACCCGTCGCCTATCTCAGCATAGGGGGAAGTAAGTATGGTCTTGTTATTGTTAATGAATTTTCCCGCTTCACTTGGGTATTCTTTTTGCAGGATAAGTCTGAAACCCAAGGGACCCTCAAGCGCTCCTAAGGAGAGCTCAAAATGAATTTGAGCTCAAGGTAAAGAAGATAAGGAGCGACAACAGGTCCGAGTTCAAGAACCTTCAAGTGGAAGAGTACCTTGAGGAGGAAGGAATCAAGCACGAGTTCTCCGCTCCCTACACACCACAACAAAATGGTGTGGTAGAGAGGAAGAACAGGACACTTTTAGACATGGCAAGGACGATGCTTGGAGAATTCAAGACGCCCGAACGGTTTTGGACGGAAGCTGTGAACACGACTTGCCACGCCATAAACCGAGTCTACCTTCATCGCCTACTCAAGAAGACATCGTACGAACTTCTAACCGGTAACAAACCCAATGTTTCATATTTTCGTGTATTTGGGAGTAGATGCTACATTCTAGTGAAGAAAGGTAGGAATTCTAAATTTGCTCCCAAAGCTGTAGAAGGGTTTTTGTTAGGTTATGACTCGAATACAAAGGCGTATAGAGTCTTCAACAAATCATCGGGTTTGGTTGAAGTCTCTAGCGATGTTGTATTTGATGAGACTAATGGCTCTCCAAGAGAGCAAGTTGATCTTGATGATGTAGATGAAGAAGTTCCAACAGCCGCAATACGCACCATGGCGATTGGAGATGTGCGACCACAGGAACAAAAGGAGCAAGATCAACCTTCTTCCTCAACAATGGTGCCCCCCCAACTCAAGATGATGAACAGGTTCATCAAGAAGAGGCGTGTGATCAAGGGGGAGCATAAGATGTTCATGTTATGGAGGAAGAAGCACCACATGCCCCTCCAACTCAAGTCCGAGCAACGATTCAAAGGAATCATCCCGTCGACCAGATATTGGGTGATATAAGCAAGGGAGTAACTACTCGCTCTAGATTAGTTAATTTTTGTGAGCATTACTCTTTTGTCTCTTCTATTGAGCCTTTCAGGGTAGAAGAAGCCTTGCTAGATCCGGACTGGTGTTGGCCATGCAGGAAGAGCTTAATAACTTCAAGCGAAATGAAGTTTGGACACTGGTGCCACGTCCCAAGCAAAACGTCGTGGGAACCAAGTGGATGTTCCGCAACAAATAGGACGAGCACGAGGTGGTGACAAGGAACAAGGCGAGACTTGTGGCAAAAGGTTATGCCCAAGTCGCAGGTTTGGACTTTGAGGAGACTTTTGCTCCTGTGGCTAGGCTAGAATCTATTCGTATTTTGTTAGCCTATGCCGCTCACCATTCTTTCAGGTTGTTCCAAATGGATGTGAAGAGCGCTTTCCTCAACGGGCCAATCAAGGAGGAGGTGTACGTAGAGCAACCCCCTGGCTTTGAGGATGAACGGTACCCTGACCACGTGTGTAAGCTCTCTAAGGCGCTCTATGGACTTAAGCAAGCCCCAAGAGCATGGTATGAATGCCTTAGAGACTTTCTAATTACAAATGCTTTCAAGGTTGGGAAAGCCGATCCAACTTTATTCACTAAGACTTGTGATGGTGACTTATTTGTGTGCCAAATTTATGTCGATGACATAATATTTGGTTCTACTAACCAAAAGTCTTGTGAAGAGTTTAGCAGTGTGACGACTCAAAAATTTGAAATGTCAATGATGGGTGAGTTGAACTACTTCCTTGGGTTTCCAAGTGAAGCAACTCAAGGACGGCACCTTCATCTCCCAAGCGAAGTACACGCAAGACTTGATCAGACGGTTCGGGATGAAGGACGCCAAGCCCACAAATACTCCAATGGGAACCGACGGACATGTCGACCTCAACAAAGGAGGTAAGTCCGTTGATCAAAAGGCATACCAGTCTATGATAGGTTCTTTGCTTTACTTATGTGCTAGTAGACCGGATATTATGCTAAGCGTATGCATGTGTGCTAGATTTCAATCCGACCCAAGGGAGTTTCACCTTGTGGCCGTTAAGCGAATACTTAGATATTTAGTTGCTACGCCTTGCTTCGGGATCTGGTATCCAAAGGGGTCTACCTTTGACTTAATTGGATATTCAGACTCCGATTATGCTGGATGCAAGGTTGATAGGAAGAGTACATCAGGGACGTGCCAATTCTTAGGAAGGTCCCTGGTGTCCTGGAGTTCCAAGAAACAAACTTTCGTTGCCCTATCCACTGCTGAGGTCGAGTATGTTGCCGCAGGACAGTGTTGCGCTCAACTACATTGTATGAGGCAAACCCTCAGGGACTTTGGCTACAATCTGAGCAAAGTCCCACTCCTATGTGACAATGAGAGTGCAATCCGCATGGCGGATAATCCTGTTGAACACAGCCGCATAAAGCACATAGACATCCAGCATCACTTTTTGAGAGACCACCAGCAAAAGGGAGATACCGAGAACTAGCTAGCCGATATCTTTACCAAGCCTCTAGATGAGTCAACCTTTTGCAGGTTGCGTAGTGAGCTAAATGTCTTAGATTCACGTAACTTGGATTGATCTATAGCATACATGCGTTTTATGCCTTTGATCATGTTCCTTTATGCATCTTTTTGTTTATATATGGTGCTCAAGTTGTACACATTTGCAAGTGATCCCCAGACCTCATAAGTCCATTTGCAAGTGATGCACTCATTTAGGGGGAGGCATGCTACAACTTGACACTTTGAGACTAACCGTGTGCTTGAGTTTACTTGTTTTAGTCTCATAAGTGGATTGAAAGGGAAAGATGGACTTGGACCATGAAAGACTTCCACTGCACTCCGATGAGAGGGTAACTTACTCCAAGTTCATCTCCATGCTCTTATTGCCTTTTTGCTCTTATTTGACAATTTTGGTGAGGCAATGAGGTTCAAGGGCCACAAATGATCTTGTTTTGGTGCTTGATGCCAAACGGGGAGAAATTAAGGCCAAAGCAAGCAAAATGGATCAGCTACCACTTGAGAATTTTGAAAATAGTAGAGTTAGAACTTTTGATTTGTCAAAATACTCTAAGTGTCTCTTTTTGTCAAAAGTTGGTCTCTTGTGGGGAGAATGTTTGATTATGGGAAAAAGGGGGAGTTTTTGAATCTTTGATCAATTTCTCTTAGAATACCTCTCTTTATGCCTCAACAAGTGTGTTTGACTTAGATATAGGAAATTGAGTTTGATTTGCAAAAACAAACCAAGTGGTGGCAAAGAATGATCCAAATATGCCAAATTTGAATCAAAAACAATTCTTGTTCTAAATTGCATCGATGTTGCACTTCTTTTAGTTGCTTTTTGTTGTGTTGGCATAAATCACCAAAAAGGGGGAGATTGAAAGGTAAATGTGCCCTTGGGCCATTTCTAAAGGATTTTGGTGATAAAGTGTCCAACACAATTGTCCTAAGTATTTATAAGTGCCAAATGGTGGATGAAGTGCAAATCAATACAAAGGTATGATTCTAGACTTAGTACATTGGTTTTTGTGTACAAACATATTTGTCTAATGCTAGAATCAGAGAAATTACAAAAGGAAAAAGACTTGGCTGGAGCAGCCAAGACTCTGCGCAGTCTCCGGCGCGCTAGGCTGGAGTCTGGTCAACTGGCCGCTCTCGGGAATTCGTCGGCGACATACGGCTAAAATTCACCGGACTGTCCGGTGGTGCACTGGACTGTCCGGTGAGCCAACGGTCGGCCGCGCAATCCGCGCGTGACGCGTGGCCGAGCCAACGGTCTGATGGGGGCTGTGGGGGATAGATATCCCCCGGGTCCACTAAAAGAGTAAAAGACCTCACGAAAGGCCCAAGGGCCCAATAAATCGTAAGGTCATTCTTTCGTGGGCCTGGGGAGGAACAACCAGCAAAGCAGATCGACATGGGGCCGGATTGGTGCGAACCCGGATGGCCCACAACGTCGAGCGAGCGACCACAACAGAGATCCGACTTTCCAGCGCTGGAGCCCCCATGCAACGGAGCCATGCGAGGATAAGTCGGCAGAACTACAAGGAGATAAACTCAAACAGATCACTATCTTTTAGCTACACATTGTTATCATATCCCCGTGTATTGCCCCACGGTCGAGTATATAAGGCCTAGGGGGCACCCCTTCAGAACGATCGACCCTATTACTTAGCCACCCACTTCGACTCTCTGTATTCTCAACTCAGAGAGCCCTCTTGTAACCTTACTCATCCAGCATACTCACCAGGACGTAGGGTGTTACGCATCTCTAAGCGGCCCGAACCTGTAAACATTGTCCACTGACCCTCGTGCAACTGGCACGAACCATTTTGCTACAGTCGTCGACACCGTCCTACTCCTAAAAACACCTTGAGGGGCAACCCCGGGTGTGCGGTCGGACCCAAAACACCGACAGCTGGCGCGCCAGGTAGGGGGTGTGTCGACGATCTAAGCTAGCTCAATGGCCATCACCTTCCACAGCAAGATCACCCTCCGTCCCGGATCCGTATTCTGCTTCGGAACAATCTCATCCGTAGCAGATGAAGAAGGAACTCTACACCGCATTGCGGATCCGCCGGAAAAGAAGTCTCCTCCAACAAACTCCGAAAATGTCGGAGAAGCGCAACCTCCAGCTCTCCGGAAAAAGATTGTCTCCGGAAAGTCAGGGGCCGAGGGCCCGCTGACCCGGAGAACTCCACTGTCTACTTCCCCGACAAAAGAATGGACACAAATCGCGAGGAAGAAGGAGACCAAGGGGAAGCAAGTCGTTCTTTCCGTTCCTCCGCCCTTAAAGGAGAACGGAAAGAAGGTCGCCACGACAGCAGCGCCATTCTATCCCGACGTCCTCTTCATCGGGAGAGTGGAGTCGCCTACCGTCTCCAACGATGAGCCGACCGCACCCGGAGAAGAACCACCTCAACGAGAATCCCGCCGATGGAGAAACCGGCGCAGGAACGTTCGACGACATCACGCGGCCGGAGAACGGGACCCGGAGCAACCTGTCTCGCAGGACAAGGTCTCGGAGATAGGAGAAACTTCGGAGGAACGTGTCTTCAGAGAGCGAAGGAACTCCCGACGACGTGATCGCCGCCGGGCTCAGGAACAAGCCGAGCAAGATGCAAGGCAACGCCAGGAGAATCCATTCTTCGGGCGCAACCTGAACCCCGACTTCGCCCGAGCCATGAACATGCCGAGCGAAGTTGGAGGGGTGCTAGCTCGGATAGCTGATGGACTCCCTCGGACTCCCGACGCCGAGGGCTACCGACGACTGTTCACCCAGGCAGCCAATCATCTCCTACCGCTCGCTCACCCGCCGAACGATCTACGACACGCCATCAACAGTCGCCGAGACGCGTGAAGCTCCATCAATGCTTCGCGTGAACGACGACATGAGAACGAGATCTGCCGCCGGGAGGAGTACGACAGGGATCATGGCATCCCAGCTCGGAGCCAGGCCACCAGAACTGAGTCGGCCACGGCCTCAACTGGCGGTACTACCCGGGGTCGGTCGAGGAACCACAACAACTACTCCCCTCCCTGGGACAGACATCATCCCCGACGACAGGAGGACACATGCGGAGTGTCAGCTCTTACTCCGCGCCTTAGGGCCATCCGATGACCTCCCAACTTCAAGGTATCCAATGTTGACAAATATGAACCTAAGAAGGATCCAGGGGGTTGGCTAGCCGTCTACACCACCGCTGCTCGAGCTGCCGGGGCATCCGAAGACGTGATGACCGCGTACTTACCCATTGTCCTTGGGCAAGACACGCTGCAATGGCTGCGACATCTACCCCGACACTGCATCGACGACTGGGGCGACTTCAGTCGGCGCTTCACTGCCAATTTCCAGTCCCTCTCCGACAAACCGGCACAACCGTGGGACCTAAAATCCATCAAGCGCCGGGGAGACGAAACTCTCCGGTCGTACCTCAAAAGGTTCCAGACCATGAGAAATCGTATCCCCGAGGTCACGGAGGCAGCCGTGATCGAGGACTTCTATAGAGGATCCAATGACTCGGCCTTCGTCCGAGCTATATTACAGAAGGCACTGACTACCTCCGAGGAGCTGTTCCGGGAAGCTGACCTCTACATCACCGCCGACGAGCGAGCCCAGGACCTCATCGGAGGAGCAAAGCCCACACCGGCAGCACCACGACGCGACGCGAACCAGCAACCCGACAAACGCTGGGAGAAGAGGCCTCGCGAAGAAGTGCACGCCGCCGGACCACCTGCCTCTCGCGCACGAGGAGGACCTCGCGGAGGCGAGCGCACGCTGGATGACATCCTCGACACCCAGTGCCCGTACCACAAGGACATGCGCCACACTCTTCGTAACTGCCGGGATTTCAAGCACTCCATCGGGCACGGTCGACCCTTCCAACCTCTACCTCCTCCTCCGCCAAGGGGAGGACCAGATGAACCACGACAACCCCATCAGCAGGAGGAGGGAGGAGGAGGAGCTTTCCCGCGCGTTGACAGGGAGGTCAACGTCATCTTCGGCGGGCACGGGTCGCAGGAAAACAAACGACAACAAAAGCTCAACGACCGCCAGATACTGGTGGCGACCACCGGTCCTCCCGCCCCGTACCGGTGGTCGGAGCACCCGATCACTTTCACTCGGGAGGATCAATGGCTCAACTTCGACCATCCAGGCAAATACCCGCTCCTCGTCGATCCGGTGATCCGAGAGAGCCGGGTGAAGAAGGTGCTAGTGGACAGGGGAAGCAGCATCAACGTCACCTTCCCCGGGACACTCCAAGGCTTGGGAGTTCACCTCAAAGAGCTCCATGAGTCGGACACCCCCTTCTTCGGCATCGTGCCGACTAAAGGGGAATACCCGCTGGGCCACATCTACATGCCTGTCACCTTCGGAACTCCAGAGAACTACAGAACCGAGTTCCTAAGGTTCGAAGTGGCGAACTTCGACTGCGGGTACAACGCCATCATCAGAAGGCCGGGATTGGCCAAATTCATGGCCATTCCGCACGTACATGATACTGAAGATGCCAGGACCGCAAGGAATCATAACTGTGCGCGCCGACTTCCAAGGCGTCGTAGAGTGTTTCCGAGTGGCCATCCAAGCGGCCCTCACCACCAAGCCGTCGACGATTTCTTCGACACAGGCGAACTCTAAGCCTGAGGAAGATCTTGCAGTACCGGCAAACGAAGCTCTGGCCGCGACCTCTATGCAGCCGACTGAAGAAACTAAAAGGATCAACCTGGGGTTCGCTGATGAACGCAAGACTGCCATCATCAGCTCCAGCCTGGACGACAAATAGGAAAGCGCGCTCGTCCAGTTTCTGCAAGATAACCGAGACGTATTCGCATGGCAACCTGCGGATATGCCGGGAGTCCCAAGAGAACTGGTCGAGCACAAACTGAGAGTCTATCCCCAGGCGAGGCCGATCCGGCAAAAATTACGGCGTTTCACGCCTGATAAGAGAGAGGCCATTCGCGCCGAGTTAGCTCGTTTGGTCGCGGCTGGATTTATTAGAGAAGTATTACACCCTGAGTGGTTAGCCAACCCTGTTCTTGTACTAAAAAAGAATAAAGTGGATTGGCGCATGTGCGTCGACTATACTGATCTCAACAAACACTGTCCGAAAGATCCCTTCGGGCTCCCGAGGATAGATCAGGTGGTGGACTCCACCGCCGGATGTTCTGTGTTGTCTTTCCTAGATTGCTATTCCGGGTACCACCAAATTAGCTTGGCAAAGGAAGACGAAGAAAAAACAGCGTTCATTACTCCGTTTGGTGCTTTCTGTTATACCTCCATGCCGTTCGGCCTCAAAAACGCTGGAGCGACTTATCAGAGAGCCATTCAAACATGCTTAGCAGATCACTGGGGCAAGCGTGTGGAGGCCTACGTAGATGACGTAGTAATCAAAACAGAGAACTCGGAAAACTTCATCGAAGACTTGCAGCTAGTTTTCAACAGTCTAAGACGGTATAGATGGAAGCTTAATCCCGAAAAATGCGTTTTCGGGGTGCCAGCAGGAAAGTTACTCGGGTTTATTGTCAGCCACCGAGGAATTGAGGCTAATCCGGAGAAGATTGAAGCTATCATGAAGATGGAAGCGCCTCGATCACAAAAGAAGGTTCAGCGACTTACCGGATGCATGGCAGCTCTGAGCAGATTTATATCCAGACTGGGGGAAAAAGGTTTACCGTTTTACAAGCTACTCAAGAAGGTGGATAAGTTTCAGTGGACTTCAGAGGCACAGGAAGCTCTAGATGCACTGAAGAAATTCTTGACAACACCGCCAGTACTGAAGCCACCACGACGATTCAACCAGCTGAAGATCTACTACTGTATATCTCTTGCACGACTCACGTGGTAAGCACCGCGTTGGTAGTCGAGCGAGCAGAAGAAGGACATGCCTACCCAGTGCAACATCCTGTTTACTTCATCAGTGAAGTTCTAGGCCCCTCAAAGAAAAAGTATCCTCAAGTTCAGAAGCTATTATATGCAGTACTTCTAACTGCCCGTAAGCTACGTCACTACTTTGATGACCACAAAGTCATAGTAGTCACTGGTTTTCTGATAGGGGATATTCTTCACAACAAGGAGGCCATTGGCCGAATAGCCAAGTGGGCTTGCGAGCTGGGATCTCATGACATCGAGTTTCGACCTCGTACCGCCATCAAAACTCAAGCACTGGTTGATTTCGTATCAGAGTGGACTGAACAGCAAATACCAGATAACCCAGAGACTACAGAAGTGTGGCGAATGTATTTTGATGGCTCGCTGAAATTGCAGGGAGCAGGAGCGGGAATTCTCTTCACCGCACCTGGAGGCGAGCACCTCAAATATGCCCTCCAATTGCTATTTCCAGCCTCCAACAATACAGCCGAGTATGAAGCTCTGATCCATGGATTGAACATCGCCATCTCATTGGGCATCAAGAGACTGATGGTGTACGGAGACTCTCTGGTAGTCATTAGCCAGATAAACAAAGAGTGGGATTGTTCAAGCGATTCAATGGGAAAATACTGCACTGCCGTCCGAAAGCTGGAAGACAAATTTGAGGGTCTGGAATTTCATCATGTAGAAAGAGATCGGAACACAGCGGCCGACATATTATCCAAGCTAGGATCCAGTCGAACTCAGGTCCCACCTGGAGTCTTTGTGCAAGAAATACTACAGTCGAGCATCTCAATGGATCAAATAGAAAAGTGTAATATTATAGATCAACCTGAGTCAGGCTCTGATGACTGGAGAAGGCCAATCGTCAAATATATAAAGAATGAAGAGGAACCAGATGACAAGAATTCGGCCGAGCGTATTGCCAGGCAGTCGGCTCACTACACACTTATTGGGGAGACATTGTACAGAAGGGGTGCATCAGGCGTCCTCATGAAGTGCATTCTCCCATCTACTGGGAAGCAACTTCTGGAGGAGGTCCATGCTGGGCAATGTGGAATACATGCAGCATCCAGAACACTAGTCGGGAAGGTCTTCAGGTCAGGATTCTATTGGCCAACAGCGAAGAGTGATGCAGCCGAGTTAGTTCAGAGGTGCGAAGCTTGCCAATACTTGTCAAAACAACAACATCTACCAGCGCAGCAACTGCAGACCATACCAGTAACTTGGCCTTTCGCATGCTGGGGACTGGATATGATTGGACCTTTCAAGAAAGCTCAAGGAGGATACACTCATGTATTGGTAGCAATCGACAAATTCACTAAATGGATAGAGTTCAAGCCCATTGCTTCTTTAACCTCAGCTAAGGCCGTGGAATTCATACAAGACATAATATTCAGATTCAGGATACCAAACAACATCATAACTGATCTAGGATCCAACTTCACAAGTTCAGAGTTCTTCGACTTCTGCGAGCAAAAGAGCATTCAGATCAAGTATGCATCTGTAGCACATCCAAGAGCCAACGGGCAGGTTGAGCGAGCCAACGGGATGATACTAGAGGCACTCAGGAAAAAGGTCTTCGATAAGAATGAAAAATTCGCAGGAAAGTGGATAAGGGAATTGCCCTATGTCGTTTGGAGCCTAAGAACCCAACCTAGCCGAGCTCTGCATGGAAACACTCCTTTCTTCATGGTCTATGGGTCGGAGGCAGTGCTACCCGCCGATCTCAAGTTCGGGGCACCAAGGTTGATCTTCGAAAACATAGCAGAAGTCGAGGCCACCAGGCTGGAGGACATTGATATACTCGAAGAAGAACGGCTGAATGCGGTAATCCAATCAACACGGTATCAGCAGACTCTAAGGCGCTATCACGACAAGGCTGTGCGACAGCGATCCTTCTCAGTAGGAGATCTCGTCCTCCGCCGAATTCTAACGGGGGAGGGACGACACAAGTTATCGCCCTTATGGGAAGGACCCTTCATAGTAGCAGAAGTCACTCGGCCAGGATCATATCGTCTCACTCAGATGGATGGCACAGAAGTCGGGAACTCCTGGAACATAGAACACCTCAGGAAGTTTTATCCCTAGCTGTATTTCAAAAGCTATCGGGACGACGATGTACTCTGTAAAGTGGAAATATGTCATCAATAAAAAAGGGGTTTCAAAGATACTCAGTTTGTTCACGATTGACTTGCATTCTTACTTAACTCGGGGTGACCACTATGCCCTGCTAACGGAGCAATCGGCTTAAGTCGGCAACGACTTAAGGCGGTGCAACATGCTCACGCTTACTTAACTTGGGGTGACCACTATGCCCTGCTAACGGAGCAATCGGCTTAAGTCGGCAACGATTTAAGGCGGTGCAACATGCTCGCGCTTACTTAACTTGGGGTGACCACTATGCCCTGCTAACGGAGCAATCGGCTTAAGTCGGCAACGACTTAAGGTGGTGCAACATGCTCGCGCTTACTTAACTTGGGGTGACCACTATGCCCTGCTAACGGAGCAATCGGCTTAAGTCGGCAACGATTTAACGCGGTGCAACATGCTCGCGCTTACTTAACTTGGGGTGACCACTATGCCCTGCTAACGGAGCAATCGGCTTAAGTCGGCAACGACTTAAGGCGGTGCAACATGCTCGCGCTTACTTAACTTGGGGTGACCACTATGCCCTGCTAACGGAGCAATCGGCTTAAGTCGGCAACGATTTAAGGCGGTGCAACATGCTCGTGCTTACTTAACTTGGGGTGACCACTATGCCCTGCTAACGGAGCAATCGGCTTAAGTCGACAACGACTTAAGGCGGTGCAACATGCTCGCGCTTACTTAACTCGGGGTGACCACTATGCCCTGCTAACGGAGCAATCGGCTTAAGTCAGCAACGACTTAAGGCGGTGCAATATGCTCGCGCTTACTTAACTCGGGGTGACCACTATGCCCTGCTAACGGAGCAATCGGCTTAAGTCGGCAACGACTTAAGGCGGCGTAACATGCTCACGCCTACGCAATTCAGGGTGACCACTACGCCCTATTAACAGAAGCAACCGACTTAAGTCAGCAGCGACTTAAGGCGATCTGACGTGCTTACAAATATTCATATAGGGATGACTTCTATATCCCGCGAACAAGTCTCAAAACCGTCGCACATCATTTTACTACTGCAAATTCATGAACTAATTCTGAAACAACATGAGAATAACAACATCGTTCAAATACTGAGATGACGTCTTCTAACAAATGTCTGACCATGCTAACCGCACGCTCAAAGCACGCAAAATGTCTCTCTATTTTGTGATATTTTTCTCAGGAGCAGTCGATGAGGAGGGACGACTCGAGAAATCAGGGGCAGCATTCACATCAGCCCTTATATCTTCGGGAACAACCACGCCGGGTCTCCTCATCAAGATTCGCCCCGCCCGAATAGCCTTGTCCATGGCTCTATCGCGCTAGGCTCTAAGAGTAATAGAAGTTTCTTCGGCAACCTTGGTAGCCAACCGAGCAGTTTCTAATTCTTGGGCGATGGATTTCTTGGAAGCTTGGAGTTCTTTAATAGTAGCGTCCTTCGCTGATATCAACTGCTTGAGCCGGGTCACTTCATCCACGGATTCCTGCAGCTTACAGCGCTGATTGTCCAACTCTTCCATGGTGAAGCGATGGCTCCTCTCCAGGATGGTCAGCGAGTTGCTAGAATCACGATACAATCTGTCGAGACTGTCACGAGAAGCAGCAAGGATACGTTTTTCTTCCTGCAAACAAAAGACAACTACCTCAAAAACCAAGCAAGTAATAGGAGCACAACAAGGCAAAGCACAGTTTCATAAATCACCTTTTCAGAATTGAGCTGAGCGTGAAGAGGAGAACTCAGAGCATTGGCATCATCTAAGGCAGCAGAGACCTGAGTTAGTTCGGTCTGACTTTGAGAGTACTTTTCCTCGAAGTCAGCGCACTGCTGGGCCAATTCAGCCTGATCTCGGGAATGTTTTTCCTCAAGAGTGGAAATCTGCCGAGTCATACCTAGCAAGAGACAATCAAACAAGAAGGGGTCAGAATGTAAAGCAGTCTACAGTGAAGATAAAGAGAAGCAAGAAAAGCACTAACCAGCATTGGTCGCCTCCAATTCAGAGACACGATGCTGAAGTGACACTGGATTCCAACATGCAAGCGACGAAGCTACTCCTGGGACAGAAGCACCCTGTAACCTCAGCTGGCTAGCCATCCCATCCACCAAAGCCTGATGAGAAGAACAGATGAGCGTAATGACAGCAGTTTGTGCAATGTAAAAACCAAGCTAAAATACATCACAGTACCTGGAGGTTGGAAAAGAACGAAGGGATTCCCAAATCAGGAGAGATCATTTGATAACTGGGCGTAAGGCCACTACCCGAAGCAGCTTGCAATGAACCAGCAGGAATCAACTTGGTGCCATTAACAGAGCCCAACACTCGGTCAGCGGGGACGCTGCCCTCTAAAGCGACCTCCTGGTCCAAGGTTTGGGCTACCACCATACAGCCGGAGTGTGGAGGCGATCCCGCATGAACGTCCATGGAAGTACAGGAGGGAGACCCCGCTCGGACACCCTCGGGGGCTGGGTCATAGTTTGCACTGCCCACTTGAGCCGGATCATCCCCGGCAGCACCCTCGGGGGCTGGGCAGTGGCTTACACTTCCCACCCGAACCAAGTCATCCCCGGCGACATCCTCGGGGGCTGGGCATGTGTCAACACCACCCTGGGGGTTCAGGTTCTCTGCGGTAGCCACTTCTAAGGCTGATGGGCCCTCAGTTACTTCCATGGGACCAGAACGATCCAATTCAGTCTCCCGACCCTCGAGATCGCGCTCCAAGGTCGACGAGGCACGAGATGACCTCAACCCAGCATCTAGCACATTAGCACAAACCTCCATCATACCATCATCCACTGGCTCCGATAACAAATCCTCTGCAACCATATCCTCAAGAGTCTGATCAAAATTGGCCAGGGACAGTTCTTGCAGGCCAATAAGAGCAGACAAAGCAGGAGAAGGGACTCCACTACTTTCACCACTAGCAATGAACTGCCGACTGTTTTTCCAAGTCAAAGGAACTTCATCTTCTTCCTCCTCGTCGTCCACGTTAGCAACACAGACAGCACACCCATTGGGATCAACAACAGATGGAGCACCCACATTGGGATCAGCAACAGAAGGGGCACACCCATTGGGTTCAGCAGCAGATTGGGTACACCCGTTGGGGTCAGCGTCAGTAAATTCAGTCACAGGCACTTCTTCAGCAGCAGGAACCGAAGTACCAAGGTCCCGATCCAAACTGGATACTCGCCGGAGGCGTCTCCTTTTCTTTTTCTGCTCATCAGCAGAAGGATCAGGCTGATTGGCCCGGCAAGGGCGCCTCGGGCGAGTACTGGTAGGCTTCTGAATATCCAAAGTTGTATCAGCCTCTGGGAGGGGCGCCACCGATGTCCCAGCAGGAGCAGCATCAGAAGAGTCCTCAGCCAGCAAATCAAGCATAGCACTTATCTCTGCATCGCTAGGATTCAGGGGCACCTCAAAGTGGACCTGCCGTTCATCATCAGGAATCTCCCCGAGCGAGGCAACCAAGGCACTAACTTCTTCAGCAGAGGGTCGCACTCTAAGACCCAAACTGCCGTCAGTAACAGGTGGATTCGACACAAAAAGGGTGAAGGCTTTGTGAGGAGGCAGGTTCCAGGCCGAGTATGCCACTGGGGCACCAACATTTGACACTTTGCCTCTAAGGATCATCTCAAGTCGGCTCACCAAGTCCGCAGAGGGAATTTTCCTGTTGGTAACCCGAGTTGAGTCGGCTAGGCCTCGATACAAATAAGCCAGGTGCACCCTGTCTTTCAGCGGCTGAATATTCTTGAAGACAAAATCAGCAACAACAGCTTCAGCAGTCAGACCCCTCTCCTTCAGCAGCCCAACTTCAGCCAGCAAAGCACCTGCCTCAGCTACCTCCTGATCTGTGGGGGACTCGGTCCAGCTTGGGGTGTGAACATCCGGTTGTCTTCCCAACCGAGGGGGGAGAGAGTTTCCATAATTCTCAACTATGAACCACTCCAAGCGCCATCCCTTGATACTGTCTTTGAGGGGGATTTCGAGATACTCAGTCTTCCTCCCGCGGCGCATCTCCAAGCTGGCACCCACAACCAACTGATGTTATCCCCCGGCCATCCCAGGGCGACAGTGATACAAGTACTTCCACAACCCGAAATGTGGCAGCACACCAAGAAAGGCTTCACATAAATGAACAAAGATGGAGATTTGCAGGATAGAATTGGGATTCAGATGGGTCAAGTTAAGATGGTAGAAATCAAGGAGGCCGCGGAAAAAGGGAGAAATGGGAAGGCCAAGGCCGCGGAGAAGGAAAGGAGCATAAACAACGGACTCATGGGTATCCTCAGTTGGGACAGTAACCCCATGGCAAATCCGCCAAGAACAGAGTTCCCGCGGAGGAAGAACCCCGAGGACACGAGATGGAGAAGTTCAGGCTCAGAGATGACGAACATGTGGTTACCTGCGAAAGGCAACTGGCTGTTGGGGTCGATTGGAGGAATCACCACGGCAGACGAACTCGAGGTTTTTCTCTTGGGCGCCATCTCGATTCTACCGGCGAGCATAGTGGGAGGAGAATTGCAGAGAGGATTCGGAAGCGAGAAAGCAAGAACTAGGGCACGGAAAGCAGAGGCGGCTAAAAGCGCAGCACTTATGGGATATTCCCGAGCCAGATACCGTTTCAAAAAGTGCCCAGTCAGCACCCGACGGTTATTTCCAAAACACCGGCGTGCCACGTGATCACCCGGCAGTTATTTCCAGAACATTGGTGCGCCGCCTCATCACTCGGCTATCATCCTCAAAGTGGCCCACGTAGCCTACTATCACTCGGCGTTACCTCTAAAACGCTGACGTCGCCCTCCAGTCACTCGGTGTTACCTCTAAAACGCTGACATCGTCTTCAAGTCGCTCGGCGTTACCTCTAAAACGCTGGCATCGCCTTCAAGTCGCTCGGCGTTACCTCTAAAACGCTGATGTCGCCCTCCAGTCGCTCGGTGTTGCCTCTAAAACGCTGACGTCGCCCTCCAGTCACTCGACAGTTATCTCTAGAACTCCGACATCGTGTTCAGTCGCTCGGCGTTACCTCTAAAACGCCGACGTCGCCCTCAGGTCACTCGGCAGTTATCTCTAAAACTCCGACATCGTGTTCAGTCGCTCGGCAGTTACCTCTAAGGCGCCGACGTCGTCTCCAAGTTACTCGGCAGTTATCTCTAAAAGCTCTCTGACATCATCTACAAGTCGCTCGGTGGCTACTTCTAAAAGCATCAGTATGATGCCCGAGTTATTCACTTACTGTCTCAAAGGAATCAACTTCACGAAAAAGCCGGGAAGAGGAATGACTCAAGAACTTCGAGTTATGAATATCAAAGAGTAATCATCACAGAGAAACCAACATCATTTCATTCATTAAAGGGAAGATAACATACTTACAAATCAACTCTTTATGAGTTGATACTTCCCTATTACTACTACTACATTACATTACATTACTGCTACTACTACTACACTACACTATACTACTCTACACTGCTAAATACTACTACATTATTCTAACTATACTATACTAATATCTAAAAGACCAGTGGCATCTAGCCACTGGCCCTATCGCTGCCGCCCCTACTGCCGCCGCCGTCACCGTCCTTGCTGCCGCTGCCGCCGCCCCTGCCGCTGCCGTCACCGTCACCGCCGCCGCCGTCGTCGTCGTCGTCGTCGTCCTCGTCCTCGCCGCCGCCGTCCGAGTCCTCCTCATCCAAGGAGTACTCCGACTCATCCGAGCCCTCGAGCCCGGAGCGCTCGACGGCCCAGATGTACGTCCAGACCTCCGCCGCGAGCCCCTGGGAGTCGTCTGAGTCGTCAGACGACTCACGCAGGGGGATGGGAGCCGGAGACCCCTCAGACTCAGAGGAGAACTCCTGCTCTGAGTACTTCGAGTCACCAAAATCCTCCGATGGAGGAGTTGGCTCACGCTTGCGCTTGTTGTTCTTGCCCATGGTGGAAGCGAAAGGGAGAGAAGAAAGGCAAGCAACAGAGAACAACAAGAGATGTGAAAAAGCCGAAGAGACAACGGCGTTATTTATAGAAGGAGAAGGCAACCGCTCACCTCCAACCGCGGTCACTGAACAGTCGCAAAGCATTCAATAAGCACTTCAACCCGTCTGAAGACACGTCAGGCGGCTGACGCCGTTTCACGCAACAAAACACCCATTGGGACTCCAGTCAACAGCGCGAAGGATATGATTACACCCGCCGTCACATCACATTACTACTCAGAAGCAGCCGGCTAAAACACTCAGCATACCAAGCCGTTCCTTGCCCACACCCATTGGGGGGGACGCCCAGGAATTATCAGTATATTTTTCAAAACGGTCACATCTGTGCAGGGCACGCAGTGAATACCTCAAGACAAAAATGAGATATCAACAAGGATCAGAGGAAAGCCAAATATAGCCAGTGAAGTACAAAATATGGCCGATAGAAGCGACGTGAAGACTAGACAGAGAACATCCATCAAATGTCCAATCAGTCACAGAGCAAATAAATTACACTACCTAGCAAGATATGGATGGATTGCGAACTCGGCTGCAAAAGACAAAATACATGCTGACCTCTGATGCATAATATTGATGACATAATGCTGACCTCCAAAGCATAATGCAGATGGCATCATGCCAATTTTTACAAGCAGAAAGGATAATCTTCAGCAAAAAGACACAAAAGGAAGACCTTCGAATGGATTATCCTCAAAAATCCACTCGAAGGTCGGGGGCTACACCCATTGGGTGCACCTTCGGTGCACCCCATGGATCATCACTCCAAGCCAAGATAGTGCCGACTTCTAAGGCATGGGGCAAGATTAAAGACAAGGCTGGCCCTCAACCAAAACGCAGGAGTAAAAATAGAAATAATTTTTGGTGAAGACCTTCGAGTAGATTATTTTCTAAAAATCTACTCGAAGCTCGGGGGCTACACCCATTGGGTGCACCTCCGGTGCACCCAATGAACTTCAGGGTCCTACAAAACGAAATGCCGACCTCTAAGGCACAAACACGAAACAAAGCTTCGGTTTACGAGTGATCAAAGCAGGAGGAGACAGTAAGAAGTCGTTTTCTTCAAATCGCCTGCAAGCTGGACCTGGGATCTTTGGGTTGATTACCTCTAAATTAACCAAAGATCGGGGGCTTGTGGGGGATAGATATCCCCCAGGTCCACTAAAAGAGTAAAAGACCTCACGAAAGGCCCAAGGGCCCAATAAATCGTAAGGTCATTCTTTCGTGGGCCTGGGGAGGAACAACCAGCAAAGCAGATCGACATGGGGCCGGATTGGTGCGAACCCAGATGGCCCACAACGTCGAGCGAGCGACCACAACAGAGATCCGACTTTCCAGCGCTGGAGCCCCCATGCAACGGAGCCATGCGAGGATAAGTCGGCAGAACTACAAGGAGATAAACTCAAACAGATCACTATCTTTTAGCTACACATTGTTATCATATCCCCGTGTATTGCCCCACGGTCGAGTATATAAGGCCTAGGGGGCACCCCTTCAGAACGATCGACCCTATTACTTAGCCACCCACTTCGACTCTCTGTATTCTCAACTCAGAGAGCCCTCTTGTAACCTTACTCATCCAGCATACTCACCAGGACGTAGGGTGTTACGCATCTCTAAGCGGCCCGAACCTGTAAACATTGTCCACTGACCCTCGTGCAACTGGCACGAACCATTTTGCTACAGTCGTCGACACCGTCCTACTCCTAAAAACACCTTGAGGGGCAACCCCGGGTGTGCGGTCGGACCCAAAACACCGACAGGGGCACCAGACTGTTCGGTGCGCCAACGGCTCCAAATCTTCAACGGTCGGCTGCGCCAATTTAGGAAAGCAATCTGCACCGGACACCGAACAGTGCCTGTCCGGTGGCACACCGGACTGTCCGGTGCGCCACCCGACAAAAGGCAAGGATTGCCTTCCTGGATTGCTCTCAATGGCTCCTAGCTATCTTGGGGCTATAAAAGGGACCCCTAGGCGCATGGAGGAGTACACCAAGCATACTCTGAACATTCTAAGACTCCCGCACTCCATCTTCGCACACTCGATTGACATTCTTAGTGATTTGAGCTCCGTTCTAGTGGTGAACTTGTTGTGTTTCATTTGAGCTCAAGTCTTGGCTTGTGTGTGTACGTATTGCTGGGATTTGTGTGTGTTGCTTTTCCCTCCCTTACATCTGTGTTTCTTTATGATCATCATTTGTAAGGGTGAGAGGCTCCGAGTTGTGGAGATTCCTCGCAAACGAGATATAGTGAAAGAAAGAAAAACACCATGGTATTCAAGTGGATCTTTGGATCACTTGAAAGGGGTTGAGTGCAACTCTCGTCCATTGGGACGCCACAACGTGGAGTAGGCAAGTGTTGTACTTGGCCGAACCACGGGATAAACCATCGTGTCTCTTGTGCTTGTTCTCACTGTGACTATTGTGTTTCATAAGAGCACGGTCCTTAGACACTTGATTTCATTGTGCTAACACTTAATCAAGTTTTGTGGCTTTAAGTCTTAAGTTTTTACAGGATCACCTATTCACCCCCCCTCTAGGTGCTCTCACGTCTCCCACTATAAAGCATGCTACGAGCAAATTTAAATTTCTCATTTTCTAGTTCATGCTCGGTAATTTTAGCATCTAGTTTAGCTATATGATCATTTTGTTGTTTAATCATAGCAAGGTGATCATGAATAGCATCAACATTAATGTCTCTACACCTAGTACAAATAGACACATGCTCAACGGTAGATGTAGAGGGTTTGTGAAAGTCGCCTAGAGGGGGGTGAATAGGGCAAATCTGAAATTTACAAACTTTAAGCACAACTACAAGCCGGGGTTAGCGTTAGAAATATAAACGAGTCCAAAAGAGAGGGTGAAAAACAAATCACAAGCAAATAAGGCGGATGACACGGTGATTTGTTTTACCGAGGTTCGGTTCTCGCAGACCTACTCCCTGTTGAGGTGGTCACAAAGACCAGGTCTCTTTCAACCCTTTCTCTCTCTCAAACGGTCACTTAGACCGAGTGCGCTTCTCTTCTCAATCAAACGGGACACTAAGTCCCCACAAGGACCACCACACAATTGGTGTCTCTTGCCTTGGTTACAATTGAGTTGGAATCAAGAAAGAATGAAGAAGAAAAGCAATCCAAGCGCAAGAGCTCAAATGAACACAAGTATCTCTCTCTCACTAGTCACTATTTGATTGGAATTGTCTTTGGACTTGGGAGAGGATTTGATCTCTTGTTTGTGTCTTGTATTGAATGATATAGCTTTTGTATGAGGTGTGAAGGCTGAAAACTTGGATGCACTGAATGGTGGGTGGTTGGGGGTATTTATAGCCCCAACAACCTAAGGAGCCGTTGGTGGAGGTTGCTGTCGCATGGCGCACCGGACAGTCCGGTGCGCCACCGGACACTGTCCGGTGCGCCAGCCACGTCACCCTACCGTTAGGGTTTGACCGTTGGAGCTTCTGTCTTCTGGGCCACCGGACAGTCCGGTGGTGCACCGGACAGTCACTGTTCACCGTCCGGTGCGCCTTCTGGCTCTGCTCTGACTTCTGTGCGCACTGTAGCGCATTAACTGCTCTCTGCAGACGACCGTTGGCGCGAAGTAGTCGTTGCTCCGCTGGCACACCGGACAGTCCGGTGCTACACCAGATAGTCCGGTGAATTATAGTGGAGCGGCTCCCAGAATTCCCGAAGGTGAGCAGTTCAGAGTTGAGTTCCCTGGTGCACCGGACAGTCCGGTGCGCTAGACCAGGGCACACTTCGATATTCTTTTGCTCTTTTTATTTGAACCCTTTCTTGGTCTTTTTATTGGTTTGTTGTGAATCTTTGGCACCTGTAAAACTTATAATCTAGAGCAAACTAGTTAGTCCAATTATTTGTGTTGGGCAATTCAACCACCAAAATCAATTAGGAAAAGGTGTAAGCCTATTTCCCTTTCAATCTCCCCCTTTTTGGTGATTGATGCCAACACAAACCAAAGCAAATATACAAGTGCAAAATTGAACTAGTTTGCATAAGGTAAGTGCAAAGATTGCTTGGAATGAAACCCATAATTATTTCTACTAGATATGCATGGATGGCTTTCTTCTTATTTAAAATTTTGTACCACGCTTGCACCACTTGTTTTGTTTTGCAAAGTTTTGGAAATTCTTTTTCAAAAATCTTTTGCAAATAGTCAAAGGTATATGAATAAGATTTTGAGAAGCATTTTTAAGACTTGAATTTTCTCCCCCTGTTTCAAATGTTTTTCCTTTGACTAAACAAAACTCCCCCTTAATGAAATCCTCCTCTTAGTGTTCAAGATGGTTTTAGATATTATTTTTGAAGAGGGTATACTAATTTGAAATTATATCAAAAATAAGATACCAACTGAAAAACATACCAATTGAAAAATCTTTTCTTAATCCATATTTGAAAGACTACATTTTTTAAATTGGTGGTGGTGCGGTCCTTTTGCTTTGGGCTAATACTTTCTCCCCCTTTGGCATGAATCGCCAAAAACGGATACTTGTGAGTGAAATATAAGCCCTTTTTCAAACTTTCTCCCCCTTTGGTAAATAATATAGGAGTGAAGATTATACCAAATTGGAGAGCGGTGTGGAGCGACGGCGAAGGATGAATAATTCGGTGGAGAGGAGTGGAAGCCTTGTCTTCACCGAAGACTCCATTTCCCTTTCAATCTATGACTTGGTATGAAATTTACTTGACAAACACGTTAGTCATAGCAAAGAAAGAGATGATCAAAGGTATAAATGAGCTATGTGTGCAAATATCAACCAAAATTCCTAGAATCAAGAATATTTAGCTCATGCCTAAGTCTGGTAAAAGTTTGCTCATCTAATGGCTTGGTAAAGATATCGGCTAATTGTTCTTTGGTGTTAATATAAGAAATCTCGATATCCCCCTTTTGTTGGTGATCCCTCAAAAAGTGATACCGAATGACTATGTGTTTAGTGCGGCTATGCTCAACGGGATTATCCGCCATGCGGATTGCACTCTCATTATCACATAGAAGAGGAACTTTGGTTAATTTGTAACCATAGTCCCTGAGGGTTTGCCTCATCCAAAGCAATTGTGCGCAACAATGGCCTGCGGCAATATACTCGGCTTCGGCGGTAGAAAGAGCCACAGAATTTTGCTTCTTTGAAGCCCAAGACACCAGAGATCTTCCCAAGAACTGGCAAGTCCCTGATGTTCTCTTTCTATTAATTTTACACCCTGCCCAATCAGCATCCGAATACCCAATTAAATCAAAAGTGGATCCCCTGGGGTACCAAAGGCCAAACTTAGGAGTATAAACTAAATATCTCAAGATTCGTTTTACAACCCTAAGGTGAACTTCCTTAGGATCGTCTTGGAATCTTGCACACATGCATACAGAAAGCATAATATCCGGTCGAGATGCACATAAGTAGAGTAAAGAACCTATCATCGAACGGTATACCTTTTGATCTACGGATTTACCTCCCGTGTCGAGGTCGAGATGCCCATTAGTTCCCATGGGTGTCTTGATGGGCTTGGCATCCTTCATTCCAAACTTTGTGAGTATGTCTTGAATTTACTTTGTTTGGCTAATGAAGGTGCCCTCTTGGAGTTGCTTCACTTGAAATCCTAAGAAATACTTCAACTCCCCCATCATAGACATCTTGAATTTTTGAGTCATGATCCTACTAAACTCTTCACATGTAGATTCGTTAGTAGACCCAAATATGATATCATCAACATAAATTTGGCATACAAACAAATCATTTGCAAGTGTTTTAGTAAAGAGAGTAGGATCGGCTTTTCCGACTTTGAAGTCATTAGCGATAAGAAAATATCTTAGGCATTCATACCATGCTCTTGGGGCTTGCTTGAGCCCATAAAGCGCCTTAGAGAGTTTATTGACATGGTTAGGGTACTCACTATCTTCAAAGCCGGGAGGTTGCTCAACATAGACTTCCTCCTTGATTGGTCCATTGAGGAAGGCACTCTTCACGTCCATGGTAAGTAGCATAGGCAAGTAAAATGCGAATTGACTCAAGCCTAGCTACGGGTGCATAGATTTCACCGAAATCCAAACCTTCGACTTGTGAATATCCCTTGGCCACAAGTCGGGCTTTGTTCCTTGTCACCACACCATGTTCATCTTGCTTGTTGCGGAAGACCCACTTGGTTAATACAACATTTTGGTTAGGACATGGAACTAAATGCCATACCTCGTTCCTTGTGAAGTTGTTGAGCTCCTCTTGCATCGTCATGTCACACCCGATTCCAGGGGTAGAACCGAGCGCATACCATATGTGTGCCAGGATCCATTTCCACACATATGTTGACGTCACAAGTGTAATATATCAAAAGACAATGCAATAAAGGCGTAAAGGGAGTATAAAACTTTATTACATCATCTGAGACATTGTGTCTTAAACAAGTATCACATCAAAGTAGAGCGGAAATAAACAACTGGGCAATCTTCCACAGGAAGTTGACCGGCGCATCGTTAGACTTAGAATTCTTCGTCGATAAATTCTCCATCAAAGTCTCCAGCATCACCCTCTGATCAAAATATTAGCAAGGGTGAGCTCACTTATGGTCGGGGCTCAGCAAGTGGGGGAAAAATTAATGCAGGTATAACAAGGTGAGGCTAAGGTTGAGCAGTAAGCATTTTAGTTGGTCAACATTTTATTATCAACACCTGTCTTACTAATAAGAGTGAATCCCAAATATCCCAATTAAACAAAGGATTATGAATATAACAAAAACACTTAAGTGAAACCACTTAAGCAAACTGTTGGCATATCATCGGATCTCAATTTATGTCCATCTTTAAGTTCAATTATCATGTGAGGAGTCCAGGTCGCTCATAACCGGGAGCACGGCTGATATATCAGTTTTACACTCTGCAGAGGTGGTACAACTTTACCCACAAGCCATGTATCCCATCTAGCCCGGGTTGATCGGACCCTTAAACACTGCCGAGGTGAATGGCTAGGGATCCATTATGAGGCTTTCACAAAATACACTTAATACGAAGCAACCCGCTAAGGTTTCTAAAGACGATGGTGGTGACCCCCTGGGTGAAGTACCTTAGCCAAGAATACGACCCCATGTTAACATGGGCTGCCAGCACTTACCGCTCCCCCTCTTGCCCATCTTTCAGGTAAGGTTGCTAGGCACTAAGCATATAAAGCTAATTACCAAAGCCAGAGCCATGATAGCACTCGTGGTTGCACTGTTATCCTGGGTGGTCACTCCATGTTCCAATTAAGTTTATAATAAAGTTATCTTAACCATCGGGTTAATGTCATAATTGCCAATTAACATTTTGGAACATTGAAACCAATTAAGGAGTGACATTAGGAATCATTAAGTTGGGCGGTAGCATAAATTTTGCACAGCTTAACAATTTTCCCAGGTAAAACAAGGAATACAGGTAGTAAATCTAGGAAATCCTTAATTAGGTAAACCCATCAAATTATGCAATATATCAAAAAGTAAACATTGTTATATGCAATGAATAGGTACAAAAAGAATATGCAGAGGGAGAATCCACTTGCCTTGCTCAAAAGTATCCTGTGGGTCGTCCTCGAACGTATTCGAATCCTCTACCACACAATCAGCTTCTAATAACGAATCACATATCGTACATACAAAAGAAATCATTCACCAATAAATAAACACGCACCATTCAAGAAACAATGAAACATACACTTTACAAATCATACATATAAAAGGAAGACATCTAAAAGTAAAACTTGATTTGTAATTATAATATAAGTCTATCCATATCGACGATCGTCTCATTTGCTATGAGGTAAACTACTAATAATTTAGTTTCGAGAATACACTAGAGGAACCTATATGGCAAATTGACTATGGAAGTATATACTATATAGATTCATTTAAAAATACATAAATATGGCTCTAATTCAATCTTTATGGAATCTAGAAAAATAACCAATTAATTATTGTATTTCTACCGAAAAAGATGTGGGTAATCTTTTATTATTTCTTTCTAAAAGAAAATTATCGTAGACGTTACCACCTTATTTAAAAAGTCACATAACCTTGATATTTAAGAGAACTAAATTAACCTACCAATTTAATTCTACTATTTAGTTTATAGTGGACATAGTCGCTATATTATTTTATTAATCGAGGCTCTAGCATGACTAGCAATTTGTATATAATCGCACATACGAACACATACGATATGACTAAAATCTATAATTCATCCTGAGCAAAGACAACCGTAGAATTATTCATCTAGTATTATTGTTACAAATATATGGTTTACCTATCCATTAATCTTTTACTCTAACAAACTATATTTAAATTAATGTCAACAATCATAATTAAATTAAAATACACAAAGGGGAAAGACAACATACACTAATTAAAATAAACCATCACATACATATGAAATTAATCGTTCGGTATACACTTGATTTTTACACTAAAAGAAAATATACAACTAAAATTACGTAACGATATAGAAATTGGTTCGTGATAGCACATAAAATCACAGGGGCTTATTTTCACTTCCTTTTGAGCTGAAAAAAATTTGTCTAAATAATTTTTACACAGTATTAGGGGCTAGATTCAATCGCGTTCACCTTGCTGTTACTTGCGCAGAGGTGGATGGGACCACGGCTGGCGGCGTCGAGGCGAACCGGGGCGTTGCCGAGCACAGGAAAGTGGAAGAGCGGGCGTCCAAGGTCACGAGGAAGTCTTCACCGGCGGCGGATAGGCTCTGAAACGGCACGGCGGCGAAGGATGATGACGGCGGTGGCTCGGCTCCGTGAGCAGCACATAGGACAGCGTGAGAGAAGAAAAGAGAGACTAGTAACAAGCACGTAGATCCGCGGTGTTCGATTTATAGGCTAGGAGCGAGGCTGAGAGACTAACGGACGCAGGTGGAGTTTTATTGGTCATTAATGGCGGCGGCTTTACTACAGACGTTTGCGAGTCGTAAGTGGAGGAGAAACTGACGGCTAGCGGGAGAAGAGGAGCAGTGATGGGGCAGCATTAGTGGAGGAGAGGAGGGGAGGACCAGGCATGGTGGGGCTGCTCCACCCTGGGTGCGCGTGAAGATGAAGATCCGGCCGGCCGACGGCGGACGCGCTTCGTGCAGACAGAGAGAAGCCGTGGGGAGAAGAAGACTTGGGAGGGTCCACTTGCAAGTGAAAGAGAAGGGAGAGAGAAATAAAAGAAAGAAAATAAAGAGGAGTGGGCGTAGAGATTGAATGGACGTTGGATCGTCCTTTTTTTATTTCTTTTGTTTGTTTTCTTCTTTTGTTTATTAGATAAATAATTATATTTAAATATAAAAAAATTTATAAATTATCCTATAAATAAATTTTTAGGCAGATTTCTATTATTAAATAAATTGAGCTTCTTATAAAATAAAATAAATAAAATCGTTACAATTCATTAGCGAACAAAAATCATGCCTACAAAAATGAAGGTATCAATCATTTTGGTAGATATTTAATCATTCATAAAAATTTGTTAAACTCAGTTATATCATTACTTAACTATTTGAAAACATTTTTCTCCCTAATGAAAGTGAATGAAATCAGATTGTTTTTAATTGATGGATTTGAGGTGTCACAAACCTACCCCTCTTAAAAAGAATCTCGTCCTCGAGATTAAGAAACTTCTGAGAATAACTGGGGAAATTCTGCATTGAGTTCATCTTCTCTTTCCCAAGTGGCCTCATCTTCCGAATGATGCCTCCACTGAACCTTGCACATGTTAATAACTTTACTCCGTGTAATTCTACGAGATGTTTCCAAAATTCTGATCGGGTACTCCGAATAGGTCAAATCCTCATTGACATTCAATTCCTCCATAGGTAACTGTTCTTCTGGTACCCTTAAGCACTTCTTAAGTTGTGATACGTGAAATACGTCATGCACATCTGATAATCTATCGGGTAGCTCTAACTGATAGGCTACTTCACCTTTTCTTTCCAAAATCTTGAATGGGCCAATATAGCGAGGTGATAATTTTCCTTTAACCTTAAACCTTTTCATTCCTCTCATCGGTGAAACTTTAAGGTAGACAAAGTCTCCTACTTCAAACATCAACTCTCTTCTTCTATTATCAGCATAGCTTTTCTGTCTTGACTGTGCTGTCTTCAAATTTTCTTTGATAATTTGTACTTGCTTTTCCGCCTCTTGGAGAATTTCTGGACCGAATACTTGACTTTCTCCAGTCTGATTCCAATAAAGCGGTGTTCTACACTTTCGTCCATAAAGTGCTTCAAATGGTGCCATTTTTAGACTTGCCTGATAACTGTTGTTATACGAAAATTCTGCATAAGGCAAACTTTTATCCCAGCTTCTACCATGCTTTAGAGCGCAAGCTCTTAGCATATCTTCCAACACTTGGTTTGTTCTTTCCGTTTGCCCATCCGTCTGCGGATGATAAGCTGAACTAAAATTTAGCTTAGTATCCATGGACTCATGTAGTCTTTTCCAAAAGCGCGAGGTAAACTGGGTTCCTCGATCTGATACGATCTTCTTCGGTACTCCATGCAGACAAACAATCCTCAACATGTATAACTCTGCTAACTGGGCTCCTGAGTAAGTTGTCTTCACAGGTATAAAGTGTGCTACTTTAGTTAACCTATCTACTATGATCCATATTGAATCATAGCCATCTCGAGTACGGGGTAGTCCAACTATGAAATCCATACTGATTTCTTCCCATTTCCATTCAGGTACCTTGAGAGGTTGTAGCAATCCTGCTGGTCTTTGGTGTTCAGCTTTAACTCGCTGACACACGTCACATAATGCAACATGAGTAGCAACATCTCTTTTCAAACCGTACCACCAATACTTTTCCTTAAGATCCTGGTACATCTTTGTACTTCCAGGATGAATAGAGTAAGCTGAATCATGAGCTTCTCTCAAAATAAGTTGGCGCAAGTGCTCGATTTCTGGTACACAGATTCTCTTTTTAAACCATATGGTGCCTTGTTCATCTTCCGTGAAATTTGGGGCTTTACCCAAACTAATCAAAGTTTTAATTTCCTTAATCTTCTCATCGGACTCTTGTCCTTTACGAATCTCTTCTTCCAAAGTAGATTCGACTTCCATCACCGTTGCTTCTACATTATTGAGAAATCCAAGGTTGAGTCGTTCCATTTCCCAGCACAATTCTTGTGACATCAAACGAGTAGTGATGTTGTTCACTTGACCCTTACGGCTCAAAGCATCAGCTACTACATTTGCTTTTCCGGGGTGATATTGTATTTCCAAATCATAATCTTTAATCAACTCAAGCCATCTTCTCTGCCTGAGGTTGAGTTCCTTCTGAGTGAATATATATTTCAAGCTTTTGTGATCCGTGAAGATTTTGCACTTGTTTCCAATCATATAGTGCCTCCAAATCTTCAAAGCATGCACTACGACAGCTAGTTCCAAATCATGCGTAGGATAATTCTTCTCATGTTTCCTCAACTGTCTTGAAGCATAAGCAATCACCTTTCCTTCTTGCATTAGCACACATCAAAGTCCAAGGTGTGATGCATCGCAATACACATCAAATCCCTTGTGGATGTCTGGCATTACCAATATTGGTGCGGTGGTTAACCTCTTCTTGAGTTCCTCAAAACAATTCTGACAAGCTTCATCCCATTTGAACTCTTTGCCTTTCTCCAGTAGAGAGGTAAGAGGCTTCACTAACTTGGAAAAACCTTCAATAAATCTTCTATAGTATCCTGCTAATCCAAGAAAACTTCTGATCTTGGACGCATCCTTGGGTTGCTTCCAATTTAGTATCTCACTTATCTTTCCTGGATCCACTTTAATTCCACCATCGGTAACAATATGCCCTAAGAAAGCAACTTCTTTCAACCAAAAATCACACTTCGAGAATTTTGCGTACAGTTGGTTGTCACGAAGCTTTTGTAGGACTAGCCTTAGATGATCTTCGTGTGTTTCTTCATTCGGAGAATATATCAGTATGTCGTCAATGAATACGACCACAAACTGATCCAGATATTCCATGAATACTTTATTCATCAAGTTCATAAAGTATGCTGGTGCATTAGTCAGTCCAAACGACATTGACCAAAAACTCATATAATCCATATCTCGTCGTGAAGGCTGTCTTCGGTACATCTTCTGCTCGAATCTTTAACTGATGATATCCTGATCTCAGATCTATCTTTGAGAATATCTTAGCTCCTTTCATCTGATCGAATAAATCTTCGATCCGAGGTAGTGGGTATTTATTCTTGATGGTTACTTCATTCAAACTTCTATAATCAACGCACATTCTCCTTGAACCATCCTTCTTGTTCACAAATAGCACTGGGGCTCCCCAAGGGGATGAACTTGGGCGAATAAAACCTTTTTCTAGTAGTTCTTCTATTTGTTTCTTCAGTTCTACTAAATCTTTGACATCCATTCTATAAGGTCTTTTCGAGATAGGTGCGGTTCCGGGTACTAATTCAATAGAAAACTCTATATCACGGTCAGGTGGCATACCTGGCAATTCCTCCGGAAATACATCTGGGTATTCGCACACTACTTTGATATTTTCCAAGGGCTTTTCTTCCAAGTGATTGATCACTGTCTTCCCTTTTTCATCTGTTGACTTGTCTATGTTAACTTGGATTCTTTCACCTCGAGGACTTGTCAACATAATTGTTCCATTGGCACACCGTATCACTCCATCACAACTTTTCAACCAGTTGCATCCAAGAATCACATCAATCCCGTTGGATCCTAGGACCACTGGGTCGACTGTAAAATCTATTCCTTGAATCTTGATATTAACATGAGGGCATGAGTGTGTGGCCTTCATGTCACCTCCCGGTGAACTAATGTGTAATATCCTCTTCAGAGGGTACTTAGGTATGTTATGCTTTTCCACAAATGACTCAGTTATAAATGAATGCGATGCTCCAGAGTCAAATAAAACTGATGCAGGTATGGAGTTAACAAGGAACATACCATACACTATGTCGGCATCCTCAGGCACTGATTCCGCAGTGACGTGATTGACCCTTCCTCGGCTCTGGTTCTGTGGTGTCTTGCTTTGAGCCGATCCACGAGCGGGGGTGTTCTGGTCATTCCTCTGAGTATTACTCCTTTGGGGTGTTTGCTGGTTACGCCTTGGGCAATTGTTGGCATAGTGGCCTAGCTCACCGCACTTGAAGCATCCATTGGGTTGGACAGGTGCGTTGTTCCTGGCCTGCGTGTTGTTGGTGCCACCTTGACGGTTCTGTGAATTTCCACCAGACCTCTGGTTGGTCTGGGAGTTGCTCCTTTGCTGGTTCTGGTTCTGATTATTTCTCTGGCTTTGCTGTTCAGAGCGTTGCACTTGATAGTTGTTTCCACCCTGATTTCCAGAGCGGAACTGCGAACCTTGAGCATTATTCGGACGAGTGTTCCTGCTGGACTGACCTTGGAATTTTCTCTTATGGTCAGATAGCTCCTTCCTTTTGCTTTCAAGGCCAATTGCCTTGTTCAGCAGTGTCTGGAAGTTGGGGAATGTATGGCTCTGAAGTTGGTAGTTCAGAGGTCCAATCAATCCTTCCAGGAAACGCTCTTGGCGCTTCTCATCAGTGTCGACTTCTTCAGGGGCATAACGTGAAAGCTGAGTGAAGCGATCACGATACTCACTGACAGACATATTCCCTTGAGTAAGGGAAAGGAACTCCTTCTTCTTCAGCTTCATGATTCCAGAGGGGATGTGGTGAGCGCGGAAGTTCTCTTGGAATTCCTGCCAGGTTATTGTATCAGCATTGGGATGTGCCGCTGTGAAGGCATCCCACCAATCGGACGCAGCTCCCTCGAGTCTTCCCGAGGCGTACAAGACCTTCTCCCGGTCATTGCACTGAGTTATGTCCAGCTTCTTTCCAATGACCTTGAGCCAGTCATCGGCATCTAGAGGATCAACCGCATGAGAGAATGTCGGCGGGTGATGACTCATGAAATCCCGGTGTTTATCTCTGGCCGGGGGTGCATACTGTTGTTGCTGCTGATGTTGTTGATTCTGTTGGTTCTGCTGAATTTGTTGAACAGCTGCAGTGATTCCTTGCAGAATCTGCATCTGGGCGGCGATGAACTGCTCCATATTGGGATTCGGTGGTGGTGGTGGTATTTGTTGACCACGCTGGTTCCGGTTGTTGTTGGGTCCTTGACGAGCGTTCACCATCTGATTGGTTAGGAGGTGAAGTCCTTAGAGAAGTGGGGAGTAGAAAAGATTCTAGAGGGGAATTTCTTAAGTTTATGTTTTTTTAATGCTCTTATGGCCATCAGACCATTGCACTCAAACAAAAATCCAACTCAAACATATCAAACATCACCATCACATTGTTGTTATTATTATAGTATAACACTGTTTTATCGTCTATCACGTCTAGCTTATTTCAATAAACTATCCTATCAACCTAAAGGAGTATGGTGATAGACTAAGGGGTTCCATAACAAAGCCTTCCAAAAAGAATGAGGATAAGGCAGAGAAAGACATTTCTTCTTCATCATCCAAAGGTGGGGTAGAGGGTGCTGGCCGATCTTGAGCAACATAGGCGATACTTTTGTAAGCAGTTCTTCTGATAGCAACCTTCCGATAGACGAGAGAAAATCAGACTAGAAGAGTTGAATATGAAGGAGTTGAGTTTTGAGATAAAATAAGTTTTTATGGAGGAAAATAACTCAAGTTTTGAAAGACTAACTAGACTTTCCATTTCTAACTAGTCTAACGACCTAGGGTCAGCATAGCTTTGATACCACTTCTGTCACACCCGATTCCAGGGGTAGAACCGAGCGCATACCATATGTGTGCCAGGATCCATTTCCACACATATGTTGACGTCACAAGTGTAATATATCAAAAGACAATGCAATAAAGGCGTAAAGGGAGTATAAAACTTTATTACATCATCTGAGACATTGTGTCTTAAACAAGTATCACATCAAAGTAGAGCGGAAATAAACAACTGGGCAATCTTCCACAGGAAGTTGACCGGCGCATCGTTAGACTTAGAATTCTTCGTCGATAAATTCTCCATCAAAGTCTCCAGCATCACCCTATGATCAAAATATTAGCAAGGGTGAGCTCACTTATGGTCGGGGCTCAGCAAGTGGGGGAAAAATTAATGCAGGTATAACAAGGTGAGGCTAAGGTTGAGCAGTAAGCATTTTAGTTGGTCAACATTTTATTATCAACATCTGTCTTACTAATAAGAGTGAATCCCAAATATCCCAATTAAACAAAGGATTATGAATATAACAAAAACACTTAAGTGAAACCACTTAAGCAAACTGTTGGCATATCATCGGATCTCAATTTATGTCCATCTTTAAGTTCAATTATCATGTGAGGAGTCCAGGTCGCTCATAACCGGGAGCACGGCTGATATATCAGTTTTACACTCTACAGAGGTGGTACAACTTTACCCACAAGCCATGTATCCCATCTAGCCTGGGTTGATCGGACCCTTAAACACTGTCGAGGTGAATGGCTAGGGATCCATTATGAGACTTTCACAAAATACACTTAATACGAAGCAACCCGCTAAGGTTTCTAAAGACGATGGTGGTGACCCCCTGGGTGAAGTACCTTAGCCAAGAATACGACCCCATGTTAACATGGGCTGCCAGCACCTACCGCTCCCCCTCTTGCCCATCTTTCAGGTAAGGTTGCTAGGCACTAAGCATATAGAGCTAATTACCAAAGCCAGAGCCATGATAGCACTCGTGGTTGCACTGTTATCCTGGGTGGTCACTCCATGTTCCAATTAAGTTTATAATAAAGTTATCTTAACCATCGGGTTAATGTCATAATTGCTAATTAACATTTTGGAACATTGAAACCAATTAAGGAGTGACATTAGGAATCATTAAGTTGGGCGGTAGCATAAATTTTGCACAGCTTAACAATTTTCCCAGGTAAACAAGGAATACAGGTAGTAAATCTAGGAAATCCTTAATTAGGTAAACCCATCAAATTATGCAATATATCAAAAAGTAAATATTGTTATATGCAATGAATATGTACAAAAAGAATATGCAGAGGGCGAATCCACTTGCCTTGCTCAAAAGTATCCTGTGGGTCGTCCTCGAACGTATTCGAATCCTCTACCACACAATCAGCTTCTAATAACGAATCACATATCGTACATACAAAAGAAATCATTCACCAATAAATAAACACGCACCATTCAACAAACAATGAAACATACACTTTACAAATCATACATATAAAAGGAAGACATCTAAAAGTAAAACTTGATTTGTAATTATAATATAAGTCTATCCATATCGACGATCGTCTCATTTGCTATGAGGTAAACTACTAATAATTTAGTTTCGAGAATACACTAGAGGAACCTATATGGCAAATTGACTATGGAAGTATATACTATATAGATTCATTTAAAAATACATAAATATGGCTCTAATTCAATCTTTATGGAATCTAGAAAAATAACCAATTAATTATTGTATTTCCACCGAAAAAGATGTGGGTAATCTTTTATTATTTCTTTCTAAAAGAAAATTATCGTAGACGTTACCACCTTATTTAAAAAGTCACATAACCTTGATATTTAAGAGAACTAAATTAACCTACCAATTTAATTCTACTATTTAGTTTATAGTGGACATAGTCGCTATATTATTTTATTAATCGAGGCTCTAGCATGACTAGCAATTTGTATATAATCGCACATACGAACACATACGATATGACTAAAATCTATAATTCATCCTGAGCAAAGACAACCGTAGAATTATTCATCTAGTATTATTGTTACAAATATATGGTTTACCTATCCATTAATCTTTTACTCTAACAAACTATATTAAAATTAATGTCAACAATCATAATTAAATTAAAATACACAAAGGGGAAAGACAACATACACTAATTAAAATAAACCATCACATACATATGAAATTAATCGTTCGGTATACACTTGATTTTTACACTAAAAGAAAATATACAACTAAAATTACGTAACGATATAGAAATTGGTTCGTGATAGCACATAAAATCACAGGGGCTTATTTTCACTTCCTTTTGAGCTGAAAAAAATTTGTCTAAATAATTTTTACACAGTATTAGGGGCTAGATTCAATCGCGTTCACCTTGCTGTTACTTGCGCAGAGGTGGATGGGACCACGGCTGGCGGCGTCGAGGCGAACCGGGGCGTTGCCGAGCACAGGAAAGTGGAAGAGCGGGCGTCCAAGGTCACGAGGAAGTCTTCACCGGCGGCGGATAGGCTCTGAAACGGCACGGCGGCGAAGGATGATGACGGCGGTGGCTCGGCTCCGTGAGCAGCACATAGGACAGCGTGAGAGAAGAAAAGTGAGACTAGTAACAAGCACGTAGATCCGCGGTGTTCGATTTATAGGCTAGGAGCGAGGCTGAGAGACTAACGGACGCAGGTGGAGTTTTATTGGTCATTAATGGCGGCGGCTTTACTACAGACGTTTGCGAGTCGTAAGTGGAGGAGAAACTGACGGCTAGCGGGAGAAGAGGAGCAGTGATGGGGCAGCATTAGTGGAGGAGAGGAGGGGAGGACCAGGCATGGTGGGGCTGCTCCACCCTGGGTGCGCGTGAAGATGAAGATCCGGCCGGCCGACGGCGGACGCGCTTCGTGCAGACAGAGAGAAGCCGTGGGGAGAAGAAGACTTGGGAGGGTCCACTTGCAAGTGAAAGAGAAGGGAGAGAGAAATAAAAGAAAGAAAATAAAGAGGAGTGGGCGTAGAGATTGAATGGACGTTGGATCGTCCTTTTTTTATTTCTTTTGTTTGTTTTCTTCTTTTGTTTATTAGATAAATAATTATATTTAAATATAAAAAATTTTTATAAATTATCCTATAAATAAATTTTTAGGCAGATTTCTATTATTAAATAAATTGAGCTTCTTATAAAATAAAATAAATAAAATCGTTACAATTCATTAGCGAACAAAAATCATGCCTACAAAAATGAAGGTATCAATCATTTTGGTAGATATTTAATCATTCATAAAAATTTGTTAAACTCAGTTATATCATTACTTAATTATTTGAAAACATTTTTCTTCCTAATGAAAGTGAATGAAATCAGATTGTTTTTAATTGATGGATTTGAGGTGTCACACGTCAGCACCGAATCCGAATCTTGAAGTGCTTCCTCTACCCTGTGTGGCTCAATAGAGGAAACAAAAGAGTAATGTTCACAAAAATGAGCAACACGAGATCGAGTGGTTACCCCCTTTTGAATATCACCGAGGATGGTGTTCACGGGGTGATCTTGTTGGATTGCTTGGTGGACTCTTAGGTGTGGCTGTCTTGGATCCTTATCATGTTCCTTGTCTTCATTAGTATCTCCCCCTTGATCATTGTCCTCCTCTTGAGGTGGCTCCTCTTGATCTTCATCATTATCATCTTGAGCTTGATCCTCATCTTGAGTTGGTGGAGATGCTTGATTTGAAGATGATGGTTGATCTTGTGCATGTGGAGGCTCTTCGGATTCCTTAGGACACACATCTCCAATGGACATGTTCCTTAGCGCGACGCATGGAGCTTCTTCATCATCTAGCTCATCAAGATCAACTTGCTCTACTTGAGAGCCGTTAGTCTCATCAAACACAATGTCACAAGAAACTTGAACTAGTCCAGTGGACTTGTTAAAGACTCTATATGCCCTTGTGTTTGAATCATATCCTAGTAAAAATCCTTCTACAGCCTTAGGAGCAAATTTAGATTTTCTACCTCTTTTAACAAGAATAAAGCATTTGCTACCAAAGACTCTAAAATATGAAACATTGGGCTTTTTACCGGTTAGGAGTTCATAAGATGTCTTCTTGAGGATTCGGTGAAGATATAACTGGTTGATGGCGTAGCAAGCGGTGTTGACCGCCTCGGCCCAAAACCGATCCGAAGTCTTGTACTCATCAAGCATGGTCCTTGCCATGTCTAATAAAGTTCTATTCTTCCTCTCCACTACACCATTTTGTTGTGGCGTGTAGGGAGAAGAGAACTCATGCTTGATGCCCTCCTCCTCAAGAAAGCTTTCGATTTGTGAGTTCTTGAACTCCGTCCCGTTGTCGCTTCTAATCTTTTTTATCCTTAAGTTGATCTCATTTTGAGCCCGTCTCAAGAATCCCTTTAAGGTCTCTTGGGTTTGAGATTTATCCTGCAAAAAGAACACCCAAGTGAAGCGAGAATAATCATCCACAATTACAAGACAATACTTACTCCCGCCGATGCTTATGTAAGCTATCGGGCCGAATAGGTCCATGTGGAGTAGCTCAAGCGGGTTGTCGGTCGTCATGATGTTCTTGTGTGGATGGTGGACACCAACTTGCTTTCCTGCTTGACATGCGCTACATACCCTGTCTTTCTCAAAATGAACATTGGTTAGTCCCAAAATGTGCTCTCCCTTTAGAAGCTTATGAAGATTCTTCATCCCAACATGGGCTAGTCGGCGGTGCCAGAGCCAACCCATGTTAGTCTTAGCAATTAAGCAAGTGTCGAGTTCGGCTCTATCAAAATCTACCAAGTATAGCTGACCCTCTAACACTCCCTTAAATGGTACTGAATCATCACTTCTTCTAAAGACAGTAACACCTATATCCGTAAAAAGACAGTTGTAGCCCATTTTACATAATTGAGAAACAGAAAGCAAATTGTAATCTAAAGAATCTACAAGAAAAACATTAGAAATAGAATGGTCAGGAGATATAGCAATTTTACCAAGTCCTTTGACCAAACCTTGATTTCCATCATCGAATGTGATAGCTATTTGGGGATCATGGTTTTTCTCGTAGGAGGAGAACATCCTTTTCTCCCCAGTCATGTGGTTTGTGCACCCGCTATCAATTATCCAACTTGAGCCCCCGGATGCATAAACCTACAAAACAATTTTAGGCCTTGTTCTTAGGTACCCAAACGGTCTTGGGTCCTTTCACATTAGAAACAAGCACCTTGGGTATCCAAACACAAGTCTTTGATCCCTTGTGTTTGCCCCCAACATATTTGGCAACTATTTTGCCTGATTTGTTAGTGAGCACATAGGATGCATCAAAAGTCTTAAATGAAATGTTAGGCTCATTTGATGCAATAAGAGATTTCTTTTTAGGCAATTTAGCATGAGTGGATTGCCTAGAACTAGATGCCTCACTCTTATAAATAAAAGCATGATGAGAGCCAGAGTGAGACTTCCTAGAATGAATTCTCCTAATTTTGTGCTCGGGATAACCGGCAGGGTACAAAATGTAACCCTCGTTATCCTGAGGCATGGGAGCCTTGCCCTTAACAAAGTTATATAATTTTTTAGGAGGGGCATTGAGTTTGACATTGCCTCCCTGTTGGAAACCAATACCATCCTTAATGCCAGGGCGTCTCCCACTATAAAGCATGCTACGAGCAAATTTAAATTTTTTCATTTTCTAACTCATGCTCGGCAATTTTAGCATCTAATTTTGCTATATGATCATTTTGTTGTTTAATCATATCAGTGTGATCATGAATAGCATCAATTTTAACATCTCTACATCTAGTGCAAATAGTAACATGCTCAACGGTAGATGTAGAGGGTTTGCAAGAATTTAGTTCAACAATCTTAGCATGTAAAATGTCATTCTCATCTCTAAGATTAGAAATAGAAATATTGCAAACATCTAATTCCTTAGCCTTAGCAATTAATTTTTCATTCTCATTTCTAAGGTTAGCAAGAGAGGCATTCAATTTTTCAATCTTAGCAATTGAACTAGCATTATCATTTCTAAGATTGTCAATTGAATCATCACAAACTTTTGATTTCTCAACCTTACCAATTAATTTGGCATTTTCATTTCTAAGGTTGGAAATAACATCATGGCAAGTGCTTAGCTCACTAGATAATTTTTCACAATTTTCTACCTCTAGAGCATAAGCATTTTTAACCTTAACATGCTTTTTGTTTTCTTTAATTAGGAAGTCCTCTTGGGAGTCCAAGAGTTCATCCTTCTCATGAATAGCACTAATTATCTCATTTAATTTCTCCTTTTGTTGCATGTTTAGGTTGGCAAAAAGCGTTAATAAATCATACTCATCATCACTAGAGCTAGCCTCATCACTAGATGTTGCATACTTAGTGGAGGATTTAGATTTTACCTTCTTCTTCTTGTCGTCCTTTGCCATGAGGCACTTGTGGCCGACGTTGGGAAAGAGGAGTCCTTTGGTGACGGCGATGTTGGCGGCGTCCTCGTCGGTGGAGGAGTTGGTGGAGCTCTCGTCGGAGTCCCACTCCCTGCAAACATGGGCATCGCCGCCCTTCTTCTTGTAGTACCTCTTCTTTTCTCTCTTCTTTCCCTTCTTGTCGTTATCCCTTTCACTATCACTAGACAAAGGGCATTTAGCGATAAAATGACCGGGCTTACCACATTTGTAGCAAACCTTCTTGGAGCGGGACTTGTAGTCTTTCCCCCTCCTTTGCTTGAGGATTTGGCGAAAGCTCTTGATGATGAGCGCCATCTCCTCATTGTCGAGCTTGGAGGCGTCGATGGGGACCCTACTAGGTGTAGAGTCTTCTTTCTTCTCCTCCGTTGCCTTGAAGGCGACGGGTTGCACCTTGGGTGTTGAGGTGGCGCCTTGCTCGATGTAGAGGGTTTGTGAAAGTCGCCTAGAGGGGGGGTGAATAGGGCAAATCTGAAATTTACAAACTTTAAGCACAACTACAAGCCGGGGTTAGCGTTAGAAATATAAACGAGTCTGAAAGAGAGGGTGAAAAACAAATCACAAGCAAATAAGGCGGATGACACGGTGATTTGTTTTACCGAGGTTCGGTTCTCGCAAACCTACTCCCCGTTGAGGTGGTCACAAAGACCGGGTCTCTTTCAACCCTTTCCCTCTCTCAAACGATCACTTAGACCGAGTGCGCTTCTCTTCTCAATGAAACGGGACACTAAGTCCCCACAAGGACCACCACACAATTGGTGTCTCTTGCCTTGGTTACAATTGAGTTGGAATCAAGAAAGAATGAAGAAGAAAAGCAATCCAAGCGCAAGAGCTCAAATGAACACAAGTATCTCTCTCTCACTAGTCACTATTTGATTGGAATTGTCTTTGGACTTGGGAGAGGATTTGATCTCTTGTTTGTGTCTTGTATTGAATGCTATAGCTCTTGTATGAGGTGTGAAGGCTGAAAAGTTGGATGCAATGAATGGTGGGTGGTTGGGGGTATTTATAGCCCCAACCACCAAAGGAGCCGTTGGTGGAGGCTGTTGTCGCATGGCGCACCGGACAGTCCGGTGCGCTAGCCACGTCACTCGACCGTTAGGGTTCGACCATTGGAGCTTCTGTCTTCTGGGCCACCAGACAGTCCGGTGCGCCTTCTAGCTCTGCTCTGACTTCTGCGCGCACTGTAGCGCATTAACTGCTCTCTGCAGACGACCCTTGGCGCGAAGTAGTCGTTGCTCCGCTAGCACACCGGACAGTCCGGTGCTGCACCGGACATTCCGGTGAATTATAGTGGAGCGGCTCCCAGAATTCCCGAAGGTGAGTGAGAGCACCTAGAGGGGGGGGGGGTGAATAGGTGATCCTGTAAAAACTTAACTTATAGCCACAAAAACTTGTTAAGGGTTAGCACAATAATTGCCAAGTGGCTAAAGAGGAGATCTTGCACAATATGACAATCACAAAGAATTTAACACAGGGAAGACACGGTGATTTATCCCGTGGTTCGGCCAAGTACAAAACTTGCCTACTCCACGTTGTGGCGTCCCAACGGACGAGGGTTGCAATCAACCCCTCTCAAGCGGTCCAAAGACCCACTTGAATACCACGGTGTTTTTGCCTTGCTTTTCTTTATCCCACTCGCGAGGAATCTCCACAAATTGGAGTCTCTCGCCCTTACACTTAAGATTCACAAAGAAGCACGGAGTAAGGGAGGGAAGCAACACACACAAATCCACAGCGAAATGCGCACACACACGGCCAAGAATCGAGCTCAAAGACTATCTCACAGTTTCTCACAAGAACGGAGCTCGAATCACTTAGAATCACAAACGGATGCGCAAAGACTGAGTGTGGATGATCAAGAATGCTCAAAGGTTGCTTAGTGTACTCCTCCATGCGCCTAGGGGTCCCTTTTATAGCCCCAAGGCAGCTAGGAGCCGTTGAGAACAAATCTGGAAGGCCATCTTTGCCTTCTGTCGTCGGGCGCACCGGACAGTCCGGTGCACACCGGACAGTGTCCGGTGCCCGATTCCTTTCCTTAATTGGCGAAGCCGACCGTAGCAGATGCGGGAGCCGTTGGCGCACCGGACATGTCCGGTGCACACCGGACAGTCCGGTGCCCCCTTCCGACCGTTGGCTCGGCCACGTGTCCCGCGCTGATCGCGCGGCCGACCGTTGACCCGACCGACCGTTGGCTCACCGGACAGTCCGGTGCACACCGGACAGTCCGGTGAATTTTAGCCGTACGCCGTCAGCAAATTCCCGAGAGCGGCCTCTTCGGCCGAGGCAGCCTGGCGCACCGGACACTGTCCGGTGCACCACCGGACACTGTCCGGTGCACCACCGGACAGTCCGGTGCCCCAGACCGAAACAGCCTGTTGGCTGTACACAGCCAACTTTCTTCTCTTCTTCTTCTTCCTGTTTCTAATACTTAGACAAGTATATTAGTACACAAAACCAATGTACTAAGACTTAGAAACATACCTTTGCTCTAGATTTGCACTTTGTTCATCCATGGGCATTGATTCACATTTAAGGACTTGTGTTGACACTCAATCACCAAAATACTTAGAAATGGCCCAAGGGCACATTTTCCTTTCAATCTCCCCCTTTTTGGTGATTTATGCCAACACAACATAAAGCAGATAGAACAAGTGCAAAATTACTTCAAATAAAAACTCAAATTGGTTTTGATTCAATTTTGGCATATATGGATCATCCTTTGCCACCACTTGGTTTGTTTTTGCAAATTAAACTCAAATCTCTATTTCTATGTCAAACACACATGTTGAGGCATAAAGAAGATTTCAAAAACTCCCCCTATTTCCCATAATCAACACTTCTCCCCACAAGAAACCAACTTTTGACAATAGAGACAATAAGAGACAATAAAAGCTTTTGACACAACAAAAACTCTATTCTACTATTTTCAAAATCTCTCAAGTGGTAGCTGATCCATTTATCACTTTGGCCTTTATTTTCTCCCCCTTTGGCATCAAGCACCAAAACGGGATCAATCTTGGCCTTTTTTAACCCCATTGCCTCACCAAGGTCTTCAATTAAGAGCAAATGGCAATAAGATTTCATGAGATGAACTTGGAATAAGTTACCCTCTCATCGGAGTGCAGTGGAAGTCTTTCATGGTCCAAGTCCACCTTTTCCCTTTCAATCCTCCTTCGAGACTAAATCATCAAACTCAAGCACATGGTTAGTCTCAAAGGGTCAAGTTGTAACACATCTCCCCCTAAACATGTGCATCACTTTGCAACGGACTTGTGAGGTCCAGGGAGTGTTTTTACAACTTGAGCACCATAATAAGCAATAAAATGCAAAAAGGAACATGATCAAAAGCATAAATACATGTATGCTATAATTCAATCCAGGTTCCGCGAATCTAAGACATTTAGCTCACTACGCAACTTGCAAAAGGTCTTCTCATCTAGAGGCTTAGTGAAGATATCGGCTAGCTGGTTCTCGGTGCTAACATGAAACACTTCAATATCTCCCTTTTGCTGGTGGTCTCTCAAAAAGTGATGCCGGATGTCTATGTGCTTTGTGCGGCTGTGCTCAACAGGATTCTCCGCCATGCGGATAGCACTCTCATTATCACATAGGAGTGGGACTTTGCTCAGATTGTAGCCAAAGTCCCGGAGGGTTTGCCTCATCCAAAGTAGTTGTGCGCAACACTGACCTGCGGCAACGTACTCGGCCTCAGCGGTGGATAGGGCAACAGAGGTTTGTTTCTTAGAGTTCCATGACACCAGGGACCTTCCTAAGAATTGGCACGTCCCCGATGTACTCTTCCTATCGACCTTACATCCAGCATAATCGGAGTCTGAGTATCCAACTAAGTCAAAGGTAGACCCCTTTGGATACCAGAGCCCGAAGCAAGGCGTAGCAACCAAATATCTAAGAATTCGCTTCACCGCCACTAAGTGACACTCCTTAGGATCGGATTGAAATCTAGCACACATGCATACACTAAGCATAATATCCGGTCTACTAGCACATAAGTAAAGCAAAGAACCTATCATTGACCGGTATGCTTTTTGATCAACGGACTTACCTCCTTTGATGAGGTCGGTGTGTCCGTCGGTCCCCATCGGAGTCTTTGCGGGCTTGGCGTCCTTCATCCCAAACCGCTTTAGCAGATCTTGCGTGTACTTCGTTTGGGAGATGAAGGTGCCGTCCTTGAGTTGCTTCACTTGGAACCCAAGGAAGTAGTTCAACTCGCCCATCATCGACATCTCGAATTTCTGCGTCATCACCCTGCTAAACTCTTCACAAGACTTTTGGTTAGTAGAACCAAATATTATGTCATCGACATAAATTTGGCACACAAACAAATCACCGTCACATGTCTTAGTGAAAAGAGTTGGATCGGCTTTCCCAACCTTGAAAGCATTAGCAATTAAAAAGTCTCTAAGGCATTCATACCATGCTCTTGGGGCTTGCTTAAGTCCATAGAGCGCCTTAGAGAGCTTACACACGTGATCGGGGTACCGTTCATCCTCGAAGCCAGGGGGTTGCTCCACATATACCTCCTCCTTGATTGGCCCGTTGAGGAAAGCGCTCTTCACATCCATTTGGTACAACCTGAAAGAATGGTGAGCGGCATATGCTAGCAAGATACGAATGGACTCTAGCCTAGCCACAGGAGCGAAAGTCTCCTCAAAGTCCAAACCTGCGACTTGGGCATAACCTTTTGCCACAAGTCGAGCCTTGTTCCTCGTCACCACCCCGTGCTCGTCCTGTTTGTTGCGGAACACCCACTTGGTTCCCACAACATTTTGCTTCGGATGAGGCACCAGTGTCCAAACTTCATTGCGCTTGAAGTTGTTGAGCTCCTCCTGCATGGCCAACACCCAGTCCGGATCTAGCAAGGCCTCCTCTACCCTGAAAGGCTCAATAGAAGAGACAAAGGAGTAATGCTCACAAAAATTAACTAATCGAGATCGAGTAGTTACTCCCTTACTAATGTCACCCAGAATTTGATCGACGGGATGATCCCTTTGAATTATCGCTCGAACTTGGGTTGGAGGTGCCGGTTGCGCTTCTTCCTCCATCACTTGATCATCTTGTGCTCCCCCTTGATCAAGCGCCTCCACTTGAGGTACCTGTTCGTCACCTTCGGTTGGGGGGTGCACCATAGTTGAGGAAGAAGGTTGATCTCATTCATCTTGTTCCTGTGGCCGTACTTCTCCAATTGCCATGGTTCGTATGGCGGGCGTCGGAACATCTTCTTCATCTACATCATCACAATCAACAACTTGCTCTCTTGGAGAGCCATTAGTCTCATCAAATACAACGTCGCTAGAGACTTCAACCAAACCCGATGATTTGTTGAAGACTCTATACGCCTTTGTATTTGAGTCATAACCTAACAAAAACCCTTCTACTGCTTTGGGAGCAAACTTAGAATTTCTACCCTTCTTCACTAGAATGTAGCACTTGCTCCCAAATACACGAAAGTAAGATACATTGGGTTTGTTACCGGTTAGTAGCTCATACGAAGTCTTCTTGAGGAGGCGATGAAGGTAGACCCTGTTGATGGCGTGGCAAGCCGTGTTCACGGCTTCCGACCAGAAACACTCGGGGGTCTTGAATTCTCCAAGCATTGTCCTCGCCATATCGATTAGCGTCCTGTTCTTCCTCTCTACCACACCATTTTGCTGTGGTGTGTAGGGAGCGGAGAACTCGTGCTTGATCCCTTCCTCCTCAAGGAACTCCTCCACTTGAAGGTTCTTGAACTCGGACCCGTTGTCGCTCCTTATCTTTTTCACTTTGAGCTCAAACTCATTTTGAGCTCTCCTGAGGAAGCGCTTGAGGGTCCCTTGGGTTTCAGACTTATCCTGCAAAAAGAATACCCAAGTGAAGCGGGAAAAGTCATCAACAATAACTAAACCATACTTACTCCCTCCTATGCTCAGATAGGCGACGGGTCCGAAGAGGTCCATATGCAGCAGCTCCAGGGGTCTTGAAGTGGTCATCACGTTCTTGCCGTGATGCGCTCCTCCCACTTGTTTACCTGCTTGACAAGCTGCACAAGGTCTATCTTTTTCGAAATGCACGTTTGTCAAACCTATCACGTGTTCTCCCTTTAGAAGCTTGTGAAGGTTCTTCATCCCCACATGTGCTAATCGGCGATGCCACAGCCAGCCCATGCTAGTCTTAGCTATTAAGCATGCATCTAGACCGGCCTCTTCTTTTGCAAAATCAACTAAATAAAGTTTGTCGTCTAATACACCCTTAAAAGCTAGTGAACCATCACTTCTTCTAAAGACAGACACATCTACATTTGTAAATAGACAGTTATATCCCATATGACATAATTGACTAACAGATAGCAAATTATATCCAAGACTCTCTACTAAAAATACATTAGAGATAGAATGCTCATTAGAAATTGCAATTTTACCTAACCCTTTTACCTTGCCTTGATTCCCATCACCGAATATAATTGAATCCTGGGAATCCTTATTCTTGACGTAGGAAGTGAACATCTTCTTCTCCCCCGTCATATGGTTTGTGCATCCGCTGTCGATAATCCAGCTTGATCCCCCGGATGCATAAACCTGCAAGGCAAATTTAGGCTTGGGACTTAGGTACCCAACTCTTGTTGGGTCCTACAAGGTTAGTGCAAATTTCCTTAGGGACCCAAATGCAAGTTTTATCTCCCTTGCATCTTGCCCCTAATTTCCTAGCAATTACCTTCTTACCCTTTCTACAAATAGCAAAGGGAGCATTGCAAGCATAATAAATGGTAGAAGGTTTGTTCACAACTTTTCTAGGAACATGAGCAAAATTTCTCCTAGGCATATGCACAACATTTCTCCTACACATATCTCTATCATGCTTATAGGAAGAACTAGAAGCAAACATGGCATGAGAATCATAAACATGTGAATCAAAATCATTATAAGCATGTCTCCTATCATGGTATAAGAAAGCATGGTTCCTTTTAGCACAACTAGCCATAGGGGCCTTCCCTTTCTCCTTGACGAAGATGGGAGCCTTATGGCTTGTTAAGTTCTTGGCCTCTCTCTTGAAGCCAAGACCATCCTTAATTGAGGGGTGTCTACCCACCGTGTAGGCATCCCTTGCAAATTTTATTTTATCAACTTCACTCTTGCTAGTCTTAAGTTGAGCATTAAGACTAGCCACTTCATCATTTAGTTTTGAAATTGAAACTAAGTGTTCACTACAAGCATTAACATCAAAATCCTTACACCTAGTGCAAATTGTAATATTTTCAACACAAGAGTTACTTGCTACTTCTAGTTTAGCAGTTAAAACATTAATTTCACCTTTTAAAGAAGAAATGGTTTCATTACAAGTAGAAAGTTCACAAGAAAGTATTCCATTTCTTTTAACTTCTAGAGCAAGTGAATTTTGTGCACTAACAAATTTATCATGTTCTTCATATAAAAGGTCTTCTTGTTTCTCTAAGATTCTATCCTTTTCATTTAAGGCATCAATCAACTCATTAATCTTAGCTATCTTAGTTCTATCCAATCCCTTGAATAAACTAGAGTAATCAATTTCATCCTCACTAGATTCATCATCACTAGAAGAATCATAAGTATTAGCATTACGAGTGATTACCTTCTTTTCCCTTGCCATGAGGCAAGTGTGATGCTCGTTGGGGAAGAGAGCCGATTTGTTGAAGGCAGTGGCGGCGAGTCCTTCGTCGTTGGAGTCGGACGAAGAGCAATCCGAATCCCACTCCTTTCCAAGGTGTGCTTCGCCTTTGGCCTTCTTGTAAACCTTCTTGTTCTCTCTCTTCCCATTTTTCCCTTGCTCCTGGTCACTATCATTTTCGGGACAGTTAGCAATAAAATGACCAAGCTTACCGCATTTGAAGCATGATCGCTTTCCCTTGGTCTTGGCCTTGCTTGGCTGTCCCTTTCGACCTTTTAGCGCCGTCTTGAATCTTTTAATGATGAGGGCCATCTCTTCATCATTAAGACCGGCAGCCTCAATTTGTGCCACCTTGCTGGGTAGCGCCTCCTTGCTCCTTGTTGCCTTGAGAGCAATGGGTTGAGGCTCGTTGATCGGACCATTCAAGGCGTCGTCGACGTATCTTGCCTCCTTGATCATCATCCGCCCGCTTACGAATTTTCCGAGTACCTCCTCGGGCATCATCTTCGTGTACCTGGGATTCTCACGAATATTGTTCACGAGATGAGGATCAAAAACGGTAAATGACCTGAGCATTAGGCGGACGACGTCGTGATCCGTCCAACGCGTGCTTCCGTAGCTCCTTATTTTGTTGATAAGGGTCTTGAGCCAGTTGTAAGTTTGAGTTGGCTCCTCTCCCCTTATCATGGCGAATCGTCCAAGCTCGCCCTCCACCAACTCCATCTTGGTGAGCATGGTGATGTCGTTCCCTTCGTGAGAGATCTTGAGGGTGTCCCATATCTGCTTGGCATTGTCCAAGCCGCTCACCTTATTGTACTCTTCCCTGCACAAAGATGCTAAGAGAACAGTAGTAGCTTGTGCATTTCTATGAATTTGTTCATTTATAAGCATAGGGCTATCCGAGCTATCAAATTTCATTCCATTCTCCACAATCTCCCATACGCTTGGATGGAGAGAGAATAAGTGACTACGCATTTTGTGACTCCAAAATCCGTAGTCCTCCCCATCGAAGTGTGGAGGTTTGCCAAGAGGAATGGAAAGCAAATGCGAATTCGAACTATGTTGAATACGAGAATAATCAAATGAAAAGTTCGAATTGACCGTCTTTTTGTAGTCGTTGTCATCATCCTTTTGGGAAGAAGTAGACTCATCACTATCGTCGTAGTAGATGATCTCCTTGATGCGCCTTGTCTTCTTCTTCTTCCCTTCCTTCCGTCTATGCCCCAAGCCGGAGTCGGTAGGCTTGTCGTCCTTCGGCTCGTTGACGAAGGATTCCTTTTCTTTGTCGTTGATCACGATTCCCTTCCCCTTAGGATCCATCTCTTCGGGCGGTAAGTCCCTTTGTGAAGAGAACGGCTCCGATACCAATTGAGAGCACCTAGAGGGGGGGGTGAATAGGTGATCCTGTAAAAACTTAACTTATAGCCACAAAAACTTGTTAAGGGTTAGCACAATAATTGCCAAGTGGCTAAAGAGGAGATCTTGCACAATATGACAATCACAAAGAATTTAACACAGGGAAGACACGGTGATTTATCCCGTGGTTCGGCCAAGTACAAAACTTGCCTACTCCACGTTGTGGCGTCCCAACGGACGAGGGTTGCAATCAACCCCTCTCAAGCGGTCCAAAGACCCACTTGAATACCATGGTGTTTTTGCCTTGCTTATCTTTATCCCACTCGCGAGGAATCTCCACAAATTGGAGTCTCTCGCCCTTACACTTAAGATTCACAAAGAAGCACGGAGTAAGGGAGGGAAGCAACACACACAAATCCACAGCGAAATGCGCACACACACGGCCAAGAATCGAGCTCAAAGACTATCTCACAGTTTCTCACAAGAACGGAGCTCGAATCACTTAGAATCACAAACGGATGCGCAAAGACTGAGTGTGGATGATCAAGAATGCTCAAAGGTTGCTTAGTGTACTCCTCCATGCGCCTAGGGGTCCCTTTTATAGCCCCAAGGCAGCTAGGAGCCGTTGAGAACAAATCTGGAAGGCCATCTTTGCCTTCTGTCGTCGGGCGCACCGGACAGTCCGGTGCACACCGGACAGTGTCCGGTGCCCGATTCCTTTCCTTAATTGGCGAAGCCGACCGTAGCAGATGCGGGAGCCGTTGGCGCACCGGACATGTCCGGTGCACACCGGACAGTCCGGTGCCCCCTTCCGACCGTTGGCTCGGCCACGTGTCCCGCGCTGATCGCGCGGCCGACCGTTGACCCGGCCGACCGTTGGCTCACCGGACAGTCCGGTGCACACCGGACAGTCCGGTGAATTTTAGCCGTACGCCGTCAGCAAATTCCCGAGAGCGGCCTCTTCGGCCGAGGCAGCCTGGCGCACCGGACACTGTCCGGTGCACCACCGGACAGTCCGGTGCACCAGACCGAAACAGCCTGTTGGCTGTACACAGCCAACTTTCTTCTCTTCTTCTTCTTCCTGTTTCTAATACTTAGACAAGTATATTAGTACACAAAACCAATGTACTAAGACTTAGAAACATACCTTTGCTCTAGATTTGCACTTTGTTCATCCATGGGCATTGATTCACATTTAAGCACTTGTGTTGACACTCAATCACCAAAATACTTAGAAATGGCCCAAGGGCACATTTCCCTTTCAGTGAGCAGTTCGGAGTTGAGTTCCCTGGTGCACCGGACACTGTCCGGTGGCACACCGAACAGTCCGGTGCGCCAGACCAGGGCACACTTTGGTATTCTTTTGCTCTTTTTATTTGAACCCTTTCTTGGTCTTTTTATTGGTTTGTTGTGAATCTTTGGCACCTGTAAAACTTATAATCTAGAACAAACTAGTTAGTCCAATTATTTGTGTTGGGCAGTTCAACCACCAAAATCAATTAGGAAAAGGTGTAAGCCTATTTCCCTTTCAGTTTGCAATTATTTAATTCAACAATCTTAGCATGTAAAGTAGCATTCTCATCTCTAAGATTGGAAATAGAAACATTGCAAATATCTAATTCCTTAGCCTTAGCAATTAATTTGTCATTCTCATACTTAAGACTAGCAAGAGATTCATTTAACTTGTCAATCTTAGCAATTAAACTAGCATTATCATTTCTAAGATTAACAATTGAATCATCACAAACATTTGATTTCTCAACCTTAGCAATTAATTTGGCATTTTCATTTCTAAGGCTAGAAATAGTGTCATGGCAGGTACTAAGCTCATTAGTTAGTTTTTTATTTTTCTCTACCTCCTGAGCATAAGCATTTTTAGTCTTAACATGCTTTTTGTTTTCTTTATTAAGGAAGTCCTCTTGGCTATCCAAGAGTTCATCCTTCTCATGAATAGCACTAATCAATTCATTTAATTTCTCTTTTTGTTGCATGTTAAGATTGGCAAAAAGAGTAAGCAAGTTATCCTCATCATCACTAGAATTATCCTCATCACTAGAGGTTGCATACTTAGTGGAGGATCTTGATTTTACCTTCTTCTTCTTGCCGTCCTTTGCCATGAGGCACTTGTGGCCGACGTTGGGGAAGAGAAGGCCTTTGGTGATGGCGATGTTTGCAGCGTCCTTGTCGGAGGAGGAGTCGGTGGAGCCCTCGTCGGAGTCCCACTCCCGGCAAACATGGGCATCGCCGCCTTTCTTCTTGTAGTACCTCTTCTTTTCTCTTCTCTTTCCCTTCTTGTCGTCGCCCCTTTCACTTGATAATGGACATTTTGCAATAAAATGACCGGGCTTACCACACTTGTAGCAAACTTTCTTGGAGCGGGGCTTGTAGTCCTTCCCCCTCCTTTGCTTGAGGATTTGGTGGAAGCTCTTGATGATGAGCGCCATTTCCTCGTTGTCGAGCTTGGAGGCATCGATGGGAATCCTACTTGGTGTAGAATCCTTCTTCTCTTCTTCCGTCGCCTTGAATGGTGTTGAGGTGGCGCCTTGCTCGATGATTTTCTTGGAGCCTTTGATCATCAATTCAAAGCTCACAAATTTTCCTATCACTTCCTCGGGAGACATTAGTTTATACCTTGAATCACCACGAATTAATTGAACTTGTGTAGGGTTAAGAAAAACGAGTGATCTAAGAATAACCTTGACCATCTCATGGTCATCCCATTTGGTGCTCCCGAGGTTGCGCACTTGGTTCACCAAAGTCTTGAGTCGGTTGTACATTGCTTGTGGCTCCTCCCCTTTATGAAGCATGAAGCGACCAAGCTCCCCCTCGATCGTTTCCCTCTTGGTGATCTTGGTCACCTCGTCTCCTTCGTGCGCGGTTTTGAGCATGTCCCAAATCTCCTTGCACTCTTCAACCCTTGCACCTTATTATACTCCTCTCGACTTAGAGATGCAAGGAGTATAGTAGTGGCTTGGGAGTTGAAGTGTTGGATTTGTTCGACCTCCTCCGAATCATAATCCTTGTCCCCTTCCTTTGGTACCTGCGCTCATACTCAACAATATCCCATATGCTTTTGTGGAGTGAGGTTAGGTGATGCCTCATTTTATCACTCCACATAGAATAATCTTCACCATCAAACATAGGTGGTTTGCCTAATGGGACAGAAAGTAATGGAGTGCGTTTTGAAATACGAGGATAGCGAAGGGGCATCTTACTATACTTCTTGCGCTCATGGCGCTTAGAAGTGGCGGATGTCGATTCCGAGCCGGAGGTGGAGGGTGACGAAGAGTCGGTCTCGTAGTAGACCACTTTCTTCATCTTCTTCTTGTCACCCTTCCATTGAGACTTGATAGAGGAAGAGGATTCCTCCTTGTGCTTGTGGGCGGACTCCCTTGAGTGCGTTCTCCCCGAGCTTGCGGACTTGTCGTCGGTCCCGATCTCCCTCTTGGC